>NC_064630.1:533092065-533692065 GCF_023864275.1 Schistocerca cancellata | reverse complement strand
ATCATTTACTGATACAGCGAATGGTGATCAGTACCACCTGGCCTGGGAATCTCTTTCAGTAGGAGAACTTGATCTTGAAGAGACTAACTCCACATTTTGTTGACTTCTGTACGAATGATAGTCACGTCGAATTCTTCTTTCAGTACAGCGCTCGATGGAAGACTCTCCTAGCCCCAAATAACGAGTTGAACAAAACCACCAAGGAAACTGGAAAAACAAGCACTTGCAAGTGCTTCCATACAATTAAAATTGTTGTCGTCTCTAAAGCTGAGATCCGCTTTCTCACGATACGTTACTGCCATTAAATGACTAAAGAGCTTCCTCACCTGCAAAGAAACGAGACTAAAAAAATTATTTGGTTATTTGGACGTAGTGAATTTCACGCTTCACTTTTATCGGCAGTTCCTTAATCGGTATTTTTTCGTCTGTTTATCAAATTACAACAACCTTTTTTTTAAGCCGGTTTGTAAATCCTCTTAATTTCATAGCATTTTCATCATTGCTGTTTCTCCTTCATCATAATAGTCCTCCTCCCATTCGGTATAAGTTTCAACGAAAGTTTTTCTCGGTCTGTGAAATAATAAGAAATTTAGGCATCTTTTCATTTTTCGTCCCACTCTCTATACATACCCAATACACTAAAGCGCCAAAGAAACCGGTATAGGCGCGCGTATTCAAATAGAGAGACATGCAAACAGGCAGAATACGCAGCTGCGGTCGGCAACACCTATATAAGACAAAAAATGTCTGGCGCAGTTGTTAGATCGGTTGCTGCTGCTACAGTAGTAGGTTATCAAGATTTAAGTGAGTTTAATGTGGTGCTATAGTCGGCGCACGAGCATTGGGGCACAGCACCTCCGAAGTAGCGGTGAAGTGGGGATTTTTCCGTACGACCATTTCACGAGTGTACCGTGAATATCAGGAACCCGGTAACCATCAAATCTCCGACATCGCTGCGGTCGGTAAAAGATCTTGTAAGAACGGTACCAACGACGACTGAAGATAATCGTTCAACGTGACAGAAGTGCAACCCTTCCGCAAACTGCTGCAGATTTCACTGCTGGGCCATCAACAAGCGTCAGCTGGCGAAGGAGTCAACGAAACATCATCGATATGGGCTTTCGGAGCCGAAGGTCCACTCGCGTGCCCTTAATAACTGCACGACAGAAATCTTTACCCCTCGCCTGGGCCCGTCAACACCGACGTTGGACTGTTGACGACTGGAAACATGTTGCCTTCGTCGGGCGAGTCTCGTTTCAAATTGTATCGAGCGGATGGACGAGTACAAGCATGGGGACAACCTCATGAATGCAAGGTCCCTGCATGTCAGCAGGGGACTGCTCAAACAGGTGGAGGCTCTGTAATGGTGTGGGACGTGTGCAATTGGAGTGATATGGGACCCCTGACACGTCCAGATACTACTGACAGGTGAGGCGTACGTAAGCATCCTATCTGATCACCTGCATCCATTCATGTCCATTGTGCATTCCGATGTACTTGGGCAATTCCAGCAGGACAATGCGACACCCCACACGTCCATACTTGCTACAGAGTGGCTCCAGGAACACTCTACTGAGTTTAAACACTTCCGCCGGCCACCAAACTCCCCAGATATAAACATTATTGAGCATATCTGAGGTGTCTTGAAACGTGCTGTTCAGAACTAATCTCCTCCCTCTCGTACTGTTACGGGTTTATGGACAGCACTACAGGACTCATGGTGTCAGTTCACTCCAGCACTACTTCAGACATTAGTCGATTCCGTGCCACTTCGTATTGTGGCACTTCTGCGTGCTTGCGGGGGCCCTACACGATATTAGGCAGGTGTATCAGTTTCTTTGACTCTTCAGTGTATATTGCCCATTGTTCACGGTTCTGCTTCTGAGTCTTGGATAGATGACCTCTTTTTCTTCAAAATTCGCAAATTTGTGTTTGAAATTTCACTTTCGATGATGATCTAGAAACAGAATCTTTTATAATGTGTCTAGGTGCAGCTCATGGTTGTAGGCTAGAAGTGTTTAGTCTAAACTATTTTTTTCATCCGTTACTTTGCCTTTTGTCACGACGTATGTAATTCAGCCTCTCTACGTAGTTCTGCTAGTGGTGACCGTCATAAAATGTGAAGTCACAAATCCAAATTTTGGGTGGATTCTGGGAATGTACAGTATCTGATCAAAAGTATATGGACCCGTATTAGTGGACATTAATATGGGGTGTGTCCACTCTTGCACTCTTGACCGTTATGATGGCTTGAAGTCTCCCGGGGACACTTTCAGTTGGTGTCCACCCTTAACCGTCATGACGGCTTGAAGTCTCCTGGGGATACTTTCAGTAGGTGTCTGGATGTAGTAATGCTGGACACTGGAGTCTGGGTCGATGTTCTAATTCATGCCTGGAGGTGTTCCATTGGGTTCAGGTCGCGACTCCGGGCAAACTAGTCCACTCCAGAAATGTTATTGTCGACAAACCATTGCCTCACAGACGCTGCTTAGTGACAAGGTGCCTCGTCATGCTGAAACAATCATCGTCTGCGAACTGTTCCTCTACTGCAAGCACTACACAATGCTGTAAATTGTGTTAATACCCCTCCGCAATTAGCGTTTCCTTAAGCACAATAAGGGGACCATACTCTAACATAAATAGTTCCCCCATATGGTAATACCATCTGCTTCACTGTTGGCAATACACGTGATGGTAATCTTTTGCAGGCATTCGGCGTACCCATACCTTCCCATCACACTGCTACAGGGTATAGCGCGAATTATCCAATCTCACGTATCCACTCATCCACTGTCCTGTGGCGTTACTTTTTACTCACCTGAAGTATGGTTTAGCATCGACTACATAAGCGTGTGGCTTATGAGGGGCTGCTCCAACGTCGTGCCCCATTCTTTTTAACTGCCTATGCTCAGTTATGGTGTTAGCTGGACTGCTTTTAGCACCTTGTAACTCACGAGTGATTTCTTCCGCTGATTTCATGCGGCATCTTAATGTCCCTGAGGGATTTGCTACTCAGATGCAACCAATGATTGGTCCACATTCAAAGTCACCGAGCTGTCCCCTCCTTATACTGCTGGGTCGTCCCCTCGTGACATCTAACGATCAATTCTGCATCACCTAGAGGTGTACGGATGATAGTGTATGGTACATATCTAAGGGCGATCACGTACACGACTCTACGCCACCATTTTCCAGTTATGCTCCAGTGTTTAGAGTCAATATCAAATACACAAGACACATTAAACAGGGACAAACTAGGGAGGCGCTTTTAGAATCGTAAACGGTTTGTTTGAGCCATACGAAAGTGTAACAGAGTTGCTAGAGGAACTTGAATCGGTATCTTTGGAAGAAAGACGATGTTGCCCCTCTCGTGTATCTCGGATAGTACCATGAGAGCCGATAATAAATACTGTATTTGGGAGCGTACAGCGGCATACAGACAGTCATTTTCTCCTCGGTCCATACGCGGTTAGAATGAGACAAGTACTGGCCGAGTACTAGTTGTTAATTCAACTCGCCACGCTGTGTGCTGTGGTTTCGGGATACAAATGTAAATGCATATCAATAGAAGGAAGTGTCAATGAGTTATTATTAGAGAAGTTTAGGCATCAACTTCAGGTAAAACTGATCAACAAAGAAATTTTTCTTCAAAGCAAAGTTTCTTCAACATCCAGTTCAGGTCGATTCACAGAGGACATCAACGGAATGGAACGGATCGGAAGGCGCAGTCACCATCAAATGGAGAGGTGTTCTCACTAAACGGAATGTCAACACGACGAATCGTTTAGATTGTGAGACAACATCCGCGATACCAAAAGTCGGGGTATCAGAAATGAGGAACTAGAAATGAAACGGTTCATTAATATCCATAGCAAAACAGTCAAACATAGGTCCGGAAACCAGTGGTTTCCCTGATACGACATATGCACAAGTGCAGTCATGGATGTGTTACATGTTTCATGTCACTGTCTAAGGATACGATTATTTCGAAACACCATAAGTGAGGCCTAAATTAGAAAGCTATAAACTGCCCTCCTTTGATTTTCCCATCATTTCATATACCGAAGTACCGGTAAATAGCGTCGGTAATAGCCTTTCGACACTGTGTACCGATCATGGCTCTTCAATACCACGGCCTTCCAGGTCCTCAGACTTGAAACAGCCGCGTTGGGTAGCCGCGCTGTCTGGGGCGCCTTGCCCCGGTTCGCGCGGCTTCCCCTTCGAAGGTTCGAGTCCTCCCTCGGGCATGGGTGTGTTGTCCTTAGCATACGTTAGTGTAAGTTAGATTAAGTAGTGTGTAAGCCTAGGGACCAATGACCTCAGCAGTTTGGTCCCAGAGGAACTTACCACTATTTGAAACAGTTGGATTTTTGTAATGTGGGGAAATTAAAACTCTTTGTTGTACTCCAGTTCTGATGAGAGCATCGATGAACTCTGGTAACGCATTATGGATGGCTGTCAGTGCATTTAGAAGATGCGTGGAGTTTTTGGCCGTGTACGGAAGTCACTGAGGACAGCCTGCCTTCGCATGAACTGTGGCCATGTGGAGCACTTGTTGTAATGTGTTTGTCCTCAAGTGCATCGCCGCAGTTTGACTCCTCGGGGGCTCGGTTATAAGGTGTGTAAATACTCAGTACTTCGTCGTATCGAGGAAACCATTGGTTTCTGAACCTATGTTTCTGAGAGGCTGTATGCGTGTTTCAATGTCCACTACTCGCCCCTTTCGTTTGTAGCTGCCTATTACAATCAGGCATGCTGTGTATATACAAACACATCAGCAATGTTCAGGAGGGACTACATAGAGCCTTTTTACCTATCCATTGTGTTTTGTTTTATTTTTAAGTAAAATGTAACATCGAAAACAAGTGTACATTGCTCCTTCAATAAAGCTGAGTTTTTCACAGCTAAGAAAATATTTATAATGAAAGTTTTTCACCGATTTATGCTCTTGTTTATGGTCACGCATGGAATTTTCTCTTTTAGGTAGTGTAAAACCAAGTGTGCCGTTCATGTGCGACAACCTTAGCGCTCAGTTATCAATGATATCTGCCCTGTGTATGTTTCTACGCCGTTGCCGGGAAACTTGAGGACGCCAACCCACAAGTGGGCGAATGAGCAGCGGCGGGTGGGGATGTAAGGGCATGCGCGGTAAACAGAATGGAAGAGGACCCGCTGGCAGCAGTGTGTGTAGTTGGAGGTCTGGTTTTACCTAGGCGGTAGGAGCGTTGCGTTGGGCGAAACATAGCTGAAACATGGCCTAGCCTAAGGAGTGTTAATGGTAACATGACGCCGGCTGGAGCATACATGTCAATTAATCGACGGTTCGAGGAAGCGAGCCTGCTCAGAGGACCGTTGTGCGCCTATATTGTGGACTTTATGGTGAGCCCTTTTCTGTAACGGGCAGAAATTTTGTTGAAACTTACTGGGAGATTAAAACTGTGTGTCGGGCGGGGACTCGAACTCGGGTCCCGAATTCGAGTCTCGGTCCGGAACACAGTTTTAATCTGCCAGGAAGTTCCATATCAGCACACACCCCGCTGCAGAGTGAAAATCTCATTCTGGAAACATCACCCAGACTGTGGCTAAGCCATGTCTCCGCAATATTCTTCCTTCCAGGAGTGCTAGTTCTGCAAGGTTCGCAGAAGAGCTTTTGTGAAGTTTGGAAGGTAGGAGACGAGGATCTTGCAGAATTGAAGCTATGAGGACGGGTCGTGAGTCGTGCTTGGGTAGCTCAGACGGTGCCGGCATGGTAGCTCAACGTGTTAGGTCAGAAGGTTAGCTGCTCTCTGTAATAAAATATGGAGTTGAATTTCAACAAGCGTCATACGACGTCCGCCCCGAACAAATACAACGATCAATTATGGAAAAAAAGACTGTAAAGCACTTGCCCGCGAAAGGCAAAGGTCCCGAGTTCGAGTCTCGGTCCGGCATACAGTTTTAATCTGCCAGGAAGTTCCATACCAGCGCACACTCAGCTGCAAAGTGAAAATATTATTCCAGTAATTTTGTTCTTAAATGATGCGTGACTCACTGCATCCTGGTTCTTTCTGGATATAGGTGGTGTCTGTAGTCGTTCCTTAGATATTATGTTGTGGGGAAAGGTGTTCATGTGTATTTCTCTATCGGACGTTATTTGGCTGGTTTTCTGGACTTGCATTTGCGATTTGTGGCGAACGTGGATTGTAACTTGGACTCTGATTCCTTCTTGTGAAGTTATTGGGTAGCGTGGCTTGGTTGACCCCACGCATACTCTTACATTTTTCTGTAAGTTGCTTGTCAGACGTATTATCTACTCAGAACTTGCCAGCCTTTTTTTATTTATCGCTATTTTATAAGAATAATGTTTAATTCTGCTTATGTGTGTGTGTTAAAGGACAGGTTAGCCACTATTTAATATCTTGCTTATTGAATGCAAGAGCGCATTAGGAAAGGAACCTCACTGTATGCTGTAACTGTTCTTGTTGCTTTCATCAAATAATTTTTGGTAATGCAAATTCCTCATACATGTGTGGAAAAGTTATCAGTTTTAGTAAGACAGCTGGCCAGTTGATTTTAGTAAAATCCGCATAAGTTGTTTGCCGAACCAGTCGCCTATGTAATGATTATATTGTGACTTCTATGTTTGCCGTTTCTGCCTGCCGTACATAGCTAATTATTTCTGTATATTTGATCGGCTACTGCCGTCGTTTGCTTGCCAAGATTATCTGTTTCTCGTACTCTGGGGTTCCATATTTCAGTTGAGTGTGGTACTGACCATAAGGCCTTTATATTTACGATTAGTTTGTGATTAGTTTCTCTTAGGATTTACTAGTGATTTACTACAACTGATTCCTTCTAAATCTCGCTTAAGTATATCTAAGCAGCACCGCCTAAAGGCGGCAATTAGTATAAGTTTGGTTCGACCGTTTGCGACAGCCTGTATGTTCTAGGCAATTTTCCGTGAAGGTCTCACGAACTCCACATCTTGTACCGAATGTTTTTGATCGCCCATTCCGCCGTAAGGCCCACTATGTTTATAGGCCTAATAACTTGGCTGCCCGCAGATGCGTGTTTTAATGTAAGCTTAAAGTCCCTTACTAATGGGCATTTGTATTCTTAACCAAACGTCGTGTAAATCGTAAAGTACCTTCGTACATTGTAAAACTTGATTGCATGGTCGCCGGCCATGGAATCTGTTGCTCTGTATTCGTCTTAAATGTTGCTAAAGTTTCTTTGAGCAGTGAAATTTTATTCTCTTCGGTCAGTGTTGCCATAAGCTAGTCTTTATTGGGGAGAAATTTGTTCCGTAGTGAAATTTGTATGTAAAAGTTAGTTGTTTGAAAGGGCTTGGGCATTAAGGCGTTTGTGCAGTTGATAAGTGTATTTATTTGCTTGATCAACTGAAGCTTTTGACCTGTTATTGTCTGTTAATGAGTAATGATGCAATCCTACCTGAAATTGCTTAGTGCTTGAAATTATTTTGATAAGAAAAGGAAGGAGGTTCAATTTGGGGTCCGTCAACTTACGGTGGAATTTTTTTAATAACTACATTATTGATGTGGTGAGCCTTGGGTTTAACTAACTTATTTACTACTCGTCGGTGCTTCCAATATTAAATTGTGCATTTTACAAATTTTAAAGTTTTAGATTGGTTTTTTATAATAAACGACTGTGTGAGTGTACGTATTCAATTTCTTCAATTCCGCAACCATCTCCCTCCCGCCTCACCTACATTGTCACTTTCAGATATTTGGCCTCTTTCATGTAAGAACATTGACAGGAAAAGAATCGAAGCGATCATGGAATCTTCGCAAAGTGACAGGGAAACAGTGAAGACTATAGAATAAAGATGAAGAAGAAACAAAAGCACAATTTCCACTACTACAATAACATTAGTCAGCAGAGCGAGAATAAGTTAATTCCTGATGATTCAGACGTTAGACGACAACACACTTTCCACCACCGCCCCCTCCCCCCTCCACCACAACCACCACTTCCCATCACCAGTGGTCAGAACTACCCTACTGAGAATTCTTTGTGTTGACGGTCCTTTTCATTAACGGTGTGAGTGAATTCCGCCAATTGAAACGCATTGTGGGCCGTTTTGACGTTCCGTTCCGCGACACCCAGTGTGAGTACTAGAACTGACTACTCGGTGCACGGGGCGAGTCGCCAGCTGCAGCTGACAAGAGCTATATCGCGGATGCCGGGCTGGCCTCCTCAGCGAGGCTAATTAGCACGCAATTAGCAGCTGCCTAAATGAGTTTCCTTGCAGCAGACAGCGGCCGCACCTGTGCATACGGAGGGCCTCCTTGCAGAGCAGATGGCTTTCCAGTATCCCGCGTGGCGCGCTGGCCGGAGGCCACTGTTGCCGGCAAGGGCCGCTGGGGACTACTGCTACGTGACCCTCTGCTGCTTTCGTCCTTAATTTTCACACACGCCTCTGTGAACTCCTCCTTCGGAATATCATCACCACCCAACATGGCCAACTCTGATTCCAGCCAGGTTGTTAACTACGTTACGGGCAAAAGTGCACTTGTGCCGTCCACCGCTCTTCCGTTCCACCCTGCTGTTGGTAATGGTTCGAGTGTTGAATGGTGGGAAGTGAAGACGACGAATCACGAGTCGAGTGTTGGTAGCTCAAACGCAATTTCCTATGCTTCGTGCATGAACTTAGTTGGTAATTTGTGTTTTTATATATCACCTTAACCACATCACCGAAAATTGCGGCAAATTCTGGAGACACGCAAGTAGGTGACTGCAACGATAAACGTAGACCTCGGCCTACACTACACATCAACGTGTTACCGCAATAATTTTTTGGTGTTCACGTTCGCTAGCTTTGCCAACTCACAACCTATTTATCACATTCCAACCTAATCTAGACATCGATTTTCGTCAAAGCGTCACCACACTCGTGATTGAAGTTTACATTCGTTGGTCTCGCCATCTCAATCGAAATTATCACATTTCAACCTGATCTTGACCTCGGGCTGCAGTACAAGTCAATCCGTCAACACGATTAAGAGGGGGTGTTTGTGTGTTTGTATCACACTCTACCCGATAATCATTGCCTTTAAGCAGTTATGTTAGCCCGTATTCCGAAATAAAAACGTGACTGTTGAAACGTCCCCTTAGAAAAATTAGTGAATTACTGTGCTGGTAAACCCCTTACGTTATTGATTTTCAAACAGCTGAGCAAAACTGAACGTGCCCAGACATTTATCTCTTTACTTATTCTGATCATCAATAAACTGACATACAATATTTTTAGCGCAACGCAATCTGACTTTCAATAATCCCTACAAAAGAATGGCCCTGACTAACATTAATCTATACCTTTCACGAATCATTTACCTCACAAAAATCTTCGTTACTCGAACTAATGCAATACAGCGAGCGCCACTACTGCCAGCTAAATAACAGATTCGAACTACTGAAGGCACTACCTACTGATAGGCACAGTTAGCAAATGAAAGATTTTGATAGAGAACAAACAATGTATTTACCTTAATGGTGTTCAAAAGTCATAATGAACATTTTCTGTATCGACAAAGGCCCGTACAGGAGCTGCAACGTGCGGTCGTGCATTATCCTGCTGAAATGTAGCGCTTCGCAGGGATCGAATGAAGGGTAGAGCCACGGGTCGTAACACATCTGAAATGTAACGTCCACTGTTCAAAGTACAGTCAATGCGAACAAGAGGTGACCGAGACGTGTAACCAATGGCACCCCATACCATCACGCCGGGTGATACGCCAGTATGGCGATGACGAATACACGCTGCCAATGTGCGTTCACCGCGATGTCGTCAAACACGAATGCCAGCATCATAATGCTGTAAACAGAACCTCGATTCATCCGAAAAAATGACGTTTTGCCATTCGTGCACCCAGGTTCGTCGTTGAGTACACCATTGCAGGCGCAGCGTCAAGGGTAACCGCAGCCATGGTCTCCGAGCTGATAGTCCGCGCTGCTGCAAACGTCGTCGAACTGTTCGAGCAGATGGTTGTTGTCTTACAAACGTCCCCATCTGTTGACTCAGGGATCAAGACGTGGCTCACAATCTGTTACAGCCATTTGGATAAGATGCCTGTCATCTCGACTGCTAGTGATACGAGGCCGTTGACATCCAGCACGGCGTTCCGTTTTACTGCAATCGCGATAGGCTACAATCCGACCTTTATAAAAGTCGGAAACGTGACGGTACCCATTTCTCCTCCTTTCACGAGGCATCACAACAACGTTTCACCAGGCAACGCCGGTCAACTGCTGTTAGTGTATGAGAAATCAGTTGGAAACTTTCCTCATGTCAGCACTTTGTAGGTGTCGCCACCGGCGCCAAAGTTGTGTGAATGCTCTGAAAAGCTAATCATTTGCATATCAGAGCATCCTCTTCCTGTCGGTTAAATTTCGCGTCTGTAGCACGTCATCTTCGTGGTGTAGCAATTTTAATGGCCAGTTGTCCACTTGGCAACAGCTGAATATGAAGGAGCAGAGTGCCCCTGTGTGTTCTGGAAATCGGCATGAATGTCCTTTGCTTTCATACCTTTCCTTATGAATTACTTAATCACTGCGCGAATTTCGAATTTTTCATCTTCGCAGATCACTACGCGAGAACAACCTCAGAGCCACTTCAAAGCCACAGCTCTCTTCCAAGAGAACTGATGTGGCACGTGTTTACAGGCAACAGTCGAATGAATATCACGTGAACAACTCGTTGCGCTAGCGCTGACCTTTCGTGGTGATTCCGAGAAGTTTTCAAACCACCCCCCTACTATTCAGACTGCTGTGAGCTACTGGCATTGAGTCTCTAGACAGCAACATTTTTACACATGAAGACTTTCAAGCCTCATACACCACTGATCTTGTTGAAAACAATCAACAGGTTACTCTTGCCTGTGGCCAACTTCATTCCATCAGCTCTTCCTCCAGAAACCACAACGTCAGCAACCCCCCCCCCCCACCTCCACAGCCTACCATTTCCTCGGCTGTTCCTCCACAGCCATCAAATTCCTCGATTCTTCCTCCACAACTCCCCACTTGGTCACCTCTTCCTCCACTTCCGATGGCAAAATAAGGAAGAAACTGTCTTCTTACGACATTTCTGGAAGTCATGTGAAACGAGTTTTTGAAGACAAGAAGGAAGAAAAAAATTGCCAGAACTGAGAAGTCTGGAAAGTTTGAAAAGAAAATTTGAAACATTAGCTTCAAAGTAATTCAAGTGTTCCAAAGGATATAAAACCCCTAAAATAGTAAAGAAAGCTAAAAAGTATCAACTGGGCTACTCATCAGCTAATAAATCATCGTAAGAGATTCCTTATATGGAGGATAAAGACTCTGATATCGAAACAATTTTAGATGAGGAGACTGCATTATTTTCGGAGAACATGGAAAGGAGGAGTTATGGTATCGGTGCTTCTTGTGCAAATCTTGGGCACATGCTGCATGTTCTGGCTGGGATGATGGCGAAGCGAAAGACACACTCTGGAAGAGCGATTTTTGTGTATGAAGTGTATTGCCTACCTAATTAAAGTTATTCTAAGTTTTTGTTGTGACTAATATTTCACAACTGAGCTTGATTATGAACAATCTGTTATTGTATTTACATTGTTTCATCTTTGACTTTTATACATTACGCCACATACATTGTTTCTCTGAATTTTTAAAATAAAATTTTTCTTTCTTAATGTAAACGTTTATATATTTGTGGTCTTACCCACCCCCAATCTCCATATTACCTCTTAGGTAGGGTAAGATTACGAAAATAACACTTTTTTGGAAAAATATTTTTCGTAATTAGAAGTGATAACTGCATTTAAATATTTTCATTGAACATAAACAGTTATAGTAACTGTTCCCTTAAATTTCAGGTTTTAAACTACTTACCAAACCATCGGAAAAATCCTAAAGCTTACGTTCGTCATCTTACCCATTTCCTCGATTTCTATTGACATTGCTTTAATCACTGATCGTAAAATACTCCTCCGCCAAACTTGTGATAAACCTATAGGATGCGCGATGAAATCTCAAACTGAACAACGTATTAGGAATAAACAACGTATTTCTTCAAAGATACATGTTCTACTTACGCAATTTCAGGGATGGCCTCCATCATCTAATAGTGAATTTTACAAGGAACTGTGGTTTTCTTTGGTTGCAGGGAACATACCCTGGAAAAACTTAATACTTGAATTTTAACATTTCTTACAGAAATACTGCAACCGAAACATTCCAGAAGAGTACAGTTTCATAATTATTTATGTACATATTTCTTTATTTGATGTTACATAAAATCTGGGCTCGTTCTTTCCCCTCCAGCCAGTACTACTGCTGCTTCCAACCTTCGTTTCGTACGATCTGTGTGCAAATAAAAGCGAATTCGGGAATAAGTCTTTTTTGGCCGATTGATAATATTGCTGAAGTTGTTAGTCGTTGTGTATATAGGCAGCTGTATTCTGTTCATCTGAGGAACCCTCGCGTATGCTCTGCAATTGGTCATCGGATGCATTGCAGCATCTGATGTAATACCAGTGGAAGTAAGCCTAGTTATGCATTAGGTATTTACTTTTTATTTTGATGGAAGTGAAACACTGACACATGCCAAATTATTGAATGCATTAAGCTCCGTTGTTGATCAGTATGCTCCACATACAACCCGTATAATTATAGGGTGGACAAGATAAAACTGACCCAGAAAAATATTTATAAGGCTGGCGTTAACACTTTATGGCTCTGAGCACTATGGGACTTAACATCTGTGGTCATCAGTCCCCTAGAACTTAGAACTACTTAAACCTAACTAACCTAAGGACATCAAACACATCCATGCCCGAGGCGGATTCGAACCTGCGACCGTAGCTGTCACGCGGTTCCAAACTGAAGCGTCTAGAACCGCACGGCCACACCGGCAGGCTAACCCTTTATGGTTAAAATTTATTTTACATATATTTGAAAAATAAAAGGTCAAAAACTGTCTTTTGTTAGGATCAATAATACCATTTAAATACCAAAATTATTTTAAGTTGACCGATTTTCAAAATCTGAGAGGTGGACCACATGTGTCCTACGAGCCTATCTAGTTCCACGTTTTCATGTGAATTTAAGATTTTCAAAGTTAAATTTTTGTTTGTATAATGATTTTATCGGGACGCAAATATAAAAAAACAGTGTAATGAATCAGTACCAAAAGATATTTATTCTTGTGACAAAAGAAGAACATGAAATATTGCACTTTCAACCTAAAATTTCGAGATGGCCTTGATGTACCAGATCTCCATGTTTTCTAAATTCTACGAAGTTTACTGGGGTATATACGCCCCAATATGTACAATTTATGTCTATACTAACAGACTTAATGAGGAGATAAGCATTATTTCAAAACATTGTCTACAGGGTGTTTACGTAAGAGCGCGCAAAAATGTAACAGGACATAGAGAATGCTCCACTGAACAATTTGAGGTAAGGAACCTGGGGTGGGCGAAACCAGCTTAAGGAGATATGGAAGAAAACTTGTCTACCTCTTTGTCTAGCATTATTGTTTTCCAGCTTCTTTACAACTAATTTACGTACAAGTTTACACGTACTGTCATGGACATTCTTTATTTACTGCAAGGAAACAAGGAGGACGAACCTGATTACTAGGAAATGATGATACAGGTTTTGTTTACTTTACTTGTCCATAAGGTGGCTCTGCTGTCTCGTTGGTCCGTAGCACGTCCTGTCATGGGACAATGTAAATACGATACACCACAACGGTACACTGCCTCACTTCAGTGTGGATGTCCGCAGCTGCATTTGCTAGTCGCTGGATTGGAAGTTGAAGTCCTACTCCATGGCCTGCGAGGTCACCTGACCTGAATCCCCTTGTTTATTTCGTAAGGAGATGTCTAAAGTCATTTGTATATCAGACCCCAGTGGATACGGAGATGGAATTAGTTGCCAGAATTGAAGCTGCCTGTGATGTGATTCGAAACACACCCGGGATATTTGTCAGGGTGCATCAGGATCTTGTTCGCCGAAGTCATGCTTGCATTGAGGTTGATGGCCGTCTGTTTCGGCACATGCAGTACAAATGGTAAGTTCCTTGTGTCAACGATGGTAGTTGGAGTTATCTGTAACTAATGTAAATAAAAAAGTACACATAAATGTGATTTTATTCCTATTATCTCCTTAAGCTGGCTTCTCTGACACTAGGTTCCCTATGTGAAATTGGAGCAATCTCTATGTCCTATTAAATTTTTGCACGCTCTTATGGAAACACCGTGTATGATGAATCAGGAAACACAATTATTTACTTCAAACATTCATAAAGTGGGCAAGATGTTGATTTGATCTGATTATAGTGAAAGAGATGCGCTGTGCCAGCTATAAACACACGCCACTCCATCTTATCATCCATAACGTTCTTTATACTCACCCCATGGTCCGCAATATATGTTTTTTTTACGAATTTTGAAAGCTTCTTGCTAGATGGTAGCATTAGACAGATATGGAATACACATGTCCAAACACTGAAAACTGCATATTACTTTAGTGGGACATATGTTTTTCATCTCCATCTATATACATACTACGAAAAGTTTAATGAACAGAACTGCCCATCACATAAAACGATGGAAACTATGGTTTTGTTGCACCAATCGTTTGCTGTCACATGTCTGCGCACGCGCATCTCCTGGCATGTTCTGACCCCAGAATTTCGTTGTGTCATTACGTTTGACTGAGTGAGAGGAGTAGGCCTGTTTAGTGCTCTTTTGAATGCATCTGAAATTGCTGTTTACGATAAAACAGAGCGTGTCCATTATCAAGTGTTATGCGAAGTACAATTCGCGGCAAATGTGTGCGAAACCGTTTGTGCAAGAGCTTAAGACGAAGTGCTTTGGTAAAACCTCCAGAAAGGTCTGCAGCGCAAAATTTAACAGTGGCGAAATGGCACGAAGCGGACTCTGTAGCGAATAATCTTCTGTGGTGTTCATGAACAAGGGTCAATACAGATTCAGTCTCATTGCCAATATTACTTGGGTAGTTTTACTTTGTCCTCCTTATAGTTCCTACATTGCATATCGCTGAACTTTCGGTTTCGCTGTTCTTAATTTTTTATATACCCACTTATAAAATTATAAAATTTTTCTAAATCTGAATAGAAAAAGTGCAAAAAAATAGTTTTACGTGGGGAGGAGGCAAAGAGTCGGTAGTTCTGCCAAGGGCGCAGGACACTTCGGTAGGGCTCTGCGTTAGATGGCGTCACACTCTTCCGCGCCTGTCACATCACTGTCTCAGAGCACAGACCCAATTTAGCTGGCTGCCGAGCGTTAACCCCTATAAGCTCTGTAGCGTCCATGGATGACGTTTGCGAAAGTGGTTTCCTATCAGTTTGTTCTTCAGCTCTTCGAAGTTCGCTGGTATCGTTTTGTTTGTACTGGCTCGCCTCTTGTGGGGTGCGGCTTGCGAATTCGACATACCACGGCCGCCAGTTTTTCATCTCCATCTCCATCTCACATACTACGAGAGGCACCATAAGGTGGTTGGCGGACGGTACCTTGTACTACTGCAAGTCATTCCCCTTCCTATTTCAGTCGCATGTGGAGCAAGGTAAAAATTACTGTCTGTTTACTTCAGTACGAGCCCTGATTTCTCCTACCTTGTCTTCGCGGTCCTTAAACCCGAGCTGCATTTTGGTGGCAGAAGTTGCAATCTGTGGAAAATGCCAGTTCTCCAAATTTTCCCAATACTGTTTCGTGAAATCCCACCAGAAATTCCCATTTTGTGTTCACGGAGCATTTCCGCAATCCCCAAGTAACTCTCGGTGACACTATGTTTCTAATAATTTCGACATTCAAAACACTCAATCAGTACTCCAGGACGGTCGCACCAGCGTTCTACACACATAAAAAAAATTTGAATCACTTCGATTCCGAGACTTCCAGAACCTGTACAGAAAATTGGAATAGAGATCAACATAAACATCATTTACGCCCTTTTTATTGCTCATGAAAACTACACATTGCATGTTGTACCACCATACGGCGTGACCTTCAGAAATGGCGGTCCAGATTGCTGTACACACCGGTACCTCTAATACCCAGCAGCACATCTTGCATTGATGCATGCCTGTATTCGTCGTGGCATACGATCCACAAGTTCATCAAGGCACTGTTGGTCCAGATAGTCTCACTCCTAAACGGCGATTCGACGTAGGTCCCTCAGAGTGGTTGTTGGGTCACGTCGCCCATAAACACCCCTTTTCAATCTATCCCAGGCATGTTCGATAGGGTTCATGTCTAGAGAACATGCTGGCCACTCTAGTCGAGCGATGTCGTTATCCTGAAGGAAGTCATTGACAAGATGTGCACTATGGGGGATCGAATTGTCGTCCATGAAGACGAATGACACACGAATATGCTGCCGACATGGTTGCACTATCGGTCGGAGGATGGCACTCACGTATCGTACAGCCGTTACGGCGCTTTCCATGACCACCAGCGGCGTACCTCGGCCCCACATAATGCCACCCCAAAACAGCAGGAACCTCCACCTTGTTGCACTCGCTGGACAGTGTGTCTAAGGCGTTCAGCCCGACCTGGTTGCCTCCAAACACGTCTCCGACGATCATCTGGTTGAAGGCACATGCGACACTCATCCGTGAAAAGAACGTGATGCCAATCCTGAGTGGTCCATTTGGCATGTTGTTGGGCCCACAGTTGTGCATCATGCAGCCTAATGTGCACAGTCTGAGTCGTAACATGACGTCCTGTGGCTGCATGAAAGCATTATTCAACATGGTGGCGTTGCTGTCAGGGTTCCTCCGAGCCATAATCCGTAGGTAGTGGTCATCCACTGCAGTAGTAGCCCTTCGGCGGTCTGAGCGAGGCATGTCATTGACAGTTCCTGTCTGTCTGTGTCTCCTCCATGTTCGAACAACATCGCTTTGGTTCACTCCGAGACGCCTGGACACTTCCCTTGTTGAGAGCCCTTCCTGGAACAAAGGAACAATGCGGACGCGATCGAACCGCGGTATTGACTGTCTAGGCATGGTTGAACTGCAGACAACACGAGCTGTGTAACTCCTTCCTGGTGGACTGACAGGAACTGATCGGCTGTCGGATCCCTCTGTCTAATAGGCGCTGCTCATGCACGGTTATTTACTTCTTTAGGCGGGTTCAGTGACATCTCTGGTCAAAGGGACTATGTCTGTGATACGATATCCACAGTCAACGTCTATCTTCACAAGTTCTTGAAACTGGGGTGATGCAAAACTTTTTTCGGTGTGTGTATATGCTGTCTCCTTCATGTATTAGTTACATTTTTCTAGAATTCTCCAACTAAGCAGAGGTCTATCATTCACCTTCCTTATGACCGGGTCGCTTTGCAGAGTTACGGTTAGATACGTATTCGACGTGACAGTGTAAAGCTGCACACCACTAATATTGTATTAGAGCATTGCTTCCCCACATTTAGAGCAAGTCACCGTTCATCGCACCAAATACAAATTCAGTCAAAATCATCCTGTACAGTCCTACAGTCACTCAATGAAGATACTTGTGTACACAAAAGAGTCCTCAGCTGACAGCCGCTGATACTGTCCACTCGGTCCATCGAACGAGTACATAGAGAACAAGACCCGTCATATCACACTTTCCTGGAGCGCTACTGGCGATACCTTCGTCTTTGGTAAACACTCACTGTCCAGGGCAACGTACTTATGCATTTGGATCTTAAAAAAACAAAAATGAGAAATACAGTACTGACATTACACGAATCTTCTCATGTCGGCATTAGGAAAATAAAAGATTCGTAGCATAAACCAGAGCAAATAGTATTTGAGACAATTAGACATTTGTTCCAGAGTCTGTAGTAAACAGAGTTTCTAGACAAGCAGCAAAAACTAAACGATACGTAGAGTTGATGGACGAGGTGAAGTCCATACGTATTATAAAAATGTATGTATGTATACACTGTATGAATGTATGTAGGTATGTTCCACATCTCCTCCTAAACCAATGGATCGATTTCAACCAAATCTGATTCACACAACGTTTACTGTCTGAGAGGAATCACTGGGGAGGTAAGGACTCAAAGGAGTGGGGGTGAAGGCGAAAAAGAAGAGTAACCCACGACGCGCGAATACCCAGACTATTTTCATCCAGTTTTTGAGAATGATAGCATTTATTGAGCTGCAACAAACTTTACACATCATTTCAAACCTTTACAAAACTATGTCGCTGACACCACCGAGAAACTGATCAAAAGAAAAAAGTTTATCATTTACTACAGTTTCGTTGTTCCTGTAGTAAAACTATCGCATCAGGCATGACGTTTTAATTTATTACTTCCTTACAGCTAACTGTAGTCGCGACTCGTGTTACAGACAGTATTCATACATACCACTAAATGTACCTGCAAACTATACTATTGTACAACCCATAGTTCAGACTATATGGCGTTATAAACACTGAGGTGCGAAAAAAACTGCCACAGGATGCATGACGTTTAAATTTATTACTTTTTTGCTACTAAGTCTGTTCACAACACATTTGGCAGACCGTATCCACGTATGCTGCTCAATGTTGCTACAGAATTATATTATTGGACAACACTAATTCAGAAGACGTAGTCCGCAGCTCGTGGTCGTGCGGTAGCGTTCTCGCTTCCCACGCCCGGCTTCGATTCCCGGCGGGGTCAGGGATTTTCTCTGCCTCATGATGACTGGGTGTTTTGTGATGTCTTTAGGTTAGTTAGGTTAAAGTAGTTCTAAGTTATAGGAGACTGATGACGATAGCTGTTAAGTCCCATAGTGCTCAGAGCCAGCCAGAAGACGTAACGTCGGAAAAATTGACCTTTGTGAAAACGAAATTCACTACAAATACAGTTCAAGTATGTGTGCAGCTATGTGTGAAATGTGTTAAATATATGTGACATGTTAAATATGTATGATATTACGTACACGAGTAAATCCACGAGTAAGAAGGACCTCATAAACCCCTGGGTCGGCTTCAATCAAACTTGATACACGTATTACTTACTGTCTGGAAAGAAATACTGTGGGGGTAAGAAGCAGCAACCTCCTACTGGGGTAGGAGTGATAATGTGGAGAGAGAAGAGGATAGGAGAAGATGGACAGACAAAGAGGGGAGGAGGAGATGGACACAGGTATGGTGGGGGACGAGATGGAAAGAGAGGGAGGGATGGGGGGGTTGGACAGAAAGGAAGGAGGAAGAGATGGACAGAGAAACGATAGAGGAGGAAATGGATAGAGAAAGGAAATAGGAGGAGATGGATACAAAGAGGTGAAAGACGAGATACAGAAAGGGTTAGGAGAGCAGAGGGGGAGAGGAGATGGACAGAGAGAGCGGGAAGGAGGAAATAGGTTTGGAGAGAGTGAGAAGAAGATAGAGGAGAGGAGGAGATAGAGGGGTAAGGAGCAGTTAGACAGAGGATGGAGGAGCAGATGGACAGAGAAAGGAAAGAGGAGGAGATGGACAGAGAGAAGGGGAGAAAGAAGTTACCAGGGAAGGGAAAAGGAGGAGACGCACAGAGAGAGGGTGGAAGACGAGCTGGGCTACTAGAAGATTGGAACAAATACATACCTGGGCAAAGCTGGGTACTCAGCTAGTAATATCATACAACAACCAAACATTGTCTTCTTCCATTTTGCTGCAACTTGTGATTGCTTGTAATCCACATCAGGGTAAATCATGCTAATTCATCACGTATAAATATCTAAACAACGGAAAAGTGAGAAGTTTCAACACTGATAATATTATTTTGTATTTTGTTGCAGAAAAGGAACTACCGATGTGTAAAGTGAAAATAATTCTGTGAAATGTGCTACACTGGTACTTTCTCCGGTGGCCCATTAGTGAAGTAATTCCGTGCGACGAGCAGCCCTTAGACGTTGACTGTGTGCTCCGACATCTTAATCTCTGGAGTATTAATTCCGTCTTCTCGGAGAGAGAAGGAAAAGTAAGAAAAAGGACATTGACAGAGGAACTGTCGCTCGCACAGAAGCAAATTGAACCTCTATAAAGGAATGTTAAATTGCTCCGTCATTAATAAAATCAAAGTGAACGTTTTGTCTTAGCGTGAAGCGGAGCTTATGAAATTTTCACAGGCCTCTTTCTTAGGACTCTCAAGATGTCGGCCTTTTGAGATATCATCTTATAAAAGCGAAAAGCGTTTTTCTGTGAGGTAAAGGAAAAATTGCACAAGAAGACGAAACTTATCTACGCATTACATGTCCACTGTTAACAAAGACAAATACGAGGGTGAGTCAAATGACAACAAATTTGTAATAACAAATCGAAATTTCGCGCCCTTATCCTGTAATTTGGTAAGCGTGCTATAAACAGCGTGCAGAATGGCCTGTAGGTGGCAACATAGTTCAGATGCACGCATACCGTCGCAGTATCAGTATAAAGATGGCCATCCCACTTGCGACTTGCATCAGGGAAGAACAGCGTTCTGTTATTCGGTTTTTGCGTAGTCAGGGTTTGTAACCTATTGAAATTCATCGACGAATGAAGGTTCAGTACGGTGATGCATGTTTGTCACAGCAGCAAGTCTACCGTATGGAGTATGAAGTTCGCAAATGGTGTGATTTCAGTGGAAGATGCTCCTCGTCCAGGTCAGGCACGACGAGCTGTGACTCCACAGAACATTGCAGCAGTTGAAGCCTTAGTGAAGAAAAACCGCCGAGTGACACTGCATGACATTGCAGCATATTTACAGATTAGTCATGGGTCAGCACTTCTTTGGCGCTTTGAACGAGAAGGTGATGGCTTCCTTGCAAGAATTGTTACTGGCGACGAAACCTGGGTTCACTTCCATTTTGAGTGTCTCCCTCATCCACCATACTCACCAGACCTTGCCCCAAGTGATTTCCATATGTTTGGACCACTCAAAGACAGAGGAAAGAAGTGCCGTTCTGATGAAGAGGTACGCCACGCGGTGCATGTGTGGTTGCACGGACTACCAAAAGAATTTGTTTCTAAAGGAATTAATGCACTTTGTAAGCGCTGGAGGACTTGTATTGAGCGTGGGGGAGATTATGTTTAAAAGTGATACAGCTTTGCAACATTTCTGCACAATAAATAATATTTTTTAAAAAATTTAAGGTTTTCATTTGCCTCACCCTCGTAACATTAATATGTTCTCACATACGGCAGTTGTTACTCGATTCCAAAGGATAAACTATTCCTCATACAGCTTATAAAATGAAAGGTGTTATGCAACGGAATTTTTAGTTTATTTTCACTCATTTAAGTTTGATCTCGCTTGAGGAGGCAGCATGGATTTCTCTAGCATCCTTAATTATACGCAATGATAAATTTTTAAATAATGGAGATCCATTATAAACTGCAATGGGACGATGTAGCGAAGGACACAAGTATTTACTGATGACGCAGAAATCGTCATGTGTAGTCTATGTAAACGGTGCAGTGGTGCATTTATAGGCCAAAAGCAAAGAAACATTCATTTTCCATACGTTGATTGTGTGCTTGCACAAGTAATTTTTAATGTTAGAAACGTAAAGAAGGAAACAATTTGGAAAGGTGACGTATAAGTTAAGTCGACAGTATGGGGTAAGTGACATCTTTATAGACGGCGTGTTTTTAAATCTCATATACAGATTTCTATAGTAATATGTGGCTAATGTTCTAATCAGGAACCGGTATTCGGAAACGAAATATTTCCGCGCTACATCAAAAAACACATAAAACACAGTATTTATTAGGTGACTAAACTGCAGTAATTGATTGCTTCTTTGCTAATTAGTGCATTGGGAGACAGTTTCCTAATGTTGTAACAATGCTGGCCGCTGAGAAACATACGAAATTTGAGATATCCATGTGTCACTTCTTCTCCTGTTGGTTATCCTAGCGTCGTTCCATTGGAATTTTTACAAGTTCGTTTATTGTTGAGAATTTCAGCATTACTCACACAGTTACAAATCTAGTACTTTCTAGTCACACTTAATTATTAACGCCCTTTCACACAGGAAAAGTGAAGGTAGAACAGTGCGTTTTACTTACTTGTAGCTGTTGTATGAAGCAATACGTATATGAACATATTATGGATTCGTATTTACGAGATTACTTAACTAGCTGCCTCTTCTCGTACTCAGAGTCTGTAAGGGGGATGTACATACACCAAGTATGTTTGCGAAAAAACTAAAAGGAGCCAATCTTAACGTAGCGCATGTGAAACAGATATTTAAAACCATGTATATTTCCAGAAAATCCTATACTAGTCAGGAACTGACGAAGAAAACCCGTCATGTTGGAAACAGGGCGCCCTTTTATCCGTTGTGAATGTCAGAAATTGCGTTTCTTTGATGACGTCACATGTTATACTACGAAGTCACGAACAGGTAGGGACAAGGCAGAATTTCAGGGCATTTGACAGCAGGCAGGTGATTGCTACCAGAAATACGATACAAACACTGAGTTTCTCGAGAGATATCGTTAAGCCGACCGGTGTGGCCGAGCGGTTCTAGGCGCTTCAGTCTGGAACCGCGCGACCGCTACGGTAGCAGGTTCGAATCCTGCCTCTGCCATGGATGTGTGTGATGTCCTTAGGTTGGTTAGGTTTAAGTAGTTCTAAGTTCTAGGGTACTAATAACCACAGATGTTAAGTCCCATAGTGCTCAGAGCCATTTGAACCATTTTTGATATCATTAAAACATCTACCGAAACACTGGTCTAGCGTCATTTGATTTAATAATATGGATCAATGTGAACTGTCTCCACCTACAACAGTGATAAGCTAGCCAAAGTGCAATCGGTCGTTTGCAGATTCAAACCTGGATAACGATAAGAATGTGGAACACACTACCATCCAGAAACACGACATCGCAATGATGTTCAGAATCCACCATTCAGTATGACCATCTGTCCTACCAATATCACATAGTTATATCAGCATAGGCTCATCAACAGTGTTATAAAGCGCTCACATCTTGAACAAACATGTACTGGAGCGAAGAGTGCAAGTACAAGAGTACACCGATGGCTGGGTGGCTAATGTATCGAACAGAACTTGCAATGAATTTCTCTATCTTAAATAACACATTCCTGGTTGGTGGTGGCATCTGTGTGATGCCCGACTTGTATAACATGGCCCGTCAGTTGATTTTATTCCTCACGTCTGGCCACAATCGGAAGAAATGACGTTTAGTAAGACATTGATTTGTAATCACGGCTTCTACCGTATTGGTTTGATGAAGACATCGTGCTCTAAAGGAAACTTGCCTGCCGTAATAACTCAAAACCATTATTTTAAAAACGAGCGTTAACTGTGTATCATCTGTTTTACGTGCTGAGTGAACGTGTGTGTGTGTGTGTGTGTGTGTGTGTGTGTGTGTGTCCGTGGGGGGGGGGGGGGGGAGGGGGGGGCGGCGTGTGTTTTCTTACAGGGGAAACTTCAGAACATACAAAAGGACGTACAAGGGTTAGACAAAAATATGGAATCGCTGCGAAAAAGGCATGTTTAAACATAAACGTAAATGTTAGCCAAGCCTGCAGGTTGCCCTGTTATATTTGCTCAGGAACGGCACCTGTGCAATGTCCTCAATACACTGCAAGTGTCAATCGTGCTCCGAACAGTATTCTATGTAGGCGTGACTCCATTAAGCCGGAGCTAAGTGAAGTCTAAAGTGGGCAAGTTGTTGCTATTCGCATGGTGGGTGTTTCTGTACCCAAGGGTATGGAAGTGTTTGGAGCTTCAAGAGACACCGTGTCGAAGATTTATGCTGCATACATTGAAAGCGGAAGAAGAAGTGTGTTGAGTGATCGTGACAGACAGTCATCAAAGACCATTGTGACGAAAAATAAGAGATCAACAGCTGCAAAACTCGCTGCAGAACTGAATGCCTCACTCGCGAATCCTATCAGGACCAAAATAGCACGATGGGGACTCCACAAGCAGGGAATTGCAGGGAAAGTTGGAATCCCAAAACGACTTAACATTGTTGCAAACGCTCGTAACTGGAAAACATGGTGCCGAAAGCATTAACCCAGAACTGTGGAGCAGCAGGAGAAATTCATTTGGTCGGATGAGTCTTGCTTCACACTGTTTCTAGTTGCCGGCCGAGACTGCGTCCCAAGATGAAACATGGTGAAGCATTATATGACCATTTTGGCTGATGGTTTTGTGAGCACCAGGATGAATGTAGCATCTCATACGGTCAACAGACATTAGATCTCAATAATCTCAGTATTTACTGAGCCTTTGTATTCAATTTTGGAGAGAATGGTATGTGATCACTTTCCACCTCCATCATCGTTAACTGAACTTGGCACTCTTTAGCGGGTGAATTGGTGTTAGATCCCCTTGAAAACCGTACGGAACTTGCATTTATTCATCCCGAGACGAGTGGAAGCTGTTTTGATTGCCAACGGTTTCCTATGATTTCCTACATTGATCGTCTTCCTAGTCTTAAGATGTGCAAATGCTTCATAGCATTCTCATTACCCGCTTCATTATTATTGATGTAGACGTCGATTGGTTATGTTAAAGAAAATAAAGTCCAGGCAGTTTTAAACTATGCTTTATTAAGGGCTAAACCTTTAAGCCTTTCCGGTAGGTTGTTGAAAACGAGTTCTCCTGAATAATGAAAACCTTTTTGGAGCAAAGTACCAAGCAAATTGTTCTTATACTTATGAAAATTTAGCACTTTATTGACAACAAATTTCATTGAGGAATACATGTACTGACAAACAATACTTTGTAGTACAATGTAACCTTATAACAGCTTTGTGCACGATCCGCTGAAATGATTGCACGAAAAATTCCACTTCTGTGTTTGGTCACGAAAACCAATCGGATGGCCGTGCGTATTAAAGCCCGCTTCGGGGACGGGGAGATGCGCCAGCACCTGATTAAATCCGCCAGGTGGACTAGCGACGAGCGTCGGAGTGATGGTAGGCCTGTACGCAGTTATTTGGCGGTTTCCAGCAGCCCAGTTGGTGAATACCGGGCTGGTACCCGAGTCCCAGTCGCGTCAGTTACACGATTTTCACATTTAGAAAACGTTCGTTCATTTGCACATGAATAACACTACAGGCAAGCAAAGGTGGTACACATATCCTGTTCCCGGAGGACAGCTGACAGTGCGCCGATGGGGAACAAAAATACCACAGGTTCGATTGAGGATTTACCTAAAAATACAGGATTTTACGAGATGAAACCATTATACAGGGTGAGTCAATAACTACTGCCACCTAGAATAACTCCGAAAGTATGATAGTAGCTGCAAAGTTTGTGGGACAAAAGTTGCATGGGACAACGGGGGCCATAATGTGACGTTGCTTTTTTGTTACTAGGTGGGGTCGTGTCAGAGATATGAAGATCAACTTTGCTTTTTTTAAGTGGGGTGTTATAGTTTGGTACTTATTTTCTGATACCGGCTATCGAGACGAATGCAATGATGTGTAACAGTAAGGTTTTTGAAGGTCAACGAAGGTCAAAAAGGTGGCATGAACGTCCATTTACAGAAGGTGTTCGAAGAGATGACCATTGGTATCAATGTAGTGTTGCAATCTTCTTATCATGGATTGAGTGGTATTCCTTATCACTTCGGCACTTATTGAAGCACATGCTCTGACAATTCTCTCTCGTATATCGTGCAAGTAGTAAATATTCGCCGAATACGGCGTATCCATCTAACGTGCCATTGACATGTAAACACCATTCGACGGTTTCACAATACAACAATAATAGGAACGGTAATACTACTATCGTCGAATCAAACGAATGCGAATGATTCATTCCTTCGAAGAATAAGTCGATATGCTTCTCATTTACGGAGAATTCCAACGAAATTTAGTGAGAGCTAGAGGCTTACACGCTGAAAGATATCTTCAACGTACTCGCCCTACACGTCGTACATTTAAATATGTGTGTGATAAAATGAGAAAAACTTGATCTTTAACGAATCGGAAACATGTCCGGCAAAAGAAAGTTA
This sequence comes from Schistocerca cancellata, assembly GCF_023864275.1. NCBI lineage: Eukaryota > Metazoa > Arthropoda > Insecta > Orthoptera > Acrididae > Schistocerca > Schistocerca cancellata. The sequence goes on along the minus strand of NC_064630.1, from coordinate 533,666,120 downwards.
CTAACGAGGAAACGGAAATTGGTACACTTGCCACTGTGGTTCGAGATCCTTGTGTCAGTTCGCATCAGATAGAAAGTGAATCTGGCATGAGCCACAGCATTGTTGTTCGTGTTCTGCATCGCCATAAATTCCATCCTCACCATATCAGTCTCCACCAAGAATTAACTGGTAGGGATTGTATGCGTCGCATTGAATTCTGCCGGTGGGCTCAACTTCAGATTCAGAGGGATGACACATTTATTAATTTGGTTTTATTTACTGACGAGGCTACATTCACGAACCATGGAAATGTTAATTTGCATATCATGCATTGTTGGGCAAGTGAAAATTCATGTTGGCTGGGGCAAGTTGCACACCAAAAACCGCGGTCAGTGAATGTATGGTGTGAGTTTCTGCAGGACAGAATTATAGGCCCCTATTTCATCGAAGGAAATCTCAATGGTAGGAAGTAAACCACGTTCCCGCAAGAGACATTAGGTCTGTTATTGGAAGAAATACCTTTAGGAACAAGGAACAGAATGTGGTATCAACACGATGAGTGGCCGGCACATATTTCGCTGATGGCTAGAAATGAGTTGCAGACACAATTCCCAAATCGTTGGATTTGACGCGGAAGAGATTTGCCGTGGCCGGCTCATTCGCCAAACTTGACGCCTCTGGATTTTTTCTTGTGCGGATTCGTAAGAGACGCTGCAACTACACCTGAAGATATGCGAGAGAGAATTGTCAGTGCCGATGTGATAAGGAATACCACTCAATCCATGATAAGAAGATTGCAGCACTGCATTGATACCAATGGTCACCTCTTGGAACACCTTCTGTAAATGGACGTTCATGCCACCTTTGTGACCTTCGCTGACCTTCAAAGACGTTACTGTTACACATCATTGGATTCGTCTCGATATCCGCTTTCAGGAAATAAGTACCAAACTACAACACCCCATTTTAAAAAAACAAAGTTGACCTTCATATCTCTGAAGCGATCCCACCTAGTAACAAAAAACCAACGTCATATTATGGCCCCCGTTATCCCATGCAACTTTTGTCCCACAAACGTTTCAGCTCCTATCGTACTTTCGGAGTTATTCTTGATGGCAACCCACATAAGGTCATAGAGAAGCCTAAAAGATTATTTGATAATTATCATTTTGGACCCATCTAGTTACAATTGAATAATACGAAGTTTTTGTGTCATACTCATTTTGCCTTTATTATATGCAAGTCATCATCAGTAGCAAATTTCGGAGATGCTGCTCTAAACGTGTACTGATTCTGGTTTTAGAGCTGTTCTGATTAGTGCCATTCGAAATTTCATTCGGGCCGCGTCGTAAAATGAACACTCATTTAGTTCATGTTGTGTTTCATCCATACGTCATTAGCCGGACCAAAAGCGATAATTATCAAACAATATCAAGAGCTGAGAAAGACAGCACAACAGAAGTTAAAGAAACTTCAAATAAATCTGCTGCAGAATTGGGTAATCGCAATTTCCCGTGTGTGGTGTGTCTACATAAAGATATACAACCCATTTATCGTGTGGTTGAAGAATGAGAATTAGTTCAGGCTTGCCCGCAGTTTGCAGTCCGTAGTCTGCAGTCAGTTCGTAAGCTTAATCATGACTCTTGAGTCAGTTGTGAAGAGAGCGACGTGGCATGCCTCTTCACAATTCGACCGAGTTCTCTCAAGTGTTTCGTTGATACCTAAAATGAAACAATTTACTCATCTCTTCTATTCAGTTTTAATTTCTTTGGATCTTCTTTGTTACTCCTGACCGAGATATACTATCTTATCAAACGTATCCGGACACCCCTATGTAATTCGGAATTGACCATTAGATGCAGAGAGGTGGACCGCCAGCATAAAAGAAGGCGGAGAGTACTGAGTGGTCAGTAGATAAGCCGTAACAGCAGGATGGGCTGGAGAGGAATGCTGAGTGGCTTCGAAAGTGGACTACGCACTAGATGTCAATTGACCAACAGATCCGTCAGGGATATTTCGACCCTTCTACAGCTGCCCAATTAGACTGATTTTGAAGTGGAGACGCGAAGAAAAAACCACAGGTAAACCAAGAGCAGACGGGTTTCACGTATTGACGGACAGTGCCTGTCGAGCACTGTAAACGGTGGTTGTAAAAATCGCGTGAAATCAGCGGAGGCTAACACTCGTGAATTCCAAAATGCTCCCAGCAGTCCATCTAACACAGTGACTGTCCGTAGGGAGTTAAAAAGAACGGGGCACAACGGTCGTAAGTCACACGATTCTGTGGTCAATGCTAAGCGACGCTTTAGGTGGTTGAAAGAACAACGCCACTGGACAGTGAATGACTGGAAACGAGTATCTGGAGCGATGAATCACGCTATACCATGTGGAAATCCGAATGGAAGAGTTTGAGTTTGGCGAATATTTGAAGAACGGTACGTGCCATCACGTCTAGTCCGGACGACGGAGGAGGCATTGTTACGGTATGGGAGTTTTTTTCATAGTTATGGCGTGATATTTCGGAGACCGTACGTCTGGAGTACAGCATTGTATGGTAGTGACATATGAACCGTGGGAAAACCGGAACAGAAGAGAAGCGAATCATTTGGTATATGGTGCTACAGACGAATGTTGAAAATTAGGTGGACTGATGAGGAGGTTCTGCGCAGAATCGGACAGGAAAGGAATATGTGGAAAACACTGATAAGGAGAAGGGACAGGATGATAGGACCTCTGGTAAGAGATGAGGGAATGGTTTCGTTGGTACTAGAGGGAACTGTAGAGGGCAAAACTGTGGACGCAGTACTAGGTTCAAAATGGCTCTGAGTACTATGGGACTTAACATCTGAGGTCATCAGTCCCCCAGTACTTAGAACTTCTTAAACCTAACTAACCTAAGGACATCACACACATCCATGCCCGAGGCAGGATTCGAACCTGCGACCGTAGCAGCAGCGCGATTCCGGACTGAAGCGCCTAGAACCGCTCGGCCACCACGGCCGGCTACAGTACTAGGTCATAAGCGCTACTCTGAGATGAAGAGGTTGGCACAGGAGAGGGATTCGTGGCGGGCCGCATCAAACTAGTCAGAAGACTGATGACCCCCCCCCCCCAAAAAAAAGGAGGCGTGGTCGCGTTACTGCGCAGAAGGAAACGGTAAATGCGGAAGGATATGAACATGCTTTACAGAGCTGTGTATTGTGTACAGTAGAAGAACATTTCAGAGACGATATTTGTATCACCATGACAATGCAGCGTCTGTGAGGCAATGGTTTGTGGCCTATAAAATTTCTGAAATAGACTGGCCTCTCCAGAGTCCCGACCTGGAATGGATTAGAATGTCGACACGTTCCAGGCCCAGCGTCGAATATCACTACGTCCTCTGGTTTCGGCTCATGTTGAAGTGTGGGCTGCCATTCCTTCAGAGATATTCAAACATCCCAGCAGAGTTCACGGCATCATGAAGGCGAATAAGTGTCTAGATACTTTTGATCAAATAGTGTATACCAGTTTGTTCTTTAATAAAAACCACTTTAATATTAACCGCGACTACCCCACCCAGTGAATTACACCAGTGAAAAGCAAATTGGAAGTTGCGAAGCGTCTTTCACAGACTGATGTTTAAATTAATGGCAGCAAAAGAGATGGAAGGAATGTCCAAAAAGCTGGAGGTATGAGCGTGTCTGGCACAATTACGAGTGGGTTTATGCGCGCAAGAGGGCCATTCCAGAAGTAATGTACTAGAACGGACGGGCGCAGTCATTGGCGCGTTGCTTTGTAATTTATTTGTCGCAGTTAGCGGCCGGCGCGGCCGCCTTTATTGCGGAATTGGGCGCGCTGTGAAATCGGCCTGGCCGGATCGAAAGCGGTCGTTGGCGATCGGATCGGCTCGGCCCTGGTCGAGGCGCGGCGCGGCGCGGCGCGGTGTGAACGCATGCAGCGTGCGGACAATGCGCTCGCCGAACCGCAGAGGATCCGGCCGTCAATCTACTGTGCGGTGCGGCCGAACTGCCCCCCGATTCCCTGTTTTGCCATACGTGACTATTATGTCGGTGTCAGTCAGCTACTTGAACAGCGTGCTCGCCAGCAGAGCGCTCGCGAGGCTCAAGCAACTGTACCCAAGCCTAACAGGCAAGGTGCAGCACTCTAAATAGGAGGCAGTCGAGGTTCATGTACATCAGAGGTCACCAAAGTACGGCCCGCGACGTCAGTTCTTCCGTCCCACCGAGGGGCCTTGAAGTTTCTTGAGAAAACGTCTGGAATACGAGTCAATGTGATACAGTTCAAATTTAAGAATTTTGTTTAGAATATTAGGAGATGTTCGCACGTGCAGATGCTTCCTGGCTGCTATTTGCCTTAGATGTACTATATGTTCTGGAATACTCTCTTTCAAATTCTAAAGGTGGCAGGTGTAAAATACAGGGAGCGGAGGCTATTTATAATTTGTACAGAAACCAGGTGGCAGTTATTAGAGTCGAGGGACATGAAAGGGAAGCAGTGGTTGGGAAGGGAGTGAGACAGGGCTGTAGTCTCTCCCCGATGTTATTCAATCTGTATATTGAGCAAGCAGCAAAGGAAACAAAAGAAAAATTCGGAGTAGGAATTAAAATCCATGGAGAAGAAATGAAAACTTTGAGGTTCGCCGATGACATTGTAATTCTCTCAGAGACAGCAAAGGGCTTGGAAGAGCAGTTGAACGGAATGGACAGTGTCTTTAAAGGAGGATATAAGATGAACATCAACAAAAGCAAAACGAGGATAATGGAGTGTAGTCAAATAAAATCGGGTGATGCTGAGGGAATTAGATTAGGAAATGAGACACTTAAAGTAGTAAAGGAATTTTGCTATTTGGGGAGCAAAATAACTGATGATGGTCGGAGTAGAGAGGATATAAAATGTAGACTGGCAATGGCAAGGAAAGCGTTTCTGAAGAAGAGAAATTTGTTAACATCGAGTATAGATTTAAGTGTCAGGAAGTCGTTTCTGAAAGTATTTGTATGGAGTGTAGCCATGTATGGAAGTTAAACATGGACGATAAATAGTTTGGACAAGAAGAGAATAGAAGCTTGCGAAATGTGGTGCTACAGAAGAATGCTGAAGATTAGATGGGTAGATCACATAACTAATAAGGAGATATTGAATAGAATTGGGGAGAATAGGAGTTTGTGGCACAACTTGACAAGAAGAAGGGACCAGTTGGTAGGACATCTGCTGAGGCATCAAGGGATCACAAATTTAGCATTGGAGGGCAGCGTGGAGGGTAAAAATCGTAGAGGGAGACCAAGAGATGAATACACTAAGCAGATTCAGAAGGATGTAGGTTGCAGTAAGTACTGGGAGATGAAGAAACTTGCACAGGATAGAGTAGCATGGAGAGCTGCATCAAATCAGTCTCAGGACTGAAGACAACAACAACAACAATTACTAGGTTCAATAATCAGGACTCAGTTGACCGATTTCCAAATTCCGTGCGCTCTGTCATGCATCAGGAAGCACTCTGTGGGAAAGAGTTAGATATTTCTTTTGTACTGGAACCAGTCGTTTCTGCTCACCTTCAGCTCCAAACTTTTCTTGAAAAAAGTGATTCGGAATTCGGTGACTTGGCTTATCACGCAGCAGTGTGGAGGATCAGATAGGGTAAAGCCTTGAATGAGATTTTCACTTTCCAGCGGAGTGTGCGCTGATATGAAACTTCCTGTCAGATTAATACTGTGTGCCGGACCGGGATTCGAACTCGGGACCTTTGCCTTTCGCGGGCAAGTGTCCTACCATCTGAGCTACCCAAGCACGACACACGCCCCCTCCTCACAGCCTTACTTGTGCCGGTACCTCGTCTTCTACCTTCCAAACTTTACAGAAGCTCTCCTGCGAACCTTGCAGAACTAGCACTCCTGAAAGAAAGGATATTGCGGAGACGTGGCTTAGCCACAACCTGGGATGTTTCTCATTCTGGAAACATTCCCTAATCTGTGGCTAAGCCATGTCTCCGCATTACCCCTTCTGTAAAGTTTGGAAGGTAGGAGACGAGATACTGGCAGAAGTAAGGCTTTGAGGAAGGGGCGTGAGTCGTGCTTGGGTAGCTCAGATGATAGAGCACTTGCCCACGAAAGGCAAAGGTCCTGAGTTCGAGTCTCGGCCCGGCACACAGTTTTAATCTGGCAGGAAGTTTCAGGGTAAAGCTTTGTTTCGTTTTTACGAACTCCGAAACTAAATAGATATTTTTCTTACTTAGAAAGATAGGGCTGATCCATAGCTGACACATCATACCTGCCTATAGATGTTGTCGACATCACATCCCATGTGAATGAACTGAACTTGAAGCTTCACGGAAAGTATAATTCTGCGACCTGAACAAAATTATCAAAGGATTTCGGAGAATACTGTCATTGTTAGAAGCACAACTGGAAGGTGAAAATTTTTCTTAGTTTTATTGTTTCAAAAAGTTTTGTGGTGCAGTGCTCTAAGATGTTACATTGATTTTCCGAAAAAAAATATTCGTGGCTTGAAGAAGAATTTTTTGGATAGATTTTCAGGTCTTGACAGAAGTGAGAGCAACATTCTTCTGTTCCAGAATCCGTTTGAACATAACCTTGATGATGTGGCAGTTGAACTACAGTTGGTGCTTAATGATTTCCAAGTAAATGAGTTGTTGAAAGAGAAGCACAAACAAGAAAAACTTGTTGAACTTTACACCTGCTTACCCGATGTCAAGTTTCTAAAAATAAAGAAATTTGCTGCTTGTGTGGCATCAGTGTTTAGAACAACTTACGTCTGCGAGCGAACATTAATGAAAATGAGGTATGTTGAGTCAGCACATTGAATGAGATTGACTGTTGTACATTTGAAAACAATTATTTTGGTTCGATGCAGAAATACGAAACTAAACATTGAAGATACGTATCTTGAAAGCCGAACTTCAGTTTTACAAATCTGGCTACCATCTTTTGCTGTTTAGTTTGAGAAATATGTGAACAGTAGGTCTGATGTAAGTATCTTTTTGCTAAAGTCGCCTTTTTTGATAATTTTTTTAGTGAGTAAATACGTTGGTTTTCCTTTTATTTGGTCATTGCATGCCACTCACGCTTCATTAACATGGAATATTAAAATTAATTTTTCGTCTTTTTTTCCCAGAATTTTCGTTGTGGCTTGCAAGTACTGTACGAAATGATGATGGAGCCCGCGCTCTTCATTTTGTCAGCTGTGAAAACGATTTGGTGACCTCTGATGCACATGACTCTTTTAGACCACTGATGACATACGCTGCTCCTCTCTGGGAACATGCAGCTTCAATTCATCTGCGCCGCTAGCAGGTCGTTCATAATAAGGTTTTCGAATAATAAACAGTGCTCCACGACGTTCGCGCATCGTGGGCATGCACAATGAATTCCACCTCGACATCATATTGGAGGTAATCAAGGAACCCGAGGCATTCGAATATCTCTGTTATTCTAAACCTTGAGAATTACAAGTACAAACATAAGGTAGAAGCATCACAGACCAAAGACAACCTTTCTTCTTCTCTTTCGTGTTAATTACGTCTAGCACTGGATGCTGGCAAACTTGTTTTATTTAACTTTGCAGCCTGCAATTGTACTGTCAATTACTTCACTACAATTTGTTGACCCAACCACATACGACTTAACTCTGTGGAAGCTATATAAATAAAAATGTAAATGTTCGTTGTTCAGAATCGTGTGTCACCGAAAGATCTTCACATATTGCTTTGAAATTTAGCCACAACGTTGTATTAGAATACGAGTGTGATACGATGTTAGCAAAAACCTCATGTTCATTTGTTCAGAATGTCTAATCTCCAAAAGTTCTTCATCGATTTCTATGATATTTCGTCACAACGTTGCGTAAGAAAACGCGTGTATATACCTATTTTTATTATTTAAAATATATAAATGAACATATAGTATATCGAGGGGGAACGTTATTACCAAAAATCTCGAATAGTTCTTGACTGATTTACTTCAGATTTTTACATTTTACTCTGATAAACGTAGGGACATACATAGGATTTTTAAAAATATTTAATAGTGAAATGTTGGCAAATAGGAAAGTTGTATTAATGGCTAATCATCTTATGAATAGAATACTACTATAGAATCTGAATTTCCAAAAACGATAAAGAAGGCTCAAGGTCAGAGAGAGGAGGAAATTGACAGAAAAAGTGGGCAGGAGGAGATGGAGAGAGAGGGGAGAGGAGAAGATGGACAGAGGGGGGAGGGAAGAGGAGGAGATGGTCAAAGAAAAGGGGATATGTAATTGTGCAAGGACAGGGGGAAAAGGAGATTAGGACGTATATCCAATTCCAATACATATTTGAAACGTGTGCTTTCTCTTTACTTTCTTTTCCTTTTAACTAGACCGAGACTCAGTAATGCGTGACCAGAGAACAGCTAGTAAAAAATAAAAAAAATAAAAATGAAGATTTACTGGTTTGAATTGTTCGTGGGTTTCAGAATGCGCTGTTGGTTTAATTATTTGGCTACGTTTGACGTCTAGGGGTCAACAAAAACATTGATAACAATACCCCGATGGTAGTTACAGAACAGTTCAATATTAAAAAAAATATCCAAGTATAATTTTTCTATGCTGTGAAAGATAAACAATTTTCACAATTCACAAAATCAATAAGTTAACATGCTCACGCTGCACTGACAACTGCGTTTCAGGCAGCACGCGTATTCATGTTTTCCTTCGTCTGGCGGTGCTCCTTTTCCTGTTTGTTGCCGTCGGGCGGCAGTCGTATTCAAATGCCCTAGTCTACTTACTATTGTAATGTGGAAATGAAGTTCGATGCTTCTTAACAGAGCGTAGGGGAACGATGCGAGAGACCCGCACCGCCGTACTGGACAGGGTGCTAGTGAAGGTGGTTTGCCGTTGCCTTCCTCCGACCAAAATGGGGATGAATGATGATGATAAAGACGACACAACAACACTCAGTCATATGGAGGCATGTGAAATTCCTTGTCCCTGCCGGGAATTGAACCCGGGACCCCGTACTCGGGAAGCGAGAACGCTACCGCGAGACCACGAGCTGCAGTTTTTTGTAATATACTGATCTTTTACTTTGAAACTGAAATAAGTCCCTTTTTAAAAAAAAAAAACTACGGAATATCACATAAAATAATTTTACACTACATTAATCACAAATTATGTGATATTTCATTTGTTCAGAAAGTTCTCTCGTCGAAGGTTCACTCAGAATTGTATTCACAGCTGTTCGTGGCGCCTCGCTGACAGGTAATACATCATACGATAATGTATTGCTGGTAGCATAATTGGTGGAGTCGACTGTGAGGAACCGGTGGTACACGCCGTCCGATGGAAAGATGTAGCGTGACCCACCTTGGCACTATCGTACCCACAAGAATCCGAACGGCCTGCATTGTGTTTCACGCTAATCTCCATGCAGCCCACATAACGTAGCTGTCTTGCAGGCCCTCTAATCTCCTTGCAATAGCCGTTTGACTATACAAAATGGATACCGCAAGAGATCACTAGAGAACATTGTTCTTTAAAGTAATAATTACAGATGCAAATCAACACCACGACTCTGAAAATGCTAGTAAATTCTTCATTAGAGATGAAACAGTCCTTAACGCTTGTAAACTCAATTTAATTACAATAAGTAACATTTCAAAATCACTACCACACTCCAAAGTCATTCTAGCAATCTTTAGGCAATATTAAACATTTTTATGAACAAGATATTTTGAGACAATATCTGTACGCCAAATGTTCTCTCAGTTCGAACCATTTTTGTTCTTTAAAAGGTATTCCCATACCTGTGAAACCTGATAAGAGTGGTTTGTCGTAAATTGGACTTTGAACTAACCAGTTAAAAGCAGCGAGGTTAACAGCGGAAAGCGCTCTACGGAAACCTCAAAATTAACACCGTATCATCAGTAATTTCTCTATACTTATGATTGAACAATTATTTGCCCACATATCTGAACTTTAAACGACATGACTAATTTTTCTGTTCCGGATCTGGATTGAAACCGAACACGTGTAGCTAATGTAACTAAGCAAAACTTTCGTGCCTGATCGAGACTCGATTACAGCAACGTTCGTCATTGGTGACTAGGCACAAAGAGTCGAGAAATATCGAAGTTTTCACCAGTATCAGTTAACAAATATGAACTTGAAAATATTTGTGTACTTCCTAGAATCCTGTCAAGATCTTTATCCTCCTGTTAACTAACCACGAAAAACATTTAACATAATTTTCAGTAAAATTTTCTACGTGTTTTAAACCAAGTGCTATTATGTGAAGGTTTGCGACTTGGAATAGGACCCAGCACTTAATCAGATTGTTAAACAAGTAAATTCAGATGTTACATATCGAAGTTTTTCACCGACAGAGAGAAATTCTAATCTGAAATGAAGACACATTTTTTTTGTCTATCCGAGAACTGAACCCGGCACCTACCTCAGTTTTCTCCATCTATGAATTGTCTGCTCACCAGTAATGATACGTGTACATGTTTGGCCAGAAATAAGGCACCTATCGCTTTTGTTGATAACACACGAAGAGACATTAAAAATGAAAATTATTTACCACTAGTAGTTCAGCGTACGTATGCTAGGGCTTGAAATTAAACCATGAATATTTTTGTGCTGGATCAGGATTCGAACCCACATACATGTCTTTCGTGCAGACCTAAAGGAGTTTGCAATTTTGGGAAAAACAACGAAATGATCGAGCTATATTGTTTCGAGTGGGTCAGTTACCAAGAAAGAGGAGATTCGAATTCGAATCCCAATCCAGCAACCTGTTTTTAAACGTCTCAAGTTCAAATAAAATTACAACCCTGTGACCAGTGGCTCATTAAATAAAATAAAGTTCCTAGTGTAAGGAAGCTCAGTGGCGACAGAGTTTCTTTAGCAGCGACTTCCGTCTCTGCATAGTGAAACCTTAACTGGCTCTGTCCCAGTTTTCAGCGAAGGTATATGATGTTCATAATGCGGACTCTGCACTACGGTGCATCCTAAGTTCTTTACTTGGAATTACTAGACGTGGAGGAGATCTGCTCGTGCGTGAGTGTTTAAAATGCCTGTTTTAAGTGGGAATGGAACTCATACCGCGTAACACAGGAAGTGGGATCAGTCCACGAGTTCAATGAAGCCTAGATTTGTTAATTCGTGATTGTGTCGTCATGTATGATGAGCTTAGCTTACAAACCAGACACTGTGGAAAAATGAAGTTCTCTATTAACTGCTTCACTATCAGAAGGTTTCGGACACGGAAATTATGCTTGTCTCGTGTCAGTGGGATGGAAAGATGCTTTTAGCCATCATAGCCTCGATTGGAAGTCCTTTCGAAATTTTCACTTTTTTAAGATATTTCTTGGAGAGAGAATTGCAGTTGCAGAGTATGAAGTTACCAAATACTTCAATTAATACTGCCATTATCGCTATTAGCTTCCTCATTCTACTGCTGCTACACGCTTGCTTGAAGGAAGCATTTAATGATTCTTGCTCAATTTTAGAAGCAGTTGCGCAAAAACGGGTAGATATTTAAATCGCAGGAAATGGTTTTGACGTTCTGTGGCAAGCTGACCGTAAAAAGTATTTATTTAGATCTTTTCATGTTTAGGGAATACTTTTCAAGTTAATATCGGACATCGCGAATTATTCTTAGATTACGGTGAAATTAAATTAACTGATGAAGAACTGCATAACAGAATTTGCATTGCACTACTTCATTTACTAGCACTTAGCAACGACGCTTGTGGAATGGTAAAACTGGCTGTAAACACCACTTTCAAGACCAGAGGACGTTAATGTCTTCTGTTAAATGTCACGATCATTCTCTCCAGATTGCTTGCTCGACGTCACCTGTTTTAAGTAGTGAAACGAAGAAAATATTGCAGAAGATCAACTGTTTTCTTTCCAATAAACTAATTTTACGTGCTCCAAATCCACATTTCCACGGAATTACTCTAACCGTAGTATCCACTTCAACAATGTAGAAAAATGTTTCAACGTAGCAAAAGTGACATCCTACTCAGATGCCTTACACTTAGCCGCCAACCAGAAATTATAACTTGTGGAACACCGGTTTCAGTAAACTAATGTTGCGAACCCCCCCCCCCCCCCCCCCGCATGAACCATGGACCTTGCCGTTGGTGGGGAGGCTTGCGTGTCTCAGCGATACAGATAGCCGTACCGTAGGTGCAACCACAACGGAGGGGTATCTGTTGAGAGGCCAGACAAACGTATGGTTAATGAAGAGGAGCAGCAGCCTTTTCAGTAGTTGCAAGGGCAACAGTCTGGATGATTGACTGATCTGGCCTTTTAACACTAACCAAAACCGCCTTGCTGTGCTGGTACTGCGAACGGCTGAAAGCAAGGGGAAACTACGGCCGTAATTTTTCCCGAGGGCACGCAGCTTTACTGTATGGTTAAATGATGATGGGTCCTCTTGGGTAAAACATTCCGGAGGTAAAATAGTCCCCCATTCGGATCTTCGGGCGGGGCCTACTCAAGAGGATGTCGTTATCAGGAGAAAGAAAACTGGCGTTCTACGGATCGGAGCGTGGATTGTCAGATCCCTTAATCGGGCAGGTAGGTTAGAAAATTTAAAAAGGGAAATGGATAGGTTAAAGTTAGATATAGTGGGAATTAGTGAAGTTCGGTGGAAGGAGGAACAAGACTTCTGGCCAGGTGACTACAGGGTTATAAACACAAAATCAAATAGGGGTAATGCAGGAGTAGATTTAATAATGAATAGGAAAATAGGAATGCGGGTAAGCTACTACAAACAGCATAGTGAACGCATTATTGTGGCCAAGATAGATACGAAGCCCACGCCTACTACAGTAGTACAAGTTTACATGCCAACTAGCTCTGCAGATGACGAAGAAATTGAAGAAATGTATGATGAAATAAAAGAAATTATTCAGGTAGTGAAGGGAGACGAAAATTTAATAGTCATGGGTGACTGGAATTCGGCAGTAGGAACAGGAAGAGAAGGAAACGTAGTAGGTGAATATGGATTGGGGCTAAGAAATAAAAGAGGAAGCCGCCTGGTAGAATTATGCACAGAGAACAACTTAATCATAGCTAACACTTGGTTCAAGAATCATGAAAGAAGGTTGTATACATGGAAGAAACCTCGAGGTACTGACAGGTTTCAGGTAGATTATATAATGGTAAGACAGAGATTTAGGAACCAGGTTTTAAATTGTAAGACATTTCCAGGGGCAGATGTGGATTCTGACCACAATCTATTGGTTATGACCTGTAGATTAAAACTGAAGAAACTGCAAAAAGGTGGGAATTTAAGGAGATGGGACCTGGATAAACTGACTAAACCAGAGGTTGTACAGAGTTTCAGGGAGAGCATAAGGGAACAATTGACAGGAATGGGGGAAAGAAATACAGTAGAAGAAGAATGGGTAGCTTTGAGGGATGAAGTAGTGAAGGCAGCAGAGGATCAAGTAGGTAAAAAGACGAGGGCTAGTAGAAATCCTTGGGTGACAGAAGAAATACTGAATTTAATTGATAAAAGGAGAAAATATAAAAATGCAGTAAATGAAGCAGCCAAAAAGGAATACAAACGTCTCAAAAATGAGATCGACAGGAAGTGCAAAATGGCTAAGCAGGCATGGCTAGAGGACAAATGTAAGGATGTAGAGGCTTATCTCACTAAGGGTAAGATAGATACAGACTACAGGAATATTAAAGAGACCTTCAGAGAAAAGAGAACCACTTGTATGAATATCAAAAGCTCAGATGAAAACCCAGTTCTAAGCAAAGAAGGAAAAGCAGAAAGGTGGAAGGAGTATATAGAGGGTCTATACAAGGGCGATGTACTTGAGGACAGTATTATGGAAATGGAAGAGGATGTAGATAAAGATGAAATGGGAGAAGACCTGCGTGAAGACCTGAGCCGAAACAAGGCCCCGGGAGTAGACAACATTCCATTAGAACTTCAAAATGGTTCAAATGGCTCTGAGCACTATGGGACTTAACATCTATGGTCATCAGTCCCCTAGAACTTAGAACTACTTAAACCTAACTAACCTAAGGACAGCACACAACACCCAGCCATCACGAGGCAGAGAAAATCCCCGACCCCGCCGGGAATCAAACCCGGGAACCCGGGCGTGGGAAGCGAGAACGCTACCGCACGACCACGAGATGCGGGCACCCATTAGAACTACTGACAGCCTTGGGAGAGCCAGTCCTGACAAAACTCTACCATCTGGTGAACAAGATGTATGAAACAGACGAAATACCCTCAGACTTCAAGAAGAATATAATAATTCCGATCCCAAAGAAAGCAGGTGTTGACAAATGTGAAAATTACCGAACTATCAGTTTAATAAGTCACGGCTGCAAAATACTAACGCGGATTCTTTACAGACGAATGGAAACACTAGTAGAAGCCGACCTCGGGGAAGATCAGTTTGGATTCCGCAGAAATGTTGGAACACGTGAGGCAATACTGAACCTACGACTTATCTTAGAAGCTAGATTAAGGAAAGGCAAACCTACATTTCTAGCATTTGTAGACTTAGAGAAAGCTTTTGACAATGTTGACTGGAATACGCTCTTTCAAATTCTGAAGGTGGCAGGGTAAAATACAGGGAGCGAAAGGCTATTTACAATTTGTACGGGAACCAGATGGCAGTTATAAGAGTCGAGGGACATGAAAGGGAAGCAGTGGTTGGGAAGGGAGTGAGACAGGTTTGTAGTCTCTCCCAGATGTTATCCAATGTGTATATTGAGCAAGCAGTGAAGGAAACATAAGAAAAATTGTGAGTAGGTATTAAAATCCATGGAGATGAAATGAAAACTTTGAGGTTCGCCGATGACATTGTAATTCTATCAGAGACAGCAAAGGACTTGGAAGAGCAGTTGAATGGAATGGATAGTGTCTTGAAAGTAGGGTATAAGATGAACATCAACAAAAGCAAAACGAGGATAATGGAATGTAGTCGAATTAAGTCGGGTGACGCTGAGGGAATTAGATTAAGAAATGATGCACTTAAAGTGGTAAAGGATTCTTGCTATTTCGGGAGCAAAATAACTGATGATGGTCGAAGTGCACATGATATACAGTGTATACTGGCAATGGCAAGGAAAGCGTTTCTGAAGAAGAGAAATTTGTTAACATCGAGTATAGATTTAAGTGTCAGGAAGTCATTTCTGGAAGTATTTGTATGGAATGTAGCCATGTATGGAAGTTAAACATGGACGATAAATAGTTTGGACAAGAAGAGAATAAAAGTTTTTGAAGTGTGGTGCTACAGAAGAATGCTGAAGATTAGCTGGATAGATCACATAACTAATGAGGAAGTATTGAATAGGATTGGGGAGAAGAGGAGCTTGTGGCACAACTTGACTAGAAGAAGGGATCGGTTGGTAGAACATGTTCTGAGACATCGAGGGATCACCAATTTAGTATTGGAGGGCAGCGTGGAGGGTAAAAATCGTAGAGCGAGACCAAGAGATGAATACACTAAGCAGATTCAGAAGGGTGTAGGTTGCAGTAGGTACTGGGAGATGAAGAAGCTTGCACAGGACAGAGTAGCATGGAGAGCTGCATCAAACCAGTCTCAGGACTGAAGACCACAACAACAACAACAATGTTGCGAAGACTGTTTACCACTACTCTTTCTCACCAGAAATACGAAATTGACTTATAGGCTGTATAGCTATACTGCCACAGTAATTTAATGTGCAAGCAGTGCATATGAATTGTAGAATTTAATGGTGTTGTGGCTTCCAGTTCTTTACATCCTACGGCGAAGGTCGTCAGTGACGCAGGGATCAAAGCTTGAAGAGAATTAATTATCATATATGATTCATTTTTCTAATATTACCGGTGAGATGCTCTTACTTCGTTAATAGTAACAATTTCTTTCCTCGTGAGCGCCGAAAAAAAAATGCATCATAAAGAGTGTGCTTCATGACCGTATTAATGAGATCCAAGATCGGAGGGAGGGCAGCATCGGTCGTCAATTATTAATCTGTTTATTGCAGATCGATTTCATGTACTGTGCAGCTACCTTCAATATAATTATATCCGAGTCTTGATGGGTCATCATGGATATAATAGCACATGGTACCATTTGAAGTTACAGAAAACAAACGTAAGTTCATCTGAGAACGGATATTCGTAGCGTCAAGAGGTACCATGTGAGGTTGTATGTATTATGAGTCATCACGACTTGGATATAACTGTAGTGAAGGTAGAGTAGCTGAAATCGATCTGCAGTAAACAGATTAAAAATTTACGATCGTTGCTGCCATGCCCCCGATCTTGGATCTAATACAAGTTGAGTTTACAGTGCAGTTTTCGTTACGTAGTTGACACCCTTCGGCCCTTACACTTTTCTTAGTTTATGTACGATGTATGCCCATGTTGTACGTCATCAGTGCTGCTGCCAGTTAAAACACCAAGTGTAAAAGTATTCTCTGAGAAAATTAGCTTCTTGGTTCCATTCTTAGATCATACGTAGATTACACATCCATAGCGCGAGACACGAGGTTCTTAGAACGAAGTACGAACGCCGGTCGACAGATGGTATACGGCGCTGAACTTTAAATGTTACTTTTAGTTGATACTTTCCATTTGTAGTTGCGACTTTCACTGAAATCCCATCCAGACTCGATAGCTTGACAAAAGTTTCTTAGGAAGAAGTAGGAACTTCGACCTCTGGTTGTGACTGAAGTAGTAACCAGTTTCTGTTAAGTTGTTAATGTGGAAACTGCGTGATTTCTTGCCGTCCCCTGCTCAACGGTTAAGAACGTAGCAACAGTGAGAGACAGAAGTGTGGCGAAATTAAGTTTTAGCGCGAATATGTGGCTACCTGATGTTTTAGGTTAAATTATTTTACGTGTGTACGTGTTTGGGTTGCGAGATGAGGAGAGACCACGCGGCTACAGCAGCAGCAGCAGCAGCAGCAGGTAGGTAGGGAGGTAGTAAGGCAGGTGGGGAGGTAGGGAGGCGCCGGCCCGCGCGGCCGCCTAGCTGCCTTTTGTGCGTGTCCGCCTTGTCTCGCAGCGACACGTCCATTGGGCAGATCGTGGGCGAGAAATCTGTACGCGTCCGGGCGGCAGCGCGCCGCGCCGTCAGATAACCGCCGTCGCCTACCACCCACCTCACCGCGCGGCTCTGCCAGGCCCCCATTATGCGGCGACTGCTGGGCACCGCTTGCGCTGCCCTAACGAACCGCAGCTGCGCCTCTGCTCAAGTCTGCTGCGACTTCTGCTGTTCTCCTTCTGCTTTGCGAAAACGCCACACATATCCGTCACTACAATCTGATTAAAGTTACTCGATGGTTGACGTCTGTCACTTTCCGCTACAGTGTTACCATTGCGCTGCCTGTCACCGTTCGGTTATAGGCGACACACAAACATGGCGGGTCACTTCGTAAGTGCTGTTAATGTGTAGCTTGGAGCATTGTTGGAAGAGAACGCCGCAACGTGTAACGGAAATGGGAGATGGTCTGTCGGGAGCTGATCTCTAGTGGCCAATGGCTGAACTGCGTCAGACGATGCGATTTGTAGCCCTGAATTTAAACTCAGGTCCTGACGTAACCACATCCTCGCCATATGCAATGCATCTAAGAAATGTATCGACTGTCATTTAGTTGGTGCAATGTCGACAACCGTACTCTATCTAACTTAACTTTCTCCTGTTCTATTAAAATTATTATAGTGATTGTGAATCCCTATCGTCCCTTTACACACGCAGGCATTGTAATGCGTCGTCTTTGGTAAAACACTCGTATCACTGATTTTTATTTCGTGGTTTTCATCTTGGAAAACATATTCCAATACGAACGATTTGTCACTATCTGCCAGGTGGCAATCCCTTTTATGTACGTCTAAGCTGCTGATAAGAATTCTTTTTGTGGTTGCAGAGCCGGCAGAAGTGGCCGAGCGGTTCTAGGCGCTACTGTCTGGAACCGCGCGACTGCTGCGGTCGCAGGTTCGAATCCTGCCTCGGGCATGGATGTGTGTGATGTCCTTAGGTTAGTTAGGTTTAAATAGTTCTAAGTTCTAGGGCACTGATGATCTCAGAATTTAAGTCCCATGGTGCTCAGTGCCATTTGAACCATTTGTGGTTACAGTCTATGCTTTAGAACAACGGACGCTGCAGACAGTCAATAAAATACCTGCTAAGCGCTGTCGCTACGTCGGTGATACCTTGGTACTGTGAACAAACTGTGAAGAAGCACTGGATGTCATCTTCTTGCCGGCCGCGGTGGTCTAGCGGTTCTAGGCGCTCAGTCCGGAACCGCGCGACTGCTACGGTCGCAGGTTCGAATCATGCCTCGGGCATGGATGTGTGTGATGTCCTTAGGTTAGTTAGGTTTAAGTAGTTCTAAGTTCTAGGGGACTGATGACCACAGATGTTAAGTCCCATAGTGCTCAGAGCCATTTGAACCATCATCTTCTTACATCTCAGCAGTATCAACCCAAAAATTTAATTTACGATGGCGTATGAGAACAATGGGTAACTTAATTTTCTGGATGATCTGTGATCTAAGGGATTTACGAGACTTCGGGCCATGAGTTGCACAGAAAAACTGCATACACTGGCCAATACCTGTGCAACTATCACCCGAGACAAAAAAGATATGTCATTAAAACCCTAGAGGACAGAACTTATAAAATTTGCGAGCAGGTTTATTTACAAGATGAGCTGAATCACCTACGGCTTTCGAGAAAAAGGGTTACTCCAGTAAGGAGGCGGATCGAGGAAGAGAGAAAGCCACAACTAATGAGGAAGAACATCCGCCAACAGGGAAACTTTTCCACTCGTTTATTAACAAAACTACGGGTCGAATAGGAGAAGTGTTGGCCTAGTCTGGGGTTGATCTTAAGTCCCACCAAGAAGAGGAAAGAATGCTTAAGAACAGTAAAAGAGCGATGCCTGGTACGTATAAAACTCGATGTGGGTAACCATAAAAAGAAGTATTAACACCCGCTTCCCCGAACACAAAGGGAACAGCCGTCTGGGAAATACTGAGAAATCGATCGTAGTAGAACGTTTTTCTGAGATGGAAACCACGAAGTAAATGTCAGTGAAAGTAGCATTTTATCAGAAACATTACACACTAAACGTATCTGCGCAGACATGTTTACACAGTGAGCGCGCCTTCGGGCGTATTCAGGTGACGAGTTACTCAAATCGTCTGATGAAGAGTTGTTAATAAGTCGAAACCGGTAATAACACCACTTGATGGTGCTGCAAGTATCAGTAGCGATCCAGTCTACTACAGTTTTAGGATATTCTCAATGGAAAAGAAAAATTTTAGACAGCTGCAGTGACGAAATAATGTGCTTACGTCATTACATTCCAAGACCTCAGTCGCCGTATAGTTTGATTGCACTCTTCCATTATGTACGCGCATGTCGTCAACTGATCTATCATCCGGTTATGACCACTTGGCGGATTCGTCATTAACAATGTAGTCCGGATTTGTACAGACTGAACTAGTAGAACATGGGTCAAAATCAGATAATTGTATATAGAAGCCCTTGTGTCAGGTCACAAGGACTTCAGATGCTACTGATTTGATGTAGTTTACAACGAAAGTCCAAATAAAAATGTCATCAAGCTCATGTTATTAAAGAGGTTTCAGAGGGAGATTTCACCAACTGTGAGTATCTGAATGCTTAATGTAGTTGAAAAAGACTCGGTAACAGCATTTGCCATGTTAACAAGAGGTATGATAAAATGAACTGTACCAACTATCATAGACTTTCTCTCTTCATTACCTGCGGCATGATACTTCTAATTGCACAGAAAACTATCCTTAGTGAAAAAAAAGCTCAGATTGTATACAGGAAGGCTGACCTGTATGGATTAATTCTTTATTTTCCAATGACTTATCTAGAAGACGTGTGAGCGTAAAGATCAGCATTGTGCTGTTCGAGAACATTATGAAGGAGTATGACGGAATTCGCCAAAAGAGCACAATAGATTGCTTCACAAACGTAAGGAACTAGTTAGTTAGTGTGGGCCCATACAACATAAAAGATAAAGTTAAACTCTGGGACAAAGTTACTGCTTCTCTCAATAATCAAAAAAACGGTTTATCACCGTATTGCCGAACCTTGCGCAACAAAAGATGAAGAAAGGAACGTTCAACAAAGGCTTCATTGGAATTCAAGTAAATGATAAGGGGATTGCTCATTTGGCATGTAATAAAGATATAATTAAAATTTCCAGGCCGAAAGAGAAGACAGGACTAATGAACAAGGCCACAAAGACTGCAAAGGAAGGACTTGTCTCATGCGAATGAATCAAGGAGCGAATATGTCGTCAGGAATAATTTAACAACAAACGTGTGTATCTTTTCCGATGAAAGTTGTTACCAAACGAAATGGAAAATAACAATGTTCACAATGGCAAGTATAAATTCTTTTTTAGGCTTGTCACTAGAGCAGTAACATCACACTCTGATTATTAAGTGATATTAATGACCTCGTCGCTCCATTAATATGTGTTATGGAAATGAAGTTACTGTATGCTGCTTTACCAGCATGTGTTTCGGTGCGAGGGCGTGGGAGGGAGGCGGCTGTGTGCTGTGAATGAGGAGGTCTGTATCTACATGAGGCACATGGGGCAGTAATAGATGGCCGCCTGTGGCAGCATATGGTAGGCTGGACCCCCTAAATCGTCCCTCATTTTCTTCCCCTGCGAAGCTCTTATGGAGTGCAGTAAACTACATGCAATGTCACCGTCTTCTGAGGGATGCCATCACATCCACTGTGTCCCTCGGAACGACGAGGCGATAGAGACCTCAGGCAACTTGCATGGCGCTATAAGGCTCTACAAGCAATCAAAAAGGTTTTGCATCACCCCGGTGCCCAGAACTCCTGAAGGTAGACGTTGACTGTGGATATTGTATCACAGACGCAGTCCCTTTGACTGTTCAGAGATGTCACTAAACTCACCGAAAGATGTAAACAACCATGCATGAGCAGCGCCTATTAGACGAAGGGGATCCGACAGCTAATCAGTTCCTGTCATTCAGCCAGGAAGGTGGTACACGGCTCGTGTTGTCTGTAGTTCAACCATGCCTAGACGGTCAATACCGCGGTTCGATCGCGTCCGCATTGTTACTTTGTGCCAGGAAGGGCTCTCAATAAGGGAAGTGTCCAGGCATCTCAGAGTGAACCAAACCGATGTTGTTCGGACATGTAGGAGATATAGAGAGACAGAAACTGTCGATGACATGCCTCGCTCAGGCCGCCCAAAGGCTACTACTGCAGTGGATGGCCACTACCTACGAATTATGGCTCGAGGAACCCTGACAGCAACGCCACCATGTTGAATAATGCTTTTCCTGCAGCCACAGAACGTCGGTTACGATTCCAACTGTGCGCAATAGGCTGCATGAAGCGCAACTTCACTCCCGACGCCCATGGCGAGGTCCACCTTTGCAAACACTACACCATGCATCGCGGTACAGATGGGCCCGACAACGATATCCAGTTCACCGTTCAGTGTCGTATATGCCTTCAACCAGACAATCGTCGGAGACGTGTTTGGAGGCAACCTGGTCAGGCTGAACGCTTTAGACACACTGTCCAGCGAGTGCAGCAAGATAGACGTTCTCTGCGATTTTGGGGTGGCATTATGTGGGGCCGAATTACGCCGCTGGTGGTCATGGAAAGCGCCGTAACGGCTGTCGAGTAAGTGAATGCCAGCCTCTGACCGATAGTGCAACCATATCGGCAGCATATTGGCGAGGCATTCGTCTTCATGGAAGGAAATTCGCCCTCCCATCGTGCACATCTTCTGAGTGACTTCCTTCAGGATGACATCTCTTGACTAGAGTGGCCAGCGTGTTCTCCAGGCAGGAACCCTATCGAACATGCCTGGGGTAGATTGAAAAGAGCTGTTAATGGACGACGTGACCCACCAGGCACACTGAGGGATCTACGCCGAATCGCTATTGATGAGTGGGACAATCTGGACCCACAGTGCCTTGATGAACTTGTGGATAGTATGCCACGACGAATACAGGCATGCATCAATACAAAAGGACGTGTTACTGGGGATTAGAGGTACCGGTGTGTACAGAAATCTGGACCATCACCTCCGAAGGTCTCACTGTATGGTGGTACATCATGCAATGTGTGGTTTTCATGAGCAATAAAAAGGGTGGAAATGATGTTTATGTTGATCTCTATTCCAATTTTCTGTACAGGTTCTGAAACACTCGGAACTAAGGTGATGCAAAACTTTTCTTGATGTGTGTATCTGGACCACCACCTCTGAAGATCTCTCTGTATGGTGGTACAACATGCAATGTGTGGTTTTCATGAACAATAAAAAGAGCGGAAATGATGTTTATGTTAATCTCTATGCCAGTTTTCTGTGCAGGTCCTGGAACTCTCGGAACCGAGGTGATGCAAAACTTTTTTTGAAGTGTGTATAATGCCAAAACGACTGCAACTGTTGTTATGTTTTGACGTCTGAACATTTCCTGGCGTGACTGATGGAAGAAATATTTCTGGCTTGACCGTGGCGTTGATGATAACGTTCTTATTGAGAATATTTAGACAACTGACTTGGCGAGTTTCTTATCCCCCAAGCGAGTTACATATTTAATTAATCCTCTACAACGATGGCAAAAATTGTAATTTTACGTTACGCATGAAACAATTATAAATAATGCATACATTAGTGAGCCAAACCCTATGACCGCTGCCCTTCGCGAGACTGAAGGCCGACTGGTGGCTTTACGGGCACGTGACGCGGTAAGGAACGTATGTAAGTGATGTCACAAATGGGGAAATCCACTGACATAAGGAACTTGAAAACGGCAGATTGTTATGGCTCTGTTCCTGGGAACGAGCATCTGGAAAATCTCGAAGCTGGTCGGCTTTTCACTTGCAGCTGTCGTGAGCATCTATGGAAAATGGTTGAAGGATAGCAACACCAAAAGTAGACCACAAGGGTTTGGACATCCACGCCCCATCACAGAACTTGGAGGTCGGAGGCCCTCCACTTTGTAAACCGAGATAGACAGATCTGATGACAGAGTACAATGCTGGTGCAGACGCAAGTGTTTCTCAGCACGTTCGTCGTCTTCCATGGGACCTGTGGAAATAATTTTAGGCACCATGGCAACTGTGGACCACGTTAAAAGTATTGTGGACCACCTGCGTTTCTTCATGCTTGATGATTTGCCCGACGGCGATGGCATCTTCCACGAGGATAGCTGTCCCTGTCACAAGCCCAAAATTGTGCTGCAGTGGTCTACAGAGCACGACAGCGAATTTACGTTGGCACTCATGATAAAAATCATCAAACAACATAATGAAATGAATAGGTGAACAGGTACAGATGATACGGAAAATTCCCTCCCTCTGCGTCGTTTGGCGTCTGGACGGGTTAGGTACCTTCTGAGGAATGAGCTATTTTCTGTGCGTTAGATCTTGGAAGTTTGCTGAGGACCAAACACTTTCAATCTCTGTTGGTCCATTACGGCCAGGGTACCTCGGCTGTTATATATTTTTCAATTCAATAAACTTTACAAACAACCGTACACTGTAAGATATGTTATTTTATTCTGAAAGCAACCAGTTTCGACGATTCATTTTGCCATCTTCAGGCCCCCACACGCTTTTTTCAAATCAACGTTGCTGTCACGCTTTCGTATGAAGCAGTTGCACAGCGACTGGAGGTCACCATATCCAGTTTTAGGACGCTATACGATAAGTTCGTTGATTTGAAAAAAGCATATGGAGCCAAAAGATGGGAAAATGAATTGCCGAAACTGGTTGCTTTCAGAATAAAATAAAATATCTTGAAGTTTACGGCTACTGGTAAAATTTATTGAATTGAAAAGCAATGACTTTGAAGTCGTAATACTTTGAGACGCGCCCGTCTCAACCATTTGGACAGTGATACGTAATGACGCCTCCGATAATGCGCCAGCGTTTTAATGCTTCACTAGCAACAGTTTGGAACATGAGCGTTGAAGCAGCCTGCTGGGTGGTGCAAGCCACTTTCGAAATCGCCATATTGTAACAACTTCCATAACAGCCACTGTCTGCAGCTTCTTACGGAACTCTTTTGAATGCAATGATCTCCCTGATTTTTAAAGAAAGCTTCAACCCCCCACCCCTCCACATCCCCAAAAGTATCTCCCGAGTACAGGTGAATGTAGCTTCTAGAGTAGCGACTACCCTTTTCGTAAGGAATTAACGGCGATTAATTCCCATTAAGTGTCGGTACTTGAGTTAAAGATTTGCTGCAATAAATTCTTGGCTGCAACTGTGTTTGTGAAGCTGTTCTCGGCAGCGTGGAAGTTCTTTGCTTTAATATGTGAATATTTCATCACGTTGTTTTCGATTAGATGATGATGTTTTGGTTTGTGGGGCGCTCAACTGCGCGGTTATCAGCGCCCGTACCAATTCCCAACCTTTGCTCAGTCCCGTCTCGCCACTTTCATGAATGAGGATAAAATGATGAAGACAACACAAACATCCTGTCACCTCGAGGCAAGTGAAAATCCCCAACCCCGCCGGGAATCGAACCCGGGAACCCGTGCTCGGAAAGCGAGAACGCGACCGCGAGACCACGAGTGCGGACGGTGTCGATCAGAATCGTTGTGTACAGCGACTGTGTCGGCTGCAACCATATGTTTGTGAAGACTGTTCTCGATAGTGTGAAAGTTTGTTGTTTTAATATAGGATTATTTCAAAATGTTTGATTCCTTTAGAACCTTTGTCCACAACGACTGTGGTGTAATTCGGATGGAAAGAAGTCAGCAATCAGTCGCGATTCAATCTTTACTTTATTGCAAATCTTATTTCAGCTACAGTATTACTATCATCAGTTCTGGCAATTATATGACATACAAAGGAATGAGAAACTGAATGGCATAAAACGAGATCTATATCACAGTTATACAGAACTGGAGACACCAAATTAAGTAACATACTGTAGGAAATGATTCATGTACATTCAGCAGGGTTGTAAATGCACGATCTTAGCTTGTACATAGCTTAATTCAAACTGAAGCTGCTATTTACAGACCTATACAACTAGCCACAGAGTACGTCATAGAGGACGAACAACGCCCTCTATAACAATGACTTCAGTATATGAGTAGCAGTCCAAAATGTTTGGAATATGCATGCATGGCCGAAATACATTTCTCGGATAATATGGTATAACACGGAAGCTGCAGTATAGTACAAAAAAGTGCTGTGGCGTTCGAGTGACCGGATTTTGTTTCTCCCTGTATATCAGCCGCCTCAAAGGATTCACAGTATATTATTAGTTGTTGTTGTTGTGGTCTTCAGTCCAGAGACTGGTATCATGCAGCTGTCCATGCTACTCTATCCTGTGCACGCTTCTTCATATCCCAGTACTTACTGCAACCTACATCCTTCTGAATCTGTTTAGTGTATTCATCTCTTGGTCTCCCTCTTCGATTTTTACCCTCCACGCTGCCCTCCAATACTAAATTGGTGATCCCTTGATGCCTCAGAACATGTGCCATCAACCGATCCCTTCTTCTAGTCACGTTGTGCCACAAATTTCTCTTCTTCCCAATTCTATTCAATACCTCCTCATTAGTTATGTGATCTACCCATCTAATCTTCAGCATTCTTCTGTAGCACCGCATTTCGAAAGCTTTTATTCTCTTTTTGTCTAAACTATTTATCGTCTACGTTTCACTTCCATACATGGCTACACTCCATACAAATACTTTCAGAAAAGACTTCCTGACACTTAAATCTATACTCGAAGTTAAATTTCTCTTCTTGAGAAACGCTTTCCTTGTCATTGCCAGTCTACATTTTATATCCTCGCTACTTCGACCATCATCAGTTATTTTGCTCCCCAAATAGCTAAACTCATTTACTACTTTAAGCGTCTCATTTCCTAATCTAATACCCTCAGCATCACCCGATTTAAATCGACTACATTCCATTATTAGAAATAATACTAATTTCTATTATGTGAGAAGGAAATTATAAGTGTTAAGGTTGCATAAGCGTAGGACGCGTTTCGAAGCAATGCGCTGTTGTAGTTCTACGCTACAGTGTGGCAGCTCTACTAGGCGCAAGCGCAAAACCTTGCGATGGCCGTCGGTGTGTGGTGCGTGGCCGGGTTGTCAGCTGTGCCGCTGGGCGGCCTACGCGGCAGGGGCTGAGCCTCGCCAGGCATGTGCCCAGGGCGCTGCATTCCGGCACAGCCAGCAGCAGCGGGGCGGTAGCGGGGGGCGACGCTCCTTTGCCTTTGAGAGGCCGCTTTCCGGGTCGCAAAGGTAAACAAGGACACGCAGGGCCTCTAATTACCGCCTGCGGACTCTGCGGACGCGCCGTCGCAGCCAGTGGGACCGCAACTTGCGCTCTTAGTGCCCGGCTCTGCGCTGCTCAATCCTCCTCCACCTACACAACTTTCTCCAGCAGCGCTCCACACAGTCTTTTATAACCTTCATTTTTAAAGCGGTATTTCAAAGCACACTACCACGACGCGAAAAGACGTACGTAACAGCCGACTGGTGGTGCCTTTCCATGCCTATTCACTCATGTCCATAAGCGATCTTCTAGATAAACTGGATACTGCATCTTACTTATGCCATTTGCATATTGATTTTGGCTTCAGACAAAGACTGTTTGGCTCCAAAAGTTCCTAACTGTTGACACTGTCGAAAATTACTTGTCTGCCATGTTTTAAAGAACATGTTTTTAAAATCAGGATATCTGTACTCTTTAAATGCCTTTTGAAACAAATCTGTCCATCTATGCCAAGGACACAAATTCAATTACAATCCAAAGAACCTCTTGGAAGAATATTACACAAAGCGGCACTAGAAATCTCGACACCGAAAAAAGAATACAGGCAAATACTGTAGATGCACAAAAATCGTACAAAATATATTTGAAAAGCTAACAAAAGTACTCGAATTAGTGGAATGATCAAGGAAAGTAACGACGTCACGCCCTAGGAAATGAAAATGGCGTATAAACTCTCCAACGAGACCTAGAACGCAAAATATATCCCCAGACGCTGTGAAACAGTTATGAAATCACAAGCACTCTATGCAGCAGACTGCAGCGCCACACTTAAAGTAGAAGAAATAGAATAACGAGAGCAGAATCCTTAGAAAAATTGTATGTCTCACCATAGAAGAACATGAAACTACAAATTGAGAAGCAATCTAACAATTCGCAGACTTTCAGACACAATCCGCAAAATGTGAGTCAGTTTCCTTGGAGATCAGGAAATAGAGAAGGCTAACAGATTAACTAAGAGAGTCTTCAAATTTTACAGTGTTTCAGTAACGAAAAGGGAAAGAATCGGTTCTAGGCGCTTCAGTCCGGAACCGCGCTGCTGCTACGGTCGCAGGTTGGAATCCTGCCTCGGGCACGGATGTGTGTGATGCCCTTAGGTTAGTTAGGTTTAGGTAGTTCTAAGTCTAGGGGACGGTTGACCTCGGATGTTAAGTCCCATAGTGCTTAAAGCCATTTGAACCATTTGAAAGAATCGGTGGATGAAAGATACTCAAAAAGACTTACAAGATATGAACATAACCGAGGGCGTTATTCAAAGCAGAGAAATATTCAGAAATAAAGTAAACATCTTTAAAGGTTTTCAAGAAAAGAGAGGAAACGTTCTAGAAACTTCATACACAAACCAAAATACCAGCAGAGCGAGAGCATTAAGTAGTAGTGGGACGATAGGATGAAGTACCGCATTAGAGAGAGTATCTCCACTAAATGTTCTTGTTTCATAGTAGATTAGAGTCAAGAAGAAGAAGGAGGAGGAGGAGGAGAAAGAGTACGACGAGAAGTAGCATATTTTAAAATGCGTTTTTTTTTTCTATTTATCGTGTCAGCATAAAAGACCTTATGGGACAAATTCAGTGTTATAAGCCATTTGCAGAAGTGACAAACTGCCGAGTAAAAATATATGTTGAATATATTGCGACCTTATGAATGTCTCGACGCTTGGTGAATGACCCCTTTCTTCACGGAAACTAATGCCACCAAATCAAACGATACGTGAAGTTTATGCCACCCTTAATGGAAAGTTAAGAGTAGAGTATTTCAGGGCGACGAGCCATTCAAACGGCCGAAGCAACAGCACAAAAATCCCCATATTCAATACGTATTTTTACTTAGTGATTTTTTTGTATCACTGAATTTTTTCAGACAGAACCGACATTCTGGCACAATAAATGTTAATAGTCTCCTTTTACCCTCTTCACTCAATACAGTCTTTCGGGCATAACCTGGGGCAAAGTGTTCATTGCACAGAAGCACAAGCTAAGGTTAATATGAACTTTTGTAGACCCCTAATTTAAATTTGAACATATTGTGAACAGCCGCCTTTGTGAAGTTTTCGTCGACAACCAATCACATTTCAAAAAGAGCAGTAGATTCATAAAGATGATACTAGAAGAAGAATTGGGTTATTTCGTCCGAGGTTCAGCATTAAAAGGTCTGAGGTATTCATCCATCAAAATCTTTGACTAGTTGCCCAGTGTTATGAACAGCTTAATAGGTAGTAAATTTAACTGCACACTTAAACTGAGATCATAACTCATTGACAACTCCTCCTACTCCAAAGAAGAATTTCTGAATAATGAATATTGTAATGTGTGTGTGTGTGTGTGTGTGTGTGTGTGTGTGTGTGTGTGTGCGCGCTTCATAGCAAAAAAAAAAAAAAGGTTCAAATGGCTCTGAGCACTATGGGACTTAACATCTGAGGTCATCAGTCTCCTAGAACTTCGAACTTCTTAAACCTAACTAACCTAAGGACATCCCACACATCTATGCCCGTGGCAGGATTCGAACCTGCGACCGTAGCGGTCTCGCGGTTCCGGATTGAAGCGCCTAGAACCGCTCGGCCACGGTGGCCGGCGCGCTTCATTGCACAAAGAGCTAAGTGTATATCCCCATATGAAAACAAAGGCAAATTAAGATTATTTGTAAAAGAGAATAATTTAAATTGTCACCATATTCCCATATTTTTCACTGAGAAGGTGTATTATGTCTCTAAACTCATTGACACGGTCCACAGCAAAGCGAAAAATCGTAATTGTTATCCATGTAAGGAAGAAATAACTAATTAAGGAAGGAAGCATCTTTTGTATCGAAAACAATGGTGTGAAGTCATGAAGGCATATGACTAAGAACCTCGGATTTCAGAAAACTGAAATACTCGTGCCTGGTCAGTAGGTTTCTAAATTACATTTTTTATACAGTATTTAAATTTGCCATAAGTTCATAAACCACAATGGCTGTAACTGTTCGTTGGCAAGACACCTGAGTCTTATACGGCTTTCGTCCTTTCATGTTCATTGCGTCAACGTAAGGGAAATTCTCCCATTGGTCACCTACACCTATAGCAACTGAACCACGCAAACGCTCGCTTAGTATTTCATTTGATACCGCAAACCCGTAACAGAAAGTCCCAATGAACGCTATCGTAATTATTATCGTGTTTTCTTCTGACAACCGCCACGAATTATTTACACATTAGCATCAGTACCCGCGAAGCAGTAGCGCACAAGTGTTTTGACAGCAAACATCAGTAGGGGTGGAAGGGGTGCGATTACCACGCAGCGAGCCAGCCTCGCTAGACTATCGATTGCGCCAACATCGCGTGTGGACGGGTCGTTAGGCGAGAATCGATTGTCATGTGGCGGTTGGTCGGCGCGAGCTTCCACCGCGAGCGTGTGGCGTGACTCAACAGCACCGTGTGCCGTAGCTCAATCTGGACTGACGTGCCGCTCATGTAACTGGATTTGCTTATGCAACGCTACGAGAACAGAGGTGCTCCTTTCGTTTCAGGCCAGCCGGTACGGGTTGCCCATCCACTTTGGCACGTATGCACTATTTTGAGACGAACATACTCTAATAAAGGAGAACAGATATCATAGTAGTGAGGCACTTGGATCGCCTTTGCGGTGAGTGGGTGTCAGTTCTCCGCACAGCCAGTCACATTTATGTTTGACGTGGTTTCCTTCTGTCAATATCCCGGTTTAAATCAACTTTCGGCTGACCGGATTTAGGTTTTACGTGGATCCCTTATATTTTTTGGCACAAATACCGCGTTGATTCCTATCAATAGCGCACTGCTGATTTCCTTCCCCACTCTGTACTCTTTCCCGTATTGTCGACAGGACGTTAAAAATGTCTTTCTTTCTTTCTCCATACTGTTCCAGTAGGTGATAATTCTCCACTTTCAAAGCACTAAACGTAGATGAAAAATGTAGTTTTAAACCTCATTTTTCTAAACTAATTAATCATATTCTACAACTACATTTTCTCTGCAAACCACTGTGAAGTGAGTGGCAGAGTGTGGTTCACATCGTACCATTGGTAAGGCTTCTTCCCGTTCCATTTACATATGAAGCTTGGGAAGAATGATTGTTCAAACACCTCTGCGTTCTGGAATTAGTCTAACCTTGTCCTCGCAATCCCAGGAAGGTAGTGGTTGCAAAATATTTGTAGCCTGATCACTTAAAACTGGTTTTTGAAACTCTGTAAGTAGGCTTTCTCGGGATAGTTTGCGTCTATCTACATTTTATGACATTTCTGGTAAATATTTATGAACTATTATTTTGGTTATTTCATTTATTTTTATTTTACTCGTCTTGTTCCGTATGACCAAATTGAGGAGCAAATCTCCAAGGTCATGGAACGTGTCAGTACATGAAATTACAACATAAAAGTAATAAAAGATAAAATAAAATGTTTATGAACCAAAAAAGAAAGACAAACCATAAGTTTAAGTAAAAGCAGTCAACAATATAACATAGGAATCAGTTTAATTTTCCAATGTACTCCTCGACAGAATAGAAGGAGTGACCCATGAGGAAACTCTCCAGTTTCGATTTGAAACTTTGAACTTGACCTAAATGTCTGGCCATTCATGTTAGACTATCTGCTCCATCCCAACTCACACTATTCAGAAAAGCAGAGTGGTTACTCTGAAACGACCAACTGATAAAACATAAAAATAGAGCGCCTTCTCTAATCACATGACAAGAAGACGAAAACCTCTAGTCTTTCTGTTTTCCTTTGAAATGAGATTTTAGAACACTGCCGTCAGTCTGCTGAACCACTAATCCAGCACCTGCTAAACACAGCGCAGTGTTAAATTTCTTCGAGCAGCTCGGCTAGCATAGTAATAGCCACCAAATATGTGGTACTCTAGATCACGAACAAAACAACGGCTCAAAACAGATGGTGATATGCTCTTGTCAGGCTTCACTTTAACAGGAAGCAAACAACTAAGCTGCAACAGGGAATAATACGCTGTAAGCAAAAATACGCAGGCGCGTTTTACATGCATAACCCAACATGAAACTACCTTTTAGTGTCCTCATCGACAATGTATTCAATCGTTCGTGGAAAATCAAAATAGGTAACCCGCAGGGATTAAATCCTTATAGAAAGTGATTCAGCATCCAATACCTTAAGGTTTATTGCAGCCCACAACGCCTCCAACAACCAGATGCGACGTTCTCATATTGTTGCGTTCGCTACACGAAAACTATTAGTCTTACGGGAGCATTTTGTAGGAAATTTAATTTGGTTAAATTTTGTGCTGGGTTACGTTTTCACTGGAGGCTGTGGTGTTCGAGAACTATGACCTGCAGCGAAAACGTATCCCAGTATAAAAGGTAACTACATTAAATTTCCTATAATAAAGTGGAATGGTCAATATTCAGGGATATGACAACAACGATAATTCGAAGGAAAAAGTCTAGTCGACATGGAGTCTAAAATGCATACCTTAGGAGCTACGAGCACTTCTTCATCTTCGATTATGTGAAAAGAATGTCTTCTACTGAAGAAGTGATCATAGCTCGAAAGGTATGCATTTTAGAGCCCATGTTGACTATACTTTTTCCTTCGAATTATCGTTGCTGTCATATCCCTGAATATTACCTGTTTCTCTTGGAAGACCCCGTATAATTTACTGAGGGTGGACTAGAAAATTTATAAGCGAAGTAATTAATAAAACACGGAAAAATTGTGAGATGCTGTAGGAATAAATAACATCGCAAAGAAAACTTCTCAACTACTGTGAGGAATTCCTGTAAAGAATAGAAGTATTATGCCGCAAGGAAACCTTTCAACTTAGATTGGAAGATTTGGTGTTTAACGCTCATTTTTTCATCTCTGCTGAAACCCATTGAAAATTAAACCTGCTTTGTAATACACACCTTTCTGTAGAATGCTTAAGCAGGTGTTATCAAAGTGCATATCGTTTTCCTGCCTCGTGTTCACAGAACACTGGTAGTCAACCCCGAATGTTGATAATAGTGGATTAAAACAATAATTATTATTACTGTCAATACTCATATGTAATCTAAACAGACTAAAATAGTGATATTGATGCTATCCTATAACTTTTAACCCCAAAGCGTTGGTGTGGGATATTATCCCCAAAGTATTTACTACTTCCTGAATCAGCAAAAGTGTGGTACAATAAAATGTGCCTGCAAAATATTGGAGAGGGAAGATTGGCTAGGAAGAGGTGATTAGAAAATATGAGACACGAAGAGTTAAAAGACAAGTATACCAGAATAAGGAAGAAAACAGCAAATATACTAAGGTAAGAGAAATTGAAGTATTACAAGGAGCTAATAGGAGAAGCCGTAGAGGACTGTATCCAGCATAGAATAGGGCGAATGTACCAAAAAGTAAAGAGAGTAACACATAAATTAAAGAAAAGGAAAACATTAGCTAGAGACATGCAGGGGAAGAGCCTCACGAATGACACGAATGTAGAACGGCGATGAGCACAGTACTTCGCAGAATTACTAAACTTGATGACCGCATTCACTCTTTGCCATGTGAGGTATCAGACACCATAGACAACAGCGTAGAGATCCCTGATGGAGAAATACGACAAATAATCAAAAAACCTAAAAAATGATAAGGCTTTCGGTGAATATCAAAAGGTGGACCTGTGCTGATTAAAATGATTACGAAACTACTGCCTGATGATTGGAAAATGGCCGTAATATTCCCTATACTACACCCCTTGACATTTGATAATTATTGAAGGATTGCATTCACTAATGTAAGCTACCAAGTTCTGTGTAAGTGTCTACTGAGGAAAATGATTCCAACTTCAGAAGGAATTATGGGGGACTACGGCTGTGGTTTCAGAAGAAACAGACCAACCAAATGAAGTGAATCACCAAAAACTTAGACCATAAATATTGCAGGAATGGAAAGTGCTATTGATGCGCAGTTTTCACAAAATGTGTAGGTAGTCAAGGGCTAGTACTGTCAGCCATTCGAAAGACTATAGTAATACTTAGTGTATTTTTGTGCAAACTTAAACTTTTTTAAAATGGAACAATACCTATGACACTAACAAACTAAAAGTAGGGTAAATTGGAATGTCAGGTATGTTTGTAGCAGGATTCTTTTGAAAAGTTTCCACACCTATACTTGTTTGTGCCATTCAACCAGCGTAGTTGCTACGCGCAATGTCGTTATATTTGCTTACAGTGTGCTAGTGTGTTCCCTGAGTGCACTGCGACTTGCTAGTCAGTTGATGTGTGACAGTACAAGCAGTAGGTCATAAGTGGAGGATGGCTTTTACTGTGCAGAAAAGAGCCGACATGTTCATGGAGTACGGAGCGTGTAGGCAGAATGCACTTCGTTCTTGCATGGTGTATGTGGCAAATATATCCCAATATACATCAACCATCTCAGCGTTATTTATCAACCTCTTCAACCAGTTACGTGAAAGTGGTAGTGTAACACCTAGACAACGTAACAGAAGGAAACAAGTGATGACAGAAGAAGGCGATATTGAGATTCTTGCAGTTGGTCTGCATGTTAGCTTCCGCACAATCTCATGAGGAAGTGGGATGAGTGAGGCAAATGTCTTACGCATTCTTCATCAACATAGGTTCCAACACTACCACGTTTCTTTCCATCAAAAGATCTATGGAAGCGATTATGAGACTCATGTTAACTCCTGTACATAGATATTTAGACAGGATACTCCAGATGTATTATGTATCTTGTGTAGTGATGAAGCCACATTTACCAATAATACCCTGGCAAACCGCTGAAACATGCATTATTGAGGTTTTGACAATCCCCATTGGTTTTGTCAGAAGTGTAAACGTGTGGTGAGGCGTGGGATAGTGAAGCATCAGCTCATAAACCCCTTTTTCATCGACGGAACAATGAAAGCGCCCCAGTATCGAAGCCTCCTAACAGACCATCTTCCACGGGTGTTGGAGGACGTTCCTCTGCAGACTAGAGGAACCTGTGGTACCACCATGATAGCTGTCCAACCCATAGTTCACGAAGTACTACAGCATTTCTTCACGAATTTTCTCCAAATCATTGAATTGGACGCAGGGGACCTGTAACTTGGTCAGTCCGTTCTCCTGATTTGACACCGCTACACTTTTTTTTGTGGGGAAAGCTGAAAGACCTTGTATGCTAGGACACATCAGCAACGCCCGGCAATATGCAACGACGTATTACTGCAGCCTTCTCGGACATCTCCGCTGAAATGCTAGCACGAGTTCTGCAGTCGTTCCATACCAGACTGGAAGCTTGTATAGCTCTTGCCGCCGGTCATTTTGAACACAGCCTGTGATGGTCAATTGTCTCGTTACTGGTCAGAATCTATATAATTAGTGTATGCATTTATGTTGTTCTTTAGTGTGTGCTACCACAGGTATAGTTCAAGTGTCGGCTTGGGAACTTTTCAAAATATAATATCTCGTAAACGACTAGCACTAGAATCCAGCAACAAACACCACTGACATTCCAGTTTATCCTACTCTTAATATGTTAATATCAATAGTCATTGTTCCATTTAAAAAGTGTATGTTTACACAATAAATATACTTTCTAAGTATTACTAAAATCTGTTGATTGGCTAACAATACGGGCGCCTGGCCACCAATCAATTCTGTGAAATTCGCACATCAGTGGCACTTTCTGTTTCCACAATAATTGTGGTGCAAGTTTTAAGTGATTCACCCCGTATGTAGGCTTATTGCGCACATATAGGTAACCGATAGAGGTTGGTAACATAACGTTGAGGTTCACATGGTTGTTGTTGCCTTCAAAAAAGTTATTGACAGCATAAAGGGCAGCGTCACCAATGTATTGAAAGAGTCTGCTTCCACAAAAGTTATTACGTCTAGTAGAGATGTGTCTAGAGGAAATCTATCAGTAAAGGCGTGTCAGAACATTGTGGGGTCAGAATTAGCCTTAGATTAGGAGACTCATTATAACCAATATCTTTTTATTTAATTTTACAAAACATAGAGAGAGAACACAAAATAATTCAGCCTAGCTGAAATAAGACGGTGTAATAATAGAATAAATCGGCTTTCATATGCAGGTAAGTGATAGCGAAGTGGACCTGCAGCTCGTGACAAGTTATTACAGGAATACTGCAAGGAAAGAAGGGCTACAAATTAACGAGGAGAATGAGTGCATGATGATAAGCAGGGTACCCAATGTTGGTACCCTACTGACAACTGATGAATTGAATTTTAAAAGAATAGACTTATTTAAATGTTTAGGAAGCATTTTTAGCAAAAAAATAAAAAATAAAACAGAACATCGGTGAGATTAAGGCAAGGATTGCAGCGACGAACAGAGCGTATTTTGGGGTAAGGGACGTGTTGTGCGGTACAGCAATTTCGAGAAGTTTAAAAAGCATTCTATACCAGAGTGTTTTCTTCCGATAGCTCTATATGGGTCTGAAACATTTATATTAAGTAGAACAGATGAACAAAAAGTGCTTGTATTCGAGCAAGAGATATTAAGTAAAATATTTTGCCCCAAAGGGGACTCGCATTCGGGAGGACGACGGTTCATTCCCGCGTCCGGCCATCCTAATTTAGGTTTTCCGTGATTTCCCTAAATCGCACCAGGCAAATGTCGGGATGGTTCCTTTGAAAGGGCACGGCGACTTCCTTCACCGTCCTTCCCTAATCCGATGAGACCGATGACCTTGCTGTCTGGTCTCTTCCCCCAAACAACCCAACCCAAAGGGGCACCCATTCACGGGAATGGACTATATTTAAAGAACCAGAAACTGACAAACCTGTACTCACAAGTTTGTATTGGCCGAAGAACGAAGAAAAGAAGACTGATGTCGGTAGGATACCTAGTTAGAAAGGAAGAGGAAAGACTACTGAGAGTAGAAGGGGCAGAGGACAAGATGTAAGGATCGTATCAACAGAGATACAGAGGTGATGGCCCTGAGAAAAGGACCATGAGCTCCGAAAGTCAGGAACAGTAATAATTGGTGGAGGAATGTGCAGAACGCATATGGTTTCCCAGGCCAATGCGACATTTCACATTAATAATAATAAGAAGAAGAATCTGCGGAATATCCTCGGATATCCTCACCCCCGCAGACTTCTGCTTAACACTCGGTGGTGGATACGCGGTGGTTGTCGGGTATTTCAGGACCTCGTTAATAAAGCAACACCTGGCTGCTACACATTTCAGACGGCTGAACTCAGACAGGGCGACCACTCGGAACAAGTTGTCCTCCAACAGTTCTCGTGAAGGCCTCAGACACCTGCTGCTTGCAGCCCTTGCAGCAATTAGCCGCTAATTGCGACGCACTCCAGAAGCACTTCTCTTTCCTACCTCTCTCGAAACATGGAGCCTCTGATGGAACTTCCTCGTATTATATTTAGCCCGTGAAATGAAGGCAATATTTAGTTTACATCAGCGGTAGGCAACTGCGCAGTTTTGGTTATGTTGTCTAATAGCTTCGAGCTCGCATTTTCTGATCGGGAAAGATTTGTCTATCATGCGTAATTTTGTATTTGCGGACAGCAACCCGTGCGTAAACAGATGTTTGTACGGATCAGTGGGTCCCGGACAATTCGTAACGATCTATGAAATATTTTCACGCTACGGTGGAGAATGTTATTGCCGTAACTACGGAGAGCGGCAATTACTTCGAACAACGGGTTTCCACATCCATGACATTGTTGCACTGATGCTTCGGAAGTTACTCATAGGCAGCAGAAGCACACGTCATAGCGCTATTGGAACAGTGGAGAAAATACGAGCATACGGAAAATCGGACGACTTTTTGATTTAGGAATTCCTAGCAGGTAGAGTACAGCACGTTCATCTTAACGGGGAGAAACCAGATCTGAAAGCAACTTCGAGAGTGTCTTAAGTTATTGATTGAGGGAGCTGGCGCAGTGGTTATCACACTTCATTCGCCTTCGGGTGGACTTCAATTAAAATATGCATCCCGTCATCCAGATTTTGATTTTCCGTGCTTCCTTAAATCGCTTCAGGCATATGCCGGAATGATTTCTTTTAAAGGGCACCGCCGATTTCCTTCCCCACCTTAACAACATTGTCGACGGGACGTAATACCTTAATCTTCCTTCCTTCAAGATGTTGGGCCCTCACTCTTTACTGCACTATAAATGACCCTGTGAACAATGTTGGAAGGACCGTGGGTATATTCACAGTTGTGCTCTATAGAAAAGTTGCAAAGTGTGAAAATTGTAATGAAATGTAGGGACACAAGCAGAATAAATAGTCAAAAAAGTTCCATTATTAAACTTCCTGGCATTTTAAAACTGTGTGCCACACCGAGACTCGAACTCGGACCTTGCCTTTTCGGGCAAGTGCTCTTCCTTTTTTTAATTTTTTTTTATTTCACAAAAACAGTAACAAAAATGGCTAGTTTACAATGAAATGACATAAATAAGGTGACAGATATTTGCAGTCATAAATTACAGCATTCAAAGAATGAAGAATGATATGCAGTCTTTAGCAGTAGCACACATTTAGCACATCCACTGTCACCTTCGACTGGTGGCAGTTCAGCATGCACATTTTCTTCTTCTGCAGCCTGAGGTTCCTTATCCTCGTTTTCCAGACCCAAATTAATCATTCAGTAAATCCTTGATGTGTGTTCCTTCGAGGGTAAATCACATGGACAGAACAGCAGTCCCGAACAGCGACATCGCAAAGTCCATCACTGGCTTGTTATTTTTGTCAGTTCCAAATTTCTAAACGCATCCTTAGGGAGTTCAAGATCTTCCTTTATAACAGACACCAGGTGTTTGCCGTCATATTCTTGTATCTGCTGTACTACTGATTTATTTTTCATGTGTGACTTGCAGGTGAGCTTAGGGTCGGGAATGTGACACAACCCATCCTCTCTCCACGAGGAATTTAGTTCCTAGCCTATACCCATTCAGTTGAAGACGATTCGGAGCATGTTACCATATTTATTATTGTGATTCTGATACTTAAGTGTTTCCTCGAATTCATTTTCCATATACATCTTGTGTTCAATATGTTCATCGCTCCAATGACTGAACATCACAGCTTTAATTCTGCAGTACCTCGTCTCCTACCTTCCAAACTTCAGAGAAGTACCTTGCAGAACTGGCAGTCCTGGGAGAAAGCGTAACTTGGAGTCATGGCTCAGCAACAGCCTGGGGGATTTTTCTAGAATGAAATCATATCAGCGCACTCTCTGCTGCAGAGTGAAAATTTCATTCTGGAGTTCCATTATTATTTGTTCGCATTATTGGCGGACAATCACCGGTAACAATCACAATTTAAAAATACCATGGTGTGCAGAACGTACGGATGAAAGTACACTACTGGCCATTAAAATTGCTACACCGAGAAGAAATGCAGATGATAAACGGGTATTCATTGGACAAATATATTATACTAGAACTGACATGTGATTACATTTTCAAGCAAATTAGGTGCATAGATCCTGAGAAATCAGTACCCAGAACAACAACCTCTGGCCCTAATAACGGCCTTGATACGCCTGGGCATTGAGTCAAACAGAGCTTGGATGGTGTGTACAGGTACAGCTGCCCATGCAGCTTCAACACCATACCACAGTTCATCATGAGTAGTGACTGGCGTATTGTGACGAGCCAGTTGCTCGGCCACCATTGACCAGACGTTTTCAATTGGTGAGAGATCTGGAGAAATTGGTGGCCAGGGCAGCAGTCGAACATTTTCTGTATCTAGAAAGACCCGTACAGGACCTGCAACATGTGGTCGTGCATTATCCTGCTGAAATGTAGGGTTTCGCAGGGATCGAATGAAGGGTAGAGCCACGGGTCGTAACACATCTGAAATGTAACGTCCACTGTTCAAAGTGCCGTCAAAGCGAACAAGAGGTGACCGAGACGCGTAACCAATGGCACCCCATACCCTTACGCCAGATGATACGCCGGTATGGCGATGACGAATACACGTTTCCAATGTGCGTTCACCACGATGTCGCCAAACACGGATGCGACCATCATGATGCTGTAAACAGAACCTGGATTCATCCGAAAAAATGACGTTTTGCCATTCGTGCACCCAAGTGAGTCGTTGAATACACCATCGCAGGCGCTCCTGTCAGTGACGCAGAGTCAAGGGTAACCGCAGCCGTGGTCTTCGAGCTGATAGTCCATGCTACTGCAAACGTCGTCGAACTGTTCGTGCAGATGGTTGTTGTCTTGCAAACGTCCCCATCTGTTGACTCGGGGATCGAGACGTGGCTGCACGATCCGTTACAGCCATGCGGATAAGATGCCTGTCACCTCGACTACTAGTGATACGAGGCCGTTGGGATCCAGCACGGCGTTCCGTATTACCCTCCTGAACCCACCGATTCCATATTCTGCTAACTGTCACTGGATCTCGACCAACGCGAGCAGCAATGTCGCGATACGATAAACCGCAATCACGATAGGCTACAATCTGACCTTTATCAAAGTCGGAAACGTGATGGTACGCTTTTCTCCTCCTTACACGAGGCATCACAACAAGTTTCACCAGGCAACGCCGGTCAACTGCTGTTTGTGTATGAGAAATCGGTTAGAACCTTTCCTCATGTCAGCACGTTGTAGGTGTCGCCATCGGCGCCAACCTTGTGTGAATGCTCTGGAAAGCTAATCATTTGCGTATCACAGGATCTTCTTCCTGTCGGTTAAATTTCGCATCTGTAGCATGTCATCTTCGTAGTGTAGCAATTTTAATGGCCAGTAGTGTAGATTTCATATGGTGAGTGACTGCCAAGAAGATAACTTGATGAAACTTGGACCGTACATACAAGCAAAAAGAAGTCCTACCATATAGTACAGCAGCTAACTGAAAGATAAAAGCAATGAGACCAACACAAATGACACTTTTATTCGAAGACAATAATGAGACCGAACTCACTGCGATTTATGATGATCCCCTGGACATTAAAAAGGCAGGACGTCGTTGTTAATAGTGCGTCTGATTACCAACACGCCAGTGCAAGTTCTACAACGTGCTCCCATGCTGGGCGGAAGACTGGTAAGGAGTTGTTGTGACAGGGTGTTCCATCCGTCGCTAGCGCGCTTGAAAACTGCTGGATGGGCGCAGGTTCATGTGGACTTGCTGAAATATGTCTCCCCAGAGCATCTCACACATGCTCGCTGTGATTTAAGTTGACGGAATTGCAGGCCAGTCTATTTGCCGAGTACACTCGCATTCCAACAGCTCCTCCAACTGCTTTGCTCTATCCGGTCGCGCATTGTCATCCATGAAAATGAAGTAAGGGCTGAATGCATCACTGAAAAGAAGCACATGGGAAGGAGCACAGTGTCACAATAACAGCAACCGATGAGTATACCGTGTTCAAAGACCTGGGCGGTAGCAGGCCCATACAACATTATGCCTCACCTGGACCACCAAAACGATCATGCTGGATGATACTGAATGTGCCCTCATACGGCGAGATGTGAGAACACGTAACGCCCTTGAGAACGTTGTATGATGTATTATCCTAACACTTTTATACAGTCTGGTGCCTTCTTGGGTAGCAACTCAGTATAAAAGCATAATGGTGACGTCACAACTCGCAACAGGCGTGTTTTATTTCAGAGACAACATTTATTTAAGGAAATTAAAAAAAAACTATACAGCGGGCTGTACTTTAAAGTGAGTTATAGGTCGACTTCGTCTGCTACACGAAGAGGAAGGTTCTTCGCATGTTTTCGATCTATCACACTAGCAAAAATACATTGCTGTCAGAAACGGTACTTAGCAACAGAACAGAGGAGGTATATGCAGAGATTATCATCCTGACGGTAAATTTCTTAGTACGTTAGCTGAGACAGTTAAACGAGCTCTGAAGTAACCTGTTATGTTTAGTGCGTCTCAGCCAGATTATTGTACAACAGTTTGATATTACTACATGAAGAACAAAAAGGCTGTTGCATTTACATGACACGTGACTAAGTGAATATAAAATATCATTTTATAGCATCAATGAACATTGCAGAATATGTTACATAAAAACGACTAGAAACAGAGTATAGGCAAACTAAACAATTAATTATTTGAAAAAGAAAGAAACTTTTGATTTACCTTTTGTATGTCAACCATTTTCGTGAATTGCCGGCTGAACTCCCAAAGACCAACACCGAACTTCAGAGCCCAATTTTTCACCCTGAAACAAAATAAATACCTTCAGTTACATAAAGAAAGATATTTTCGTAGTTCGTATTTGTGCACTGCAGCAGACTGACAGTATTCAGCGAGACGGCGGTGAAATATGTATGATAACTGATAATTTCTGGAAAATTCAAACCAAAACGTTTTTGAATTTACGGAAGTTTCGTTAAACAGTCACATCATCGGAACTTTCGACTCCTTATACTCACCATGTTAGAGCAGCGTAAGTCGCCTACTAAATCTCGGGTCAGCCGTTGTATTTCTGCACAATTCGCGCTTTCTGAAATGTCGGTGACCTCATGCTCCGAATTCTTTCTGTTGTTATCGCTATTTTTGATTCTTTACTTATCCTTCTTCTGTTACAATATGGTTAATCACAACATTATATTTAAAATACATCTGCTACTTGCTCTTAAATTTTGGACAAATCTGTACGTATGAGCAAGAATTGCAGGACCTGTTGAATGGAAAGAACCGTCTCATGAACACACATTATGGACTGAGAGGAAACAGCGGAAAGACGAAAGAATTGGGAGTAACAGAAACGAGATTAGCAATAACCTAAACATAAAAACTGGGCACTACGAAGTGCAAAAATTCTGCCACAAAGCAGCACGTGATGGATAAGACAAGGCAGACTTAACATACAGACTAACAGAAGAAAAGAGAGCACTTCCGGTCAAAAGAAGTCTACTAAAATCGAATATCGGATATAATTTGTGGAAGAAATTTCTGAGAATGTGCACTTGGAGTACAGAATTGTGTAGAAGTTAAACGTAGACCATGGGAAAACTGGAAAAGATGAAGATCGAAGCATCTGATGCTTGGTGTTATAGAAGGGTGTTGAAAATTAGGTAGACTGATCAGATATGAAAAGAAGAAGTTTATCGGAGGATTAGCGAGGTGAGGAACATGTGGAAATATTGAAGATGGGAAGGGACATGTGTTAAGACGTTGTATTTTGGGATATGTTGACAGTGAAAATTATAAGAGAAGATAGAGTTTGGAATATATCCAATAAATAACTAGTCGGAAGTCAGGATGTAGTAACAATAATTTGAAAAGGATAGACTGAATTAAGAACGTTGGACGGAGAGGAATTCGTAATTCTTGGAGGGCAGCATCAAATGAGAAAGAAGGTTGAGAACAGCTGTCCCCGCTCTAGACCCCTCCACCTCTAAAAAATACTGAATAAATTAAGATACAGTCTCAAGAAGTCGCACATGACGCTTAGTTCACGCATATTCTTTTAGCAGCATATGATTTAGAACAGTCCAGAACAACGTAAAATTCCTATTGTTTAAGTCTCTCTTCAGAACGTTTGTTTGGTGATACAGCAGCGAGCTCAACAACGTGGAAGGAAGAGAAGAGAGACTTTGTTCTAACTGTAAAATGGAACTCCTGTAGATTAAATTCGCCTTTCTCAGATTCACATTTTTTTTTTAAAGGATGTTAAACAATTGTGTGAGAGGAGCCCCTTGCATGATGTTCAGACCTCTTGCAGCGGACTGTCCCCAGACGTCACTTAGTCAGTGACTTCCTCTGTATTAAGATTTCGAGACGCCAAGGCAGCCCCCTGCCCTTTATGCAATCCCGCAGGACACCAGCGCTAACAAGTCTCTTCCGGTGGAGTCTGCGACGCGCCAGCCGTCACACTACATCCTGTTTTTGCGGCGGCGATGATTGACTTTCCTTGTCAATGGCAACTCCACTTGACACCCTAGCACGGCCACTTCTTGCGATCCTTTGTGGGTGACAGTGATAAACACACAGCAGGGGGAGCTACGGATTGTTACCGTCCCCTTTACGGAGTTTATGCGTGGATTCCCAGCTGCCCGTGGACCTAGAGGACTCTCCTTAAGAACAGCAGTACATACGATATACAAGAATCGGCATACCGGGCATTTTTTAGAATACAGTGTCATGTAAAATGAGTTTCGGTTAATGTTTTAAGGAATATGTGACTTTTAAACGTTATGTAGTCTGTAATGCGCTGAAAAACTATGGGAAATAAAACTTCATTATATAAAATGTAACGATGATAAATTTAATACGACAGATAAAGCTATCACAAGTTAAAATTTTTGTCTGGAATATTTCTAATATATTGATGTGATAAGATGACGCAAAAAATGTACCTGGCACAGATGGAGTTTATAAGACAGAAAGAAAGAGACAGAAATTTTCTGTGATGATAAAAGAAAATCTTTAGCTGTCCAAACCGTGTGCTGGTTAAAAGTCTGAAAACTCTTTCCCTTTTGTTGTAACGAATTTTATAGCTAGTCTTTTCAAGGTCAATCCCCTGAGCGGTATAGCTTACATATTTGAAGCGAAAACTCTTTCTTTATTCTGAGTGCGGCATTAAAGAATACACATGATATTTTATCATATTATCCTTCAACGAAAGTTTCCTTTTCTTGCTTATTTGCCGTTCTGGTGTTTCACTGAATTGCCGGAATGTATCAAACAGTGGTCTGAATACGAACCAAGAGGTGTTAGACGCTTCTGCGCACAGTGCGACCACCAATACATGTTTACTGCGCTGGCAGCGGATGATAAGTGCTGGCAGAGTTAAATAAAATCTAATAATTTTATTGTCATTACAGCATCATTATTAAATTGTTTTTGATACATATACTTGCTATAGAAACATATTAATAGCACAATCGTAAAAAGCTGGTCGTATGATAGTAGCCTAAATAATTCTGTGGTGAACGATTATGCAGTAACATCACGGAAAGTTTATTTGTTTTTATTAGATTAAAAATTAAGGTATACCTCTTTTCCTAAGCACTTTGCTAGCACAGAAAACTCAAATAATAAAATTACAAGATAACTGAAAATGGTTAAAATATGCTGGAAGTTACTACATCATTAGCTAAATAATGTGTTATTGTTTTCTGGTACAGCTGAAATACAGGTAGGAAAAATTATCTTTTGATTTCAGTTTATGACAACAACGTAAGATCTGTTTCTGTTTGGTGCCCTGACCACAAGGATATTGAGTAACTCAGCTGGTGTGGCGTTCAATTTATCCCTCTGTGCTATCTCCAGGTCCAGAACGGACTGTTGTAGCTTGCTCTGTGCATGTTCTCTGAGATCCTCCAACCACTCTGTAATCTATTCTGACTTGGTGATTACGCAGACCACACCAACTGCACCACGTCCTAGTACTTCGCCATCTTAGCAAAGCTGGAATTCCTTGACAACGAAGTCGCAACTCTCAGTTTCACTGAAATTTGAACATTTCCATTTTTTGCGACGCCATAATGTCGATACCCTACTACTGAATCTGCCACAAAGATATGCAGTTGCATTGTTCCAATGGAAGTGATGGACGCCGACATCCGACTGAAAGTCTTAGTCAAATACATTTTGTGAATAG
This sequence comes from Schistocerca cancellata, assembly GCF_023864275.1. Lineage (NCBI taxonomy): Eukaryota > Metazoa > Arthropoda > Insecta > Orthoptera > Acrididae > Schistocerca > Schistocerca cancellata. The sequence goes on along the minus strand of NC_064630.1, from coordinate 533,621,293 downwards.
TAACGTATTACCATACTTCCCTGTCGCTGCTTACAACGAATCAAGATTTATCGGTTAAGATGAGCATTACCCCACAACTATGTTCAATATACCACTGCAATCTCGTACGGTTGCGGGTTGACACATTAGAATGGATAGTACGAGATTATAATCATAAAGACAGAAATTATGAAGTCGTAGTGAACTGAGGACCTGTTACATGACGATTAATTTTTCATTAGGAAAGGCAAGGAGACCAGAGAGGCAGTTTCTGACATCGCGCCTGATAAATAAAGTAAAACTTAACAAACATCAAGACACTTTCATAGGATACAAACAGGGTCACTTTGGATAATGGGGGTGAAATTATCTTCTAAAACCTTCACGTACTGTTCGGTAGTCACCGTGCCATCAAGGAATATCGCGCAGATTATTTCGTGACTGGACACTGGACACTACACAGTCACCCGTTGAGGCTGAAGAGACTTCTCGATCGCGAAATGCGGATTCCCAGTCTTCAAATGTGCCAATTTTGCTTATTGACGCACCCATCAAAATGGAAGTGGGCTTCCTCACTAAAACAAACAACAATGAGCATACTAATCCACATCACGCCCCGCAGCCAACCGTGCTATTTGAACGTTCTATTTCATATAGTCACCCCTGTATGAGGCAATGGTGTTTTGACAGCAAAATTGTCCTGTCCAACGTCTCTATTTGAACCCAATGCAACACCTTCGCGACGAGTAGTCTCCAGACCGCTGCGTCCAGCATCACCAACTTCTCTGGTTTCTGTTCTTGACCAGAAATGGGTTGCCGTTGCTCCACAGGTATTCAGGCATGTCATTGAGTCCATAGCACAGTTCAGGCAATCATACACGTGAACGGTGGACATACCCACATTGTTCTGTAATAGGTGTCCGAGTTCTTCTGATGTGTTGATCAGATTGTGTAAGTCCAGTACCTGGTTGAGATTTTCGTACTGTTGCCGAAACAGGTGTAGCGATGTGGTTTTCTGAATGAGGGGGTTAGCGGGCAGCCGGCCCGGCCCGCGAGCGCGCCGGCTACGCACCCACGCACCGCGCCGGTGCCGGCACGGCGCGGCGTGGCGCGGCGCGGCGGAGGCTGTGCCGCGGCGCGCTGTGCGTATTGATTGGAGGGAAGCGGCCGCCCTCGCAGCTCTGAGCGGCGCTGGCGGCCGAGCGCCTGCACGTGTCACCCCCACTGGTCCACCGCAAATAATGGCCTGCGTGGGCGCCGGCTGCCGTCACAACGTATACCCTCCCCTTCCCCTTCCCATGCTCTCCCCATTCTGGGTTTCGTGTTTTTTTTTTTCTTTTTCTTCAGTTTAAAAGTACCGTCAATAGCACAACAAAACGATTCACCTGTACCTGGTGAGAGGTAATCTCGAAGTTTTAACTTGATATGAGAGAAATATCGACGTTAGCCGCATATGGGCATTGTAATAATTCAATGGCGACAAGTGAAAATTTGAGCCAGAGCAGGACTCGTCTATCCGAGCACGCTTCCCGTCCAAAGCAAATTCCCAACTTGTCGCACATTGCTTCAGTAGAGGCACCCTGTCCACCGTCCTCATTGCTTGCAGCTTTTGGCATGATTCTCTTCACTTGAAACTTCGGGGCTGATAGGTCGTGGTCGAAGTATAAAACTCTCTCCTGACGTTTCGTCTCGAACTGCGGGAGACGTCCTAGGAGGTACAGCAGTTCGCCGCTGTACCTCCGAGGATGTCTCCCGCAGTTGGAGACGAAACGTCAGGATAGAGTTTTATACTTCCACCACGGCCTATCAGCCCGGAAGTTTTAAGTGAAGACAACACCGGCCGTAAAAGCTTAAATTGTATGATTTGGCATGATTCCTGCAGGAGTTATTACGTAGGGTGCATCCACACTGAACATACCATGAATAGACACCACACATAAATACTGAAGAGTCAAAGAAATTGGTACACCTGCCTAATATTATGTTGGACCGGCGCGAGTACGCAGAAGTGCCGCAACACGACGTGGCATGGACTCGACAAAGGTCTGAAGCAGTGCTGGAGGGAATTGATGCTATGAATTCTGAAGGGCTGACCATAAATCCGTAAGAGTACGACGGGGTGGAGATCTCTTCTGAACAGCACGTTGCAAGGCATCCAAGGTATGCTCAATAATGTTCATGTCTGGGGAATCTGGTTGCAAGAGGAAATGTTCCTATATCTACATCTCCATGGATACTCTGCAAATCACCTGGCAGAGGGTTCGTCGAACCACCTTCACAATTCTCTATTATTCCAATCTCGTATAGCGCGCGGAAGGATTGAACACCTATATCTTTCCGTGCGAGCTCTTATTTCCCTTATTTTATCATGGTGATCCTTCCTCCCTAGGTAGGTCGGTGTCAACAAAATATTTTTGTATTCGCAGGAGAAAGTTGGTGATTGAAATTTCGTGAGAAGATACCGTCGCAACGAAAAACGCCTTTCTTTTAATGATTTCCAGCACAAACCCTGTATCATTTCTGTGACACACTCTCCCATATTTCGCGATAATACAAAACGTGCTACCTTTCAACTCAGAAGAGTGTTCCTGGAGCCACTCTGTAGCAGTTCTGGAAGTGTGGGGTGTCGCATCATCCTGCTGGAATTGCCCAACTCCGTCGGGATGCACAATGGACATGAATGGATGCAGGTTATCAGACAGGATGCTTATGTACGTGTCACCTGTCAGAGTCGTATCTAGACGTATCAGGGGTCCCATGTCACTCTAGCTGCTTACACCCCACACCTTTACAGAGCCTCCACGAGCTTGAACAGCCCCCTGCTGACATGCAGGGTCCATGGATTCATGAGGTTGTCTCCATACCCGTACACGTCCATCTGCACGATACATGTTTCCAATCATCAACGGTGCAATATCGGTGTTGACAGGTCCAGTTGAGGCGTACAGCTTTGTGTCGTACAGTCATCAAGGGTGAAGTCATCATATCGACGATGTTTCGTTGAATGGTTCAAACGCTTACACTTGTTGATGGCCCAGCATTGAAATCTGCAGCAGTTTGCGGAAGGGTTGCACTACTGTCTCGTTGAACGGTTCTCTTCAGTCGTCGTTGGTCCCGTTCTTGCAGCCTCTTTTTCCAGCCGCAGTAAAGTCGGAGATCTGATGTTTTACCGTATTCCTGTTGTTCACGGTACACTTGTGAAATGGTCGTACGGGAAAATCCCTACTTTATCGTTACCTCCGAGATGCTGTGTCGCATCGCTCGTGAGCCGACTATAACATCACATTCAAACGCATTTAAATCTTGATAACCTGCCATTGTAACAACAGTAACCGATCTAACAACTGCTCCAGACACTTGTTGTCTTATAATGGCGTTACCGACCGCAGCACCGCATTCTACCTGTTTAGATATCTCGTTATTTTAAGCCTTTTAAGCCTCGCGGGGTAGCCGTATAGTCTAGGGAACCTTGCCACGGTTCATGCGGCTCCCCCCCCCCTCCCCGTCCACAAATTCCCTAATATTCTTATTTGAATACGCATGCCTATAGCAGTTTCTTTGGCGCTTCAGTGTAATATTAATGTATACTGCTTGACGGTATTTTACTGTGGATTCACACTAGGTCTGAAGTCTTGTGGGCATCATGCTAAATGCTGCAAGAAATGAGGATGGTGGATAGGGGGGTGCTATGAAAGTAGTTACGACAGGTTGGGAATTTGGGATGCACTGGAAGTGTGCCCGGATAAACGCAGTGGGCAAGACGGCCGCTCGTGTAAAGCAGGAAATCCGTGTTCGACTCCCGGTCTTGCGCACGCGCGCAGACGCACACACACACACACACACACACACATACACACACACACACACACACACACACACACACACACACACATATATATATATATATATATATATATATATATATATATATATATATATATATATATGTGTGTGTGTGTGTGTGTGTGTGTGCTGTGTGTTCTTTCGGACATGTATATTGCCTGATCCTGAAGTTCTTCTTTCTATGTATATTCACTCTCCTATGCTATACATTTTCCCCAACGATGGGTAACTTGTTGGAGATACTCATCGTAGAATTCTCCGTTTTTGCTATGGTCAATTGAGATGGGATTTTGGAGATGTTGCTGTAGGTTGGCACTATGGAATAAACTTCAAAATGAATAAGTGACAGGATGAATCTTGCTACCACTGTAATAGATACAATCGAATCAAAACGATTGAAATGTTGTGGGCATGTATGCAGTTTTGGTGAGAACAGGTGGCCTAAGAAGGTGGTAGAATGGATTCCAACTAATGGAACAAAAAGAAGGCGCCAGAAAGCAATACGGAAAGAGAGAAGAGCAAAAAAATGTGTTCAGATGTGTGTGAATTCCTAAGGGACCAAACTGCTGGAGTCATCGGTCCCTTGACTTACACATTACTTAAACTAAATTATGCTAAGAACAGCACACACACCCATGCACGAGGGAGGACTCGCGCTGTCTAAGGCACCATGTCAGAAGAGCTACGTGAGAGAGGAATCTTCAGGCGGAAGAATGGAAAGATGAGACACTTTGGAAGTTAGCATGCGCGAAAAATCTGTAGTGTTTTATATAAAAACGAGGAAACATTTCAATTGGAAAATCACCTCATTGTTGTTCTCGGAACACCTGCCATGCAGTGGCAGGGGTAACACAAAATTTTGTACATTGGAAAAGAATATTGTTTGTATCGTGTGCAGTATGAACTGCGGCTTTGAACGTTTCCCCATCTACATCTATGCTAACAATAAATTTGTAAAACTGTCGTGTCTATCTATTTGCCTGTTTGAACACACTTCTCCAAATCTTGTAGACAAATTTTCATGGGGTTTTCGCATGTAACTTGAGCATTGTTCGGGACACCGTGTAGCCTTTATTTCATTAAAATCGGATCACGAACAAAAAAAGATATTGAATCTTTCATCGTACTAGCATTTCAGGTGCGTAAGTACCTCTCTGTTACCTTTCCTCGACTATCTCCCTGAACCAGTTTCTTTGAAATCTGTATGGAGGTAGGTTGAACCTTGAGGAAGAACATAAGCTACATTATAAAGTGTGTAGTACAAGAAACTTATCGGTTTGAATAATATTTCCCAAATTAGGGAAAATATTTACTGTTTGAGAAAGCTATTTAATCTCTGAATTTTATTCTTTGTCATATTTTTGAAAACGCCTTTATTGGTTGATATGTGCTCTGTGATACGATTCAAAGTAGTGAATACAACCATTATACTGTCTTTAATGTGTTTAATCCATACTTCCACACAATTTGCTGCATAATGTACACGTCGTATAATATATAGCTACATCAATATCACGTTGTACAGATGCGCGCTCCTACCCACGGCCCTCTGTACGCACTGCATGGCAAAGACGTGCGCATGGCCACGCATGGTGCGTTGGTTCGTACAGCTCGGGAGGGGGAGAGCGGGACGCATATCACGAGCTATGCTTACCCGAACAGGCAATATTGCACGTACAATAGCTTACTTACTCATTATCACTCACCATAACAAAACTTCTGGTATATGAACGCAGTCGCGGCTAACAACTAATTACGATTATAGTCTGTTAGGACCACACTGTTGCGGTAGCAAAAAACACTCAGTGTCACCTTGCCCGATCAGTTGCCGCTTCACCTTTTTCGGTGATTCACACAGCTCGCTTTGCTCTTTTGTCCGGGGTCATACGGACGCATCCAGCACTCCTCGATGATGATTAGTCGACTATATAAATCATCTGCCTGCATTCCACACAAGATAAATACTTAATTTGCTGCCCCTGTGGAAATGATTGGTGTTCAATCCAAAAAATACACACGAAGCTATTGTCTAACATAGGACACCAACACTGTAAATTCCCAGCCCCAGAAATGAATGTAGCTTTACAATGATAAAACAGAAAGGCTGACAAGAAAAATAGACTGTCGAGACTCTAGTTCAGTACACAATATCCAGACTAAACCAACCAGAGCCCACACACAAAAGCTTCAAACTAATACAAATTCCGCTATTCGTCAAGAGATAACAGTAAGTGGTAAGAGTACACAGAACCAGCCTACCCAGTCCTGGCAAGAGGACCGAATAAAACAAGACCCACAAACATAAACCAGAAAGTTAACTTAGTTAAGCACAATTAACACTAACAAGGGAACCTCCCCATCGCACCCCCCTCAGATTTAGTTATAAGTTGGCACAGTGGATAGACCTTGAAAAACTGAACACAGATCAATCGAGAAAACAGGAAGAAGTTGTGTGGAACTATGAAAAAAATAAGCAAAATATAGAAACTGAGTAGTCTATGCGCATCATAGGCAACATCAAGGATTGTACGAGCTCAGGAGCGCCGTGGTCCCGTGGTTAGCGTGAGCAGCTGCGGAGTGAAAGGTCTTTGGTTCTAGTCTTCCTTCGAGGGAAAAGTTTAATTTTTTATTTTCACACAATTATTATCTGTCCGTCCGTCCGTACGATGCGAGGTAAACTGCGCCGTAGTATCGGGCAAGGTAGAAGAATCTTTTTACCCATTCGCCAAGTGTACAAGTTAGGTGGGTCGACAACGTATTAATGTCGTGTGACGCACACGGCGTCGCCAGTGTCATATAGAATGTATCAGACGTGTTTTCTTGTTGAGGAATCGGTTGACCTATGACCTTGCGATCAAATGTTTTCGGTTCCCATTGGAGAGGCACGTCCTTTCGTCTACTAATCGCACGGTTTTACGGTGCGGTCGCAAAACACAGACACTAAACTTATTACAGTGAACAGAGACGTCAATGAACAAACGGACAGATAATAACTTTGCGAAAATAAAGAAGAAAAATTTTTTACTCGACTGAAGACTTGAACCTAGGACCTATCGTTCCGCAGCTGCTCGCGCTAACCACGGGACCACGGCGCTCCAAAGCACGTTCTCTCCTTGATGTTGCCTATGACGCGCATGGACTACTCAGTTTCTATATTTTGCTTATTTTTTCATAGTTCCACAAAACTTCTTCCTGTTTTCTCGATTGATCTGTGTTCAGTTTTTCAAGGCCTATCCACTATGCCAACTTATAACTAAATCTGAGGGGGGTGCGATGGGGAGGTTCCCTTGTAAGAAGTCCGCCCCGATAGCTGAGTGGTCAGCGCGACGGATTGCCGTCCTACAGGCCCGGTTTCGATTCCCGGCTGGGTCGGGGATTTTCTCCACTCAGGGACTGGGTGCTGTGTTGTCTTCATCATCATTTCATCCCCATCCGGCGCACAGGTCGCCCAATGTGGCGTCGAATGTAATAAGACCTGCACCATGGCGGCCGGACCTGCCTCGCAAGGGGCCTCACGGCCAATGACGCCAAACGCTCATTTCATTTCCAACACTACGATAAAGTCTAGATCACCTAGAATCTTGTCATCCTGAAACTAATTTTCGATAACAATACTAGGCCTTCCAGTTGCCCCACCTCTATCACAAGAGGACAACTGGCACTGCGGAAGCTGACACAGAGCCAGACACAATTTTCTGCACACCGACCTCTCCACCGAGCACAAACAGTATGTTATTCTTCTTATGCACCACCGTTTGAACGCACATACCACAGCTCACCTCTGCCTTTGTCTTGTCAACATGGAACAGAAATCGATGCATTGTGTTCAGAACAACAGCCACTTCTAGTTGCCCCCCCCCCCTTGCTGGCCACGCGAACTTGCCGCTCAAACTATACAGCTATCCCAGTTGCCAGCCTGTTGTGCTTGCTCAGTGGCTCCCTGCAGACTCCTTGCTCCCTTAGCTTCCATTCTCCATGATGACAGAGGCCGCCGCTTCCTCCACACACGCAGGCCCACTGTCATCAGCTGCCAGCTACGAACGGGCACTCGTCCTGCCAGATGACGCTGCTCGCTGGCCAAGTCACTGAAACAGTCAGTTCAGGATGTAAACAAGACCGAACATTGCGCTGTCCATGGGCCGGCACCACAGGAAAAATCTTGTGTTGCCACTGCTTCCCACTGCCCCGGGCACTGGGTCCAAGTTGTCGCTGCTTCCTCGCCCCACACCAGACTGCTCTCCACGGTAACTTATGATCAGTCCTCCCCTCTGTGTTGTGTTGCACTCAGCTATTTCGCAGTTACGCGAACATACTATCGTGATAGCAACACATCAACAGCACTGGCGTCATCTGCGAAGCGGAATGGGACTTCAGCTTTGCCGTGAAGTGATAATTCATGGCACAGTAGTAAGGCGAAGCAATAAGGAAGCATGAAGTGTGCAAGTCGGCAGTTGACAGGTAAGTGAAGCGAGTGGGCTTACCCAACTTTCAGGATGAAAATGTGTTTCTGCACAAGTGCCACGTTATTTTTTGTGAGCTTTACCAAACAGCTTTTCTTTTTAATTTTTTAGGGTCATCATTCTTCCGACCCCTCTTCTGAGCGAACATCTTTATTACAGAGACGCACTTGTACCCAACATCTCCAATTATTTGTTGGATATATCCAATCCTTGCCTTCTTCTACAAGTTTTACCCTTTACAGCTCTTCTTAGTACTAAAGAAGTAATTGCTCGATGTCTTAACGCAAGTCCTGTTACCTTGTGGGCAACGGCCTTGTCGCAGTGGATACACCGGTTGGCGTCAGATCACCGAAGTTAAGCACTGTCGGGTGTGGCTGGCACTTGGATGGGTGATCATCTGGGCAGCCATGCGCTGTTGCCGTTTTTCGGGGTGCACTCAGCCTCGTGATGCCAATCGAGGAGCTACTCGACCGAATAGCAGCGGCTCCGGTCACAGAAAACCATCGTAACGACCGGGAGAGCAGTGAGCTGATGACACACCCCTCCTACCCGCATCCTCAGCTGAGGATGACACGGCGGTCGTATAGTCCCGATGGGCCACTTGTGGCCTGAAAACGGAGTGCTCCTGCTGCTGATGCTGTTACCTTGTCCCATATTCTTTTCAGCATTCTACTTATGCTGATTCCTTCACCAATTTTGAGTGGGGTACCTCCTAATTTCTTATCTTATTTACTCATCTAACTTTCAATATCCTTCTATTGCGCCACACAAGAAACAGTTCCCTTCACTTTTTTCCAGTTTTCTCACAGTTCATGATTCACTCCTACACAATGCTGTGCAACAAACGTCCATTCCAAGAAATTTCTTCCTCAAATTGAGTGCTATATTTGATACTAGTAGACTTCTTTTGACCAGGAATGCCCTCTTTACCTATGCTCTTCTATTTTTAGGGCCTCCTAGCTTCCTCTGCTATGTGGTATTTTGTTTGTAAGACAGCAGTTTTCCATCACTTCATCTACTTCATTGTTCGCGACTCTGATGTTTAGTATATCACTAGTCTCATTTCTTCTACTCCTCATTACTTTTACCTTTCTTTGCTTTACTCTCAATCTATATTCCATTTACATTAGACTTTTCATCACATTCAACAGGCTTGTGCCTTATTTGCAGATAGTTTGAAACCCTCGACAGTTGTGGTCTTCCCACTGGATGTAGTGCCCTCGGCCCACGTGGTGGAAGCGGCTCCTGCCGACGACAAGTCGCCTCCAGTAATGGCCTTCAAACCGCATTAACGGCTGACTCGACGGCGCAGGCCCAAAAATACTGGCCCCGCAGTAAGCCGGTATAAAAGGCCGCGCGCAGTCCAAGTTTAGCCAGTCCATTTCGCGCAGGAAATTGCACCGCGTCAGTTCCCCGCGTGCAAGGGACATGGCTCCGTAATTACCTCGCACGGGCCTTTGAGGAAAAATAATTGACGCCACAGCGGGACGCGTGCGTGACACATTTGCGCAGTCCGTAAGCGGGCGCTGCGTTCGTAACTTGATCGAAGGCGAAAGGGAAGTTGTGTTTTCAACTTTCACGTTTTATAAGCGTTGCACACTTTGAGTTCTTATCTTGATTGGTCCGCAGCTGCAGAAAACAACACAGGGTTTGCTAGTCTGCCTTGATTAGAAACACTGTTTAACTGAATACGTTTCGGCTCAGTTTTACGGTCGTCAACGCTCTAAAACTGTCTTTTTAACTTCCCATCTCTTCTCTAGATTTGGAGTAATTATTATGTTTCAACGATGTGAAGATATGTGCAAAATTAGATAAAACAAAAAACTAAGATATTAATAAATATTTAACGTTGAAAAAAAAATGGCTCTGAGCACTATGGGACTTAACATCTGAGGTCATCAGCCCCTAGAACTTAGAACTGCTTAAACCTAACTAACCTAAGGACATCACATACATCCATGCCCGAGGCAGGATTCGAACCTGCGACCGAAGCGGTCTTGCGGTTCCAGGTTGAAGCGCCTAGAACCGCTCGGCCACACCGGCCGGCGTTAACGTTGAACCAATGAAACGAAATAATAGAAGATGGTAGGACCACGTGCAGTTAATATCAGAGTGACTATTACCATTAGCCAAACCCTGGAACACCTACCATATGGAAGAAGAAGTAATAGAAGACCAAAGAAGAGGAGAATATAAGGCACAGAACAAAGAGAATGAACCCAGTAGCATCAGATTGCAAGATTAGTGGTGAATATCTTAAGACGTCACGCCACATGGGTATCTACTGGTAATACTCAAAAGTGGTGGGGAATGCTATGCATACATACCTAAAACCATGAGAGCAACACTTACTACACTTTATCCATGGTTGTATGTGGTGCAAAATTCACACTATCATTATGATTCCTACGTTACGTTATATGTCTTGTTCAGCATGTAATACAGCTCTGATACAAATTTTCTCAGCTTTCGATCGTTGAAATTCTTGACATCAATGAGGCCTGAATTACCTCGGAGAAAGGATATGGAGGAGAAATGCTATATGCAATTTGCCTTCTGTGGTCGACCTAACAGTTGTAAAAGCTTAAAACTATGTGAATAACCTCTCACGTTTCACAGTTGTTGTAGGCCAAGGTGTCCCAAACCATTCCTTTGACGAAACAATTTGAGAATGCTAATAGTTTGATGGAACACTTAGTTTATTTTGAAGGTTAATAAAATTTTAAAAATGAGAAAAACTTGTTTTATTCAGTGATTACTTCAATTTAAACTCAAACTAATAACGTAGAAATCATAATAAAAATTTCGAAAAATAGCTAGTATCGTCAAAATGTCGAAGAACACCAGCATTTTATTAATAGTTTTTCGCGGAGGCCTTATTCACTTCCCATGGAACACCACTGGTCTGCAGAACAGTTTGGCAAGCCTGCTCTAGAGACACCATTTCAAGATGAATGTCTGTCTCTCTCTCTCTCTCTCTCTCTCTCTCTCCTTCCCTCCCACATCCTGAAACTCCGTAAAGGCTGAAGAGTATGCCTTTTTTTTAGGAATATTCACCCTGTATCGTTATATGTGGGGAAACTTGGGACTGGAATGCTTAAATGTAAACGAAGACTTACAGCGTCGTGTTGCCGATTGCCTTCCCATAGTTAATTTGCTAAATCTCTGTTCATAATACCCACAAATCTGCTTTCTGAATGAATTTTCATTCTGCAGCGGTGTGTGCGCTGATTTGAAATTTACTGGTGGATTGAAACTATGTGCCGGGCCGGGACGCGATCCTGGGACCTTTGTCTTTCACGACCAAATTTTGTAGCCACTGAGCTCTTCAACCACTACTCATGACCTACCGTGATACCTTTATTTCCGTCAGTACCTTAACTCCTATCTTCCAAACTTGCATACTATGGGAACTAGCACTCACGGAAGAAAGAATATTGTGAAGACATGATTTAGGAACAACTTGGAGGACCTTTTTCAAAAAATGGTTCAAATGGCTCTGAGCACTATGGGACTTAACATCTGAGGTCATCAGTCCCCTAGAACGTAGAACTACTTAAGCCTAACTAACCTAAGGACATCACACACATCCATGCCCGAGGCAGGATACGAATCTGCGACCGTAGCGATCGCGCGGTTCCAGACTGTAGCGCCTAGAACCGCTCGGCCACCCCGGCCGGCCCTATATGAATTCGGGCGTCTTCTCCTTCCATTTGTTGGAAACCATTTCATCATCCTCTTAGGTCATATGTCAGCAATCAAATGGCAAACATTCTTATACCATCTCAACCGTTTTCCTGCAATTATATCCACTGTATTGTGCCCAGGTGCATTCTCTTATGTAAGTCTTCATGTTTAATCTTCATGTTTAACCTCCAAAATACCATCTCCATTGCCAGTATGCACCTCTTAATCGTATCCCAAGTTTCAGCTCCATACATTTCTATGTTTTCTACGACAGTTAAGCATATCCTACTCTTGGTTTCTGACTTAACAGGTGAACTTCATAAAATTCCATTTAATTGTTTGTTTGCTTGCCTGCCTTGGGAAATGCGGCTCTTAATTTCGATTTTACTGGGTCCAATCTTATTAGTAATGATTCACTAATATTTACATGAGTCCAAAGACCTTACTGCTCCAAAGTCTAACATTAGGTCTTGAACTGCTTCTCCAGAACCAACTATTTATTTCATTTCCTGCAAGTTAATGATTAAAATCCGATTCTGATGTTCTCTGGCCAACTTCCGAACAATATAATTTTTGTCGTCCTTGTCCTCTGCAAAAACGAGTTGGTTATCAGGAAAATACTTAGTGAAGAGATTTTAATCATTTACAGAAACACTCATACTGCAGCAGGAACACATCTATGGCCTTAAGTAAGAATTCAACTATATTTTAAATAATGTAGGTGCTATTTCAATTCCTTGTCGAAATGTTTGGTAGGTGGAATCTCTGCAAATATATTTGCATCTATTGTAATTCTAGAGATTGTACCACTGCTAACATTACAGTCCACAGTTTGCAGAGGGAAATAGTATCATAGGCTTTCTTAAGAGCAATAGAGACCATATTGCTCCCTAAATTCCTGGTCTGCCTTTCTGCCATGAGCTATTTTAGGCAAAACTAATTGTCTTTGCATGATCTTTTGGCACAGAACTCATTCTGTTCTTCTTCGCCCACAATCTGTGATTCGATTCTCGCTGTATAATTTTCCCATACTGAATTTGTTACACTTACTCCTCTGTAGTTTGTGCATTTTTTTCCTGTCATCCTTGGTATGTATTTATGGTGGAAATATTTGATGTTTCCCATCCCTCAGTTAATTGTGCCCCCTTAGGAAGCATTTGAAAATGTTGGCAATTAATTCCAGACGTTTGTCTGGTCTACCTTTGAGCAATTAGATGGGCAATCCATTTGGACCTGAAGCTTGTCCACTCTTCATAGTCAAAATCACTTCTCTAACCTCTATAGACATAATTTTTCGTTCTTTTCATAAGATGCATCCGAGATAGACAATTTTTATGCTGTGTTGCAGAGACTTCAGATTTCTCTATGTTCCATTGCTTAGCCCAACTCCAATTTATTGTGTTTACATCTATTATCACACACATCATTCTTTGCAGTCCTGAGTGCTTTATTCTCTTTCACGTCGTGAAATTTTAAAAATGACTTCCGTCTACCTATAATTTAGTCAGTTACAGATTTTCTTTGGAGTGTAGCCTATGACCATGTAAGTTTGTATACATCTTTATTCTAAAAATAACCATTTTGAATCCTTACTGAATATTGCTGACATTATCAGTCACATCTTTTCCTCCACATGATTCCACAACTGCATCCATTAGTCAGTTCCCATCACGACCGTTAAAATCACCCAAAATAATTACCTGTATCCTTCGGTAAACACTGTCCAATTCTTGGTTTAATTCTTTAGCATGTTCATCCTTGGCGTTAACTCTGTCATCATTTGACGGAACGTGTACTCCAGTTACACCCACATCATACATTCTTACACTAAGCTCTACTTTATAATACACTTTCATGTTGCATCTCAATCCTTAATGTTTTTAATTAAATTTTTCTTGATAAGTATAAAACACCCAGCCTGTGCTCGCTCAAATTTATCATCGACACTACTGTATAGATGGATACAACCGTCCAGCTGTTCGCTTCCTTTCCTCTTCCGTTTAGTCTCGGTAAGAGCTACTACGCCCATCTGAAATTACTGTCCGTCATCCATTACCTCTTTCGTTTTTGTTTGCTGGCCTTTTATATTATTTCATATTGCAAGTTCCAAAATTCGTAATCTACTCTTGCTTGTCACGTCGCCTACTGTTAGACCAACCCACCTATTTCCTACTGCGAATTTATTCTGTTAAATAAATATTCAATTCAAAAGCCAGCCTAAATGGCCGAGCGGTTCTAGGCGCTACAGTCTGCAACCGCGCGACCGCTACGGTCGCAGGTTCGAATCCTGCCTCGGGCATGGATGTGTGTGATGTCTTTAGGTTAGTTAGGTTTAAGTAGTTCTAAGTTCTAAGGGACTGATGACCACAGACGTTAAGTCCCATAGTTCTCAGAGCCATTTTTTCAGTTCAAAAAAACTGTTGCTTTTGTACTTCTGCAGATGAAATCGTTTATCATATTCACCTATGTCAACATATTCGCCCTTTCCTCCTCTACCACTTGCTGAAAGCAGTTTTTTTTCGATAGAATACACGATCCTTGACCTGTTTCCATATTCGACGATAGACCCAAGCACCAAATATCGAACAGAAGCGCTGGAAATGCCTGAAGTGTTACATTTTCGGCTATCTTACACCATTTATGAAATATATGGGGTATTAAAATTAAGGGTAGTCACGCTGAGTTCTCATACGGCGGGCGGAATGTAAACACATTTTTTCATTGACCATCATTAGGATAACTGGTGGCATGGGATGGCAGTGGCTGTGTTACTGATCTTTAGTCTCTGATCAATACAGAATGGTTCAAGATATACGAAACACTCAGAAAAATTGGTGTAAGCTAGGGAAAACGTATAATACACAATATTTTTCTTGAGTCATCAGTCTTCTGACTGGTTTCATGTGGCACGCCAAGTATTCCTCTCCTGCGCCAACCCCTTCATCTCAGAGTAGCACTTACAACATACGTCCTCAATTACTTGCTGGATGTATTCCAATCTCTGTCTTCCTATACAGTTTTTGCTCTCTACAACTCCCTCTGGTATCGTGGAAGTCATTCCCCGACGACTTAAAAGATGTTCTATCATCCTGTCCCTTCTCCTTGTCAGTGTTTTCCACATGTTGTTTTCGTCTCCGATTCTGCGCAGTATTTCCTTATTCCATACCTTATCAGTCCACCCAATTTTCAACATTCGTTTGTAGCACCACATCTCAAATGCTTCGAGTCTCTTCTGTTCCAGTTTTCCCACAGTCCACGTTTCACTCCCATACAATGCTGTGCCCTAAACGTAACCTATCATACCAGTAGACTTCTCTTGGCCAGGAATGACCTTTTTGCCTGTGCTACTCTGCTTTTTATGTCCTCCTTGCTCAATCCGTCACTGGTTATTTTGCTGCCTAGGTAGCAGAATTCCTTAACGTCATCTACTTCCTGGCCACCTATCGTGATATGTTTCTCGCTGTTCTCATTTTTGCTACTTCTCATTACTTTCATCATTCTTCGATTTAATCTCGGTCCATATTCTGTACTCATTAGACTGTTATTCCATTCAGCAGCTTACGTAATTCTTCTTCACTTTCACTCAGCATAGCAATGTGATCAGCGAATCGTACCATTGATATACTTTTATCTTGAATTGTAATCCCACACCTGAACTTCTCTTTTATTTCCATCATTGCTTCTTCGATGTACAGATTGAACAGTAGGCGTGAAAGACTGCGTCCTTGTCTTACACCATTTTTAATCCAAGCACTTCGCTCTTGGTCGTCCACTCTTATTATACCGTAGTGGCTCTTGTACTTATTGTATATTCCCCGTCTCTCCCTATAGGCCGGCCGGAGTGGCCGAGCGGTTCTAGGCGCTACAGTCTGGAGCCGCGCGACCGCTACGGTCGCAGGTTCGAATCCTGCCTCGGGCATGGATGTGTGTGATGTCCTTAGGTTAGTTAGGTTTAAGTAGTTCTATGTTTTAGGAGACTGATGACCTCAGAAGCTAAGTCCCAAAGTGCTCAGAGCCATTTTTGAACCGACAAACATTGATTTTTCGATTTCTTCACATTTTTCATCCAGCCATTTCGTCTTAAATTCCCTGCACTTCCTATTCATTTCATTCCTCAGTGACTTGTGTTTCTGTATTCCTGAATTTCCCTGAACATTTTTGTACTTTCTCCTTTCATCGATCAACTGAAGTATTTCTTCTGTTACCCATACTTTCTTCGGAGTCACTTTCTTTGTATCTATGTTTTTCTTTCCAACTGCTGTGGCTGCCCTTTTTAGGGATGTCCATTTCTCTTCAACTGTACTGCTTACTGAGCTATTCCTTATTTGCTGTATCTACAGCTTTAGAGAACTTCAAGCGTACCTCATCATTTCGTAGTACTTCTATATCCCACTCCTTTGCATATTGATTCTTTCTGACTTACCTCTTGAACTTGAACCTACTCTTCATAACTACTGCATTGTGATCTGAGTCAATATCTGCCGCTGGTTACGCCTTACAATCTAGCATCTGATTTCGGAATCTCTGCCTAACCGTGATGTAATCTAACTGAAATATTCCCCTATCACCCTGCCTTTCCCGAGTATAACTCCTCCTCTTTTGATTCTCGAACAAGGTATTCGCTGTTACTAGCTGAAATTTATTACAGAACTCCATTAGCCATTCTCCTCTTTCATTCCTTCTCCCAAGCTCATATTCTCCTGGAACCTTTTTTTTTCCACTCCTTTCTCTACAACTGCATTCCAGACCCCGATGACTGTTAGATTTTCCATCTGCTTTTACGTACTTTATTGCAATATCCGCATATACTTTCCCTTTGTCTTCATCGTCTGCTTGCGTCGTCGGCATGTATACCTGAACTATCATTATCGGTGTTGGTTTTCTGTCGATTCTGATAAGAATAACTCCATCATTAAACTGTTCACATTAACAGATATGATTTAAATGGCTCTGAGCACTATGGGACTTAACTACTGAGGTCATCAATCCCCTAGATCTTAGAACTACTTAAACCTAACTAACCTAAGGACATCACACACATCCATGCCCGAGGCAGGATTCGAACCTGCGACCGTAGCGGTCGCGCGGTTCCAGACTGTAGCGCCCAGAACCGCTCGGCCACCGCGGCCGGCTCACATTAACACACTCTGTGCTCTACCTCCCTATTCATAACGAATCCTACTCCCGTTACATAACTTTCTGCTGCTGTTGATATTACCCTATATTCACCTGATCAGAAATCCTTGTCTACCTTCGATTTTACTCCACTGAGCCCCACTGTATCTAGATTGAGCGTTTGCACTGCCCTTTTCATATTTTCTAGCTTCTCTACAAGGTTCAAGCTTCTGACATTCTACGCCCTGACTCGTAGAACGTTATCCTTTCGTTGATTATTCAATCTTTTTCTCATGGTCACCTACCCCTTGGCAGTCCCCTCCCAGAAATCCCAATGGCGCTTTATTTCAGTATCTTTTGCCAATGGAGAAATCATCTGTGGATAGACGTTTTGTTTTTTAATGCAATGGTTTCCATTGCCATCTGCATCCTCATGCCGTTGACCGTTGCTGATTCTTCCACGTTTACGGACAGTTTCCCACCCCAAGGACAAGAGAGTATCCAGAACCTCTGTCTGCTCCTGCGCCCTCTTAGACAAGAGAATGAGGGTGACTTCTTGTGCCACAAGTCTTCGGTCGTCAGTTATGATTACTAATCAAAATTTCAGCGGTGGCTGGTTTCGAACCCGGGACCGAGGTCGTTTTGATTACTTATCAGAGACACTACCCCCTAGACCACGGTTGCGCCCCATGTAATATGTATAAGGAATGAAAGAAGAAGAGAAGATAAAGACGGGGTTATAAAGGAATGCAGTCTTTCTTCCCTTCTGTTAAATCTGTCATCGAAGAAAAAAGGACGGAAACAAAAGGTAGGTTTATGGGTGGGATAAAAATTGAAGGTGAAAGAATATCAATGATAAGATTTTCTGATGACATTGCTATCCTCAGTGAAAGAGAGGACGGATTGCAGAAGATACTGAATGGAATTAACAGTCTACTGAGACAGCATACAGACTGAGAGTAAACCAAAGAAAGGCGAAAGTAATGACGAGTAGCGAAAGAGGATTAGCGTTAACTTTGGAGACAACGAAGTAGACGAAATGCAGGGATTCTGCTACCTAGGAAGCAAAATAACATATGACATAGGAAGCAAGAGGAACATAAAAAGGCGACTGACACAGATAAAAGGGGTAAACTTGGAAAAAAGTCTACTAGTAACAAACATCGACCTTAATTTGTCGAAGAAATTTCTGAAAATGTACATTTGGAGAGCGGTATTCTATGTTAGTGAACCATGGACGGTGGAGAAATAGGAAAATAAGTGAATCGAAGCATTTGGGACGTGGTGCTGCAAAAGGATGCTGAAAATTAGATGGATTTATAAGAGATCAGAATGTTTCTAGAAGAATAAGTGAGGAAAGAAATATGTGGGAACAATGGCAAGAGGAATAGGCAGGATGATGGGACCTGTGCTAAGACATCTGGGAATAATTTTAATAGCGTTTGAGGGAGCTGCAGAGAGTAACACTTTAATAGAAGACAAAGATTGGAATATAACCAACACATGATTGGGGACATTGGATCTAAGTGCTTTTCTGAGATGATGAGTTTGGTGCGGCAGGAAAGTCGTGGCGGGATCATGAAATCACTAAGTTAATTGATGATCCAATAGAAAGAAAAGTCAATGACATTGATAGTTTAATAGTGACGGCAACGGACGATACCGATAAGGGATCGGAGACATTTCAGCACATGAGTGAAGAGCGCAAAGGGCGTGTCACGTGGGCTCAGCTGCTCACCGCAACGGGCTAAGCAATCGGCCGCGGCTCAGTTTGAAGTACGAGGGTCACTCCAAAAGAAATGCACACTATTTTTTTAAATCCATCTTTTATTCTACATGTTTGAAAGTTTTACAGTGTGTAGGTACATCCTTTAAGAACAATATTTTCATTTCTCCACGTAATTTCCATCCCTCTCAACTGCCTTACGCCATCTTGAAACCAGCGCCTGTATACCCGCACGGTCATATTCTGGACCAACCTGTTGGAGCCACTGTTTGGCAGCGTGCACAAGGGAGTCATCATCTTCAAATCTTGTTCCACGAAGAGAGTCTTTCAGTTTCTCAAAGAGATGATTGTCACATAGAGCCAGGTCAGGACTGTAAGTCGAGTGTTTCACTGTTGTCCATCCGAGTTTTGTGATCGCTTCCATGGTTTTTTGACTGACGTGTGTCCGTGCATTGTCGTGCAACAGCAAAACTTCCTGCTTTTGCCGATGTGGTCGAACACGACTCAGTCGAGCTTCAAGTTTCTTCAGTGTCGTCACATATGCATCGGAATTTATGGTGGTTCCACTTGGCATGATGTCCACAAGCAAGAGTCCTTCGGAACCGAAAAACACCGTAGCCATAACTTTTCCAGCAGAAGGTGTGGTTTTGAATTTTTTTTTTCTTGGGTGGATTTGCATGATGCCACTCCATTGATTGCCTCTTCGTCTCTGGTGAAAAACGATGGAGCCATGTTTCATCACCTGTCACAATTCTTCCACGAAATTCATCTCCACCATTCTCGTATTGTTCCAGAAGATCGCTGCATACCGTTTTTCTTTTTTCTTTGTGAGCCACTGCCAGCATCCTGGGAACCCACCTGGCACAAACCTTTTTTAACACCAACACTTTCAGTATTCTGCAAACACTTCCTTCCCCTGTCCCAACGTGTGTGACAATTCGTTCACTGTGATGCGTCTGTCAGCATCACCAATTCGTTAACTCTCTGCACATTGTCTGGAGTGTGTGCTTCCCACTGTCTCGTTTTCACAGCACAGGAATTCTATGACAGCACGTTGCTTCTGACGAACGTCAAGTGTAGCAGTCACCTTGAAGACATGCTGTGACGGTGCCACTCACGGGAACAGGTTGAACTAAGTTTGAAAACAAGCGGGAAGGATGTATCTACATACTGTAAAACTTTCACACATGCAGAATGAAAACGGTATTTTTACAAAAATAGTGTGCATTTCTTTTGGTGTTACCCTCGTAGTACTTCCCGCTAGTAGCCATCACACATAGCTGCTTTATGGAACCTGACCGTGCTGTGGACTTTAATATTCTGGCTTTCTTTATTCTGTGTTCCACTCATGACTAACTTCACTTTGTTTACGATTACGCGTCCGTATCTGGAGAGGACATAAAGGCAGGAATGAAACTGATGATCTGAGGTCGATGTGGTGATGTGAGAAACCAAAATCTTTTTAATGGTGTTTTTACTGAATCAGGGGTGTGAATGCATATGGGATCGGAGAGGAAGTGGTAAGACAAAGGTCATGAGATGAGTAACGGAAGGGGTCTATAGATGGGAAATACAAGAGGCTGGTACTATTGAAGATATGCAGAAGAGTGGATTGGAACCCTCACGGCTAAAGGAAAGGTTAGGTTATTGTTGATAGTATGGGTAAGTCTCAAGAATAATGTCATGGCCTGGGAGGAAACAGGATTGGAAATGTTCTGGGATAAAATAGCCTAGAAGGTGTAAGATAAAGTTCCGCACTGTAGCCTAATGAATAAAATGTAAGGCTACAGGGATATCAGACCAGATATATTGCTGGACTGAATAGTTGCTAGAAAACAGAACACCGCATAACTTTCTTAGTGTTGGGGGGGGGGGGGGGGGGGCATTTTCAGATGGAGAAGTTATATCTGGCGTTTCCCAAAGGAGTTTTATAGGAGCATTACTTTTCACATAGTGGATAACGTAGGAAGTTACATTAAATTTTTGGCGGTTGATGATGTTGTAGACAGAGACTACTTTGTGTTCTGCCTTAAGGCAGGTGTTGTCATGGGGGAAGCCTCGTCAGAGAGGTCCACCTCATGAGCGTCTAGGGGAGTGATTCCAGTGGTGGTTTCCCGTTGCCTTCCATTGATGATGATGATGAGGAGGAGGAGGACAACACAACACCCAGTCCCTGAGCGGAGAAAATCTCCGACACAGCCGGGAATCGAACTCGGGCCTTGGCGTGACAGACAGCCGTGTTGACCACTCAGCAATCGGGGCGGACTTAAACAGAGAAAATTGTAGCAAAATATATGGAGACCTGCAGAGGATCGAGGCTTGGTGCAGGGATAGGCAGTTTACGCTGAACACAAATAAATACACCGCACTGCGCTTAAGTAAGCAGAAAGACCCACTATTGCACTATTGTAGAACTATTGCTGGAAGCAGTCACATCTATTTAACATCTGGAGTATGCGCACGGAGCGATTTAAACTAACGAGAAAATAAAACTAAGAGCAAATAAGGAACTGCCAGACAGAATTATCGGAAGAATCCTCGGGAAATGTGGTTCGTCCGCAAGAAGGTAGCTTACAAAACCCTCGTTCAATTTGTACTTGAATATTCCTCGTCTGTCTAGGGTCCGTACGAGATGTGATTGACAGAAGAAATAGAGAATATCCAAAGAAGAACAACCACTTAGTAAGCGCGACGGAAGATGCTCTTCGAAGACACTACGAGAGAGTTGTTGTGCATCACAGTGACGTTTACTATGAAAATTCGCAAGCGTACGTTTCTAGAAGAGTCAACCGTTGTATTGTTTCCTCCTACGTAGATCTCACGAAAAGAACATACATGGAGAATTAGAGAAATTCAAACTTACACTGAGGCTTACCAAAAAGTTACCGTGGGCAATTAGCTGCTGGAACAGAAAAGAGTAGTGATACCCTCTACCACACACCATATAGTGCCTT
The DNA here is from genome assembly GCF_023864275.1 of Schistocerca cancellata. Classification (NCBI taxonomy): domain Eukaryota; kingdom Metazoa; phylum Arthropoda; class Insecta; order Orthoptera; family Acrididae; genus Schistocerca; species Schistocerca cancellata. The sequence continues at coordinate 533,599,529 of NC_064630.1, read as the reverse complement.
GCAGAATACAGCTGTAAATTTAAGAAGGAGGAAGGTGAAGCGTGGCGAAAGCGGTGCAGCATCAAGTTACGGTTCTCCAAGGCGGGGGATGCGTGTAAGGGTATGGGTTTAGATTTGTCGGGAGACACAGGCCTAGCAAGTGAAAAGAATGGGAGAACGTTTGTTACAGCGTTGACTGGAATAAAATATTGGTAACTCTGAAAATAGCAGGGATAAAATACAGGAAACGAAAGGCTGTATGCAATTTATACAGAAACCAGACTGCAGTTATGAGTCGATGGACATGAAAGCAAAGCAGTAGTTGGGAAGGGAGCGAGACAGGATTGTAGCCTATCCCAGATGTTATTCAGTCTGTACGCTGAGCAAGCAGTAAAGCAAAGCAAAGAAACATTTGGAGAAGGTATGGAAGTTTAGGGGGAAGAAGCAAAAAATTGAGGTTTGCTGATAACATTGCAATTCTGTCAGAGTAAGCAACAACTTGGAACAACAGTTGAATGGAATGAACAGTGTCTTGGGAGGAGGTTATAAGATGACCATCAACAAAATTAAAGCAATGGTAATGGAATGTAGTCGAATTAAATTGATGAATTAGATTAGGAAATGGGACACCAAAAGTAGTAGAAAGGTTTTGCTATTTGGGCAGCAAAATAACTGTGAGGGCCGAAGTACAGAAAATATAAAATGCAGACTGCCTATTGCAAGGAAACCATTTCTGAATGCGAGAAATTTGCAATGTTAATTTAAGTGTTAGGATGTCTTTTATGAAGATGTTTAGCTGGAGTGCAGTTTTGCAAGGAAGTGATGCGTGGACGGTAAGCAGTAAGAGTAGAAGCGTTTGAAATGTGGTGCTATAGATCAATTCTAAAGATCAATAAACTAATGAAGAGGTACTGAATAGAACTCGAGAAAGAGAAATTTAAGTCACAGCTTGACTGAAAGAAGAGATATGGAAGTAGGACACATTATGAGACATCAAGGAATTGTTAATTTGTATTGGAGGAAAGTGTGAAAGGTAAAAGTTATACGGATAGGGGGACCAAGGTATGAAGACAGTAAGCAGGCTGAAATTGATGTTCAGCTGTTGCACAACAACATTGAATCACAGCAATAAACACTTGCTTGAATATAAATGTAGATGCTAGCCACACCTGCAGGTTGCGCTTTTGTCCACGAACGGCAGCCGTGCATCGTAGTCGATAGGTTTCCAGTGCCAATCGTGATCAGAACAAGGTTCTGTGTAGTTGTGAGTGCAGTATGTCTGCGCTAAGGGAATTCGAACGTGGGCAAATTGTTGGTGCTGGTATTGTGGTTCCTCCCGCATCCAAGGCAGTCAAAGTGTATGGTGTTATGGTGTAAAAAATGGTTCAAATGGTTCTGAGCACTATGCGACTTAACTTCTGAGGTCATCAGTCGCCTAGAACTTAGAACTAATTAAACCTAACTAACCTAAGGACATCACACACATCCATGCCCGAGGCAGGATTCGAACCTGCGACCGTAGCGGTCACGCGGTTCCAGACTGAAGCGTCTAAACCGCACGGCCACACCGGCCGGCCTGTTATGATGTATCCAGAGGCACCATATCGAAGGTTTACATCGCAAATTGGGAAAGTGGAAATCATCTTCCACTGTCGCAACGCGTACGATAATGAGTGTTCAGTGATCGTGACAGCCGGCCATTGAAGAAGACTGTGACGAAACATAAGAGGACGGCAGCTGTATAAGCCACTGCTGAACTCAATGTCGCACTCGCAGACCCCGTCAGCATCAAAACAACACGACAAGTTCTGCAGAAGCAATGAATACCAGAGCGAGCTGACATTCCAAAACCACTCATCAGTGATGAAAATGGCCGTAGCAGGAGAGCGTTGAGTCGAAGTCATAAAACCTGGACTATGGAGCAATGGAAGAAAGTCGTTTCTTGGATGAGTCTTGTTTCACACTGTTTACAACTTCTGGCAGAGTTTACTTCCCGGAAGTGAAACGTGGTGGGAGTTCAGTGATGATTTAGACAGCCTTAGCGTAGTATTCCATGGGCCATATACTTACTCTGCAAGATCACATTACTTCCAAGGATTATGTGACCATTTTGGCTGATCAGGTCCATCCTATGGTGCAATGTTTGTTGTCCAATGGAGATGCAGTGTTCCAAGACGACAATACCCCCATTCACGAACCTCGCATCTTCCAGGACTGAATTTGTCAGCGCGAGGGTGAATTGTTGAATTTATCCTGACTACCACATTTAATACATCTCAATATCTGTTGTCTACTTCGGAGAGCAGAACTGACCGTTATCCATCTACGTCATCGTTACTTGAACTTACCACTATTTCGCAGGGATGTGTAATAGTCCCTTGAAAGACATACAAAACATGTATTATCCATTCTGAGACGACTGGAAACTGTTTTTAATGCCAATGGTTATCCTACACCGTATAACACCGAAGCGTCAAAGAAACTGGTAATAGACATGCGTATTCAATTACAAAGATATGTAAACAGGCAGAATACGGCGCTGCGTTCGGCAACGCCCGTATAAGACAAGTGTCTGGCACAGTTCTTACGTTGGTTACTGCTGCTACAGTGGCAGGTTATCAAGATTTAAGTGAGTTTGAATGTGGTGTTATAGTCGGCACATGAGCGATGGGACCCACCGAGGTGGCGATGAAGTGGGATTTTCACGTATAACCATTTCACGAGTGTACAGTGTACCGCGAATATCAGGAATCCGATAAAACATCAAATCTCCGACATCGCTGCGACCGGAAGAAGATCCTGCAAGATAGAGACCAACGGCGACTGAAGAGAATCGTTCAACGTGACAGAATTGAAACTCTTCGGCAAATAGCTGCCGATTTCAATGCCAGACCATCAACAAGTGTCAGCGTGCGAACCATTCAACAAAACATCCTCGATATGGCCTTTCGGAGCCGAAGGCCCACTCGTGTACTCTTGATGACTGGACGACGCATAGCTTTACGCCTCGATTGGGCCCGTCAACAGCGACTTTGGACTGTTGATGACTGGAAACATGTTGCCTCGTCGGACAAGTCTCGTTTTAAATTGCATCGGTCCGATGGACGTGTACGGGAATGGAGACAACCTCATGAATCCATGGACCCTGCCTGTCAGCAGGGGAGTGTTTAAGCTCGTGGAGGCTCTGTAATGGTACGGGGAGTGTGCTGTAGGAGTGATATGGGACCCCTGATACGTCTAGGTAGGACTCTGACAGGTGACACGTACGTAAGCATCCTGTTTGAGCACCTGCATCCTTCATGTCCATTGTGCACTCCGATGGACTTAGGCAATTCCAGCAGGACAATGCGACACCCCACACGTCCAGAATTGTTACAGAGTGGTACCGGGAACACTCTTCTGAGTTTAAACACTTCCGCTGACCACCAGACTCCTCAGACATGTACATTATTGATCGTATCTGGGATGTTTTGCAACGTGCTGTTCAGAAGATACCGCCACGCTCTCGTACTCTTACAGATTTATGGGCAGCCCTGCAGGATTCAAGGTGTCAGTTCCCTCCAACACGACTTCAGACATTAGTGGAGTCCATGTCACGTCGTGTTCGGGTTCCGGCACTTCTGCGTTCTTGTGGGGGCCCTACACGATATTCTTTGGCTCCTCAGCGTAGGTGTGGTAATGGTTGTGTTTTTGGTGTTTTATCTTTGTCCACTCCCTGTATATTACAGTGGTTATTCGGAGATGAAGATGTTTGCACGTGATATAGAGTAGTGTGGGAGGGTCGAACAAACTAGTCTTTAGACAGAAGATCACAACAACAACAACGACAGCGACAACAAAGGATTGAGAAAAGGGCACAGGTCATCCCCGTTTTCAAGAAGAGACGTCGAATAGATGTGCAGAACTATAGACCCATATCTCTAATGTATATCAGTTGTGATTTTTGGAACACGTATTATGTTCGAGTATAATGATTTTTCTGGAGACTAGAAATCTACTCTGTAGGAATCAGCATGGGTTTCGAAAAAGACGATCATGTGAAACCCAGCTCGCGCTATTCGTCCACGATACTCAGAGGGCCATAGACACGGGTTCCCAGGTAGATGCCGTGTTTCTTGACTTCCGCAAGGCCTTTGATATGGTTCCCCACAGTCGTTTAATGAACAAAGTAAGAGCATATGGACTATCAGACCAGTTGTGTGATTGGATTGAAGAGTTCCTAGATAACAGAACACAGCATGTCATTCTCAGTGGAGAGAAGTCTTCCGAAGTGAGAGTGATTTCAGGTGTGCCGCAGGGGAGTGTCGTAGGACCGTTGCTATTCACAATATTCATAAATGACCATGTGGATAACATCGGAAGTTCACTGAGGCTTTTGGCGGATGATGCTGTAGTATATATAGAGGTTGTAACAATGGAAAATTGTACTGAAATGCAGGAGGATCTGCAACGAATTGACGCATGGTGCAGGGAATGGCAATTGAATCTCAATGTAGACAAGTGTAATGTGCTGCGAATACATAGAAAGAAAGATCCTTTATCATTTAGCTACAATATAGCAGATCAGCAACTGGAAGCAGTTAATTCCATAAATTATCTGGAAGTAGACATTAGGAGTGATTTATGGAATTACCATATAAAATTAATCGTCGGTAAAGCAGATGCCAGACTGAGATTCATTGGAAGAATCCTAAGGAAATACAATCGGAAAACAAGGGAAGTAGGTTACAGTACGCTTGTTCGCCCACTGCTTGATTACTGGTCAGCAGTGTGGGATCCGTACCAGATAGGGTTGATAGAAGAGAGAGGGAAGATCCAACGGAGAGCAGCGCGCTTCGTTACAGGATCATTTAGTAATCGCGAAAGTGTTACGGAGATGGTAGATAAACTCCAGTGGAAGACTTTGCAAGAGAGACGCTCAGTAGCTCGGCCTTTTGTTGAAGATTCGAGAACATACCTTCACCGAGGAATCAAGCAGCATATTGCTCTCTCCTACGTATATCTCGCGAAGAGACCATGAGGATAGAATCAGAAATACACTCCTGGAAATTGAAATAAGAACACCGTGAATTCATTGTCCCAGGAAGGAGAAACTTTATTGACACATTCCTGGGGTCAAATACATCACATGATCACACTGACAGAATCACAGGCAGATAGACATAGGCAACACAGCATGCACAATGTCGGCACTAGTACAGTGTATATCCACCTTTCGCAGCAATGCAGGCTGCTATTCTCCCATGGAGACGATCGTAGAGATGCTGGATGTAGTCCTGTGGAACGGCTTGCCATGCCATTTCCACCTGGCGCCTCAGTTGGACCAGCGTTCGTGCTGGACGTGCAGACCGCGTGAGACGACGCTTTATCCAGTCCCAAACATGCTCAATGGGGGACAGATCCGGAGATCTTGCTGGCCAGGGTAGTTGACTTACACCTTCTAGAGCACGTTGGGTGGCACGGGATACATGCGGACGTGCATTGTCCTGTTGGAACAGCAAGTTCCCTTGCCGGTCTAGGAATGGTAGAACGATGGGTTCGATGACGGTTTGGATGTACCGTGCACTATTCAGTGTCCCCTCGACGATCACCAGTGGTGTACGCCCAGTGTAGGAGATCGCTCCCCACACCATGATGCCGGGTGTTGGCCCTGTGTGCCTCGGTCGTATGCAGTCCTGATTGTGGCGCTCACCTGCACGGCGCCAAACACGCATACGACCATCATTGGCGCCAAGGCAGAAGCGACTCTCATCGCTGAAGACGACACGTCTCCATTCGTCCCTCCATTCACGCCTGTCGCGACACCACTGGAGGCGGGCTGCACGATGTTGGGGCGTGAGCGGAAGACGGCCTAACGGTGTGCGGGACCGTAGCCCAGCTTCATGGAGATGGTTGCGAATGGTCCTCGCCGATACCCCAGGAGCAACAGTGTCCCTAATTTGCTTGGAAGTGGCGGTGCGGTCCCCTACGGCACTGCGTAGGAACCTACGGTCTTGGCGTGCATCCGTGCGTCGCTGCGGTCCGGTCCCAGGTCGACGGGCACGTGCACCTTCCGCCGACCACTGGCGACAACATCGATGTACTGTGGAGACCTCACGCCCCACGTGTTGAGCAATTCGGCGGTACGTCTACCCGGCCTCCCGCATGCCCACTATACGCCCTCGCTCAAAGTCCGTCAACTGCACATACGGTTCACGTCCACGCTGTCGCGGCATGCTACCAGTGTTAAAGACTGCGATGGAGCTCCGTATGCCACGGCAAACTGGCTGACACTGACGGCGGCGGTGCACAAATGCTGCGCAGCTAGCGCCATTCGACGGCCAACACCGCGGTTCCTGGTGTGTCCGCTGTGCCGTGCGTGTGATCATTGCTTGTACAGCCCTCTCGCAGTGTCCGGAGCAAGTATGGTGGGTCTGACACACCGGTGTCAATGTGTTCTTTTGTCCATTTCCAGGAGTGTATTAGTGCCCACACAGAGGCATACCGACGATCTATCTTTCCACGAAGAATACGAGAATGGAATAGAAGGGAGAACCGATAGAGGTACTCAAAGTACCCTCCGCCACACACCGTCAGGTGGCTTGCGGAGTTTGGATGTAGATGTAGATAACTAGGAAAAGTATTCCCGGCATAGATGTGGAAAATTAGCATGCTGGTACAGGATGCATGTGGGAGAGGGTAAAAGCATACGGATAGCCAGGCGCAATACACGTTGTCCGAGTGTTTGGAGCGACAGTGAAATTTGGATGGGTGGGACGTCCGTGGAACATTTTCGTAGGTGAGGATGAAATGAATCGGAGTGTTGTAGGTACGCCGAGGGATTTAGCCGCCAGAAATTAAACAAAAGCACTGGCCTGTCATGGCAGCTGTCTCGGTGCACACAACAGAGGCCGTGTAACGAGATTGGGATCGACGTGCGACGAGAGGAAAGGAGTCGGCGTGCGGAGTGGGAGGCGGCGGCAGGGCTGCAGTGGGGGCCGCCTGGGCTGGGCCGGCCGCTCGATGTGCCCCACATCGGGCATCGATCGGCTGGCGGCGGCGGCGGCAGCAGCCAGTGCCCGGGCGCGCCCAAGACGCGGCGCCGCGCTGCTCTGCAGGTAGCGGCTAGCGCCGCCGTCCACAGCCTCCCCACCTCACACACGCACTCTCTCACACACACACACACACACAGATATATATATATATATATATATATATATATATATATATATATATATATATATATATATATATATATACAGGGTGTTACAAAAAGGTACGGCCAAACTTTCAGGAAACATTCCTCACACACAAATAAAGAAAATATGTTATGTGGACATGTGTCCGGAAACGCTTAATTTCCATGTTAGAGCTCATTTTAGTTTCGTCAGTATGTACTGTACTTCCTCGATTCACCGCCAGTTGGCCCAATTGAAGGAAGGTAATGTTGATTTCGGTGCTTGTGTTGACATGCGACTCATTGCTCTACAGTACTAGCATCAAGCACATCAGTATGTAGCATCAACAGGTTAGTGTTCATCACGAACGTGGTTTTGCAGTCAATGCAATGTTTACAAATGCGGAGTTGGCAGATGCCCATTTGCTGTATGGATTAGCACGGGGCAATAGCCGTGGCGCGGTACGTTTGTATCGAGACAGATTTCCAGAACGAAGGTGTCCCGACAGGAAGACGTTCGAAGCAATTGATCGGCGTCTTAGGGGTCACGGAACATTCCAGCCTATGACTCGCGACTGGGGAAGACCTAGAAAGACGAGGACACCTGCAATGGACGAGGCAATTCTTCGTGCAGTTGACGATAACCCTAATGTCAGCGTCAGAGAAGTTGCTGCTGTACAAGGTAACGTTGACGACGTCACTGTATGGAGAGTGCTACGGGAGAACCAGTTGTTTCCGTACCATGTACAGCGTGTGCAGGCACTATCAGCAGCTGATTGGTCTCCACGGGTACACTTCTGCGAATGGTTCATCCAACAATGTGTCAATCCTCATTTCAGTGCAAATGTTCTCTTTACGGATGAGGCTTCATTCCAACGTGATGAAATTGTAAATTTTCACAATCAACATGTGGGGGCTGACGAGAATCGGCACGCAATTGTGTAATCACGTCATCAACACAGATTTTCTGTGAACGTTCGGGTATGCATTGTTGGTGATGTCTTGATTGGGCCCCATGTTCTTCGACCTACGCTAAATGGAGCACGTTATCATGATTTCATACGGGATACTCTACCTTACAATAGGTTCCGTGACCGATGGATTGGTAGAGGCGGACCAATTCCATGGCCTCCACGCTCTCCTGACCTCAACCCTCTTGACTTTCATTTATGGACGAATTTGAATGCTCTTGTCTACGCAACCCCGGTACTAAATGTAGAGACTCGTCGTGCTCGTATTGTGGACGGCTGTGATACAATACGCCATTCTCCAGGGCTGCATCAGCGCATCAGGGATTCCATGCGACGGAGGGTGGATGCATGTATCTTCGCTAACGGGGGACATTTTGAACATTTCCTGTAACAAAGTGTTTGAAGTCACGCTGGTACGTTCTGTTGCTGTGTGTTTCCATTCCATGATTAATGTGATTTGAAGAGAAGTAATAAAATGAGCTCTAAGATGGAAAGTAAGCGTTTCCGGACACATGTCCACATAACATATTTTCTTTCATTGTGTGTGAGGAATGTTTCCTGAAAGTTTGGCCGTACCTTTTTGTAACGCCCTGTATATATAAGCTCATGGGAGTGACCTTTATCAGTTTCCCAAGGATGGTACCCCTTCTCTTGTTTATCGTCGGGCATTTGCTGCTCTCTGCGCACAAATGAAGGATGCCACTTTTATTTACACTGATGGCTCAAAAACATCGTTTGGTGTTGGGAGTGCCTATATTGTTGGCGACACCCCAAATCGATTTAGGCTTCCCGACCAGTGTTCGGTTTATACTGCGGAGCTTTACGCTGTTCTCCAAGCTGTCCAGTACATCCGCCGCCATCAGCGGATACAGTATGTTATCTGCTCAGACTCTCTCAGCTCTCTCCTCAGTCTCCAAGCTCTTTACCCTGTCCACCCTCTGGTCCACCGAATTCAGGACTGCCTCCACTTGCTTCACTCGGGGGGTGTCTCTGTGGCGTTCGTCTGGATCCCAGGACATGTTGGTATCTGTGGAAATGAGGAGGCCGATACAGCGGCCAAGGTTTCAGTCTCTCTTCTTCGGCCAGCTATTCGCATGATTCCCTTCGCCGATCTACGGGGTGTTTTATGTCGCCGTGTTGCTCTTTTATGGCACGCACATTGGTCGACACTTCCCAATAATAAATTGCGGGACGTGAAAGCTCTTCCCTGTGCTTGGACCTCTTCCTCCCGAACTCGTCGTCGGGAGGAGGTAATTTTAACTATACTCCGGATAGGGCACTGTCTTTTTAGCCATCGACATCTTTTAAGCGGCGATCCTCCCCCACTCTGTCCCCACTGCTCTCAACTGTGGACGGTGAGACACCTTTTACTCGAGTGCCCCTAATTTACTCCGTTACGCGCCCGTCTACAGCTGTCGCCTGATATGTCTTCCATTTTAGCAGATGACACGCGATCAGCCGATCGCGTTCTCGAGTTCATTAGTGCCAGTGAGATGACGTCAGTCATTTGAAGCTCTTTTTGGGGACAAACAACCCCCCTTCTATAGTGGTTTTTTAAGCTTTCCTTCTGTTTTCCGTTTCCCCACTTTTTTGAGTTTTGCTCCCATTGCTGCTGGTTTCCAGTTCCGTTTTTTAGCTTTTCCTAAGTCACATACCAGTCGCTAATGATTGCAGCAGTTTTGCGCCCTAAAGCCATAAAAAAAGAACAAAAAAAAAGCTCATGGGACAAAAAATTAGACACCCCTAAAGAAATCATGACAAGCATCATTTAATACAGTGTAATTCCGCTCCTAGACTTGATAACCGCCTGGATCCGGTAAGGAAGTGAGTCCACGAGTTTGTGCAGATACGTCGTATCCAAGTTAAGCCACTCGCCGAGGAACAGATCGCGCAATTCCAGCGAATTTCAGGGATTTTTATGCCGTTGTTTCACCCACTGTTCCAACGAGTTCCACAGATATTCTGTCTGTCAAGTCAGTGAGTTTATAAGCCAGTCGAGATGTAATAGGGTGGGAGTGTTCGGAAAACGAGTCATATTCTTCCAACCCTGTGGATTCTGCTGCTATCGTCTTGTAGAATAAGGTATCAACAGCATATTCATTACTCACATATTGACTGAAAGGCAATACCTGATAATTGAGAATGTTTAAGGGGGGTAGGACGTCAAACGAGTCGTCTTGGAGCAGGAGAGGCACCACACGACATTTTCATTTCCACTGTCTATACTTTTACAAATAAATTCATAAAACTTTGTCAGCATGACCAGGAAGGATTCGGGATTCACACTAATAGCAGTGGAAGTTCAAAAACGTAACAATTTTTTTACATGTGAAATTTCATCGTTTTTTCGCTTACTATTGGCTGCATTTGTTGCTATAGGTACATTTTTCTTCACAGGTAAGAGATATTCTTTGATGAATTTTGCACAGCATACAAACCATACTTACAGGTGTATGAAACTCTAGTATTTTCCAAATCTATTAAAAACTGTGGTAAAAATGAGATAATTAACTACAAAATTTGATTTTTTCTAAATATAACATTTAAAACGTAACAGCTCATTCATTTTTTCATAAATTAAAAAGATTCTACAGTTTCAGACATCTGTAAGTATGGTTTGTATGCTGTGCAAAATTCATCGGACAGTCTCGCTTACTTATGAAGAAAAGTGTACCTATAGCAACAAATGCAGCCAATAGTAAGTGAAAAAATGATGAAATTTCACATGTAAAAAAATTATTTTGTTATGTTTTTGAACTTCCGCTGCTACGAGTGTGAATCCTGAATCCTTCCTGGTCATGCTGACAAAGTTTTATGAATTTACTTGTAAAAGTATAGACAGTGGAAATTAAAATGTCCTGTGGTGCCTCTCCAGCTCCAAGTCGGCCCGTTTGACGTCCTACCACCCTTAAGTAAACATGTCAGTACAGGTTAATGGTAACCTCAGCAGGCGGTCCCGATTCATGACAAGAAAAACGGGACCAATACACCACAGACCAATCTCATTCTTGAACCTGACACTGCACACATTCAGGATGAAATGCTTCGTCTAACCCTCAGTGCACTCGACGACATGTGTCACGCAAAAACGTGATTCTTCAGACCACATTATTTTCAGCCATTCAGCTACGTCCACTCTCGATCATTTCAATCCCATTCAAGACGAGCAGCTTCATGTGCTTGTGTGAACAGTGGCCTCTTGCAAGGTGACGGACTCCAAATGTTCATTGCACGCATTTCCCGTCGCAGTCTTCTCTCGCTAACAGGTGGGGATGGATTTTTATTCAGTGCCTGTAACGATTCCTGTCGTGTCTGGAAGTGATTTTGATTCACAAGCCGTCGAAGACGCTTTCGGTCCCTAACAGTCAGGATCTTTTTGCGATCACACTTCTGATGTGTTTCATGGCCACGTGTATTACACAACTGCTTGTAGACCCGGTGAATAGTCCGCCGCGAAACACCAACAAATCCAGCAACTTCACCCACGGTATGGTTATGGGCAGAGACAGACACGATTGCCTCTTGTTGACACTTTGTCACGCCCTTGAGTTTACTTACCTCTCGCTGACAACTGCTGGCTTATGCTCACGTACAGCCAGTGCTCGCGCTGTTGAGCACGTGACACGATCGCTGTGCCATCTAAAGAGGGTTAAGGATTCATCTGTGCGTCCGCACTGGAATCACTAATTTTATATCAGGCGAGCGTATAAGGGGTAGTCATATGAAGAAGAGACAGATGTAAAAAGTAAGTGAAGTTTTAAGTATGTAAAAAGTAATCGCCGTAACACTCCGAGACAGGACGGTCAGTGGCTTCATGAAAAATGTTTTCGATTGCCTATGGATTGCATCCTGGCGTGTACCTCTTCGACGGAAGCAAATCGACGGCCACGGCTATCTTTTTTAGGGCTCCAAAAATACTGAAATCGCATTGGGAGAAATGGGACTGAGTGGAGGATGCAAAAGGGCTTCCCAGCGAAGTTTCTAAATCTAGAGCATGCTCAAAACAGCCTTACCAACATGTGGGCCAGCACACATCCTTCATACAGTTGCGGCATCTCCCCATGCGATTTCCACATTTTTTTGAAACCTCAAGAAATACATTCGAGGCTGTCCATTTGTTTACGGACGACGAGATGCACGGCTGGGTTCAATCATGCTTCCGAAGGTAACCGCAAACCGTTTTCCATGAAGGTACTGACCGTCTTCTTTCACAGTGGGATAAATGTATTGTTATGGCGATTACTTTTGAAACAGCAAACAGTTCACTCACTTTTTTACATATATCTTGTTTTCATTTGACTGCCATTTATACGCAAGGGATGATAGGAGTGATAGGTCACGTCGTGTAGAACAACTTTTGTCAAACAATGATGAGGGTGTTGCTAGGCATCTTTTAACTGAGTTCGCCAGCTCTCACACAACGATATTTCACAGAGTTACAATGGTCTACTAACCAGGTGTTCTGTAATGCATACTACCAACCTCAGTAAATTGAGAGAGTGATTTTCAACAAGAACCATTATGAATGAGCGTTTCTGAGCGGAGAAAGCTATTTTGGAAGCGAATCAGGATTTCTGCCCAACCCCTTCCACGCTCAACACATGACCGCGTTATAGGCTACCCACGTTGCCCATGCACACTACAGAGTGTCTCGGGTCTGCGACCTCTATGGGGCGTAACCGCTAGCAAAAGACGCCTGCCGCCATCGGAAAGCGTCAGCCAACACTTTGCCTTTAAGAAAATTTGTTCCAAATGACGTAATCTATCACTTAGAGACGCTTGATTAGAAAGATTTTGAAACAGTCTGTACATTCACTAGTGTGTGAAACAGAAAGACGAAAGGAACCTTTGCATGCGTTACTGCCAAGTAACAAAGCTCGACGAAAATTGGGGTCGTACATAGAAAAAACTGCTACAGTGTAGTAGAGAAGATAACTGGAGGAAATGCTCAATGAGACGAACAGAAACGACTTATTCAAAGACAATGATTACACTGAAGTCACTGAGATTCATGGTGGTAAAAAAATTTGTGGTAATTTCCTATGGGACCAAAATCCAGAGGTCATCAGTCCCTAGGTTTACACACTACTTAATCTAACTTAAACTAACTTACGCTAAGGACAACACACACACACAGACACACACACACACACACACACACGCCCATGCCCGAGGGAGGACTCGAGTCTCCGACGGGGGGAGCCGCGTGAACCGTGGCAAGGCGCCTGAGACCAAACGGCTACCCCGTGCGATTCATGGTGGTCCACTGGACAGTACAAAGGGGGGGACATGGTTCTTAATACAGTGTGCGATCACCGCGAAAGGCAATGCGTGCTATGCAAAGTGCTTCCATGCCGGCCACAGGGTTGGTAATGTAGTAGGCATGAACACTGAGAGCCAGGACTGGGCTCGGGGCAAGATCTGTAACTGGACACCAATTTCAAATAAAGCAAACCAATTTTATTGTTTTTTAAAGAAGGTTTGACATGATTTAAACTTAATGCAATCCGGGAATATTGGAGATGCACAAAAAATACTCATTGGGATGAAATATAGAATAAATATAATTCCTTATTAAACGCTGAGCATATCTTCACAAATGCAATAGGTCCATGGACGACAGTGTATGGTACCAATATGTTCCAAAAAACCGTGGGGTTTGTCCCGGGTTCTGTTGTTCACAGAGATATGGCGTCAACTGTTTTGGATAGTCTCCTGCCTAGCGACCATTTGTATACCTATCTGAAGAATTACCACACTGTAACTATCCTACAGTAGAGGGTCAAAATTTAAACATTACACACTTTCTCCAACCCAGGCAAATCAAGGAAATCGTTTGGCTCCTTTGACTTAGGTGTGGCCTACGATAGACCTCAGGTAGCTGATTAAAATCACAATTTCCTAATAAGCGATTTCTGAGAAAATCCCGAAAAACCGAGATTTTTGGGTTAGAAAAGTACCAGTTGGGGAGATGGCAACTTCTATCATTTCTGTTCATGATAGATCGTCGAAAATTTTACCATATTTTCTTAAGATGATATTCTCGGGAAACTTTCTGGAGTATCATTATCCGTTATCAAGATTCAGAATTTCAAATGTTCGAACTTGTGCAGTAAAATATGCATGTAATATCCGGCCTAAGGCGTAAATGTAGTTTTAACTGATGTTGACACATGGTAAGAGTTCTAGGGTTATAACAATGAAACTTTATGACACACTGTCTCTGTATGCTTAGCCCTTCACGCCTTTACAAATACGCCCGATGTGGTGCTGCAATGACAAAAAATAAAACGGGCTAGAAAGAGTTTTAACATACCTATAAAGAACTTAAAATCACTGCCAGAAATTTTGTGTAACTGGGAAGACTACAGATTCAGTAAAATATTTCTAATAGCATTTTTACTCTTTTATGATGCAAGTAATTTTCGGCAAATTGCGATCGATGAGCAAAGCATTGAGAAAAACGGAAAGCAAACGATTTCTGTTAACCTCATATTATACGCAGTTATTTGTTGTTTATATGTTTCACAGTATACAAAGGCGTCAAAGTATAAAAATAAACTGAGAAAACTTTACTAATCTATAGAAATCGTTTTATATAAGCTGCATGTTGAGGAACGAGCGGAAAAGTTCTCCTGCCACAGCACAAAAGGGCGAATACCTCTCTCTGTAAAAGTCAGACAGAAAAGAGGTACCAGCTGCCTCAATCGTCATTCTGCCTTTCTCTCCAAAAATTTTAGCATGCGAACATATTCGCTGCTGAAAGGCAGTAGCAGAGAAACAGTGACGATGGAAGAGAGAGAAGTAAGTGGCAGTGGGAGGGGGAGAGAGAGAGAGAGAGAGAGAGAGGGAGAGAGGAAAGCGGAGACTCAACCGAAAATCCAGATTAATGCGAACCGTTCAAGCGCGATTCGATTGCATCCGAATTAATGGTATCCGAAATAGCGAATACATGCGCGGCTAGGTTGCCACATAGTTGCAACGGATAGTACTGTCCAATGTTCACACACAGTATAAGAGGAAGACGGCGATTGAACGCTCAGGAGCGGTATATACACTGGTGTGCAAAACTTAAAAAAGTAAGTAGTTGTCGCATGACGTGTCACAACCAAGTAACATTGTTCGATGAAACTTGGACCATACGTAGAAAGAACAGCTACAGTATAGGAACTATTGATTGGAATGAACAACCTAAAGAGTACAGAATATGGATTTAGAGTTAACAGAAGAAAGACGAAAATAATAAGGTGAAGCAGAAATG
Source organism: Schistocerca cancellata (assembly GCF_023864275.1). Classification (NCBI taxonomy): domain Eukaryota; kingdom Metazoa; phylum Arthropoda; class Insecta; order Orthoptera; family Acrididae; genus Schistocerca; species Schistocerca cancellata. The sequence goes on along the minus strand of NC_064630.1, from coordinate 533,584,162 downwards.
AGAACAGCGAGAAACTTAACATAAGGTTTGGGGATCGCAGAGTAGACGAAGTTAAGGAATTCTGATACCTAGACTGTAAAATAACCAATGATGGACGAAGCAAGGAGAGCATAAAAAGCAGACTAGCATTGAGAAAAGGGTATTCGTGGCCAAGAGAAATCTACTACGTACTATCGAACCTAGACGTTAATTTGAAGGAAAAAATTTCTGACAATGTGCGTTTGGAGCACAGCATTGTATGGTAGTGAAACGTTGACTGTGAGAGAACCGGAACAGAAGAGAATCGAAGCATTCGACATGTAATGCTACAGAAGAATGTTAAAAATTACTTCGACTGATAATGTGATGAAGGAGGAGGTTCTCTGGTGAATTGGCGAGGAACGGAATATATGGAAAACACTGGCAAGAAGAAGGGACAAGATGATAGGACATGTCTGAAAACATGAGGGAATAACTTCCATGGTACTAGAAGAAACTGCAGAGGATAAAAACTGTAGAGGAAGACAGAGATTGGAATACATCCAGCACATAATCAAGGACGAATGTTGAGACTGCTACTCTGAGATGAAGAAGTTGGCACAGGAGAGGAATCCATGACAGACCATATCAAACTAATCAGAAGGCTGATGAACGAAAGAAAAGGTCAAATGAGAGTACCCATGTAAGCTGGTATTCTACGGACGAACAAAAGGAGATTAACTCCTTATTTCCGAGCATCAGCATGACCAATGTACGTCTTTTAAGTCATTTCATTTCTTCACTTTTTCGATCCTTCCAGGACAACTGTACACAAATAGAAATGTTTCATATTGTGTTTACTCATGAATCCAAAATATTTTCTGTATAATCGTTTTTCACGTAAAACCATCATGTGATGTAATCAGAAGTGCCTTATCTTTGGATGCCGGCAAAGCTATCAAATTATAACGACGTTTCGCAGCTGTTGCCATGTACATTTGAGGGGGAAATATTTTGGAAGTCGCATATTAGAACCAATCACAAGATGGTTTTAGTGCACCATGTCTAAAGAAAATATTGTGCGTTCAAGATTAAACACGAAACAGAACTGTATGCATTTGGCCTGTATGACTCGTAAAATTGTGATGGGAAGGAAGAGCTGGATTGGTTATGCTGTTGTTGGGATAATGCTCGTAATATGATAAAAGTATTATTTTACAAAAGCAGTCCGAGTTTTGCCAATTTAGCATACTTGGGGATCTGAACCCTTGAGAGACTTGGGGACCCCCATGAGGCTTGGACCCAAGAGCTTTTCCAACCCTGACACCCCCCCCCCCCCACCCCCATCCCCTTCCCACCCACCTATCGTCGAGCCTGGTAGTAGGGCTTTCCATTCCTCCAGCAGGCCCGTTCACAATTGCTGGATGGTCGCTGGTGCATGTGGAAGTGCTGAAATACTTCTCCACAACGCACTGTCTCCAATGGACGTGTTCTCATATCACGAGAGGTGGGAGCACATAATGTACGCTGGAACATTATCAAACATGATCGTTTTGGTAGCTGGGGTGTTACGATGTGGGGAGCCATAACGTTGCGTGGGTGTACTCACCTCCAAACCTTTGGACGCCGTACGTTCACCGGTCAACGTTATTGTGACACTGTATTCCCTCCCGATATGCGCCTTTTCAGAGATGCATTCTGCCATGACTTCATTTTTATGAACGACAACGCGCGACTGTATCAAACAGCGCAGGTGAAGTAGCTGTTGGAACGAGAGAATATTCGGTGAATGGAATGGCGTGGCCTGCCCTTTCCCCCAACTTAGATCTCACCGACAACGTGTGGGATGCATTGGTAAGACGTATTGCAACACGTCCACATACATGGACGACCATCAGACTTCAACGGCGCTGGTGGTGGAATTGAACGCTCTACCACTAGAACTCGTTACCAACCTCGTGGCCGGCATTGAAGCACGTTGCCGTAAGTGGCGAACCCAAATGCTATTAAGAACCATGTCCCACCGTCTGTAATGTGGAGAGACCATCATGAATCAGGGTGACTTCTGTGTAATTATTCTCTTTGAATAAAAGTGTCATAGCTGTTCGTCTCATTGTGCATTTCCTTCAGTTACCTTCTATACTGTATTGTAGCCGCTCTTTTTACGTATGGTCCAAGTTTCATCGAACAATGTTACTTGGTCGTGACACATCATGCGACAGTTACTTCCGGTCTTACGTGTTGCTCTCTAGTGTATATGCTGCTCTTTAGCACTCAATAGCGTTCCTCCTCTTATATTGTGTGTGAACGTCCGGACACTAGTATCCGTTACAAATACGTGGCAACCTAGCTGCGCATCACTCGCTATTGCGGCTACGATTGATTCAGATGCCAACGACCTTGCCGCAGTGGTAACACATCCCGTCAGATCACCGAAGTTAAGCGCTGTCCGGCTGGGCTAGCACTTGGATGGGTGACCATCCGGTCTGCTGAGCGCTGTTGGTAAGCGGGGTGCACTCAGCCCTTGTGAGGCAAACTGAGGAGCTGCTTGATTGAGAAGTAGCAGCTCCCGTCTCGTAAACTAACATACGGCCGGGAGAGCGGTGTGCTGACCACATGCCCCTCCATATCCGCATCCAGTGACGCCTATGGGCTGAGGATGACACGGCGGCTGGTCGGTACCCTTGGGGCTTCATGGCCTGTTCGGGAGGAGTTTTTATTGATTCAGATACGATCGAAGCTCGTTTATTCGCTCCTCATTAATCTCATTAATCTGGATTTTCGATTCAGTCAAGTCGACTTTTTTGAAGTACTGTAACTGCAGAGTATTGGATACTCGAGAGATAATAACGGCAACAATCGACGACGACATTCATAAAAGATCCTCTCGCGGTGTCAGTTATCAATTTAACATTGAGTTGTACATCGCTTTATCGCTTTCGTTTGCAGCGAGTGTAAAATGGCATCAGAGAGAGAGAAGGTGATGAAAATGAAATGTGTGGGTAGGGCCTCCAGTCGGGTAGACCGGTCGCCTGGTGCAAGTCTTTTGAGTTGACGCCACTTCGGCGACTTCAGCGTTGATGGTGATGAGATGATGATAATGAAGACAACACAACACCCAGTCCCTGAGCGGAGAAAATCTCCGACCCAGCCGGGAATCGAACCCGGACCCCTTAGCACGGCATTCCGTCGCGGTGACCATTCTTTTTTCTCTCATATCTCATTGTGTTCGTGATTGTTTGTTCTATTTGCTAGGGACGGACATCGCATGACGCTTGTTCAAGTTCATCGTCGCCGCGCGGGTAGTCATGCGGTCTGAGGCACTATGTCACAGTTCGCGCGGCAGCCCCCGTCGGAGGTTCGAGTCCTTCCTCGGGTATGGGTGTGTGTGTGTGTTATCCTTAGCTTTAAGTTAGTTTAGGTTAGATTAAGTAGTGTGTAAGCCTAGGGATTGATGACCGTAGCCGTTTGGTCCCATAGTCCTTACCACAAATTTCCAATTTTCCAAGTTCATCGTCGTTCTATTAACTCAGTTTTTTATTAGAGAGGGCGGCTAACACTCTGACCGAGCACGCTGAGATACCATGCCGGCACCACTCAGCTATAGAGGCGGACAAAGTAGGTGATAATACCCATGAACAAAAAGTTAGATACGCTGTATAGAACGAAAAAACCGTCCGGTTAGCTGAAACGCATTGCAGCGCCGCTTTCGGGATACGGGGAGGCGAGCCTGTCAAGTATCGAATCCGACTCGTGGATTAAGTGCGATGGCGGGTGAGTCGGTCAGCCTAGATGTGGTTCTAGGCGAGTACCCACATCCAGCTAGGTAAATACGGCCTGGTACTCACGGCCCGCTGAGGTAAAGGCTATGGAAACGTTTAGAGAACGGTTTCTTACTTGAACACAGTTTTACTCTAGACACAGACACACGGGGGTACACAGATTCCGTCCTAGGGAAAGTGGTTGCTCCAGGAAGGGTAACTGGCCACTAATCTGCTAATAACATTGCCTCAACACATATAACAATGCATATCCCGAAAGGAGAATAAAAATGTACAGGATGGGTAAAGAAGAATTGCTGAAAAACACCGTAACTGAGTTTGGTGTCGGAAATTCAATTTCGTCAGAGTGAAAGAATAATCTATGACCAGCCACTTCTCAGTCCACTGTTTGCGCGTTGAATAAAACTAGCGACAAAGGCGACTCATTGGAGTTCGTTGAAGCACCTTCAAACATTCCAGATTGGTCAGACATGAATGTTAATGACTTAATCACTTGCTGTGAAAAGACAACAACGCTGGCTACGGTATGATTTCTGATGGCGAAATTATCGCCCGTTTGCTCGTCTGCATCCAATAACGATAGTGATAATGCCTTAGCTCACAAACTTGGCAGTCATTCTGAAAACATTGAAGGATACAGGGGCATCAACACACGTGGTCAGAATAATGGTTTCTTTGGCCGAACTGCTGCGCGATATGCTGCACATAAACGACGTAATATTCTCGCTCGAAAGAAGCTTACTATTTCTGTGTATAAAAGTCAATGTGGAATATTTTTCCCAATTACTGCTCAAAATTTACGTGAAAATAATGTATAATTTGTTTTTTATGTGAAAATAAATATAGCTTGTTTGTCTATGGCTTTTAAGTCATGACATTTTAATGTTTTTGTTAATATCCAGATTATCGAAAAATTCAGATAACTACAAGTACAGTCACACTGTAACGATCCCCATGTATGAGGCAATAGACAACAATTGGCCCTCTCTGATTCCCAACCATTTCTGGAATCTACTCAGCCTATCACCAACATCTTTCACTAAACGATCCCATCCGATAAAGAGACCAACCAGGACAGTAATTAGGACTCATAGAAACCCAGGTCCTTCTAGGGAAAATTTCATGATAACTGACCCGAAGAATAGGTTTTACAGTAATTTTAGAATTAAGAGTCTACAATGCACTATTCGAGGTTTATTTCTCAAAAGTATAAAATTTTACTGCACAATTTATGATTACAGTGACAGTTTCGTTTGCTGCTACGTTGTTCTTATTTGCCTACAATGGCGGATACAGGTGGCACATCAGCTATGTACATTGCGACTGCAAAGATGGATACTAAACAAATAAAACTATGCGGTCACAGCCAGGGGACCGCGCGATCACGGCTGGTCGCCGTGTCATCCTCTGCTGTATGACGTCTCGCTTGCTGTATGGGGGCCATGAGTTCAGCACATCACTCTCCCGGCTTTCCATGTCTTCGAGCAGCAACTTCCCATACAAGTAGCTCTTCAGTTGACATTACTAGTCTTAGTGGAACACGTTACAGTCTACTCACTAAGGAATAACCCCTGGCAGAACCGGAATTTGAACCATGGTCATCTGTATGACAGTCAGACGCGCTGACAACTCAGTTTCGGAGGTGATCACAATGACAGGTAAAGCCGTCATAATGATGATTAGGGATGTGGACGATTTCTTGGAGTTGCTTCCAGTTGGTAGTCCACCTCCGTAGCATAGGAGTCAGACTGACTGACTGCTATGCGGTAACCCGGTACTGCCAGGTATTTTTTCTTCGTAGGAGGAATGGAATAGCGTCCACTCAGCCTCCTGCCAGCAGCTGAGGAGCTACTTGAGTGACAAGTTCTAAAATACCTAGCACAGGAAGAGTGCTACGTGTTGACCCACTCACCCTCTATACCACAAGTGAATAACATCAAATGGCAGCGAATGACGCGGCGGCCGGCAGCATTTCGCGGTCTTCAGTTCCTCATGGTGGAATTACTTACTTGCTTCCAATTGGTAGTAGTATAATTATTTCGATCAAAAACATACTACTTTTATAAAAAAATAATATCGACTTTTTTAAATGAATATGTTCATTTGATTTTTGAAATCCCCGCTGAAGAGCTCACTGCGGCCGCGTGACCTTGTTATGACGTTACCAGAACATCACGCTATATGTAATACCTTATCCACTTTACGACATCACGTATGTTTCCCACAATATCTCCTTAACGAATAAAGTTATCTAAAAATGGTTTTCGCAAGCTTCAAGAGCTCAAGAATCTGCGCCTCACAACAGAAAGGTCATGGTTTGAATGAAACAAGGGTAGAAAAAAATCTGCTTTCCGTGAAATTAAACTCACTTAAAACTGTCAAAATCTCATTAATCATTCCTTTGAAAAGTATTTGCGATTTTCTCGCCTGAAGGGCCACACGGCTAACGACTGGATGCCACTGGGAATCTGACGCTAAGGAGCGCGGCGTTTGAGAAATGAGTGCCAACTTCATTCATCCGAATAAGCCAGTAAAAAATAATTACATCTGTGTTGCAAGAGGGGGCCCGCCACAGTACTGAAATGAAGACTTAAATTTTTGTTCTTTGCTGCCTTGGTCACAGCCTAGCTAGCCTGCCTGTAAATTCGGCTCTGGGTCCAACTCTCACCTCACAACTGTTCGCACACAATCCCACTCCTTAGTCTGACACCAATCCCCCATTTATTCGATCCTTTCACCAAACATGTACACATTCACCTACACTAAAAATAGGCAGCAAACGTATCCCTATCAAAATTACTATCTCACAGCAACCAGGAGCCCACACAATATTATCTCCGCATGTTATGTAACATCATACATCACCACCATTACCATCATCATCTCATTATCAAAGCATTCTATATTTTAAAAGAAAAATATATTTTTGGACAACATGGTTGTGGAGAGAAGCAGCGATTAGTATGATTAAACAATAATTGAAAAACAGTCTTAATCGCGCATTTATTATTATTATTATACCGCCAACCGGTTCCAACCCGACGTAGGGGATATCTTCTGGGCGTTTACACCACTGGTCGACTGCTGGTGGTGTCACTCCTGTCTACATAGCGGCAGGAAGCGCCGGGCTGAAACCGGTTGGCGGTATAATAACAATAATAATAATAAATGCGATTAAGACTGTTTTTGAATTATAGAAAAATGTATGTTGCATATTCTTTGATTGAGGAGCGATATGGCAGACTGCTTCCAACCCACCCTTGCCCATGAGTGGAGAGGGAGTGAAAATAACATGCCTTCGTTACTGAGTAAAAGGTTTGCTGCACCAGCACATCCCCCAAACCGACATCTACACAGTCGCCACAAACTATTAGAACGAAACTATAATTACCTCATCAAGTATTTCGCCTAGGGATCAATCTGTCTTTCCAGATGTAGCAGAGTACATATCCTCTCCATATCAGGGCTCTTGTTCACCCCACTCCTCTTTTTTTCCCCTGTGATAGCTTAGTTTGCAAAACACTGTCAGACAAAAACCCGTAGTCGAGCCAGCGGCTGAAGACCGCTGACAGTTGGCAGCACCGTTGCCAGCTTTCAGCTGTAAAGCGCAAATGGTTGCAGTGAAAAAGAATATCTGTCTACATAGCGGCGACAACACTGAGCCGTTGTCATAGAAACATATACAAAACAGCGTTGCGTGGTTGGTTCGGGCTCACGTGCGAAGCAGCCGTGCCAAAACCACTGCAACAGTCAAGGAACTTCTTTCGCCGATTCTGTTACAAGTCAGCTACTGTTATTGGTATAACCCTGGCTTTAACGCCAGCTAAGCTTGATAATGGTCATTGACTGAAATCAGTAGCGCATTGTGCAAAATAAATGGCAGCTGAAGATTTCACCATGAATTTTACCAATTATCTGGCGGCTGAATACCACCCTCCCCCCTGCAAACGTGCAGATTCTGTTCATTCTATCCTCAGACTCAATAAATCCATTTCCATCCATTCCTGCTGACAGTCACAAAACTCTGCTTGACCAGCATCACCAGTGATGTCAAACATCGCTAGAACAGGTCAGTCTTTTTTTATTTAAATCTGTTATCTAGGTAAAGAAAATTACTGTCGTCTTGTTCCTCAAGACAATATGTGCATCTGCTTTTACAGGATGGAGATGCGATCTACGCAACATCTTTTCCTCCTAGAGCCGGCTTGGTAGTCTTAAACAGCGCTGCCTGTATTTTCTTCTGTTCTCTCCAGCAGGACAATACCTTGTAGCTGACCTGCAGTTGTGATATTGTTTTGCAGTTGTATGCATTCAGTTTTTCGATTCTCTTTTATTGTATCTATGAAGTGATCCGTAATTAACACCGTTTTTCCTGTCTTAATTAACTCTTGCATTTCTCAAATCTCTAAAAACTGGATACAATTGTTACCGCTGTGATACAATTCTGTTGAATTCTCTGCTCTTTTCATCAGTCATAGGTCAATTACAAACGCTATATCGAATTCTAATCAATTGTTGTAGACATAAAACTCATTCTTCATCAATTGAAGATATAAAGTCTGAAAATGAGTCCGTGACCATATTTTTGGCACTTTATTTAACAGGTCTGTCTTGATAACACAAACTCTTACACTTCACAAAAAGTCCTGCATCACTGCCTAAATTTTCACGCAACAATAAGCTGGTTCTGTTTTAAAATAACCGACACATTCGACTACAACATAGTACTTTTTTGAAATTATCCCTCTTTTTTCGTACCAGTGATATTGCTCAGCTTTACACTATTGTCATCACGTGACTTTGATTTCACTTTCGATCTTTAATTTTCAGAAAACATGCCTAATATTACTAACTAAAGTCAGAAACACCACCATGTATTCGCAACGAGGTAACAAGTTTCGCGGGTAATCGATGCTTCCATGGGCTAACCCCAGAAGCCTCGTACAAGAGCACTACTCAACGTATTTTCAACACTTTGTAACAACAGCCTTTTGAAGCAACTGACCTCTCTCAATCGAAGTAGGATGCAAAAATTGGGTAACTAGTTTCACATAAACAATGGTGTTTCAATTAATATTAATTAATTATAACATCTATAAGAAGATACCAATAACTTGGAAAATGTACTGCTTTGAAAAAATTCGATTGCAAACGGATATTTCCCAAATCGTACGCTTTGTTTGCTACATATAATAACATTCAATTCAATTTTTATTTAGACACTCTATGAAACAGTGTCAAGGGAAGGATGGCACATGCTATTTGTCACTGTAACAAGAACAGTTCATAATATTTTGATGGCAACACCGATGTCAGACATATTAGAATACCGACCAATGTATATGTCTAGTCAGATGTTATTTCACCTGCAAGTCAAAGAAGTAATTGCAGCAAATAATTCTTAAATGTTGTTCTTGTTGTCCAATATTAAAATAGTCACACATGGATCGGAGCCGTAGACCAGCACTTCTGCAAAATACGATACAAGAGAAGTTCATTATATTCACAGAGGTTGTGGACTTGCGTATCTATCGTTATATATTCATGGGGCTTGTTAACTTGCCAAAAATAAACATTAGGTAGATGTAAGTAACCGCTAACAGCCCACCATCCGCCCATGTGGGGCGAGAGGAACGAAATTTCAATGGGAAGAAAGTATTCCGCGTGACTTAAAGTACCGATTCGGTGCTTACTAATACGTTCAGATACTCGGATGTTTCTTTCCTGCACTCAGCTCGTGCCTTATTCAGCGCTAGTCGGCAGTGTTCGTCACTCTCACATACATTAGCTTTGTTGCTCTTATGTAAATTCGCTCTCACCCTGCGCTAGCCTGGTCACAAAATATAGAGCACGTCATACTGGTTGATGCAGAGGTTCACAAGCTGCATATACCACCGCACCTACTCGATCTAATGAAGAGACTTTACGTTTCGTTTCCTTTTGTTTTAATTTTTATTAACGATACACGATGTGGTAAAGTATATACATTTTTGCTCAACTTTTACGCCACTTCCTATTAACGGATTAAGTTTAAATAGCTGTATACCTGAGTGAAACTGATGATAGCGCAATGAATTTAAGAAGATTCACCCAAAATTTTGGACGCAATGTAATACTTCCTCTCTAGCCTCACGCAAAATTAATATACGAGTGTTTACAGGTGCAGATCGACAATTAAGAGCATTTCAAAATATAAGTTTGGTTTTACAGAGATAATATTAATTATAAATTTTCCGTACCGCCTGATATTTATGGAGTGAAAAGCACAACTGCGATCTAAATATGGTACTAACGCTTTATTGGGCACTTTTGATCACCGTTGCATCACTTTTCTCAGTAAACTATTTTATTATCAGTTATCGTGAATGAAGCTTTTTAAATGCCATGTTGCCTATCAGTTTGGCCTATAGAAAGTGTGAACGTCGTGAACAGTGACTGGATCTGAATATGACAATGGTTTATTGAAACCAGAAATACGCTTTTTTTACAGGAGATAGTACTTGTTGAAACGAGAAAAAAGAGTGCTGTAAATGTGTCCAGAAACGAATAGTTATTGAGATGGTCGTTTCAGATCTATGATAGCCATCTGCCTGTTGACAATACGGAAGGTACCTAATGTGATTATCGACCATTCTTACCCATTCTTCAGCCTTCCTTCTCAAAGAATCGCAAACTAGTGGAAACACACCTGGTTGCTCTCAGATTTGGTTACACGCATGGATACACGCATGGATACACGCATGGATACACGCTCCTGTAACGTGTGCACATTGTCAATTGTCGTGGAAACACCGCTGACTGAAATAACCGCCGAGTCAAAAATCTGAGGTAGGGATGAAAGGAGACCATGCTGCAACAGAATTGTGTGGTATACGTCTCAGCATCTGTTTCAGGATCGTCTTCCACTCATCGCGACATCCGATCCTCCATATTCATCGTGTGGACTGTGCAAGGTTTACCGCAGACCCTTCAACTCATGATCCCGTGTCTATTTGTCACAAACATTTATTATTATTAATTTGGATTACTCCCTTTTAAGAGAGCGATTGAACTTGAGTAGTCATGATTTCTTCTTCTTTCTTCGTCCTTCCCAAATTCTCTTCATACGTTCGCTGTGTTCTCTCTTGCGTTCTTCCGACCAGTCGGCCAGAGTGGCCGAGCGGTTCTAGGCCCTACAGTCTGGAACCGCGCGACCGCTACGGTCGCAGCTTCGAATCCTGCCTCGGGCATGGATGTGTGTGATGTCCTTAGGTTAGTTAGGTTTAAGTAGTTCTAAGTTCTAGGGGACTGATGACCTCAGGAGCAATTCCCATAGTGCTCAGAGCCATTTGCACCATCTTCCGACCATCTTTTTTCCGTCCTGTTGTCCGTGTGTTCTTGTATAAATGTGTCTTTCTTTATGATGTTTCTAAACTGTTCTCTATTGTTTATGTTGTCTTGTGTGATCCCTAGTTCTTTAATGTCTTGTTCTGTTTCAGTGATCCACTTTGCTTGTTTTTGCTCTTGTTTACATCTCAAAGATTTGCCTTGTGAGCCAGCTTTTATTCGTCCTGCTGATATGTCCATAAAATTTCATCCTTCTCTTTCTAATGGTATCTGTTATTGTTTCTATGTCTTTGTAAATCTCTCTAGTTGGCCTCTTCATCAAAATTATTTCCCGAAACTCTGGTCCATATATTTTCCTCAAATTTTTTCTTTCCTGCCTTTCAATCTCTCTTATCTTCGTATGACCATGAATCACTGTAGTTTCTGCAGCATAAAGTGCTTCTGGTAGGAGTACTTTGTTGTAACGCCTTAGTTTCGCATTGACAGAAATAACTTTCCTATTATAGTGATTCCAAGTGAGCTTATACGCTTTTTGTAATCTGGAGATTCTATCGTTTTTGGTTATTGAGTTCAGTCCTGATAGTTGGATTATCTTTCCCAGATATCTGAATTGGGCAACTTGTGCCACTTTCCCGTATTGAGTAGTAATGAGGAGGTTATCTACAGGTTTGTTTTGCATATAATGTGTTTTCTCGTAGGAGATTTGTAGCCCAGTTTTCTGTGAGATTTAGTGTAGTTTTTCCAATGCAAGTTTGGCTTCCTCTCTATTGTTCGTTAGAATGGCAAGATCGTCCGCGAAAGCCAGACACTTCACCCTGATTCTCCGCTCTTTTTTAATCCCAAGCTGAATTCCTTTTATTTCCTTTTCCCGTGTCCTCACAATTTTTTCCAGAACCATGTTAAATAGACGGGGGAACATTCCATATCCCTGGAGAACACCAGTATGGATATGAAATGCTTCTGATGTTCCTCCCATGAATTTAACTTTGGAGGTTGTATCTGTTAATGGCTGTTGAATAATTGACCTTGTTTTCCCGTAAATCCTGAACTCTTCTAAAGTGTGAAATAATGTTTGTCTATCTATTGAATCGTAAGCCTTCTTAAAATCGACAAAAGTTAAAGAACATTTATCTTATATAACAAATATCCAAGACATTATAAGATTGTACAATACTGTGCAAGGCGTACTCTCCACTAAGAGAGACAATATGGCGTCGGGATAACATGAAAGTTACAGCGTGGCATCTTGCTGGCGTGGCCTGGCATTAGAAGCTTTCTACTGGCTGAGCAAGTTTCAAGAAATCGTTCAAATGGCTCTGAGCACTATGGGACTTAACTTCTGAGGTCATCAGTCCCCTAGAAATTAGAACTACTTAAACATAAGTAACCTAAGGACATCACACACATGCATGCCCGAGGCAGGAGTCGAACCTGCGACCGTAGCGGTCGCGCGGTTCCAGACTGTAGTGCCTAGAACCGCTCGGCCACTCCGGCCGGAGGCTGATCAAGGCTCCAGTATGAGACGGTCCGTACTAGATTGCAGAGAGTCTTGGCATCAGCCCGCGATGTACCGCGAGAGGTGGCAAGAGTCCAGTGCCGAAGTATAAAGGAGGAAAGGCTTTGCTGTGGAAACACTTGGGGACGGGCAAGTGAATGTGATGTGGTGCAGTGCATCCTCGGAGCTGAGTTTACGGCGGACATGAGGTGGTGTGGTGGCGAAGTATACCCTAAACTTGTTCTGGACAGCAGCGGAGGCCGGGAAATGTTGTGACGTGTTATCAAGCAGTCGTGTTAGGGCTTGCAAGGAGACACGGCTCTCGGCTTGAAGGAAGTTTCTCGTTGCACCGGTGTGAGTTGGCCGTTTTAATCGTACTGGGCGCCGGCATTTTTGTGGCTCGCTAAGTGTAATACGATCAATGCTAAGCCGCTTTAAATGCTGTCACATTGGGAAGGTGTAATGTGCAGACGCAAAGTTGTTCTATGTGACTGAACAGAATTGAGCTTTGCCTCGGCATGATATGGACAAGCATCTGAAAATCTGTGGAACTTTGTTCACTGCCTGCGCTTTAACTGTTTAGTGCGTTTTGGCCTGCCTCTAACGGCACTGAGCGTTGTTAGCCTCATATGAATTTGGTATGCCAATGTCCTGGTTTTGTGGTTCATGGTGTGGGTTCCTGTAGTCATGTCCTAGTTCATGAACAACGGGCAACGTATGAGTGGCCAAGTAAGTGGTCCCGACAGTCGGGATACCAGTTACTTTGGAATAAGGCTGGGCATATCGGACATATTCTGAGTCGTGGTCACCTTTGTGCTCATACGGCAAAGACTACCAAATACACCGGTTAGTCCCTCAGCCGTTAGGGGTAAAACCCAATGGGACTCGGGGCAAGTAAGGCTAGCAACCTGCTTCCCTGGTACTTTAAATATGATGCTGACAACAATCAGAGCAAAATGCCTCGGACCTTTGGAGGTGACGGAGTCCCACCTCTATCTGACAAACAAGGGACTCCTAAGATACGACTTGGCAAACAAATGGTAATGAGATGGGGAGCTATTAATATCAGTGGGGGCTACTCTGGGAAGAAGGTAGAGCAGGCAGAGGCTGCAAGTAAGATGGGGCTGGACGTTTTAGCTGTTAGTGACATTCAGGTAAGGGGTGAGAAAGAAGAGGAAGTGGGAGAATACAAGGTCTATCTGTCAGGAGTCAAAGCAGGAATAGCACAATGGGGTGCAGGGCTTTACATCAGGAAAGAAATGGAACCCAGCGTAGTTGCAGTAAGGTATGTAAACGAACGACTGATGTGGATAGATTTGACAGTGTCTAGCAAGAAAATTAGGATTGTGTCAGAATATTCACATTATGAAGATAAGATGGATAGTTTTTATGAGGCACTCAGTGATGTAGTTGTTAGAGTAAAGGACAAGGACAGTGTTCTGCTCATGGGTGATTTTAATGCCAGGATTGGAAATCGAACAGAAGGGTATGAAAAGGTTATGGGTAAATTTGGAGAGGCTATAGAGGCCAACAGGAACGGGAAACAACTCTTGGATTTCTGTGCCAGTATGGGCTTAGTAATCACAAACTCCTTTTTTAAACATAAGAACATTCACCGGTATACTTGGGAAGGCAGGGGAACCAGATCTGTCATTGACTATATAATAACAGATCAGGAATTCAGGAAGGCTGTGAGGGACACACGTGTATTCAGGGGATTCTTTGATAACACTGATCATTATTTAATCTGCAATGAAATTGGGATTGTGAGGCCGAAAGTGCAGGAGGTCAGGTCCATATGTAGGAGGATAAGAGTGGAGAAACTTCAGGATAAGGAAATCAGGCACAAGTACATAACAGCAACCTCAGAAAGGTACCAGTTAGTTGAATGTAGTCAATTACAGTCATTGGAAAAGGAACTGACAAGGTACAGGGACACAGTACTAGAAGTGGCTAAAGAATGTCTTGGAACAGTAGTGTGTAAAAGTGGGATGAAGCAAACAGCTTGGTGGAATGATACAGTCAAGGCAGCCTGTAAAAGGAAAAAGAAGGCGTATCAAAAATGGCTACATACCAGAACCCAGGTAGACAGAGAAAATTATGTTGAAGAAAGAAACAAAGCCAAACAGATAATTGCAGCATCCAAGAAGAAATCGTGGGAAGACTTTGGAAACAGGTTGGAGACTATGGGTCAAGCTGCTGGAAAACCATTCTGGAGTGTAATTAGCAGTCTTCGAAAGGGAGGTAAGAAGGAAATGACAAGTATTTTGGACAGGTCAGGAAAACTGCTGGTGAATCCTGTGGACGCCTTGGGCAGATGGAGGGAATATTTTGAAGAGTTGCTCAATGTAGGTGAAAATGCGATCAGTAATGTTTCAGATTTCGAGGTAGAATGGGATAGGAATGATGATGGAAGTAGGATCACATTTGAGGAAGTGGAAAAAATGGTCAATAGATTGCAGTGCAATAAAGCGGCTGGGGTGGATGAAATTAAGTCGGAACTCATCAAATACAGTGGAATGTCAGATCTTAAATGGCTACACAGGATAATTGAAATGGCCTGGGAGTCAGGACAGGTTCCATCAGACTGGACAAAAGCAGTAATCACACCAATCTTTAAACATGGAAACAGAAAAGATTGTAACAACTACAGAGGTATCTCTTTAATCAGCGTTGTGGGTAAAATCTTCTCAGGTATTGTTTAAAGGAAAGTGCGAGTATTAGTTGAGGACCAATTGGATGAAAATCAGTGTGGGTTTAGGCCTCTTAGAGGTTGTCAGGACCAGATATTTAGCTTACGGCAAATAATGGAGAAGTGTTATGAGTGGAACAGGGAATTGTATCTATGCTTTATAGATCTAGAAAAGGCATATGACCGGGTTCCTAGGAGGAAGTTATTGTCTGTTCTACAAGATTATGGAATAGGAGGCAAACTTTTGCAAGCAATTAAAGGTCTTTACATGGATAGTCAGGCAGCAGTTAGAGTTGACGGTAAATTGAGTTCATGGTTCAGAGTAGTTTCAGGGGTAAGACAAGGCTGCAACCTGTCTCCACTGTTGTTCATATTATTTATGGATCATATGTTGAAAACAATAGACTGGCTGGGTGAGACTAAGATATGTGAACACAAAATAAGCAGTCTTGCATATGCGGATGACTTAGTTGTGATGGCAGATTCGATTGAAAGTTTGCAAAGTAATATTTCAGAGCTAGATCAGAAATGTAAGGACTATGGTATGAAGATTAGCATCTCCAAAACGAAAGTAATGTCAGTGGGAAAGAAATATAAACGGATTGAGTGCCAAATAGGAGGAACAAAGTTAGAACAGGTGGACGGTTTCAAGTACTTAGGATGCATATTCTCACAGGACGGCAACATAGTGAAAGAACTGGAAGCGAGGTGTAGCAAAGCTAATGCAGTGAGCGCTCAGCTACGATCTACTCTCTTCTGTAAAAAGGAAGTCAGTACCAAGACTATCTGTGCACCGTTCAACCTTTCGACCAACTTTGTTGTATGGGAGCGAAAGCTGGGTGGATTCAGGTTACCTTATCAATAAGGTTGAGGTTACGGATATGAAAGTAGCTAGGATGATTGCAGGTACTAGTAGATGGGAACAATGGCAGGAGGGTGTCCACAATGAGGAAATCAAAGAAAAACTGGGAATGGACTCTATAGATGTAGCAGTCAGGGCGAACAGGCTTAGATGGTGGTGTCATGTTACACGCATGGGAGAAGCAAGGTTACCCAAGAGACTCATGGATTCAGCAGTAGAGGGTAGGAGGAGTCGGGGCAGACCGAGGAGAAGGTACCTGGATTCGGTTAAGAATGATTTTGAAATAATAGGTTTAACATCAGAAGAGGCACCAATGTTAGCACTGAATAGGGAATCATGGAGGAACTGTATAAGGGGGGCTATGCTCCAGACTGAACGCTGAAAGGCATAATCAGTCTTAAATGATGATGATGATGATGATGATGATGAATGTCCTGGTTGCTTTTCGAAAAATAAATGTTCTATTTTCACATGTGTGTTAAAGCTGTGTTTAAAGCTTTTGTATGATTTCCGTTTTAGTGAGTTAGCTTAAGCGGGCCGTGGTTATGGACACACTCTTGTTTAATAACATTAAATTTGCAATCACTGGTCCATTAGCTTGTGACAGCAGCCATTCACTAACTGTTCGTCACTGGACGACTGTTACTAAGGTGTATGACCTTTTTCAAGTAAAGTAACTGACGCTCTGTATATTTTATTTAAAGTTGAGTTTTAAATTTTCTTATTTATGAAAATGTTTCTTTAATTGTAGTTATTCTATTGTGATGTACAATTCCGAGCTCGGGGTGGGTTGCAGGCTTGTGAAGTCATTATGTTTGTTGTTACAAGTACGTTTGCTTCTAGTTTTAGAAGTTTTTCTGTACCAGCCTGTAATCAGAATCTTCCTGATCCGGCAGACGGCCGCTGTTTGCATAATGTGGGGCCTGGGGGCGAGTTGAGCCCGATTATAAAATATTTGTAGTTGGCAGTGTTTTTTGGTTACATCTACTTATGTAACAGATTGTGATAAAGTGTTGTGAATTTTAGATTTGTAGTCTCTATTCACTCACGAATTTCAATGCAATTTTGTTCTTTCTCTCGTGTTCATGATTGTTCTTGGGCTGTATTTAATTTATTTAATCATAAAGAGAGAGACAGTTCAATTACATATAATAAAACGAAATTTCCGTGGTTGGCATTGGCTGAAACAAGCGACCAAACTCTCCCGTTTCAGCGGTCATGAAGGCCGAGAGGGCAGCGAAGATACTGGTAGGGGGGGGGGGGGGGGGATTGGCGGACGTCGTATAAGTGGAGCGTCTCGTCAGTTGTTGAGAATCAGCAAGGAAATTACCGTTTATGACTGCATAGTTGCAGGCCGGTGTATAGTGCGGTTACATATGCGATGAAAGTTATTAAAACGATCTCTGCTCCTAATTAAAGATTTTTATGCGTAACATATACATGGAACACCCAAAGAAACTGGTACAAGCATGCGTATTCAAATACAAAGATGTGTAGACAGGCAGAATATGGCGCTGCTGTCGGTAACGCCTATACAGAGTGGTCCATTGACCGTGACCGGGCCAAATATCTCACGAAATAAGTGTCAAACGAAAAAACTATAAAGAACGAAACTTGTCTAGCTTGTAGGGGGAAACCAGATGGCGCTATGGTTGGCCCGCTAGATGACGCTGTCATAGGTCAGACGGGTATCAACTACGTTTTTATAAATAGGAACACCCATTTTTTATTACATATTCGTGTAATTCGTAAAGAAATATGATTGTTTTAGTTGGACCACATGTTTCGCTTTGTGATAGATGGCGCTGTAATAGTCACAAACATATGGCACACAATTTTGGACAAACAGTTGGCAACAGGTAGGTTTTTTAAATTAAAATACAGAACGTAGGTACGTTTGATCATTTTATTTCGACTGTTCCAATGTGATACATGTTCCTTTTGAAGTTATCATTTCTGAGAACGCTTGCTGTTATAGCGTGATTACCTGTAAATACCACATTAATGCAATAAATGCTCAAAATGATGTCCGTCAACCCCAATGGATTTGGCAATACGTGTAACGACATTCCTCTCAACAGCGAGTAGTTCGCCTTCCGCAATGTTCGCACATACATGTGATCCAACTAAAACATTCATATTTCTTTACGTATTACACGAATATGTAATAAAAAATGGGGGTTCCTATTTAGAAAAACGCCGTTGATATCCGTTTGACGTACGGCAGCGCCATCTAGCGGGCCAACCATAGCGCCATCTGGTTGCCCCCTTCAATCTAGATGAGTTTCGTTCGTTGTAGTTTTTTCGTTTGATGCTTATTTCGTGAGGTATTTGGCCCGGTTACTAGCAATGGACCACCCTGTATAGGAAACTAATTTTTCAGCACGTGTTTAACCACAGGAGGTTGCTATATACAGCCACCTGCTTGTAATAGACGTAAAAGTAAACCAGGGTTCTCAGTGCAGTTCGCGACTGCTACTGTCGCAGGTTCGAATCCTGCCTCGGGCATGGATGTGTGTGATGTCCTTAGGTTAGTTAGGTTTAAGTAGTACTAACTTCTAGGGGACTGATGACCACAGATGTTAAGTCCCATAGTGCTCAGAGCCATTTGAACCATTTTTTTTTCTCAGTGCAGTTCATTGCTGCGCTCTGTGTATCCAACGCGAACAGGAGAATACAGCTTTTGTGCTATTTTCTATCAGCGAACCTCGATGTGTTATTTCAAGCTTAGACTGTGTGCACTATCAATTTAAAGCAAGTGGGTTGTCACCACTGTTCGAAGGATCCCTCGCTATTGCGGAAGACAAAACAATGAAGTTCTGCTTCTAGCGGTCACCTGCAGTCAGCAGCACCACCACCAGGCGACGACCACTACCCACAGATTAAGATCTTAGCTGATGAGAGGACAATGCTTCATAAATGTTTTGGAGGGATCTCTGACGGATGCGTCGACCGAAGGAGTACCATCAGTACCACCAAACGATCAGTCCTTTAAGTTGGAGGGAACACTGGTGCACGCCGGCCGGAGTGTCCGTGCGGTTCTAGGCGCTACAGTCTGGAACCGAGCGACCGCTACGGTCGCAGGTTCGAATCCTGCCTCGGGCATGGATGTGTGTGATGTCTTTAGGTTAGTTAGGTTTAATTAGTTCTAGCCCGACTGATGACTTTAGAAATTAAGTAGCGTAGTGCTCAGAGCCATTTGAACCATTTGGAACACCGGTAACAGAATTTGATTCACAGCATCTTTTTGCGAACGAGTGTAGGATTTGTCAGGTACATGGTGGTCGCCTTAGAAGAATGTGGAGGCGGCAAGTACCAAGGTACATATCAGATATGTAGGCCTTCCTGTTCAGCAGCGGTATGGGTCTATCACATATTGGGCCGGTTTCAGGCAAGGGCGTCGACCTGCTAGTACAGCGAAACGCGGAGCGTTGTGTCTTATAAGACAAGGAGGTCAGCCGGATCGGATCGAATCCACACGGCAGATTAACGACCTTGACCTGGCAGCCTGAGTGTAGGCTTCTCGCTCTTGTGTAGGCAAATGCAGGGCTGGTCCCCGAATTCCGGATCACACAGTACGATACACAAGCAGATGAAATTTACGCAGTTCATAGACAGATGGCGGATACGGCTCCCTCCCGTACGCTACTTTGACGACAGTGGCATCAAAAAGAGCGTACGATCACGAAGTTAATAAAATGAAGAACTGCGAAATTCTGTAAAAGCATACCCCGTACTAGACGGGATAGACGCTTGAGTAAAGAAGCATCATGAATAGATGTCGGACGACTCCCACCGCCGTCGAGGGTAATTTGAAGGTTTGTGTTTTGTAGGGAGCGCATCTTCCAACTTATTGTTCAGTCTTACACTTTCGTATTTCAAGACGTTGATGCATGGGCAAGCTGTGTCTACCTTGATTGATTGATTGAGAGGGGTTATGGGACCAAATGTCGAGGCCATCTGTCCCGCGATTACGAAATTACTCACAGAAGAAAGAGAGTCTACTAAGAATGGACGGATCCAATCAGGGGAGTCAAATTATGAAATGATGAAGTTAAACACACACAGAGTAAAAGCCATAAAAGGTGAGACCAAATCTAGAAACCGGAAAAAAAGAGTCGCCTTTCCATGGGGGAGTGGTCGTGGGGATCCAGAGCGAGAAGACATGAAGAAAGATCCCAACCACAAACACCCTGCCCCTGCTCCAGGAAGAAAAAAAACCTTATATCTGGAAATAAAAACCACTTTCACGGAGGAAACTGAGGACAAGTTCAACCATTGGTGAATTGTCTGCAGATATTAAAATTAAGGCATCGGTAAGACTGTACTTAGCACCAAGGGCCAAAAGAAGGGGACATTCCAACAATGTATGTGATGCCGTCAGTCTGGCTCCACATCATGGGGGTGGTTCATTAAGCAGGAGGAAACAATGGGTGAGCCTGGTATTACCAATGCGTAGACGGCATAGAACAGTGGACTCCTTCCTAGAGGAGCGGAAGGAAGAGTGCCAAATTGCAGTAGACTCCTTGACTGTGTCTACCTGCCGGCCGGTGTGGCCATGCTGTTCTAGGCGCTACAGTCTGGAACCGCGTGACGCTACGGTCGCAAGTTCGAATCCTGCCTCGGGCATGGATGTGTGTGATGTCTTTAAGTTAGTTAGGTTTAAGTAGTTCTAAGTTCTAGGGGACTGATGACCACAGATGTTAAGTCCCATAGTGCTCAGAGCCATTTGAACCATTTGTGTCTACCTTGCTTCGACCTTCCTGCTGGAGGCCGAAATCAGCCGAATGGAAGTACTTGTAATACCTGTTGACTACTCCCGCCTGATCATGCTTGGATCTGTTTGAAACTTGCGTCAAATAGACCCTCGGCAGATACTTGATGCCCTCAAGAAGGTCGGCGTCGAAGTGTGGGACAGGCTAGTCTGCCTTTCGACGCCTTTGAAGAGTTGCCGAGCCCGAGAGTGATCTCGTAGGACGCCAAGCTTTTTCACCACTACAGAGAAAGGCTGTAGGCACCTTTGAGTCAAATTTCAAACTTACGTGTCGCAATGAGGGTCAATTACGGAGTTTCGAAAAAGTAATCCTTTTGTGTTGCCCATCGTACTTACGACACAATTATATGAAATTATATTCAAGTATTTTTTTTAAATCACATATTAATTTTTAAATCAGTTATGTTTCCTTTGCACCATTTTCCTATTAAAACGAGTTCATACCTAACCGCACTTAGCAGTCAGCACACGATCACCTGATGCAGAGTGTACAACTTCACCTCACCAATGATATAAACTTTCGAGAATTCTCACTGCGATTACCTCAAAACTAGACCCAATGTCTTAGGACCATTACACTTCGTAATCATGTGCATGGTTTTACTGTAAATGATGTGAATATTGGAGTTTGACGCACCTGGCAGAGCCATAGTTCTTGGTTATATAGAAAATGTGATCGTTTAATGTCTTGTAATTGAGAACTTCGTAGCAGTATGTGGCCGAATACCCATTGCACGGCACATGGCTCTAACCGCAGTTTTCATTTCAAGTAATATGTTTTCTACGACTAGTCAGGTCCATGAAAACTGAATTTTCCTTTCCTACGCCTATTATAAAGCGTTGCGCAAAATAAGCTTTTACTGTCTATGACGTTATTCCTTATATTCTGGTGTCAGTTGTCGTTACTAGCTGCAATTTGCATCAAAATACTCTGACATGAATCGGCCATTTGGATGCACTTTCATAACTTTTTTATGTCTTGACCACAATTTTTTTTTATTTACAAAAATACCTTATGCGTTTCGATTTACCGTCATTATCAAAGACAGTGTTGTCAGTTATACAAAATTGCTCATTAGATACGTTGTATCACGTCAACATTCTCTTGCCTCGTGATTCAGAATGTTGACGTGATACAGTGTATCTAATGAGCAATTTTATATAGCTGACGACACTGCCTTTGATAATTGCGGAATGTCGAAAAGCGTAAGGTGGCCGCGCGGGATTAGACGAGCGGTCAAAGGCGCTGCAGTCATGGACTGTGCGGCTGGTCCCGGCGGAGGTTTGAGTCCTCCCTCGGTCATGGGTGTGTGTGTTTGTCCTTAGGATAATTTAGGTAGTGTGTAAGCTTAGGGACTGATGACCTTAGGAGTTAAGTCCCATAAGATTTCACACACTTTTGAACATTTTTTTGCGTAAGGTGTTTTTGGAAATAAAAAAAAGTATGTTCAAGACATAAGAAAAGTTATTAAAGTTCTCGTTACTAATTCCATTGATGGGTGTATACGTTGTGTATGAGAGGGCATTTTTCAGTTCAGGACATACTCCGGATTCACTTCTACAGGCAGTCAGCTATCAAATCGTAGCACGAAGCTTACCAAGTTTGATGCAATTTATGTTGGCAGAAGTTGCCCGCCGATGCCCTTGCTAACTACTGCCACCATTACCGTAAGGACAGGCGAGCTAGTTTCAAAGGTGCACCCTCTAAATTTGTATTCTACGCCCAGCAAAGGATGAAACACCGTTCTCGAGTGCGGACGTTACTTGCTGCCGGCAGTGCCTCGTACGTTCTACCATCAGCAAGCACACACCTGGACGCTCGCAAAGTGGCTCAGAACGCCACGAGTCAGTGAATTAAAAGAAGAATCCGAGGCAACGAAGCGCCTCCCCCCCTCCCCCTCCGCCCCCCTAACCGTCAGAGTCCGCGGCTGGCCGACGGATAATCCGCCTCGCTTCCCCGAAATTACCCGGAATTACACAGACGCGCGGCTGCTGTTTGGAGCTCCATTGTTCGACCCGTCCCCGCTCCTCCGGCACGAGTATTACGGACGCTTGTGTGGGTGGAGAGGTAAACAAAGTTGGAAACTTTTCGTGCTCGCGTTTCACGGCCTCATTGATTTAGTGCAATGGGAACAGGGACAGGGGTAGAAGAGGAAGGCAGGAGGAAGAGGGAGGAGGACAAAAGAATTTTCTTCGTCGAGCGCGGAGGAAGTGCCGGTATTACACGGCCGGCTGCGGCGCCGGCATAAGGCTACGGACACGCGGAGCGACAAGGGATTAAAAAGTACCGAGCGCCGGGCGCGTTATTAACAACACGCGGCAGAATGAGAACAAAAGCGCACCAAAATACCCAATACTCGTACTCGTCTCAAGGAATTTAAACGCGGCTCTTTTATTCGGCGCCCACCGGCGGGCAGCAGTGCCAAATCATGCTGACGGCAATAAGCCCCGAGGCAGTGCGTGAAAGCTGTATTAGGAGGCGAACGGCGGGAAGCGGGCAACCTATAAACATGCCGGATAGCGCTGTAAATACTGCTGACGGCTCCACTTTAATCGGCGGAGCTTAACGATGCAGCACTGCAACACACCGCCAGCTTTCAACGTCCAGGCCAACAACGGAGTTCACTTATTGGTTTTTTAGTACCCGGTATGAGGCCGATGCTGACGTCCGTTCCTGTCGCCTTCTACATATGCAGCTGCATATATACTCCGGAGGCCGACTTGCGGTGTGTGGCTCAGGGTACTTTTTGTACCCTTGTCACCCTCCCCTCCCCCTCTTTCCTGTTTGAGTAGCGGATAGTTGGCTGGAAGAATGTTTGCCGGTAAATCTCCGTGTGGGCTCGGAGCGCTCTAATTTTGTCTGCATGGTCTTTTCGCGGGATGTACGTAAGAGGAAGCAATATATACGGTCCACTCATATTTACGGGACCGACGCATATGTTCGATGTCAACGTACAATAACCACTCACAGACCGCACGTGGCAGCACTAGCAGTGGAGGGCACATACACTGAGGGGACATAATTCGTGGGCCGACCGCTGTGCCCGAGCGGTTCTAGGCGCTTCAGTACGGAACCTCGCTGCTGCTACTGTCGCAGGTTCGAATCCTGCCTCGGGCATGGATGTGTGTGATGTCCTTAGGTTAAAATGTTCAAATGTGTGTGAAATTTTATGGGATTTAACTGCTAAGGTCATCAGTCCCTAAGCTTACACACTACTTAGCCTAAATTATCCAAAGGACGAACACACACACCCATGCCCGAGGGAGGACTCGAACCTCCGCCGGGACCAGCCGCACAGTCCATGACTGCAGCGCCTTTGACCGCTCGGCTAATCCCGCGCGGCCTGTCGTTAGGTTAGTTTAGGTTTAAGTAGTTCTAAGTCTAGGGGACTGATGACCTCAGATGTTAAGTCCCATAGTGCTTAAAGCCATTTGAACCATTTGAACAAAAGTCGTGGGATAGCGATAAGTACATGTAAAGATGGCAGTGCTGTCGTATACACAAGATATAAATTGACAGCTCGTTGGCGGAGCTGTCATTTGTACTCAGGTGATGCACGTGAATAGGTTTCCGAAGTGATTATGGCCGCACGACGGTAGTTAACAGATTTTAACGCAGAATGTTAAATGGAACTGGACGCAAAGGACATTCCATGTCGGAAATCATTGTGGAAGCCAGCACTCCTAGATCCACAGTGTCAAGAGTGTGCCGAGAATAACAAATTTCAGGCATTACCTCTCACCACGGACAACGGAGTGGCCAACGGCCTTCACTTAACAACGGAGAGCAGCGGCGTTCGTGCAGAGTTATCACGGCTAACAGACAAGCAAAACTGAGTGAAGTAACGGCAGAAATCAAGGCGGGACTAAGACGAGCGTATCCAGTGCCGCGAAATCTGGCGTCAATGGGCTATGGCAGCAGAAGAACCGACGCGAGTTCCTTTTCCAACAGTACGACATAATCTGCAGCGCCTCTCCTGGGCTCGTGACCTTATTGGTTGGACGCTAGATGACTGGAAAACCGTGGCCTGGTCAGATGAGTAGAGATTGCAGCAGTTAAGAGCTGATGGTAGGTATCGAGTGTGCCGCAGACCCCACGAAGCCATGGACCCAAGTTATCAACAAGCCACTGTGCAAGCTGGTGGTGGCTCCAGGATGGTGTGGGCTGTGATTAAATGGAATGGACTGGGTCCACTGATGGCCATTTTCAGCTATTCATGGACTTCATGTTGCCAAACAAAGACGTAATTTTAATGGACGACAATGCTCCATGTGACCTGATCATGTGACTGGTTTTAAGAACATTATGAAGAATTCGAGCGACTGATTTAACCACACACATGAATTCCATCGAACATTTATGAGACATGATCGAGAGATCACTTCATACACAAAATCCTGAACCGGCAACACCTCCACAATTATGGACGGTTACAGAGGCAGCGTAGCTCAATATATCTGCAGGGGACTCGCAACTACTTTTGAGCCCATGGCACGTCGAGGTGCTACACTACGCCGGGCAAAAGGATTTCGCATCCGATATCAGGAGGAATCCCTTGACTTTTGTCACCTCAGTGTAAAGCATGCCGGGGTTACATGGAAAACAGTGAAGTCGTCGTCGTAATATGGAAATGGAACGGTTTACCTGACATCCAAAAGGGCGTTCTCATTGGTGTGTCGAAATGCGTGTCGCCATGATTAAAGTATTCCTCCGTGGGAAAATGGAGCTGTCAATTACTGGCGCCGTGGCTACTGTGGAGCACGACGGGCCTTAGGTGACAGGGCTGCGGAGAGGTGTACGGGTGAGTAGATGTGCAACTGTTGAGCAACTGAATCAAGGGCCACCAAGAGTGTCTCCTCAACGAACGTTCAGCGAAGGTTACCTGATTCATGCACCCATGCTCTGTGGTACATCGGCAACGAAGTCTGGAATCTGCAGTCCAATGCCCCAACAGGACGTCCACTGAGAGGCGACAGGTGAATCAGATGAATCACATTTTAGACTCCATCGGACAGAAGTCTGTTGGCGTGTACGACGTGACTCGTCTGAAAGCAGACACACTGCTTTCACAGGCTGCGACATGTTCGCGAATTAAACAGTGACCCGAATATAGAATAAATTTCCTTTGCTTTACGTCTATGGTCACAAACTTTTGTGATTAAAAAATTTAAAAAATTGTGATCACAGACGTATAGTAAAGGAAATTTAAACATCCTGCTATCACGATGGAGCGTTGTGATATGGGGAATGTTTTCGTGGCTTGCCCTGCATGACCTAGTTATTGTGGAAGGCACAATCAATCAACACAAATACGAAACTATCCTTGGGGGCCGTGTCCACCCCCACAAGCAGTCAGTTTTCTCAGCACGATGGCGTCTACCAGCAGGATAATACAATGTGTCACACAGCTCACAGTATATACACATGGTTCAAACAGCACCGGCATGAGTTTACTGTACTACCCTGGCCACCAAACTCCCCGGATTAAAATCCCATCGTCATTCTGTGCTACCACTTCGATCGGAAAGTTCGCGCGATTGCTTCTCAGTGGAGAAACCCAGAGCAACTGGCCACGACACTGGAATCGATATGGCTCGACATTCCAGAACCTCATTGATTCTCTACCAGCGGGGTCCTCCCAGCACAGGTGGCTATTCAGGCTTTTGACGCGTGTTCACACTAATGTGACTGGACAGTTTATTTGTCGACTGTTCTAGGAGCGTGCATTCTCAGAATGTTAACAATAAACCACACCGTGATGCAGAAATGCCTCTCTTGCAGAATCTGCCACTGGAATTCGTTCACCATTTCTGTAATGCTTTCGTGCTTACTAAAAGAAAGTGTACCGAAACGAGTTGCTCTTCCTTCTCTTTTTCCTCCACCATCCGTATCTGGTACAGGCCCCATACTGACGAATAATATTCAAGTATTGGTGAAACGAGTGTTTTGTTAACTACTTCATTTGTTGACGGATTACGTTTCATGAAGATTGTCTTAAGGAATCTCTTGCATCTCCCGTACCAGCAGTTAATTAGATGTAATCAATCCACTTCAGATCTCTCTGTATGTGTACTGCTAGATATTTCAAATGTTCAAATGTGTCTGAATTTCTAAGGGACCAAACTGCTGAGGTCATCGGTCCCTAGACTTACACACTACTTAAACTAACTTAAATTAACTTATGCTAAGAACAACACACACACCCATCCCCGAGGGAGGACTCGAACCTCCCGCGCAGTGCGTGACATGGCGCCTCAAACCGCTCGGCCACTCCACGCGGCGTTAGATATTTTATGGAAGTGACGCTTCCTGTTATTGCTCTAAAATATTGTAATCGTGCAATAACTGGTCTTTCTTTCTAGGTATTCGCGATGCGTTAAACTTGTTTATGTTTAGAATCAACTGCCACTTCTGGACTCGCATTCGGGAGGACGAAGATTCAAAAAAATGGTTCAAATGGCTCTGAGCACTATGGTACTTAACTTCTGAGGTCATCAGTCTACTAGAACTTAGAACTACTTAAACCTAACTAACCTAAGGACATCACACACATCCATGCCCAAGGCAGGATTCGAGCGTGCGACCGTAGCGGTCGCGCGGCTCCAGACTGTAGCGCCTAGAACCGCTCGGCCACACCGGCCGGCGACGACGGTTCAATCCCACGTCCGGCCATCCTGGTTTAGGTTTTCCGTGATTTCCCTAAATCGCTTCAGGCAAGTGCCGGGATGGTTCCTTTCAAAGAGCACGGGTGACTTCCTTCCCCATCCTTCCCTAATCCGACGAGACCGATGACCTCGCTGTTTGGCCTCTTCCCCCAAATCAATCCAATCAATCAACTGCCACTTCCTGCACCAAGCGCCGCTGGTCCTCCTGCATTTCGCGACAGTTTTCTAGCTACAGTTTTCCAGTATCGAGTCATGTCTGTATACAACAGCATCATCTGCGGAAAGCATCGCGGAATTTCTGACGTTATCTATTAGGTCACTTACATATATTTTGAAAAGTAATGGTTCTACAACACTCCCCTGCGATAAGCCCGAAGTTACTTTTGTGTCTGAAGACTTCCGTCCGTTGAAAATGACATGCTATGATTTGTTTGCTAGAAACTAGTAAAAAAATGTTGAAATGTGTGTGAAATCTTATGGGACTTAACTGCTAAGGTCATCAGTTCCTAAGCTTACACACTACTCAATCTAAAGTATCCTAAGGGCAAACACAGACACCCATGCCCGGGGGACGACTCGAACCTCCGCCGGGACCAGCCGCACGGTCCATGACGGGAAACTAGTCAATCCAGTCTCTAGTATTTTTATCATTAGGTGGCACTGCGGAACTGTATCGAATGCCTTCCAGAAGACAAGGAACCCGGCATCTACCTCGGCGCCTGTATCTCGATTCCACACACGATCGTTGCTTTCGGAGCCCACTTTGGTTCCTATAGAGGGGATTTTTATCCTAGAGATATAATAGGCGAGTATAAAACATATCCGCAAATTCTACAACTGACCGGCCTCAGAGAGTTAGGCTACATTTTTGTGGGTCTGTTCTACGACCCTTCTCGAAAACGGGAGGCATCCTCTTTCGAGGGAACCGGTTCAAATCCAACTTGTGACAGAAATTTATTTATTTATTTAATCGTATGGCTAGAGCCCCCCGTCGGGCAGGCCGTTCGCCGGGTGCCGGTCTAGTCGATGAGGATGATAGGATGATGATGAGGACAACACAACACCCAGTCCCTGGACGGAGAAAATTTCCCGACCCAGCTGGGGATCGAACCCGGGCCCAGGGGATTGACAATCCTTCACACTGATCATTCAGCTACCGGGGGCGGACTGTGACAGAAATAAAATCACACAACAATACGTTAGTGACACTCTCTTAAAAAGCGCACACTGGTAGCTTTGAAGTTAGGTGTAGAACTGGTACCAAATGATGATGTGACTCTCCACTGGTAACGTATAGCCACTCTCATACAAAGTGATAGTATGCTTACTTACTACCTTCTTCGGTGACTCCCAAGTGACCGGAACATAACCTGGACGCGGACGCTGAAAGCACTCGCAAGAGAGGCAGTGCCTGCGTCACATGGGACGTGCTGGTTAGCGTGATTTCCGACTGCAGCTCTCTCCAACGCAATTGTCAACTGTACCTGACTCACAAATCAGTTTGTTTACGAAAATGGACACACTTATAATTGTTACGTTAACTCCACCAAAACGCACATTTCTTTTCTTCTGCACACGCTAGCCATACTTTTCTGTCTGCAGCATATATAAATAAAATCTTCAATATTTATGAACATGTTATAAGGCTAAAAGGGACAGTTCTACGTCCCGTCAGTAAAGATATCAGCTTATAACAGTTCCATTACAAACAGTGCGATGGAATAGTCTTCCACATAGTATAAATATTATTTCATCATTCTTACTACTGAGTAAAAACTTAAGGTCTTTCTTATTTGATCACTCTTTCTACGCTGTAGCAGAATTTTTAGAACATGTGAAGTACATGACTTAAAACAAGCAAGTGCAAAATATCCTACTGCAAGTAACGCAAACTGTCTTTTAGATAAAGAAAAGAACATTTATTAACTGCAATATTACTGTTATGTTTTTTGTACTTACATGTGTGTGTGTGTGTGTGTGTGTGTGTGTGAGAGAGAGAGAGAGAGAGAGAGAGAGAGAGAGAGAGAGAGAGAGAGAGAGAAAGAGAGGGAGTGTGTATTCCAAATCTAGAACATTCTTTTTGGGTGAATTATAAGTACTGTGTTGCAACAGAATCAGGCAGTGACGTAGAAAACAATCTTGCATTTCGTAAGTCGGTGTTCCGTGGCATGTTCACAAAATCAAGCAAACTCTCTCCCTGTGAGAGTGCACTTACATTTATGTAACATCGAATATTGCAGAACATAATTCTGTTAAATTAATAAGAAAGTCCCACATCCTTTTAGAAAACATCACGGTGAATAAAAAAAAAATTTCGACATATAGGAAGTCAACCAGCTAGACTCACTTTGTAAGCCCACACATCTCCGCACTAGACTACGCTGAAATTTTGCGACTTGCGACTTATCTTGTATGCTACTATATCATGACACGTTATTAACTGACATGTAATTATAATAAATCGTACTAAGAACAATGCGTTTTCGATAAATCTTCAATGGGGTGATGCCTTTCATAACACGTAAGTTTTAATACGAAGATAAACAAATACGAAAACTTCTGTAACCACCAATATGACGTTTCTTGTCATTTTTTACAACAAATCTTAACAATAACGACGCGTTTTAAGAGATGCTGCTTGGAAACAGCATACATTCATAGGACGTAAGTTGTTACGTAAAAACCACCAAGCATGAGGGTGCTGTGCGGGCATTAAATCCTTGGCGCTCAGTTATCGATGTGGCTTATGAGGCTATTGTTTGACTTATTCTTTAGTATTGTTCGTCTATCTGGGAACCCTACCAGGCAGGACTAATAGAAGAGATAGAGAAGACCCAATGAAGTGCGGCGCGTTACGTCACGGGTTCGTTTAGCCTGCGCGGGAGCGTTACGGAGATGCTCAACAAACTCCTCCTGTATCCAAGAGGGGCGTTGTGCATCACCTAGAGATATGCTATTTAAATTTCGAGAGAGCACTTTCGGGAAGAGTCGGACAACCTATTACTCCTCGCCCCCCCCCCCCTCCACACACACACACATATGTCTCTATGTCTCGCGTAATGACCCCGAAGACAAAAGTCGAGAAATTAGAGCCAATACAAAGGCTTGTCGACAATCTTCCTTCCCACGCGCTAGTCGCGAGTGGAATAGGATTGGACGGCTCAGTCAGTGGTACAAAAAGCACCCTCCGCTACTCCCACCATTAAGTGGCTTGCGAAGTATGATGTAGATGTGGATATTTTCGCAGTGTGTGTCTCTGGCTCGTTGCCTGGAAACTGGAGGGAACCGGCCTGCAAGAGTGCACGTGAGCACCCGCGACCACGGATATAGGGACGTACGCAGAAGTGAAGGTAGTCGCTGGCAGCAGCGTGGAGGGTTCGAGGCCTGGTTTTACAGAGGACGTGTGAGCGCTCTGTTCGGCCGAGCGTAGCTGGAAGGCGATGTCCTAACCAGTGGAGTGTTAATGGCACCGTCACGTTGGGTGGAGTTTAATTGTTTGCTACACAACAGTTTTGGCAAGCGAGCCCACTCGGTGAACCGTTACATGCCTGTATTGTGGATTTCATGGAGACCCATTTCCTGTAAGGGGTAGTAATTTTGTTCTTAACTGACGTACGACCCACTGCATCCTGATTCCTTTCGGATCTAGGGAGTATTTGTGGCCGTTCCTCCGATATTCCGTTAACAGCGAAGCCGTTGGTTTGTATTTTTCTACAAGTCTCTATTGCGGGACACGTATTCGCTATTTGGGACGAACGTGGATTGTAACTTGGATTTCGACTGCTACTTACCACGCTACTGGATATCGTGGCTCGGATGATCGTGAACGCAAGCCTACATTTACTCTTAAAATTTTTCTGTAAGCTACTTGTATGGCATATTACCTATTCTGTGCTTTCCAGTATTTTTATTTTTATTTTTGGTGTTTTGTATTTTATGAGAATAGTGCTAAATTCTGCTTATGTATGTGTAGTACAGACGAAATTACAATTATTCAATAACTTATTTATAGAATTTAAGACCGAACCTGGAAAGGGACCACCCTATGTGCATTAGCTGGTCTTGTGGCTTTCATCAAATCTTTTTTGGTAATGTAAATTCCTCGTTCATCTGTGGAAAAGGTATGTATTTTGTTCAGATAGCTGGCCAGTTGATTGTTACTTGTCATTAGCTATTTACCAAACTAGCCAGCTGTATAGTAATTGCATTGCGATTTGTTTGTTTCCATTTTCTACTCGCCGGACTTAGCTAATTCTTTCTGCATGTGTAATCGGTTACTGCCATTTTTCACTCATCTGTAACCACTTGAAATTAAGTGTTTGCCCTATTTTGGCATTCTATATTTCAATTGTATATGATACGGTCCAAGGGGCATTTACAATTATAATTAGTTTCCCTCATCATCTATATATTCTAAGCAGTCTGCCGTGGAGGTCTGATGAAGTTCACGCCTTGCACCTGGTTTTGGTGGTCGACCATTCCGCCGTAAGGCTCACTGTGTTTATAAGCCTGATAGCTTTCCCGCCCATGGAGCTGTGTTTGGATGATAAACAAATATACAGCTACTGTGATAAGGAATAACTCTTTAGATAATTCAATCGAAGAGGAATAGACACCGCAAAAAAGGCCAATCAAAGATATTAGAAAGAAAAACATAGGTACAAAGAAGGTAACCTCGAATATAGCATGGATAGCTGAAGAGAGATTTCAATTGATCGATGAAAGAAGGAAGTTCAAAAATGTTCAGGGAAATTCGGGAATAGTGTAATGCAAGCCACTGAGGAATGAAATAAACAGAAAGTGCAGGTTATCTAAGGCGAAACAGCTGCATTAAAGATGTGAAGAAACAGAACAAGAAATTATTTTCGGAAGAACTGACTCAGAATACAGAAAAGTATGAAAGGTATGTGCTGAGATTCGATCAGGATAGAGCCAGTGAAAAATGTCGATAGTTCCCAGCTGCTTGGTTAAATAACGTCTAAAAGCTAGATAGACATCCCATTGTTGATGCAATAAGCTTTTTGTGAAACTTTCTCGTAATTCCATGCTATAGAAGTTTTTTTTTGTTTTTCACATGTGCCTTAAAAGTTTGAACAATAAATATTTTTTAGATAAAATTAGAGTTTCATCTCACACCTTATGTCGTTCTCCACATCCTGTGCTTGCATTGAACCAAAAGATACATTAAAGTAAAGTTCCCATGAGTAAAGCTAATAATTTCATTTATCAGAGTAAAATAACATATATGCCACTGCACAGTTGGCAATTTATTCAGATCAGGACAGAATTTTTATTAAGTAACAAACAGGGCCAAAATGAGTAAAGTTATCTAGAATGACAATTTTATGCCATTTCACTACGGCTGAGTTGAATATATGTTTATTATCGGCTAAACGGGAAGGAGTGCACGAGCTAAGTCCACAGACGCAGCCAGCTGCAGGTTGGTGACTTTCAATTATTTTTACCACTAAACTTTCATGCAGTCAGATGTGTATTTTGAGTATTAATTTTCCAACAATATTTTCATGCAGTCAGTAAAGTCCAGTTCAGTTAAATACGCAGTCACATGCAAGTTTTATTAAAGACTAAAGCAGTCACTTGCAGTTCAGTCTAGTTTAAATAGAGAAGTTTTATTAACAACACTTTCAAGTAAAACAAACTTTCGATCCAATTAAAAGCAAGGGTGGTAACATTAAGAGTAAAATGGGAATTCCACTGCTAAATTCAGAGGAGAGAGCGGATAGATGGAAAGAGTACAGTACATTGAAGCCATTTATGAAGGGGAAGACTTATTTGATGACACGCCAGCAAAAGAAATACATTCCTGGAAATTGAAATAAGAACACCGTGAATTCATTGTCCCAGGAAGGGGAAACTTTATTGACACATTCCTGGGGTCAGATACATCACATGATCACACTGACAGAACCACAGGCACATAGACACAGGCAACAGAGCATGCACAATGTCGGCACTAGTACAGTGTATATCCACCTTTCGCAGCAATGCAGGCTGCTATTCTCCCATGGAGACGATCGTAGAGATGCTGGATGTAGTCCTGTGGAACGGCTTGCCATGCCATTTCCACCTGGCGCCTCAGTTGGACCAGCGTTCGTGCTGGACGTGCAGACCGCGTGAGACGACGCTTCATCCAGTCCCAAACATGCTCAATGGGGGACAGATCCGGAGATCTTGCTGGCCAGGGTAGTTGACTTACACCTTCTAGAGCACGTTGGGTGGCACGGGATACATGCGGACGTGCATTGTCCTGTTGGAACAGCAAGTTTCCTTGCCGGTCTAGGAATGGTAGAACGATGGGTTCGATGACGGTTTGGATGTACTGTGCACTATTCAGTGTCCCCTCGGCGATCACCAGTGGTGTACGGCAAGTGTAGGAGATCGCTCCCCACACCATGATGCCGGGTGTTGGCCCTGTGTGCCTCGTTCGTATGCAGTCCTGATTGTGGCGCTCACCTGCACGGCGCCAAACACGCATACGACCATCATTGGCACCAAGGTAGAAGCGACTCTCATCGCTGAAGACGACACGTCTCCATTCGTCCCTCCATTCACGCCTGTCGCGACACCACTGGAGGCGGGCTGTACGATGTTGGGGCGTGAGCGGAAGACGGCCTAACGGTGTGCGGGACCGTAGCCCAGCTTCATGGAGACGGTTGCGAATGGTCCTCGCCGATACCCCAGGAGCAACAGTGTCCCTAATTTGCTGAGAAGTGGCGGTGCGGTCCCCTACGGCACTGCGTAGGATCCTACGGTCTTGGCGTGCATCCGTGCGTCGCTGCGGTCCGGTCCCAGGTCGACGGGCACGTGCACCTTCCGCCGACCACTGGCGACAACATCGATGTACTGTGGAGACCTCACGCCCCACGTGTTGAGCAATTCGGCGGTACGTCCACCCGGCCTCCCGCATGCCCACTATACGCCCTCGCTCAAAGTCCGTCAACTGCACATACGGTTCACGTCCACGCTGTCGCGGCATGCTACCAGTGTTAAAGACTGCGATGGAGCTCCGTATGCCACGGCAAACTGGCTGACACTGACGGCGGCGGTGCACAAATGCTGCGCAGCTAGCGCCATTCGACGGCCAACACCGCGGTTCCTGGTGTGTCCGCTGTGCCGTGCGTGTGATCATTGCTTGTACAGCCCTCTCGCAGTGTCCGGAGCAAGTTTGGTGGGTCTGACACACCGGTGTCAATGTGTTCTTTTTTCCATTTCCAGGAGTGTAGGAGTCGATATAAAAAGTTAGCGAATCAGAATTTAAAATAGCTTTGGAAGGTTTAAGAAAAAATAAAGCAGAAGGGATAGATAACACTGGATCAGAATTCCAAAAATCATTGGCGGAAGAGGCAACAAAACGACTATTCATGTTGGTGTGCAAAATGTATGAGATCGGCTATATACCATTTGGCTTTCGGAAAAACATCACCACCGGCCGAGGTGGCGGAGCGGTTCTAGGCGCTACAGTCCGGAACCGCGCGACCGCTACGGTCGCAGGTTCGAATCCTGCCTCGGGCATGGATGTGTATGATGTCCTTAGGTTAGTTAGGTTTAAGTAGTTCTAAGTTCTAGGGGATTGATGACCTCAGAAGTTAAGTCCCATAGTGCTCAGAGCCATTGAACCATTTGAAAAACATCGCCCACACAATTTCGGAGACTGCAAGAGCTGACTAGTGCTAGAATTATTGCACAATCAGCTTAACAACTCATACATCCATGTTGTTGACAAGAATAATATACAGACATTGCTGTCCTCAGTGAAAGTGAAGAAGAATTACAGGATCTGCTGGATGGAATGAACAGTCTAAAGACTATAAAATACGGTCTGAGAGTAAACCGAAGAAAGGTGAAATTAATGAGAAATAGCAGAAATGAGAACAGCGAGAAACATAACATCAGGATTGGTGATCACGAAGTAGACGACGTTAAGGAATTCTACTACTACGACGGACGGAGCAAGGGGAACATAAGAAGTAGACTAGCACAGGCAAAGAAGGGATTCAAAGCAGAGAGAAGTATCAAAACGTAGGTCTTAATCTGAGGCAGAAATTTCTGAGAATGTATGTGTGGACCACAGAATTGTATGGTAGTGAGACATGGACTGTGAGAAAACCGGAACTGAAGAGAATCGAAGCATTTGAGGTGTGGTGCTAGAGACGAATGTTGAAAATTAGGTGTAATCGTAAGGCAAGGAGTGAGGAGGTTCTCCGCAGAATCGCCGGGGAAAGGACTACGATGAGGAATTCTTGATGGGCTGCACCAATCAGAAGATTGATGATACAAAAGATCGTGTAAATGCTAAATCACCTTCGCCACTGTAAAGCTTGTTTGGATGGCCGTCTGGCGTTGGTCCTATTATCGCGTATCTGTTTTAAATGTTATTAAGGTTTTCTGAGTAGTGAATTTCTGGCCAAAAGATCCATCAATGCTGCCGCAACCTGGTGTTTAGGGGTAAGGCCTCTTGTTCCTTAATAAAATTTGGTTGTAAATTTTAATTACCTAAAAGGGCTTTGCTGTGGTAAGCATTTATCATCTGGCCTTATGCCGTTTTGCAGTTGCTAAATACAGTTATTTTTTGATCATTTGAAGTTGTTCGCCTATAACTGTCTGTTAACTAATAACGGCAAATAATAATTCTTACTGCAAGTGCTTCGTACTTTAACTTATTTTGATAAGAAAAGGGAAGGATATTTTATTTTTCATCGGCCAACGTGCGGTGATCTGCGATTTATTTTCAAAAATTATAATCTCGCATCCACGCATTTTGAGGATTATGTTGATTGATGTGGTGAGTCTTGGATTAAATGCCTTATTTCCTAGTCATCAGTGCTCCCACTGTTAACTATCTACTGCATTGTGTTGCCATTTGTCAACAAAACGTAAATTTACGTGTAAAGTCAAGCAAACCACTCGTATATGCGTGATGCTTCCATCTGGCAAGACAGGCAGCCTGGGTGCATCGAGCCAGGCTGTGTTCAGCGTCATCATGTTAGCGCAAACAGTTGAAAATCGATAATCTTTGCAGAAGGTGAATGTCTGCAAACATGTGCGAAATCAGCTGAAAGATTGAACTATTTCTACCATTTAGATCACATCTAGTCAGGTTTTTGTATATGTAAAATGATGGTTAATGACAGCACAGATTGTTTCTGTGAGTGTGTAGTTGAGCGATTAATAGTTATTCAATATTATCGACAAGAGACCTAAAATACTAAATATATCAAAATAAAATTTAAATTATTTTGTTGATTGTGTTACGCAGTATTGTGCGCGTTAGACCCTACTCCCTGATCTTTTTTCACTGAAATTGATTTTCTACGAATAAGGTCATGCATTCGAGAGTTAAACTGTGTATTTTACTAACTGTAAAGTGTTCAGTTGTTTTTTAAGTAAACTACTGATTAAGTACGAACAGTTTTTCAAAACCAGCACGTTACCACTCTCAAATCGGGTCTCTGCCGCCTCATTGGGGTTCAACTAAAACGACAAAATCCAATATGACGTCTTCCAATATCTGATTGTGGCATAGAGAGCGCTCTTGTTGGTTAAACGTTTCGGTGTACGTTGCCGAAATACGTACAACTTATTTAGTATTTAACATGCAGCAGTGGTTTATCAAAGTAAAATAACAGCAACTGGTACAAAACTCATACAGCGCCACGTCCACTTCAACCCGTGTGAAGGCGGCCTAAAACGTGCCTTCAGTTGCCACATATGTCTCCACAGCCTTGCCGACAGACAATTATTGATACAATTGATGCATATAAGGAACAGTTATTGTAATGAAGATTTGTGCTCGAAGCGGGCATTTTGCCCTGATACAACTCGCAGCAGATCTTACATAGTGTGATTGGGTCGGCATGCGAGCTAGTCGTCCCTGTTAGCCAACATTTTTAAGCGCGCCACGTAAACGGCGAATTTACTCCATGTGAGGTACGTGTAAGTCATGGCAGTGGAATGATGCATATTTGACAGTCGGTTGTATAGAATCAGCGCAGAAAGACTGGTCGCCGGGGAACCGTATCAGAGTAGCATAAAGGTGTTATTGTGTTTCGATGTTACACTGACAGTGAATTTAGTTGCCCGGTTGGATGGTGTATCAATGCAGACTCTCTAAAGTGTATACGAGGAATGATGTACTACTCGCAGCCATGTAATACAGCATAAGAGCTGATATGCTTTTATGATATGCTTTGTTCAAATTCGTTAATTTATTCCGTGTGTCGTCCTTTTGTTTCCAGCGACGAATTCATAAATATTATTTTATTGTCTGAAGCCAATGGTTTTATAACGCCGTATGTGGTTTTATGTGAGTATGTGACTTTTATTACCTGTGGGTTTTCGTTAAAATTTACATCAGTTAATAGGATTGTGACAATGTAAGCTTGTAATGCTCTTCATATGTTCTTTCAATTGGTAAACAGGAAACTGATGACGATCTGTGGATCGAAACTGATTGTTAAGTGAAGAAATTTTATCAGCAGTTCTTGGCGTTCTTCAAATATCTACAAGTTGTGGGGTACTATATTCTCAAAATATAAATACAACTGTTTAAATCTAAATTGAGGGTGGAGATTTAACGGAGCTTCTACCGAATACCAGTCAGTCAGAGAACAGTACTGCTGATGTCGATCTACGTCACTTAGATGACTCTGAGAAGTGTTTAAGAAATGCATTGTTGTGATACTATGGGTAATTATGAGGATGAATCGGTGGGAGAGGGTGGAATTTGGTGATGACATATTACCTACTCCTCTCACACAGAAACCTACATTGTCATCGAGCTCATTCTATATGGGACTACGTAGAGGATCCAGATTTATTCCTAGGCATTCAAACACAGTGTGGCGATTAGGAAGTGCATTCAACTAATCTCAGTCTCTTACCATAGATG
The DNA here is from genome assembly GCF_023864275.1 of Schistocerca cancellata. NCBI lineage: Eukaryota > Metazoa > Arthropoda > Insecta > Orthoptera > Acrididae > Schistocerca > Schistocerca cancellata. The sequence goes on along the minus strand of NC_064630.1, from coordinate 533,545,698 downwards.
TACTACAAAAGAACATTTCTTTCGCTCCCAGGATTCTAGTTCACTTTCCACCAGTCCGAGTGCGTTCACTTTGGCAACGGTTTTCAAGCTCGGCTATGGAAGCAGGTGCTTCTCACTGCAGCAAGTGACGTCCTAAGTATTGATGCCGCCACTCGCCGTTGATATTTCACTGTAGATCACTTAGGCAATAAACAAACGATCACCGTCTTTCGCCCCCTTTGGTCAATAGTTCGCCCAGATTCAGCCATTGCAAGTTCGAAGGACATATCGGAGGGAACTGTCTTTGTCTACAAGATCACGTCCAAACTGATGGTTCATGTTATCTGTAACTTATCCGATTCTGCTGGGGTGCTGCAGCGTTGTTACGATAGCTCTGTGCCTGCCTGTTTAACTTTCAGGCGCCTGGAATATCGCAGAGGGAATGCCTCTAGGATAATTTAATGTTTCATAAACAGATCAAAAAATAGAAAGAAGTTTCGGACAATCGGTACGGCCTAAAATTATATGTAACAGTTGAATACTGAGGAGATTTTATTTACCAATGTACTGGAACAATTTCACCTGTTTCAATTGACGTATGTAAACACACTGATGGGAACGGAAGTGTTACTTCAGAAACACGTTTACCAAAAGCTATCAACACACTCCAGTATTTTCATGTTTGTGTGATATGTCGATTAAAATTTCATACGTACGTGAATTTGTTTCCAGTACAGAAAAAAGGTATTCTTACAGATGTGGAATGATGTGAGTACATGACTAACGGGTGTTTCTGACGTTACTAGAATTTTCAAGTGGAGATGGCGACACAGATGCACAGATGACATGTATGTGCAGCTCATGGTCGTCTTTCGGACTGTGAGGCAGACCGAATCATTATCATGTGCCCATGGAGATTTTTGACCGTCGAGTGAAAAAAATAGGTCTTCTCTTCTACGGAAATATGATTAATCCTGGTGCTGCTCAACTTGCGTTAGATCTTTTGTGGCTGACAACTCCAGTTCTGCTGAACTCTTCTTTTGGTTCTAAAAAGGAGGTAACTTTTTTATTAATGCACCTAATGGCTTGAGTTGTAGATATCGGTACTATAACATAATAAATTGAAAATTTCTGGCATTGTGATATAATTATCAGTAGTTTAGTTGAAACCTCAAACGAAGAAGAAACATACCCTCTCATACAGCGAAGCGGACTTAGAAGAAATTGGGTCACGTGTACGTGACCCATTGTAGGATCAAACATATAGGCTCTCTCAGTTGAAAGAGGACATGAAGTAGTGTTGTATGATTATGAAAGACGTACAAACGGATTATGTAATATATGAGGACATATGTGGATTTTGAAGGACATAACACAATGGTGGTTCATTTGCGTACTGTACCTGCGTTGTGTAGATAAGCGATATTATCTGAACCGAGTCCCGGTTAGTACAAAGTCAAATCGAAGCAAATAACTCAAAGAATAAACCAACGAGAGATCTCGCAGACTGTTGGCTGTAGTACAGTGGCTGTAGAACAAACCGTGACGGGATTGATTGAGGACAATAGCTTGGCAAGAGGAGCAGGCACCGCGACACCAAGAAAAGATCGTTGGATTTTTCGAACTGACTCTGGCGAACACACGGATGAGAACAGCTGAAATCTGGGCAGCGGTTACTGACAGAGTATTATCACAAACCACCCGGAAAGATAACTGGAAGCTGAGTTGAGATCTTGAGCTGCCTTACGTCGCTTACTGCTGAAGCCGTACGACAGAAAACAGAATTGAATAGTGTAGAGATAGAGCCAATTTGGACATTCGGTGGAATTCTGTTGTGTTCTGCAGTGGACTTCTGTTTGTGGCAGTCAGATCGACGCCAACATACCGTGGACGACCTGGTGAAGCAGCGATCCTTTAGACACATACCTCTCCTACTCCTGTTTCCAGTATGTCGATAGCTATTTGATATGGCAATAAATGGTTCAAATGGCTCTAAGCACTATGGGACTTAACATCTGAGGTCATCAGTCCCCTAGACTTAGAACTACCTAAACCTAACTAACCTAAGGACATCACAAACATCCATGCCCGAGGCAGGATTCGAACCTGCGACCGTAGCAGCAGCGCAGTTCCCGACTGAAGCACCTAGATCCGCTCAGCCACAGCGGCCGACGATATGACACAAAACTGATTTGGTAATTGTTGGAGGAAGGCAAAGTGATCAGCAGTATGTGGCAAGAATGGTAAGCCTGTTGTCGTCGCAGGCCGCTGTGGCCGAGCGGTTCTGGGCGCTTCAGTCTGGAACCGCGAGACTGCTACGGTCGCAGGTTCTAATCCTGCCCCGGGCATGGCTGTGTGTGATGTCCTTAGGTTAGTTAGGTTTGAGTAGTTCTAAGTTCTAGGGGACTGATGATCTCAGATGTTAAATCCCATAGTGCTCAGAGCCATTTGAACCATTTTGTTGTCGTAGTTTTCGTGACCAGGGTACCAAAAGGCATATTCCTGAAGCTTTATGCAGGAATCCTCATTGCAGTTCACACTAAAAATGCCCTGAAGAATGCACGGATCCTTGGCTGGCCTACTTGGTTCCTTGATTTATGACTCAGGATTAGACAGGAAGACGTATTCTTTCATGCCAGCTTCTAGCCAGCAGTGTTTAAGATGTGACACAGCAAGAGTTTGATATTCCTCAAAACGACATTCGTCCTCAATCTAAGCTCTGTGTAACTAATGAACTCAACAGTCTGGCCCTAACTGCACGCTGAAAGACATTAATTCCTCCTAAATAAGCAAAGAGAGAAGAATGGAAGAGGGGAGAGAAAAGTGAGAGGTGAGAAGAGAAAAAAGAGGGAAGAGAGCAAGTTGGTATTGAAGACAGAGGAGACAGGAGAGAAGAGGGGAGAGAGATTGGAGAGGAGAGAGGAGAGAAGGGGGGAGAGAGAGAAGATAGAGGAGAGAGGACAGCCGGCCGGAGTGGCCGAATGGTTCTAGGCGCTTTAGTCCGGAACCGCGCTGCTGCTACAGTCGCAGGTTCGAATACTGCCTCGGGCATAGATGTGTGTGGTGTCCTTAGGTTAGTTAGGTTTAAGTAGTTCTACGTTCTAGTGGACTGATGACATCAGAAGTTAAGTCCCTTAGTGCTCAGAGCCATTTGAACCTTTTTTTTTTTTTTTTTTTTTGAGAGAGGACAGAAGAGAGAAGACACGAGAAGAGAGAAGAGAAGAGAAGAGAGAGAGAGAGAGAGAGAGAGAGAGAGGAGGAGGAGAAACAGGAGAATAAAGTGAACAGAAAAGAGAGATTAGATAAAAGAAGACAAGAAAGATGGATGGGAACCGAAAAGAGGAAAATTGGCGAACAGAGGAGAGAATGGAGGAGTAGAAGAAGAGAGAAAAGAAGGGAGAGGTTAAAGATAGGAGAAGAGAAACGAGACAAGAGGGTACAGAGAAGGGAAAAGAGAGAGGGAAAATAGAGTCGATAGAGGAGAGAGGACGGAGAAAAGAAGAGAGGTAGGAAAAAAAGAGAATAGAGGAGAGAGAGGTGTGCGGAAGAAACAGAGGAGGTAGAAAAGAAATTAGAGCTCATACGGAGGAGTACCGACAATCGTTCTTCGAACGCACACTTGGCGAATGAAACGAGCGAGCAAGAGGGGTTACTGATGATGGTGCAAGTAGTACCCTCCGCGACGTGAGGCGGTTTGCGGTGTATAGATGCAGGGGGTAGTGAGTTGGCGGGCTGTAGGGAGCGGCAGTAGGTGGGTGAATGAGGCCGGCATCCCGCCGCTGCAGCACGGTGCCCCTCTCCTCCCGCCTCCTGCCTCTCGCAGCACCCGTATCGATCCCGTGGCGGCGGCAGCGGCCGCTGCTGCGCCTGCCCGCCCGCGGTCAGGCCGCGCGCCGTACGCGCAGGGCGGGCCTGGGGCGCGAGTACTACGCGTAGTGCGTAGCCTGCGTGGTCTGCGTGGGCAAGGCGGGGGACAGTCGGCGCGGCACGGCACTACGCCTGGCCACACGCCTCTGCTCAGCGGCGTTTCAGTCGCATGAGTCAACTCATCTTCAGCAGTCGCATCCCCAGCAAAGTTACTGCGCTGCTGACCATTAATAATGCACAAGGAAGGATAACAAATAATGAAATTTTGTTTATTGTGCATTTACATTGAAGTTGAAAGGGCACACGACTAAATTTTTAGGTAGGGTGATTCTGCTGCCCCTAACAAAGGGTTTTATGCAACCCACAATGCCTTCAGAAACCAAGTGCTAGATATTCATATCCTCTCGCACGCGCTGTGCAAAATATTAGTCCTACAAAAAAATGAACTCGATCTTTTTGTAGGAAACTTAATGTACACTACTGGCTATTAAAATTGCTACACCACGAAGATGACGTGTTACAGACGCGAAATTTAACCGACAGGAAGAAGATGCTGTGATATGCAAATGATTAGCTTTCCAGAGCATCCATACAAGGTTGGCGCCGGTGGCGACACCTACAACGTGCTGACATGAGGAAAGTTTCCAAACGATTTCTCATATGCAAATAGCAGTTGACCGGCGTTGCCTGGTGAAACGTTGTTGTGATGCCTCGTGTAAGGAGGAGAAATGCGTATCATCACGTTTCCGACTTTGATAAAGGTCGGATTGTAGCCTATCGCGATTACGGTTTATCGTATCGCGACATTGATGGTCGCGTTGGTCGAGATCCAATGACTGTTAGCAGAATATGGAATCGGTGGGTTCAGGAGGGTAATACGGAACGCTGTGCTGGATCCCAACGGCCTCGTATCACTGGCAGTCGAGATGACACGCGTCTTATCCGCATGGCTGTAACGGATAGTGCAGCCACGTCTCGATCCCTGAGTCAACAGATGGGGACGTTTACAAGACAACAACCATCTGCACGAACAGTTCGACGACGTTTGCAGCAGCATGGACTATCAGCTCGGAGACCATGGTTGCGGTTACCCTTGACGCTGCATCACAGACAGGAGCGCCTGCGATGGTGTACTCAGCGACGAACCTGGGTGCATTAATCGCAAAACGACATTTTTTTCGGATGAATCCAGGTTCTGGTACAGCATCATGATGGTCGCATCCGTGTTTGGCGACATCGCGGTGAGCGCACATTGGAAGCGTGTATTCGTCATCGCCATACTGGCGTATCACCCTGCGTGATGGTATGGGGTGCCATTGGTTACACGTCTCGGTCACCTCTTGTTCGCATTGACGGCACTTTGAACAGTGGACGTTACATTTCAGATGTGTTACGACCCGTGGCTCTACTCTTCATTCGATCCCTGCGAAACCCTAAATTCAGCAGGATAATGCACGACCGCATGTTGCAGGTCCTGTACGGGCTTATCTGGATACAGAAAATGTTCGACCGCTGCCCTGGGCAGCACATTCTCCAGATCTCTCACCAACTGAAAAAGTCTGGTCAATGGTGGCCGAGCAACTGGCGCGTCACAATACGCCAGTCACTACTCGTTATGAACTGTGGTATCGTGTTGAAGCTGTATGGGCACCTGTACCCGTACACGCCATCCAAGCTCTGTTTTACTCAATGCCCAGGCGTATCAAGGCCGTTATTACGGCCAGAGGTGGTTGTTCTGGGTACTTGATTTCTCAGGATCTATGCACCCAAATTGCGTGAAAATGTAATCTCATGTCAGTTCTGGTATAATTTATTTGTCCAATGAATACCCATCTATCATCTGCATTGCTTCTTGGTGTAGCAATTTTAATGGCCAGTAGTGTAGTTAAATTTTGTACTGAGATACACTTTCGCTGGAGGTCGTACTTTTAGAGTTATTTAAAAAAGGCATTTGAATGTTATTTCTCTTGAATAATTCAAAAATTACGGCCTCTAGCGAAAACGTATCCCATTACAAAATTTAACTAAATTAAAGCTCCTATAGAATGATTGTGTTCATTTTTTGTGTAGGAGTAAAAGTTTGGGTGTGCCATGCGAAAGAATGTTAAAACCTTCCATGTGGTATTTGAAGGCATTGCACGTTGCATAAAACCAATCGATAGGCAGTTGAGTCACCCTGTATACTATCTGATCAGAAACATCCAGCCACCTATTAGAGGAATTAATATGAAGTGTGTATACCCTTTGCGTTTGTGACAACTTGAACTCAAACGGGGACACTTTCAGTGAGATGTCTGAATTCCGGCGGAGGAATGGCCTCCAGTTCTTCCTCAACAGCGGAAACCAGAGAAAGTAATGTTGGACGCTGGGGTCTGGGGCGAAGCCGACGTCGTAACTCAGCCCAAAGTTGTTCCATTAGGTCCCAGTCACGACCCTCGGAGGCATGTGCATTGCTGCCAGGAATGTTGCAGCCCACAAACCATTGCTTCCTGCTTGCTGCTTTATGACGTGGTGCACTGTCATGCTGATACAGTTATCGTCTCCGAAGTGCTGTAATACTTGTTCATATCCTTTCGCATTTACCGTTTTATTATGCACAGTGAGAGGCCACACCCTAACTACGGAAAACAAACACATACCGTGACATCACCTTCTTCGTAGTTCACTATGAGCACTACATATGATGGAAGGTAACGTTTTCCAGGCATTTGCCAAACCCAGACCTTTCCAGCGGATTATCAGAGGGTATATCGTCATTCATCACTCCAGACCATTCTTATTTAGTCATCTACTGTCCAATGACTTCAGTCTTTATGCCATCTCAAGCGTTGCATATCGCTGACGACAGGAATGTGTGGTTTATGAAGGGCTGCCCGACCACTGTACCCCATTCTCCCGCCATACAGTCACTGTGGTAGCTGGAATGCAAGCGATTTTTAACGACCAGCAACTGTAATTTTGTCCATGTCAGTACATGAGGTCTGTCTTGTCTTGATTTTCCACTTCACAATCACATCACCAACAGTCGACATGAGCAGTTTTAGAAGGGTTGAAACATCGCTGATGGATATGCTATTTAGGTGACGTCCAACAACTACTCCACGTTCCAAGTCATTCAGCTTTCCTAACCGACCCTGTGGTTTTGCGTCCTCTACTGTCAACATAATACTGGCGAGTGCCATTCACGTCACTCCAGGTGGTCAATTCCGTACTACTTATGGGTGTACAAACAGATCCTCATGCGGGGGTCAAGTTCAATTCCCTGTCGCACCAAGGAAGGAGGAGTGGACTGGTGCACTCAGACTCGTGAAGGCAGCTAAGGAGCTACCTGATTGAGAGGTAGCAGCTCCAAGGTCTACATGTCAACAACGGCCGGGAGTGCAGTGTGCTGACTCCATGCTGATCCATCCTGCATGCGACGATGAATGACTGAGGATGAAATGGCTTTTAGTCGACAATGGCGTGGTCTTCAGGGCCTGATCGCGGAATTTCACCTCATTTCGTAGTGTAAAGGATGGTAAATTTAATGTATAGATCTGCGACCTCCAGTTGGGCTGTAACCCACTTGTACAACGTTTTGAACCGAGTTTGCATGACAGATACAAGAATGTCATTCCACAGTGCTTCACCCCTACGCCAGGATTCGTCAATCGTAGTGGCCAGCGAGTGGCGGCGTGCCAGACTCTCGGAAACCTAAAAAAAAATGGGTCAAATGGCTCTGAGCACTATGGGACTTAACATCTGAGGTCGTGAGTCCCCTAGAACTTAGAACTACTTAAACCTAACTAACCTAAGGACATCACACACATCCATGCCCCAGGCAGGATTCGAACCTGCGACCATAGCGGTCGCGCGGTTCCAGACTGAAGCGCCTAGAACCGCTCGGCCACTTCGACCGGCGAAATCTTAAACCAAATGTTTTCAGTTTTCGTAAGAATATGCTGGCTGAGATAATAGTTCGAACATAGTGTGTGTAGAGGCAGCTCAGGACAGCAGGAACAGCATGCGGTCTTGCGTTATTTTCTTGACATATATCGACACGGAGACCTCAAAAACAGGGTACAGCATCGGTCTCGTTTAAGTCTGTGACCACTTACTGACGTGGCACCAGTAATAATGAACAACAACACGGAACAAGAGTAATAGGAAAAAAAAGTAACTGCTTTACGTCAAGAACAAAATAGAGTCGCTTCTAGACACAAATAAGTAAGAAGATTCAGTCAATGTGTAGGTTTGAAACTGAGGTAGTATTGTGTCACAGCATTCATAACTGCAGAAAAATTAGAAATTTGTGGTAAGGTCTTACGGGACCAAACTTCTCAGGTCATCGATGCTTAAGCTTACGCACTACTTAATCTAGCCGGCCGCGGTGGCCGAGCGGTGCTAGGCGCTTCAGTCCGGAACCGCACGACTGCTCTGGTCGCAGGTTCGAATCCTGCCTCGGTCATGGATGTATGTGATGTCCTTAGGTTAGCTAGGTTTAAGTAGTTCTAGGCTCTAGGGGACTGATGACCTCAGATGTTAAGTCCGGTAGTGCTCAGAGCCATTTGAACCATTTTACTTAATCTAACTTAAACTAACTTACGCAAAGGACAACACCCACACCCATACTCGCGGGAGGACTCGAAACTACGACGAAAGGAGCCTGCGCGGACCGTGACAGGACGCCTAGACCGCGCGGCTACCCCGCGGCGCTCCTAACTGCAGAATCGCGCGAGGCAGGGGTCCGTGAAAAGCAATGGCAGCACCCGGTGACAGCTGGGCAGGTCGAGGACGCAAGACAGGTAGCTAACAGCGAGGCTGTGGCCAGCGTGTGAGCGGCGGCTGCGCGGTGACGGCGTAGCGGCTCTTGGAGCGTCAGGCGGTGGACTAAGAAGGCTGTGGTCGGGGCAGGCGACGTCAGCTTGGGGCGATGGCGAGGCGAGGCGACTCGGGAGCGTGCTACTGGCGAAATCCTTCCTGGCTGCCAATGGTGGTGCTGCTGGTTTGGCTGCTTGCAGAGACTGAACTCTCAGAACGACCCCTGTTGGGACTCGCAGAACGACTGGTTGGTTGCGATCCGCTGTCTTCTCTTTCTCTGGGTGAAAGATGAAAAGCAATGTTCACCCTTGGTCATTTTCTGCGACAACAATGTGTAGTACTGTTCCTTTATTTCTTCAGTCTGTCGGTGAGTCGTCTCGTAAGCGATAATGATGGACTGCAGAGTCGTAGTAAAGTGAGACCACTATCTATCAAGTGACAGGCCGCCGAAAACTGTCTCTGTCGCCTTTCGTCGGCCGAGTTGTCGGATGAACGGATCCCCTTATCTTCTCGTGATGTTGGAAGCTGGCAATGACCTACATTTTTTTGCTTGCTGTCTCTGTCGCCTTTCGTCGGCCGAGTTGTCGGATGAACGGATACCCTTGTCTTCTCGTGATGTTGGAAGCTGGCAATGACCTACATTTTTTTGTACTGCGTCGAGAAGAAGTTGAACTGGAAACCATCGGGTTACATGAAATATTCTCCACAGTGCGATATTCTGCGTCTGCTAGAGAGAGCGTAGGTGATAGGTACCTGCGGTGCCTCATGCCTTGCACGGCTTTTCCATGACAGGCCGGACACAAGCCTAGAGGAGTCGACCGGTAAGGTGGATCCTTCATGCAGAATTGGGTAGAGTGCACCAAGTCATTGCTGCAATCTCCCTTTAACATGACGCACATTCTTTTGCCAGGTGAGCATACGGTCAAGGTTGACGCCAAGGTACTTTGCGTCGTTATTTAATTGTATAAGTTCGCCGAAGAGCTGCAGTTGCTACATCACTGGACGATATCTGATAGGCAACTGTACAACTCGGCTCTTAACCGCATTGAAGCCTGTCTTCCGCTTCGCTGCCCAATCTCCTAGGTCTAAACACGGTGTATCACTAGCGGCCGTCGACTTCTCGTAAACTGGTTGGCTGTGGCTCGATCGGCTGCTGAAGTTCACGGCCAGGTTAGGCGTGCACAGGCGGTACTTGACCAGCGTAGGAAACGTCCGTAACTGTGGCGCCACCTGGAGCTATACTGGCGCCGTGGTATTGTGCGGTTCTTTCTGTCAGTGGACCGCTAAATATGTTCATGTTTACCGGCCGCGGGCGCGGTCTCGTGTTTATTTTCCGGTTGCCGGTTTGTGGTGAGAGAACAGCTCCAAGGCCGTATGTTGTGCGGTACAGCAAAATTGTGCATGGCTACTGCACTGGGATAAAATGGTTCAAATGGCTCTGAGCACTATGTGACTTAACATCTGATGTCATCAGTCCCCTAAACTTATAAGGACATCACACACATCCATGCCCGAGTCAGGATTCGAACCTGCGACCGTAGCAGTCGCGCAGTTCCGGACTGAAGCGCCTAGAACCGCTTGGCCACCGCGGCCGGCCTGCACTGGGATATTGTAGTCACGACATGTAAAATGCACTGTCCGCTATCCAATTTATTTATTTATTCAGTCTGATCCGATTAGAGCCATCAGGCCCTCTATTACATCAGAACAGTGTTTCACACATACAGTATCTCTTTTTTCGTTGTAGTTACTTAAGAAATAATCTTAATATGACAACCACTATTAAAATGATTTGAGTTCTGAAGTGGGAGTGTGGGTAAATTATACTGACTACGAACTAATAAAGTTAATATTGGCAGTCCTTGTACCACAACAGCTGCTGCCACTGATAGGATAATAGAAACAATAAAAACAATGACAACAATAATAATAATGATTGTGGCTAGTATAAGAAGAATCTGTAGGTTACAAAATAGATATTTCACGATAAAGAGATTTGGGGAAAAGGAAATTTAAGGAGACTGCTTCAGCTAAGGATAAGGTTGGAAATAGGGATGTACCAGTGTAACAAGTGCATACAGGAACAATGACAGTACTTATTGCCGCTTCCCACGCCCGGGTTCCCGGGTTCGATTCCCGGCGGGGTCAGGGTTTTTCTCTGCCTCGTGATGACTGGGTGTTATGTGATGTCCTTAGGTTAGTTAGGTTTAAGTAGTTCTAAGTTCTAGGGCACTGATGACCATAGATGTTAAGTCCCATAGTGCTCAGAGCCATTTGAACCATTTAGTACTTTTTGTTGTTTTAGTAGCGATGTTATTAAATGTCTTCTGAAGCTAGAGATTACGCACCGCAGGTAATCACGTTTTGTACTCAATGACATCCCATACCATCATGCCAGGATTTGAGCCTGTGTGACGATAAGGAACGCAATTTGAAAATGTTCGCTCTCCTCTGAGCCACTACACAGGGAAGTGAGTAACCTGACAGCATGTATTGTTTAGATCGTAAAACAAATACTATTTTGCTGCTGTGTACAGATTTATGAGATGGAAATAGCATCATTTTGTCGTAGGCTTACTAAGATACCATCGCACATAATTATGTTGTAAGGCTCAGATTATTTTCCGTGATTTTATTGTAGTTATCCAGAATGTGTGAGAACTAATAATGAAAAGTACCATGGGTGAAAGTCTGCGATAATAGAAGAAAATACGTTCCACTCAACATGGGTTCGCAAAAGAGTAATGGTAATGTCGTGTGGCTAGGGCCTCCCGTCGGGTAGACCGTTCGCCTGGTGCAGGTCTTTCGATTTGACGCCACTTCGGCGACCTGCGCGTCGATGGGGATGAAATGATGATGATTAGGACAACGCAACAGCCAGTCCCTGAGCGGAGAAAATCTCCGACCCAGCCGGGAATCGAACTCGGGCCCTTAGGATTGACAGTCTGTCACGATGACCACTCAGCTACCGGGGCGGACCACAAAAAGAGTAATTTTCGAGATAATTCTAGATCTGCGGTTACCAATCGGCAGAAACTTAACTATGAAATATTATCCTAGTTAGTATATCTGTATTTTAAATTCAGGCCCACACATTTCGATTGGGTACCCATATAAATGGGCTCAATTTCACCTATGTTCTTTGCGTAACGTTGGAGAATGTGCTACATAGATGACGTGGCACCATATCTAGGCCACAAAGATCATTTGACCTAAATCCTATGCATTTTTCTGTCTTGGACCATCTAAAAAGTGAACTGTACCCCATTAGTACAAATTTACGTACTCAAGCAGACACGAACTTACTGGCCCAGCGTGAATTAAGGTGTCTATCGAAATACAGAATAAAGAACCTAGAAAACCGGGATAGAGGATTCAATTCAAGCAAGGCTTGCGATCCTACCCTCAGCTCATTAAGATTTCGCCGCATCCACAAAAGCTGTGAAACGCTGAGACAACACGTGTAACACTGAGAAGTGCGAAATACAAATATTCAACAAATGAATAACACAGGGTATAGCAAACCCTGGAAGTCGATCTCAGCTATAAATAGGGGAGCGACACCAACAGTAGGTCACAGTGTAATTGGAGTCGAGACAATGAGAACGCATACAACACAACCACACCAGACAAGGGAAACTGGAGAGTACAGTGTTCAAACAACTTAACGAGAAAGCAAACCGATGACGTCACCGACAACCGTCGATTTTGGGACAGTTGTCGACCCTATCATTTTCATGGACAACTGCTTTCAAGGCCACATGCAGCAAGGAAGCGCTATGCAACGCGATTTAAAATCGTATGTTTAGCACTTTATTTTCACAAGTCCGTCTTGATCACATAGATTTCTTTACACTTTATGACCGGTTTCGGCTTATCGCAATCTTCAGATCGTTAAAATATTCTGATATAAATCATCGTCAAGTTAAACGTGTTCACAATATATATAAATCATCGTCAAGTTAAACGTGTTCAGAATATCAGAATATTTTAACGACCTGAAGATGGCGATAAGCCGAAACCGGTCATAAAGTGTTAAGAAATCTATGTGATCAAGACGGATTTGTGAAAATAAAAGTGCTAAAAATAAAATGATCGCGGACTCATATACAGACTTTATGACTTCAGTTGATAAAATCGTATTGTTATATTCCATAGGATGACTGGCGCCAAGACTGTGTTCTGCAATAGCGGATTTGCTCGGCTATTGTAAGCGTGTGTGACGCATATGCTTACTACACCGGTCCTCCACGAGTGCAGGGCATACCATAAACACGCCTTAAGCTGGCCTAAAAAGGACCACAATCTTTGGTGGTGGCAGGAAACATACCATATTTCCGCAAAATACGACCAATATTGGAGATGTTCCCTGCGTAAGGCTGAGAGGCCGCTAACATTGGTTCCGACTCTGTATTTGTCATCACTCACCCGGAGCGTGGTTGGTCGAAAGCGTAACACGCGTCGGATCTGTCTTTCACTGTATCCATTCTGACAGAACTTGAGCTCAAGATGCGTTAAGTCGATTGGTTGACAACCAGGATCTGAAATTGCATGGGCCCTGTTAACCAAGATACCAAGAGACTGATGGCGAGAACTGTTAGTCTGTAGTTACAAACCAATGTTCTATCCGGAATTGGTCTGCAAACCGAGGTTCTAAATTTCCTTGCACAGCGCTTTCTTGCTGCTGTTTTGCCTTGAAAATAACAGGGTGGTCACCTGTCGAAATATTGGCGGTTGTCGACGACAGCACCCGGCTGCATTCCCGTAAGTTATTTGAGTGAACATTGCACACGCCGCAAGAAACTAAGGACTTAGTTTTATAGTTTGCAGACTAATATTTCTTAGCTGTATGGTAGATGAAGTGAATCACGACTTTGTGCTATGAGGGAAAAATAACGAAGGAAAGTAAGTCTGGTATCCTGCAGTTCTTGTGACGACGAAGGACTGCGTGCAATCTAAAAAGAAACGGAAAGATGAAAAAGCGTGCGTCTGCGACGGGCTCACGAGTTCCTTTATGCATTTTAATGAGTCCTGTGTGCATACAGAATGAGAACCGGGACGAGAACGTCTCTCTGAATCTGTAGAAGTTGTTTGGTAGTCTGAGAATGCGGGGACCTGGGTGCACTCACTCGTGACACGGTCTGCAGTCACAGTGGAGTCTTGCTGTGTCTCTCTTAAAAATGAGCTCAGTGCAACAGCAGTTGAAAGATTCCACATATCTCAGTTTTAACTGCAAAAAGCTGTTTGCTAAATGATCATTATCAATTTGTCACCGTTACAGTTGTCACAGGTATTAGTTTTCTGAATTCCATGGAACGTCACGGAACAAAGTGCCTGCCTTTGATGTATGGTTTTAACGACACCACAAACATACAACCATGCCCCCTGATGACGTGGGTTGACATTTACTTTTTGAAACGGCAGCCCACCACCTATTGGGCACAGATGTCGAAAAGTTAATTATGTGACACAATACTGTGTTTTAAGCCATTTTATACATCGTATGTAAACTTCGTTGTCAATTTTTTAAAACATTTTTACTCTTAGCGTCATGTATACGTTGTGCTTGTACTTACGTGACAATTATGTTCCATTTGCCAGATGTTCTGATGATGTCTTAAATCAGAAACGCTTCAGAAAATGTAATTTTTAACAACAAACTGCTCTATTGATTGTAACGACATAATAAAGCAATGACGTAAGACTTGCTTTGAGTATAATGAAATTAACTGTTGTCTAAAACGAACAGAAATAATTATCCATAGACAGAGTGAAAGAACACTACCCTCAGCATACGTGTGAAGCGGATAAAAGAAAATAAAAACGTTTTCAAAGTACCCAACTTCCATCACTACAGCTAGCACACCACATTTTGAAGTATAATCGTCGCACCAATTTAGGTATTTCATCAAAGAATATTTAACGTATAACTTTTTTTATCTTATGTTTACATAGTGAACCACATAACTGACGGGATTGTTTAAATAGGTCTTAAATAATATTGGGCAAAGGATATTTCATGGATTGGGTCCTTGCAATTGTAACACATACGCTATCAGTTTGCAGACGAAAAGGTTCTTATCCCTTAAGAGGTCGGTCCTCCAACGAACATGTCATGCCAAGATTTCCTGCTTGTGAAGAACGGTCAGCCATACAAACTCTACTGATCGTCACGTACGCATATCCTTCTTCATGATATCTTCTGCGCGTCTTACAGGATGGAGTCACCTTGTCGTCCGCTGCTTGGGATCTTGATCGTACAGCTTTAAGTGGACAACAGCAAATAGCTGTCTTCTAAGCATATCCTATCCTCTAATGTCCTTTGCTGGCTTTTTTTGGTTGATAACCTGTGGTTGGAAGTTGTTAAGCCAGCTTGTGATCAACTGATGGATGAATATCAAACCATCCCATTTATCTGCTTACGTGTCGTATTCCACTGCTCTGGCAATCGCCGTCCATAATGAACGATGCTTCCATGCCAGCTGCCTGAACTATCTGTCCCAGGTGTCTGCTCTCTCTCTCTCACAACATCAACTGCCGCCCTGATCTCAAATATGTAGTTGTCTACTAAGTATACGTAGATTTCTCATGGGGTGGTTTATGTTTTTCCAAGTCAGTGTGGTTTCTGTGGCTTTCTTCTCATTTATTAAAACCAGTAATCGTTCTGAAATGACGGATTATGAGTTCTCCGTGTTATTGTACTGTTATCACCATACTTGCTGCTGGTTGTTTATTTATGAGAATGAAATGTCCGAAGAAGGTTCCAAATTGGTATGGTTAGTAACAAAAGCGTAAACCATAAATTACGACTTAAGTCTATAAGTAACGCACCTTACTGATTATGTACAGCTTCACAGTTGATAGATAGTAATCTCTCAGTTTCTACCTGCTTGATAAGAGACGCTAAACCATTAAGAACATCACGAGTTTGCAGTTGGCAATGCTCCAGCAATCATCTCAAAAACCTGCTTTCAGTTTTTAGGTAGTAGATTCATATGGACATCTGAATTTCAGGATGACAATTATCTTGTAAAATGGGGACTGTCGAATAACTAGTGGATGGGGTAAATAATGGTCTTTGTGGAACAAACACTAGATCCAAAGGATGATGCATTTCTTCAAGCATACATGAGAGCGGTATACGAGCCTATCCTCGTCTGCTCAACAGACCAACAGAAATTATTTTCAAACAGTGAAGTCATTTTTAACTACTAGAGAACTCTCACAAAAGTGATCTGAAAATTATTTGGTAAACGCCGCGATGGAACGAAATCGTTGGTTTGTCTTTACATTACACGCAGGCCTCAACTGGGACTGACGTGGCAGAAAATTCAGAGCAAGAGTTTCTAGGAAAAAACCAACAATTTACATAAATGACACATTGCATAACTGATAAAATCCGGTAACTAGCGAAGGTGACGAAATGATCGCCGGCCGGTGTGGCCGAGCGGTTCTAGGCGCTACGGTCTGGAGCCGCGCGACCGCTACGGTCGCAGGTTCGAATCCTGCTTCGGGCATGGATGTGTGTGATGTCCTTAGGTTAGTTAGGTTTAAGTAGTTCTAAGTTCTAGGGGACTTATGACCTCAGCAGTTGAGTCCCATAGTGCTCAGAGCCATTTGACGAAATGATCACTTACCGAAGTAGGAAGTACAAGATCCAGATAAACAGAAATAAATTACATGCTACCGGTGACATTATTACATCAGATTAACTTATCATGGTTGGGATTCACAGTCATACAATATTTCTTAAAAGACATCATAGTCGCCGTTGATTGTGTGAAATATTTATTATTACGGTTGCAATTTCGACCTTAGGGCCATTTTCAAGTAACACTACAAAACTAACATTCTGTCAGAATATAAGACTATCTGACATGTACTCATGTAGATAGTATCATGTCAGATAGTGTTATATTCTGACAGAATGTAACTTTTGCAGTGTTACTTGAAAATGGCCCCAAGGTCGAAATTGCAACCGTAATAATAAATATTTCATATAGTCAACGGCGACTGTGATGTCTTTTAAGAATTGTTACGTCAGTTTTACGTATGTAGCTGAGTTAGAGGCCTGAACAGATAAAAAAAATACATGCTGCAACAAAGGAAACAAATGGAAATCGCTATGTTATAATGAAATGAAAAACTTACGTATAACGCTACGTGCTACAGCACAGGAACCAACAGCCCTGAAATGATGCAATTACAGCGGAAAAAAGAGTAGAGATACATACGAGGGCAGTTCAATAAGTAATGCAACACATTTTTTTTCTCAGCCAATTTTGGTTGAAAAAACTGGAAATTTCTTGTGGAATATTTTCAGACATTCCCGCTTCGTCTCGTATAGTTTCATTGACTTCCGACAGATGGCAGCGCTGTACGGAGCTGTTAAAATGGCGTCTGTAACGGATGTGCGTTGCAAACAACGGGCAGTGATCGAGTTTCTTTTGGCGGAAAAACAGGGCATCTCAGATATTCATAGGCGCTTGCAGAATGTCTACGGTGATCTGGCAGTGGACAAAAGCACTGTGAGTCGTTGGGCAAAGCGTGTGTCATCATCGCCGCAAGGTCAAGCAAGACTGTCTGAACTCCCGCGTGCGGGCCGGCCGTGCACAGCTGTGACTCCTGCAATGCCGGAGCGTGCGAACACACTCGTTCGAGATGATCGACGGATCACCATCAAACAACTCAGTGCTCAACTTGACATCTCTGTTGGTAGTGCTGTCACAATTGTTCACCAGTTGGGATATTCAAAGGTTTGTTCCCGCTGGGTCCCTCGTTGTCTAACCGAACACCATAAAGAGCAAAGGAGAACCATCTGTGCGGAATTGCTTGCTCGTCATGTGGCTGAGGGTGACAATTTCTTGTCAAAGATTGTTACAAGCGATGAAACATGGGTTCATCACTTCGAACCTGAAACAAAACGGCAATCAATGGAGTGGCGCCACACCCACTCCCCTACCAAGAAAAAGTTTAAAGCCATACCCTCAGCCGGTAAAGTCATGGTTACAGTCTTCTGGGACGCTGAAGGGGTTATTCTGTTCGATGTCCTTCCCCATGGTCAAACGATCAACTCTGAAGTGTATTGTGCTACTCTTCAGAAATTGAAGAAACGACTGCAGCGTGTTCGTAGGCACAAAAATCTGAACGAACTTCTCCTTCTTCATGACAACGCAAGACCTCACACAAGTCTTCGCACCCGAGAGGAGCTCACAAAACTTCAGTGGACTGTTCTTCCTCGTGCCCCCTACAGCCCCGATCTCGCACCGTCGGATTTCCATATGTTTGGCCCAATGAAGGACGCAATCCGTGGGAGGCACTACGCGGATGATGAAGAAGTTATTGATGCAGTACGACGTTGGCTCCGACATCGACCAGTGGAATGGTACCGTGCAGGCATACAGGCCCTCATTTCAAGGTGGCGTAAGGCCGTAGCATTGAATGGAGATTACGTTGAAAAATAGTGTTGTGTAGCTAAAAGATTGGGGAATAACCTGGTGTATTTCAATGCTGAATAAAACAAACCCTGTTTCAGAAAAAAAAAAAACGTGTTGCATTACTTATTGAACTGCCCTCGTAGATATGACACCCAATCTTGGAATGTGTGGCGTAAGAAAGTCCTATAGAATATCCGAAGTAATGGATATATTGTGCCCCGGGGTTTGCAAGTGGAGTACTGTATTAGCATTCTCCAAACGCTGTGTTCTAGTATTGCAAAAACCATTACAGAGGGAGGGCAGGCATGAGAATTTCCAGCACGTGTAAAACGCCTTTGGAGTACAATAATTTGTTCCAGTTTTTGCTTAACATGTTTTTCAGGATGAATTTCTTTTCTCAGGAGGCAGACAAAATTTCGTCCGCATTGGTAACCGCTGCGCGAGCCTTTTAGAATTTCTGAGTATCGCTGTAGGAGGAAGCTTCTGCAGAGAAAGTTAAAATTGTCGACAGGCAGATACAATCTCTGAAGCGAAATATTCTGCTGTAGCTTAAAACTTTCCTCAAATTAAATTCACCTGTCTCTGCTCTGAATCTCGAGTTATCTTTCTTTATGACAGCATCAACTTCACAGTGTATTCTCGAGACACGTCATTTCTGCTGAGAAAAAAAATTTCTTGGCCTTCATATCAATGAAAATTCTTCCGACTCCTTATACTTTTTTTTGGCAAATGTATCTCTGACTATATTATTTCATTTTCGTCTTTTCACGGGACGTCAATGCTAAAATTTCTTCTTCTCTTCTTCTTCCCTTGAGTAGTAATCAACAGTGTAAGGAACGACTTTTGTTTTTTATGTGTTAGACACATCTTCTATTTAAGAGATAATGCTATTTTCAACCCGAAGGACGGCTCTAACACCTCAGAGCTATATTAGGCTTGGCACTTCTGGGGTGGCGGTGGGGTTACGGGGAGGGGGCGGAGTTTGTTTTACTAAAGTCTTCGTCGGACCTTTGAACTGATTTACCCAGCCTGTCATATGGGAACGGCAGATTGACGACCGATGTAGAATCCGAACAGTGGTTAACTTGAAGTTTTCTTACATTTACAGGACATTTTCAGAAGTAAAAGAAGAGACAAGTGACAGCAAGGATCCTAAGAATGACCGAAGATTGAACCATAAATTTATAGAGCTGTAGCCACCGTGACACAATCGTTCTTCCTCTTGGAGACCATAGTTTTTTCTATGCCCTAAATGTTCATATGTTACTATATACCCAAGTTAATCATGCCGTCTCTCCATGAGACTCCTAAAATTGACCCAAAAATCTTAGTTGCGCAAGTTGGATTCTGCTTTTGATTTTCAGTGTCAGAAAAGCAGTTATATAGGTACACGGTATTAAAAAATTTGATTACTAATTATTCCCACATGATTCTAAGGATTCCACACATGCAGCAGAAATTTTCCATTTTATAGTCAATACAACGCAAACGGTTTGTTTGAATGATGTCTAGCGCCATAAAACCTTACATCTCACTCACAAGGATCTTATGGAGAATGTGTTTGTACAATATTATTTACAGCCCTCGTTGGAAAAAGGCTTTCTAGTCTGACATTTTAACATAACTTTACGCAAACTTTCGGGTGAAACAAAAATAATTTGTAAAATTTTCCGTATTGTCGTATAAAAGCTTTCATAACATGAACTACAAATTGAAAAAGACTTAGTAATAAGCTATATGATATACACTAAAGTGCCAAAGAAACTGGTGTAGGCATGCGTAAGTACAGAGATATGTAAACAGGCAGAATACGGTGCTGCGGTCGGCAACGCCTGTATACGACAACAAGTGTCTGGTACAGTTGTGAGATCGGTTGCTGCTGCTATAATGGCAGGTTATCAAGATTTAAGTGAGTTTGAAAGCGGTGTTATAGTCGATGCACGAGCGATGGGACTCACCATCTCTGCGGAAGCGATGAAGCGGGGATTTTCCCGTACAGCCATTTCAGGAGTGTACTGAGAATATCAAATCTCCGACATCGCTGGGGCCGGAAAAATATCATGCAAGAATCGTTCAACGTGACAGACGTGCAACCCTTCCGCATATTGCTGCAGAATTCAAGGCTGGGCCATCAACAAGTGTCAGCGTGCGAAGCATTCAATGAAACATCGATATGGGCTTTCGAAGCCGAAGGACCGCTCGTGTACTCTTGTTGACAACACGACACAAAGCTTTACGCCTGTTCTGGGCCCGTCAGTATCGATACTGGACTGCTGATGACTGGAAAGATGTTGCCTGGTCGGGCGAGTCTCGTTTCAAATTGTATATCGAGTGGATGGACGTGTACTGCTATGGAGACAACCTCATGAATCCATGGACCCTGCATGTCAGCAGAGGATTGTTCAAGCTGGTGGATGCTCTGTAATGGTGTGGGGCGTGTGCAGTTGGAGTGATGTGGGACCCCTGATACGTCTAGATACGGCTCTGACAGGTGACACGTACGTAAGCATCCTGTCTGATCAGCTGCATCCAATCATGTCCATTGTGCATTCCGCCGGACTTGGACAATTCCAGCAGGACAATGCGACACCCCACACGTCCAGAATTGCTACGTAGTGGCTCCAGGAACACTCTGCTGAGTTCAGACACTTCCGACACTTCCGCTGGCCACCAAACTCCCCAGGCTTGAACATCTGTGATGCCTTGCAACGTGCTTCTCAGAAGAGATCTCCACCAACTCACACTCTTACGGATTTATGGATAGCTCTGCAGGGTTCATGGCGTCAGTTCTCTTCGGCGCTACTTCCGACATTAATCGAGTCCATCATCTCGTGTTGCGGCACTTCTGCGGGTTCGCGGGAGCCCTACAGGATATTAGGTGTACCAGTTTCTTTCGCTCTTCAGTACATGATACTCAGTCGGATGTTATAAATATTTGGTTGGTCGAGTGATATACAAATAACAGCTTAGAACAATGCCAGGAGGGCACGAATTAAAAAGACGCACGAGAGTGCGTCTTGGGTGAAGTAATGGCGGAGTTCAAGTTATTGGAAAATTTCAATTACTTCTGATATAGAGAATTTATTAATACTGGTATGTCCTGCTATATTCCTCTAGCGCTTAAACATTGGAAGAATTTCGAATAACATAGCGTATTAAAAATAGAGGTTGTTGTTCATTAGCCTGTTGAGTTTTGTGTATTTATACGGAGAGCACAGAACCAATATTGATCCATTGATCCCTGTCCTTTCCCGCAATTTCGTCGATCGAAGAACAGTTGAAACATGGGCTACATTAATCGGCCACAGCAACACCTTTCGTTGAATTGTTATCAGGGCATCGTGCGTTGTTGGGCGCCGACAGTCGACTGGGTCGACTCCTACAGGGTTTGGTTGCCTGATAGCTTACTGGAAACTGTCCATACTTCGAAAACGAATTTTATATGAAGCTATGAAAGTGATGTAACCTCTAAGGAAAGCTTTCTTGACACACAGACGGATCTAACGACTTAGGGAGTGGATGAGAATCACAGACAAGGTGAGATGATTGGAGGAACTCTAACGGCCAGTAACAGAATCGAGTACTGAAATATAAAAAAAAAATACTTCTGATCACTCTATAAGTATACTCTGCAAAAGGTGAGAGGGGGGGGGGGGGGGGAGGCGGCAGCGCGAACTTCTGGTACCACTGACCGCTGACGTTTCCAGTGACGAATGTATGTGTGGAAAGACCGACTGCTCCTAAGCCTCCGTATGAGTTCTACAGCTCCTGATTTTCATTCCGCGAGATTCATCCTAGAAGGTAGTAATGTATTGTCCGAATCTTTTTCGATCGTGCTCTCTCGGGTGTTATAAGTGGAGCTGTTGCACTGCAACACATTGGTGGGCCTTCAGGAACTCTCATAGTCGAAATTCTCGGATTTCGGCGGAAGTTGATATTCTTTAATTTCAAGGGTAATTATTCATTTTGAGGTCATCAGTCCATTCATATCAGCTTTGACCACAGAGCCAGATGAATATATCATGCTGCTTCCCGTGACCAGAATGAGGGTGGGTGTTCATTCGGCAGCTGTGATGAGTCGTTTCCGCTTAACACGACAGTAGAGACTGCAGTGCATAAGGATAGACCGTTGCCATGATTTTACACTGCTGGCCATTAAAATTGCTACACCACGAAGAAATACAGATGATAAACGGGTATTCATTGGACAAATATATTATACTAGGCCTGACATCTGATTACATTTTCACGCAATTTGGGTGCATAGATCCTGAGAAATCGCCAGCCAGAACAACCACCTCTGGCCGTAATAGTGATGATACGCCTGAGTATTGAGTCAAACAGAGCTTGGATGGCGCGTACAGGTACAGCTGACCATGCAGCTTCAACACGATACCACAGTTCATCAAGAGTAGTGACTGGTGTATTGTGACGAGCCAGTTGCTCGGCCATCATTGGCCAGACTTTTTCAGTTGGTGAGAGATCTGGAGAATGTGCTGGCCAGGGCAGCAGTCGAATATTTTCTGTATCCAGAAAGTCCCGTACAGGACCTGCAACATGCGGTCGTGATTTTCCTGCTAAAATGTAGGGTTTCACAGGGATCGAATGAAAGGTAGAACCACGGGTCGTAACACATCTGAAATGTAGCGCCCACTGTTCATTGTGCCGTCGATGCGAACAAGAGGTGACTGAGACGTGTACCCAATGGCACCCCATACCATACGGCAGGGTGATACGCCAGTATGTCGATGACGAATACACGCTTCCAATGTGCGTTCACCGCGATCTCGCCAAACACGGATGCGACCATCATGATGCTGTAAACAGAACCTTGACTCATCCGAAAAAATGACGTTTTGCTATTCGTGCACCCAGGTTCGTCGTTGAGTACACCATCGCAGGCGCTCCTGTCTGTGATGCAGCGTCAAGGGTAGCCGCAGCCATAGTCTCCGAGCTGATAGCCCATGCTGCTGCAAACGTCGTCGAACTGCTCGTGCAGATTGTTGTTGTGTTGCAAACGTCCCCATCTGTTGACTCAGGAATCGAGACATGGCTGCACGATCCGTTACAGGCATGCGGATAAGATGCCTGTTATCTCGACTGCTAGTGATACGAGGCCGTTGGGATTCAGCACGGCGTTCCGTATTACTCTCCTGAAACCACCGATTCCATATTCTGCTTACAGTCATTGGATCTTGACCAACGCGAGCAGCAATGTCGCGATACGATAAACCACAATCGCGATAGACTACAATCCGACCTTTATCAAAGTCGGAACACGAGGCATCACAACAACGTTTCACAAGGCAACGCTGGTCAATTGCTGTTTGTGTTGGTTGGAAACTTTCCTCATGTCAGTACGTTGTTGGTGTCGCCTCCGGCACCAACCTTGTGTGAATGCTCTGAAAAGCTAATCATTTGCATATCACAGCATCTCCTTTCTGTCGGTTAAATTTCGCGTCTGTAGCACGTCATCTTCGTCATCACCCAAACTGCGTGAAAATGTAATCACACGTCAGTTCTAGTATAATATATTTGCCCAACGAATACCCGTTTATCATCTGCATTTCTCCTTGGTGTAGCAATTTTAATGGCCAGTATTGTAAATAACTGTGCGATCGAGACTATGTCTTGTGGCATCGAATAAGTCTTTTTGGAAAACCCTAAGGTTGGTGAGTGCACATCATGGAGTGTCTAGTCCGGTACAACTAAGAAGAAAAGGTAGAGTGGGCATCTGAAGATGAAATTTTCTCAGGTCTGGTCGGCGACTGTGGGGCGACTTGACCGGGAGTGCAGGCCCCGCAGCAGTTTCCGCCCCTCGCCGCTGACGGCCCCTCAGCACCAAGCACCAACCAGCACCAGCCGCCGGCTCCGCAGCCAGCTCCAGCTCCAGCTCCAGCGCAGCCAGCACTAGCTCCAGCGTGCCCTCCTCCCGCCCTCCGCCTCGCGGGGCGGCGGCCAGGGCCAACGCCTCTAATGAAGCGTATTGAAATCACGGAAACAAAAGACGGCGCGTTCATCTGCTGCAAGCGCCGAGTCGGGGGCCGATTGTCTCACACTGCACGCCGGCCGCCGGAATTACAATAAATTCGCGGCCCCCTCCCACTCCTCCACCCCCTCCGGCCCCCACTCCATCCACTCGTCCGCACCGGCCAATGCTCTCGCCCCGACCTCTTACCGCAGTTCACAGAAGAAGACGACTGCCCATAGCCTAGCCCATCTTCCGTTCTCGATCCCGGTAGCTGACTCAAGTACGTAAGAGTGCAGCGTGCTAGGTACGAGGGGCATTCGTTAAGTAATGCAGAATCTTCCTTTTCCCGGCCGACTTTGAGTGAACAAATGCAGAACTTGTTGCTGGACATCCTGGGATATTCCCGCTTCAGCTGCTATAGATTTATAAAGTTCCGACTAGTGCGGCGCTATATGTAGCCTTGAACGAAGATGCTTTTCAAGTACAGCGCTTTTCTTTTTTTAAAACCGGTGCATCGCAGGTACTGATAGGCGCATAGGCGCCTGAAGAATGTCTACGGAGACCTGGCAGTGAATGATATACTGTCAGCCGCTGGGCGAAGCGAGGAGTGTCTCTCGTCATTGCAATAACGTCGTGCAAATGTGTCTGATCTCTCGCGTGCCGATCGGCCGGACACAGCTGTGATTCCTGCAATATTGGAATAATGTGCAGACACTCTTATTTGATCCTCGTACATCCATAGTTGAAATGGAAGACAGTGGGACGTCAGCTGGTATACAACGCGGAAACTAGTTGCCAAAATAAAATCGACACCTTAAATACAGCTGGAGGAATTTCTTCATTTTTAATATGAACTCTTATTCGAGGTGATTAATGTATCATAATGAAACACTTCACTGCTTGACTGGACGCCTCTGTTAGTACTACTGAGCAACTGCTTGGCTACTCAAAGGTGTGTTCTTCCTCATCCACCCTACAGCTCAGATACCGCACCTTCCGACTTCCATCTGTTCGGTCTACTGAAGGATGCACTCGGCGGGAAACAGTACATGGATGATGGCGAGGTTACTAATGCATCAAGACGTTGACTCCGACGTCAACCAATAGAGTGATACCATCCGGACGTACAGGCCCTTCCAGTGAGAAAGCATAAGGCCGTTCCCTTGAATTGTGATTATGTTGAAAATAGGGTTTTGTAGCCAAAAGAGTCTGGAATAATATTATGTATTGAAATTCTGAATGAAACCAACCTACTTTCAGAAAAACATGCGTTGTGTTACTTACCGAATGCCCCTTCGTATTAAGGTCGATTAGCACTGTACGCCAACGGAATGGAAGCCAACGTCAGGTGCGTATCAAGGGTTGAGTCCTAGCTATGGATCGCAGTTCTTTAGGTTCTCACCACGGTTCTGTCTTAGGTTTGTAAAAATTGTATTCACAGAGTACCACTTCGTAATACACCTATGTACTGTTAACAGTAGCAACCTAAACTCATAAAAGATGTAAACTAATCAAGAATCTGAAGATGCGATCCTCGGGCTCGGAATCCATCGTGCGCTGAAATGAAAACCACGGTTTACGACTGAAGGAGGTTTGTTTTCCTATTTTACAAAAGTAATATAGTCGTGGATGCAACACTGGTATCAACGAATAAAATTAGGACATTTCGTATTTCATTTACATTTTCCTTACAAGAGAATAACAAAATTAAATTCAAGTAGAGAAAACATCTCCACATTCACTTCTGTTTCTTACACAGCTCCGTTCTCCGGATCAGATATTACTGAGTTTACAGTAAAGTTCATATGCTGTTGAGGAAGAAATGGCGACATTGACAAGAGGCCTTGTTGGTTTGTAACTGATAAACAATGCTAGCCTTTCACATGAAGTACGGCATGACATACATCAGCCATGGTCTTTCTTTTTTGAATACATTGACATTTCTCCATTCTTGTGTTACAGAGAAAAAATATTTAATAGATATTTGAGACACATCGATCATAATGTATTTGGAGATCTTACAATATCTCAGCAGAATCTTTGAATTAAAGAATGCTGTTTTATGCATTGAAACTACATGGAATAGGTTCATAGCTTTAAGTGACTCAGCCTTGATGCGTGGTATTTAAAAATAAGCTGCACCTACTGGTGATGATGATGATGAGCGTTTGGCGTCATTGGCCGGGAGGCCCCTCGCGGGGCAGGTCCGGCCGCCTTGGCGCAGGTCTTATTACATTCGGCGCCACATTGGGCGACCTGCACGCCGGATGGGGATGAAATGACGATGAACACAACACAACACCCAGTCCCTGAGCGGAGAAAATCTCCGACCCAGCCGGGAATCGAACCCGGGCCCGGAGGACGGCAATCCGTCACGCTGACCACTCAGCTACTGGGGCGGACGCACCTACTGGTAACGAATGTTCGCAAAATTTTCTCCATGATTTCACACTTACAAGTCTAGAGACATGCAGCAGAGTAAAGAGAACACAATAGCACTCATAATGCGTATTTGAAAAAATGGCATGTATGACGTTTTTCATTTATACTCTTCATTTAATGTTAGGGAATGACGAGTTTTCTTGATCTTGTTTTTGCATGCTTCAGTAGTAGTATAGGTTGAGTATATGAGCAGAGCTTTATGTAATTTGAGTTGTACAGTAAATTTAATTTCATTCAGTTTACATCATAATCCAAAATGTAGAATAAAACACTCTTGATTAACACATTTCAGTTTATTTAGTGTAACATATAGAGACTAGGTCACCACTTGATTGGATGTCCATATACACTACTAACATGTCAAATGTCAAACCTCAAATGAAAACGAGACAGATGGAGAAAAGTACATAAACTGCGTGTTATTTCAAAACTAATCGCCACAATAAATTAATCCCTTTGTGAGATAAGACGGCGAATGCTTTCACGGAAAAAGCTTGCTGACGCCTACGGAACCATGGTTGCATCCTGGCGTGCACCTCTTCGTCCGAAGCAAATCGACTGTCACTAATGTGTTTCTTCGGGCTACAAAAATATGGAAATCGCGTGGGAGAGATCTGGACTGTATGGAGGATGCTTAAGATCTTTCCACCGAAACTTCTGCAACGTAATCTAAATAATGTTGGCAACATATGGGAGGGAATTTCTTTGGCAGGTTGTTTCGACTAAGCCGCGAAAGTCCGCTGGGAACCCTTACATACTCTCCAGACAGAGCAGATCCGCCCCACATGCGATTTACATATTTTTGGAGTCATGAAGAAAGATGTTCGTGACTTCGTGGCCATCGATTTGCTTCCTACGAAGAGTTACACGCCTGGGTGCAAACACGGTTCCGCAGGCAACCGCAAGTATTTTTCTATGAAGCCATTAACCATCTTGTCTCACAGTGGGATAAATGAATTAACAGTTAAATTCTTTTGAAATAATAAACGATTTACTTAGATTTTATCCGTTTGTCTCGTTTTCATTTGACTACCCCTTATAGATCGATATCCCTTTGTGTTACAGCAACAGCTGCGTCGCAATGTGCTCCACAGGCTATGATAAGACAATTATTGAGGTTGGCTACACAGCCGAAATTACCTCCTAATGAACATAATGAAATGAAATGATTGTTTATTCCTAACAGGGTCATTTAATCATGTTTAGGAATGAAAACCCACGAAGCGAGGATCGTACATGAAATCCTTTTTTCCCTTTTTTTCTTTTACACGTCTAGTTCCGTAGCACCAAATTGAGAAGCAAATCTCCAAGGTCATGGAACATTTGAGTACATAAAGTTACAACATAAAAGTAATAAGGGATAGAATAAAATGTTTATGAAACCAAAAAAAGACAAGCTATTAGTTTATGTAAACGCAGTCAACAACATAACACAGGAATCAGGTTAATTTTTCAAGGAACTCCTCGACAGAATAGAAGGACTGACCCATGAGGAAACTCTTCAGTTTCAATTTGAAATCGCGTGGATTACTGCTAAGATTTTTGAATTCTTGTAGTAGCTTATTGAAAATAGATGAAGCAGTGTACTGCACACCTTTCCGCACAAGAGTCAAGGAAGTGCGATCCAAATGCATATTGGATTTCTGCTTGGTATTAACTAAGTGAAAGATGCTAATTCTTGGGAATAAGCTGTTATTGTTAACAAGAAACGACAGTAAAGAATATATATATATATATATATATATATATATATATATATATATATATATATATATATATATTGATAGGCTAATGTCAGAATACCCAGACTAATGAGCAGGGGTCGAGAAGACCACTTATTTCCCGATCCGCCCGTTTCTGAGCCAAAATTATCCTTGGAGAATGGGAGGAGTTGCCCCAAAATATAATACCATACGTTGTAAGAGAGTGAAAATAATTAAAGTTCACTACTTTTCGTGTCGAACTTTCACTTACTTCAGATACCGTTCGAATAGTAAAAATGACATCAATAGCCTGAATACCTAGAAATTTGAACTGTCCAGTTTCACTAATCGTGTGCCCATTGTGTGTCATTAAAACCTCGAGTTTTGTTGAAATGTGTGTTATAATCTGTAAAGACTGAGTCCTACTGTGATTTAGCGTTAGTTTATTTTCTACAAGCCACGAACTTATGTCTTTAACTGCACTATTTGAAACAGTGCCAACGCTACACACATCCTTTACTACCAAGCTAGTATCATCAGCAACCAGAAATACTAGAGGGCATATTATTTGTATAAATAAGGAATAGGAGTGGCCCCCAGCACAGATCCCACGGACACATCCCATTTGATCGTGCCCCACTCAGACCCCACATTATAGCCATTCTCAACACTGTGGATAATGACCTTTTGCTGTCTGTTGTTCAAGTGAGAGGTGAACCAATTGTGAGCTATTCCCCGTATTCCATAATGGTCCAATTTCTGGAACAATATTTTGTAATCAACACAATCCAACACCTTAGTTAAATAAAAAAAGATGCGTAGCGTTCGAAACCTTTTGTTTAACCCAACCAGTATGTCACAGAGAAAAGAGAATATAGCATTTTAAGTTACTCAACCACTTCAAAAACAGAACTGTACATTTCATAGCAAATTATGTGAAATACATTGATAAATTATCCTTACAGACACATCCTTTTCAATAACTTTAGCAAACACTGATGGCATAGAAATACGTCTAAAATAGTCTACGTTATACCTTTCTCATTTCCTATAAAGCGGCTTTACTACTGAGTTCTTCAGTAATTCAGGAAACTGGGCATTCTTAAAAGAAAAATTACAAATATGGCTAAGTACAGGGCTAACATGTGCACCAGTGTACTTAAATATTGTGCTAGGTACTCCATCATATCCATGACAATTCTTAGTCTTCAGTGATTTAATTATTGACTTAGTCTCCATCTTGTCAGTATCACAGAGAAGTATTTCAGACATAAGTCTCGGCATTTTCCAAGAGAGTTATATGATTCCATGTAGAAACCAAGTTTTTATTTAATGCACCAGCAATGTTCAGAAAGTGACTGTTAAATACTGTACATATGCCTGACTTATCAGTAAGAGAAATATTTTTACTACGAACTGACTTTACATGGTCCACCTTGTGCTGCTGACCAGACACTTCCTTCACGACTGACCATATGGTTTCAATTTCATACTGTGAATTAGCTATTCTATTTGCGTACCACATACTCTTTGCCTTCCTAATAATGTTTTAAGCACCTTACAATGCTGTTTTTCATGGGCTACTGCAGCTTGATTGTGACTACTTATAACATTTTGATATAGATCCCACTTTTTTCTACATGATATCCTTATCCCACTAATCAGCCACCCAGGCTGCCTTTTACTGCTAGTACCCTGTTTAGAACGTTCTAATGGAAAGAAAATTTCAGAGAGTATGGGAAATATGTTAACGAAGGCATTATATTTGTCATCTATGTTATCGGTACAACAAACATCCTGCCACTTTTGCTCCTTAACAAGATTTTAAAAAACTCTCCATTGCCATTGGATTAGCTTTTCTACATTGTTTGTAATAATATATAACATTTGTTTGAGTACTAAAAACTTTTAGAGTTAAAATTTGTGCATCATGGTCTGAAAGACCATTCACCCTTTCAATAACAGAATGCCCATCTAGTAATGAAGAGTCAATAAAAATATTCTCTATGGCTGTACTACTGTTTCCCCGCACTCAGTTTGGAAAAAAACATAGTATGCATCAGATCACATTAATTTAGGAGATCTTCCAACAACCTTTTTCTTGCACAATCACATACTAAATTAATATTGAAGCACCACGTATAACTAATCTTTGATACTTCCTATAAAGTGACCAAGAACCCTCTTTAGCTTGAGCTGAAATGCTCTGAAGCCAGAGTTAGGGGACCTATAAATAACAACAATTAGAAGTTTAGTTGCAAAATTCAACTGCCCGTTCACAACATTCAAATACCTGTTCAGTGCAGTGTCGTGATACGTCTGCAGACTCAAAGGGGATACTGTTTTTTTACGTACATGGCCACTCTACCACTCCGCGTAGAGCTCCTTGAAAAACAGTCCCCTAATCTGTATCCTGGTAAATGTAGCCCCTGAATTGTCAGACTATTTAAGTGGTGCTCAGATATACCAATTACGTCAGGGTCAACATCTATAAACTGTTCACTAACTTTACCTCTAACACCTCTTATATTTTGATGAAATATGCTAATTCCTTCACTACTCGGATACCTGACCTCCTCTGAAGTTGATTTCTTTGTTAGGGAAACTTCCTTTAAGCAGGTAGACCTATAAGCTAACTTCAGTCTAAAAAAGGTGTAGTTCTAACACCAACTACTAGAGGAATTTTTCCACGAGAGATCCCACTGTCACCTATAAGCTTTGCCAGCCTCCCCTTCCCATACCTATCGAAGTGCAGTCCACGCCTAGTGAAACCCGATCTAGGCTGGCACCACTGCACTGTGAGCCATGCCCTCCGCCACCAGTGCCTTCTCCAGCCCCATGTTAATACGTCTAACAGCAGTATTGAGGCCGATCAGGACGATGAAGTAGTTGTACGAAGTTTGAGCACCTATATTTACTAGGTCATCGTACTCCCCGTCTTATCAAGACTATTCCCAGCTCCACACACAATCACTACCTGATCCTCTTTCGTAAAATTTCTCCCCTATGTTAACAGTGAGCTGAGCCAACTCTGCACTAGGCTTCACAACGCTGATGATATGGTATTCACTCCCCAACACTTCCTGCAACTGCTGGCCCACACCTCTGTCATGCGAACTCCCTAGCAGCAAAACTTTCTCCTTTATGTTAGATTTTACTACAGTTGACTTACGCTCCCTACCTGCTGAATACTGCTGCATGTTTCCTACATTTATAGCTACAAGAGGCTCCTCTCCACTCAACTCTGACAGCTAGTCAAATCAATTGATTATATGCAAAGTACAAGTGTCTGAATATCTCAGTGTCTGAATATCTCCTCCTCCTAGCTGCTTTCTTACCAACTGCCATTCCCATTCCTTTGCGCCCTTCGCTCTCATCAACAGATCTTATGCTCCTGCTCCGCTATCAACTTATTTTTGCTACAAATTCTGCATGTCCAGGAGAGGACCTCTCTAGAATGCCCACTCGCTTCCCCACTACATTCTCCCCAATGAAAATACTTTAAGCAAATCTCACACCGTAACCAACTACTCACAAATCTTCATCAAAGACGACACTTCTCATTCACGGCAAAATTTTAACAGTTATTGAAAAGACTAAACGTCTACGTTACCTAAGTTCAATTACAATTGTAGAACTATTTAAAGAACCAGCAATAGTGATCTCGAATTTCGCTCTCTACTAAGAAAGCAACTGCTTTTATTAATACTACTAAACCACAACTAACACCAATACCACAAAAACTTCATACAATTTCTTATCTAAAACCAAAAATTTAAGCTACCGCTGGAACACTCAACGAAATTAAACACAGTGAACGAAAATTTTACTGAAATGTTTCACTACAAACAATAAGAAATGCCAGCTGAAAACTAGCGTACAAACTGTAATAAATGACTTCTACGCAGAAACAACTCTAAAAAGAATTTATTAAACCATTATTTCGCCAGAAAGAGCACGAGATACCGTTGAAAGCTACTTAGTTTAATAAGTGCCGGTCGCTGTGGCCGAGTGGTTCTAGGCGCTTCAGTCTGAAACCGGCGCAACCGCTACGGTCGCAGGTTCGAATCCTGCCTAGGGCATGGATGTGTGTGATGTCCTTAGGTTACTTAGGTTTAGGTAGTTCTAAGGTCTAGGGGACTGATGACCTCAGATGTTAAGTCCCATAGTGCTCAGAGCCATTTGAACCATTTTTTTAGTTTAATAAGTGAATAACAATGCACAAACAACTTTGTCAGAACTTAAGAACCTCTACAGCGGCAACTGCACGCCGTGAAATGTAAACACATTGCTGACACTTCGTTGAACGACGTCAGCACACTCACGAATAATAGGCCACTCGAACAGTAATACCAAAAGAAAGATTGACATAAATGAAAAGCCGGCCGGAGTGGCCGTGCGGTTCTAGGCGCTACAGTCTGGAGCCGAGCGACCGCTACGGTCGCAGGTTCGAATCCTGCCTCGGGCATGGAAGTGTGTGATGTCCTTAGGTTAGTTATGTTTAATTAGTTCTAAGTTCTAGGCGACTGTTGACCTCTGAAGTTAAGTCGCATAGTGCTCAGAGCCTTAAATGAAAATCCACTAATAAGTTACTTTCACAGGACAGATTGAAATCAATAATCCTTAAAATATCTGAAGCCTAAAAGTTTGTAAAATATAGGTGAACGATTTGAAAAGCAGTCCAGCACATGCGACCTCACACGAAAGATTCTTTATTTGCCTAACAATCTAGCCATCTTCATATCATAAAACACACTTGATTAGTGTTGGTACATTACGGCTTCACAAATGGTTAAAATATTTCTTAAAATGACAACATCCATACAAGATATAGTTAAAAACAGCTTTTCATCGTTTCTGGCCAGTGTAATTAAACGATGGTCATAATACAAAGGCGTTATGGCGTTAAAACTTAGTAAGTGACACAATCAGTATTTACATCACCCCATAACAAAGATTGTCATATATATGTTGCTGTAATGTGGTACATGTGATTAGTATAACAGCTGACACCGATTACAACATTCATGGGCGTCAGCTGTTTTACTAATCACATATACCATGCTACAGTAACGTACATATATACACTGACGAAAAAAAATTGAAACACCAAAAAATAACTGGTATAGGATAATGATAGACATTTGTCTACGTAACATATTTCATTAACATTGCAGGTTCACAGGTTAATGTAAGCTGGAGATAAGCCATTGCGAGGGTGAAAAGCCGGCCGGAGTGGCCGAGCGGTTAAAGGCGCTACAGTCTGGAACCGCACGACCGCTACGGTCGCAGGTTCGAATCCTGCCTCGGGCATGGATGTGTGTGATGTCCTTAGGTTAGTTAGGTTTAAGTAGTTCTAAGTTCTAGGGGACTTATGACCACAGCAGTTGAGTCCATAGTGCTTAGAGCCATTTGACCCATTTTTGAGGGTGAAATACTGGAAACTCCATGTCTGTTGCACTTAGTCGTTCAATGCAAGGACGGTTAGTGCTATTTGCGGATGGCGCTGGAGTTGTCGTCCGATGATGTCCCATATGTGCTGAACTGGAGACAGATATGGCATCGAGCAGGCCAAGGCAATGTGTCCGCACTCTCTAGAGCATGTTGGATTACAACATTGGTATGTGGGCGAGCATTATCTTGTTGGAAAACATCCCCTGGAATGCTGTTCATGAATGGTAGCACAACAGTATGACTCACCAGATTGACGTGCAAATTTTCAGTCAGGGTGCTTGGGGTAACCACGAGAGTTATCCTGCTGTAATACATAATCCCACCCCAGACCATAATACCAATCACAGCCCAGTGTGACTAACGCACAGACAGGTTGGTTGTAGGGCCTTAACTGGCCTCCTTCTAACCAACACATGGCTGTCACTGGCATCGAGGCAGAACCAGCTTTCGTCAAAAAATACAACGGACCACCACCCTGTCCTCAAATGAACTCCCGCTTGAGAGCAGTGAAGTCGCGAATGACAGTCGTTTAGCATCAGTGGAGTGCACGCTACAGGGCGTCTGGGTCAAAGTTGTCCTTGAAGCAACAGATTTCTGACCGTTGTGTCACTGTGGTGCCAAATGCTGTAAAACTGCTGTTGCAGATGCAGTACGTCACGCCAGAGCCGTGCGCCAAACACAGCGGTCTTCTCTTTCAGTAGTTCCGCTTGGCCTTCGGGAGTTCGGTCTTCTTGCGATCGTACATTCTTTTGACCACCTCTGCCAACAGTCATGTACAGTGGCTACATTCGTGCCAAGTCTTTTTGCAGTATTTACGAAGGAACATCCAGCTTCTCGTAGCCATATTACACGAACTCGTTCAAACTCAGTGAGGTGTTGACAACGGCGTCTTCGTAGCATTAAAAGCATTCTTTACTAACATCAACTCAGCATATCCAATCTCATACGGGGTAGCTAACTCTCACGATCGTTGTAGCATGTGTTTAAAGCAGACTTAACTTGCATCCTAGTAGTAGCGCTACTAGCCCCACTCTTATGCGACTAGAATGAAATTTGAATAGACACTATCTTTCGAACATAGAAACACCCTTGCCAGTTATCCTTTAGGTCGCACAACCCCTTCTTGGTGTTACGATTTTTTTGCGTCAGTGTATGATGATCTCTGTTGCGAGATGTAAATACTGACTGTGTCAGTTACCAAGTTTTAACGGCATAACGCCTTTGCTCTACGACCATCGTTCAATTAGACTGGTCATAAACGATGAAAAGCTGTTTCAACTATTTTATTTATTGATGTCGTCATCTTAAGAAAAATTTTAGTAATATGTGGAGCCTTAATGGGACCAACACTAATCAAGAATGTTTTATGATCTGAAGATCGCTACATTGTTAGCCAAATAAAGAAGATTTCAAAAAGTGGTTCAAATGGCTCTGAGTGCTATGGGACTTAACTTCTGAGGTCATCAGTCCCCTAGAACTTAGAACTACCTAAACCTAACTAACCTAAGGACATCACACACATCCATGGCCGAGGCAGGATTCGAACCTGCGATCGTAGCGGTCGCGCGGTTCCAGACTGTAGTGCCTAGAACTGCTCGGCCACCCCGGCCGGCAAAGAAGATTTCATGTGCGATATTGACTTTATGGGTTTTCATTCCTATCGTAAATAAAAAATTTACAACAGACTGCACAACTCCGGGATGGCAATGTCAACACCGACTAACAGTATCAGCCAGTACGGCAGACTGATATTATTCAAGAAATGTTACTTCTCCTCGGAAACTCAAATTCTTAATGGTTTCGTAATTGCGAGGTGAAACCACAGTAGGACAAGTCGTGCTTGCTTTGTCAGTGGCTGTGATACCGTCCCTGTACACCTTACTCGAGCGCCGGCGGTTCTGAAGCAGATGACCTGAATCCACCTGAGCAGCGTTCTCATAAGCAGCGCGGCGGCCATGTTTAAGGGAAACGCTGCTGCTGCGGCCATATTCGGAAAGTCTCTCACAGTTCCGCGGCCGGCCATAATGCTTCACATTGCGTGCGCCGGGCCTTCAACAAGTTCGCCAAACTTGCGCCGTTGTGAATGGGCCAGCCACGGCGAGTCCGCCTCTGCAGCCAGGCCGCTACAGCGCGGCGGGGAGGCCGGCCGCTTTACTTCGAGTCAAATCTCATTCTGAATTTACATAAAGTCTACGTAAATGTTGAACAACAGAGGTAACGAATACTCTGATTCCAAGACTCAAATAATGTGGTGGACGCTTGTGCCCAACCTCCAAGTAAAATTGCAAAGTTCAGTGTCTCCAATGTAGGATCAATACACGGAATAATGTCACCAGTTTCAATAGAGAGATAGCATTTCCATTTCTAAATCTAATAACAAACAAATTTGAGAGGTCATACTCATAAGTTGAGTCTTCAGCTCACACAGAAGCTCCAGCTCATTAGATGCATTTAATGTGTTGCTGTAGTAATCAGTCCAATGAATGGTTGGACGCAGCACCTCACGACGGTCTATCTTCTTCAAACTTTTCAGGTCGGCGTAACTATTGCACACTATATCCATTTGAACCTGCTTGCTGTATTCAAGGCTTGGTGTCCTCTACAATTTTTAATCCCTACACTTTCATCTACATCTACATACATACTCCGAATCCACTATACGGTGCGTGGCTGTGGGTACCTCGTACAACAACTAGCATCTTCTCTCCGCCGGCCGTTGTGGCCGTGCGGTTCTAGGCACTTCAGTCCGGAACCGCGCTGCTGCGACGGTCGCAGGTTAGAATCCTGCCTCGGGCATGGATGTGTGTGATGTCCTTAGGTTAGTTAGGTTTAAGTAGTTCTAAGTCTAGGGGACTGATGACCTCAGATGTTAACTCCCATAGTGCTTAGAGCCATCTTCTCTCCCTGTTCCACTCCCAAACAGAACGAGGAAAAATGACTGCATATATGCCTCTGTACAAGCCCTAATCTCTCTTATCTCTGTGGTCTTTCCGCGAAATATAAGTTGGCGGCACTAAAATTGGACTGCAGTCAGCCTCAAATGCTGGTTCTCTAAATTTCCTCAGTAGTGATTCACGAAAAGAACGCCTCCTTTCCTCTAAAGACTCCCACCCGAGTTGCTGAAGCATTTCCGTTACACTCGCGTGATGATCAAACCTACCAGTAACAAATCTAGCAGCCCGCCTCTGAATTGCTTCTATGTCCTCCCTCAATCCGACCTGATAGGGATCCCAAAAACTCGAGCAGTACTCAAGAATAGGTCGTATTAGTGTTTTATAAGCGGTCTCCTTTACAGATGAACCACATCTTCCCAAAATTCTACAAATGAACCGAAGACGACTATCCGCCTTCCCCACAACTGCCATTACATACTTGTCTCACTTCATATCGCTCTGCAATGTTACGCCCAAATATTTAATCAACGTGACTGTGTCAAGCGCTACACTACTAATGGAGTATTCAAACATTACAGGATTCTTTTTCCTATTCATCTGCGTTAATTTACATTTATCTATATTTAGAGTTAGCTGCCATTCTTTACACCAATCACAAATCCTGTCCAAGTCATCTTGTATCCTCCTACAGTCTCTCTACGACGATACCTTCCCGTACACCACATTATCATCAGCAAACAGCCGCACATTGCTATCCACCCTATCCAAAAGATCATTTATGTAGATAGAAAACAACAGCGGACCTACCACACTTCCCTGGGGCACTCCAGATGATACCCTCACCTCCGATGAACACTCACCATCGAGGACAACGTACTGGCTTCTATTACTTAAGAAGTCTTCGAGCCACTCACATACTTGGGAACCAATCCCATATGCTCGTACCTTAGTTAGGAGTCTGCATTGGGGCACCGAGTCAAACGCCTTCCGGAAGTCAAGGAATATGGCATCCGTCTGATACCCATCATCCATGGTTCGCAGGCTATCATGTGAAAAAAGGCGTGTTGCGTTTCGCAGGAGCGATGCTTTCTAAAGCCGTCCACTTTACCTCATCCTTAAATTTACTATTCCTCGACTCTCAAGATGTGTCCTGTCGACCTCATCGCAATATGATATGACAGGAAACGTTGTTATAAAAATATTTTTGCTACTGAATGCGATGTCACTCCGTGTCCTGATCAAATAACATCCTGTGTATTCTGATACGTAACAGCCCACCTAGGAGGTTTACTGCACCGCTCGATACCACAACTCTTAATTCATTTAGAGCTTGTAATCACCCAGATTAACTGTACAATTATAATATAAGTACAGTGTTCGCGCTAGTGTTCTCTACCTTGTGAATGATATGAAGTGTATAGGATATTGAAACTGTAAGGTACGAAACCTATAGAATTCGATTAATTTGTACGAACATCTGAAATTAATTATTACCTCAAAATAAACGACCAAATGAAGTCGTATAACGCTGTGTTACTTAACAGCTGAGACACTAGTCTTTTGACTGGTTTGATGCAGCCCGCCACGAATTCCTCTCCCGTGCCAACCTTTTCATTTCAGAGTATCACTTGCAACCTACGTCCTAAATTATTTGCTGGATGTATTCCAGTCTCTGTCTTCCTCTTCAGTTTTTACCCTCTGCAGCTCCTTCTAGTACCGTGGAAGTTATTTCGCGGTGACATTTCTGCTACTTCTCATTACTTTAGGCTTTCTTCGTTTACATCCTGTAATTCTTCTTCACTGTCACTGATGATAGCAATGTCATAACTAATCTTATCAGTGATATCCTTTCATCTTGAATTATAATTCCACTCTTGACCTCTGTTTTCTTTTATTTCTATCATTGCTTATTCGATGTATAGATTGAACAACAGTCCCGAAAGGTTACATCCCTATCTCACGCCCTTTTTAATCCGAGCAATTCGTTCTTGGTCACTCTTATTGTTCCCTCTTGGCTTTTGTACATATTGTATGTTACCCGTCTTCTATAGCTTACCTCTATTTTTCTCAGAATTTCGAACATTTTGCACCATTTGACACTGCCCAACGCTTTCCACAGGTCGACAAATACTATGATCGTGTCTTGATTTTTCTTTAGCCTTGCTTCGGTTAGCAACCGCAACGTCAGAAATTCTTCTATGGTGCCTTTACCTTTCTTAAAGCCAAACTGAACGTCATCTAACAAATCCTCAATTTTTTTTCTATTCTAAGTATCTGAAATGAAGACATAGTTTGCGATTTTATAAATGAACGTTAGTCGCTCGTTGGGGCATTGTTGGCCTAAAGGGCTTGTGACGTATTGCCTAGGTCGCTGTGTTCAAAAAATCTGCAGTACGTATCTGTCTCTTATTTCACGTTGCACACTGATTGAAACTAAAATGTGAGTCCAGTTCTTGGCAAGAATTCTGGGACAACGAGCAGATCTCTGTTACTGAGGTACACCACTTATACAGACGTTTTATATTTCATCGACCTTCTGACTGCAATAACCTTACGTAAATCCATTTCATTTAAAGAAGAAAACATTACGTCACAACGTGGTTAAAAACTAGTGAACGAAATAACCTGTAACGTAACAGTGCTCTCCTCTGTGTTACCACAGATATGTGTTGTGAATGTAGAACGTGGGAGGGCCTAATTGTACACTGCAACATCAAGGCGCATTACAAAGATTCTAAAGGGAGTCTCGTTTTCTCTTCGCCCAAACTGTTGACCAATGACGTACCCCATTTATAAAGTGAGACATCGTGCGGTGATTTGTTTTCAGTAGTTAAAGGGGAGCAATGCTGCGGCTTCCCATGTTGATGAGCAGAGCACGGCAAATGCCATAATCCGATTTCCCAGAAATTTCGCTCAGTGGAAGATGGGTCAAAATAAACGAAGGCTTATACGTGGATACTCGGCTGTTTCTGAGAAAACGAGGGTCAAAGTCTTCAAGGTACTTTATGTGCCTCTTAGCGAATAAACAATTCAATCAAAGCCGTGACACAGAAGTTAGCGTCGCTGTTTCACACTTTTGCGCCCCGTGTTCGAAAGTCTATTATTATTTGTTTTTTTATTTATTTACCCATGTCCGTAGAAGATTGCTACACGAATATTTTTCAGTGTATATTGAAATTATGTTTCCCCTGTTCTTCTACTAATTTTATGTCCGGTGAATAAATTAAAAAAATAAATGAATGAGAAAATTATTTGAAACTGTTTTCGGTAAAATTCCTGTAGTGTATCTTGATTCAAAAACCATTGCAAGCTCACGTTTTGGGTAAAGAGATCTGTTATGCGTGGTCTGCCCAAACTTATTGCCAACACGAGCAATCTTCAGCAATGTTCACTACATTTCTTTCTAGAGTGGGATTCATACGAAGTAATGTCACGGTTTAAAACGTACCTTGGCGCGTTGCTCTTGGTGTTCGGAAGTTTCATCTTTTAAATGTTTCTACGATCGCTATCATCCAAGTGCATGCATAAAAACTTTCTGAAGAATAAACGTAAGAATAAATATAAGAATTAGTATAATAATTTGAAAATTTAAAAGTGTTGTAACCCCTGAAAATACCATGCAGACATATATTTTGCACTGATGCGCCAAAAAAAACTGGTATATGCATGCGTATTCAAATACAGAGATATGTAAACAGGCAGAATATGGCGCTATTGTCAGCAACGCCTATATAAGACAGCAAGTGTCTGGCGCATTTGTTAGATGGGCTACTGCTGCTACAATGGCAGGTTATCAAGATCTGAGTGAGTTTGAACGTGGTGTTATAGTCGGCTCACGAGCGATGGGACACAGCATCTCCGAGATAGCGATGAAGTGAGGATTTCCCCGTACCACCATTTCACGTGTGTACGGTGAATATCAGGAATCATATAAAACAATAAATCTCCGACTTCAATGCGACCAGAAAAAGATCCTGCACGAACGGGACCAACGACAGCTGAAGAGAATCGTTCAACGTGATAGAAGTGCAGCCCTCCGGCAGATTGCTTCAGATTTCAACGTTGGGCCATCAACAATTGTCGGCGTGCGAATCATTCAGCGAAACATCATCTATATGTGATTTCAGAGCC
Source organism: Schistocerca cancellata (assembly GCF_023864275.1). Classification (NCBI taxonomy): domain Eukaryota; kingdom Metazoa; phylum Arthropoda; class Insecta; order Orthoptera; family Acrididae; genus Schistocerca; species Schistocerca cancellata. The sequence goes on along the minus strand of NC_064630.1, from coordinate 533,505,020 downwards.
GAAGACCCACTTGTGTACTCGCCTGGGCCCGTCAATACCGACATTGGACTGTCGATGAGTGAAACATTTTGTCTGGTCGGACGAGTCTCGTTTCAAATTGTATCGAGTGGATGGACGTGTACGGGTATGGAGACAACCTCATGAATCCATGGACCCTGCATGTCAGCAGGGGCCTGTTCAAGCTGGTGGAGGCTCTATAATGGTGTGGGCTGAGTGCAGGGGGCGCCTGATACGTCTAGTTACGACTCTGACAGGTGACACGTACCTAAGCATGCTGCCTGAGTACCAGCATCCGTTCATGTCCATTGTGCATTCCGACGGACTTCCTCAATTCCAGCAGGTCAATGCGACGCCCCACACGCCCAGAATTGTTACAGAGTGGTTCCAGGAACACTCTTCTGAGTTTAAACACTTCCGCTGGCAACCAAGCTCCCCAGGCATGAACGTTATTGACCGTATCTGGGATGTCTTGCGACGTGCTTTTCAGAAGAGATCTCCGCCCCCTCGTACTCTTACGGATTTATGGACAGCCCTGAAAGATACATGGTTTCAGTTCCTTCCAGCACTACTTCAGGCATTAGTCGAGTCCATACCACGTCGTGTTGCGGCACTTCTGCCTGCTCGCGGGGGGCCCTAAACAATATTAGGCAGGTGTACCAGATTCTTCGGCTCTTCAGAGTAAATGCCTGCCACACAGTGGTTCCTTCATCCAAGAAAGGATGGAGAAGTCAGTGGGTGCTATCTTAGGTGAACAGACTGGGCTGCTAGAACATGTGCCTTTACAAGTACGACACAACATGTGGTTCATGCTTCGTGCTCGTATTGTGGACGGCTGTGATACAATACGCCATTCTCCAGGGCTGCATCAGCGCATCAGGGATTCCATGCGACGGAGGGTGGATGCATGTATCCTCGCTAACGGAGGACATTTTGAACAAAGTGTTTGAAGTCACGCTGGTACGTTCTGTTGCTGTGTGTTTCCATTCCATGATTAATGTGGTTTAAAGAGAAGCAATAAAATGAGCTCTAACATGGAAAGTAAGCGTTTCCAGACACATGTCCACATAACATATTTTCTTTCTTTGTGTGTGAGGAATGTTTCCTGAAAGTTTGGCCGTACCTTTTTGTAACACCCTGCATAGACGTTGCTGGCTACAGTGCCGTTTTCTGCCTTTTATATATCTCTGTATTTGAATATGCATGCCTACGCCAGTATCCTCGGTGCGTCAACGTATAAAGAATGACAATGAGTTGATTTTTGTAGTGGAATACGATCACCAGGTTTGATGGTCACAGATTGAATTTTTTCTATGTGACAGTTAACACGATTACTCCTTGGTTCAGGGTGGCAGTCTCTTGCTTTAGAAAATATTTACTGCCTATACTTTGCATCGAATAAGAGTTGTGAAGATTCGACATGAACTACCTTGCCTCGGTGCCGTGCGAAGAGACCGCAAAGGCGAAGTTCGTTCCGTCTGGAAATCCGTAGGGCAGGGGTGGAAAAATACTCTCGCGAGGCCGTTGCAAAGCCGGCCAGACCGGAGAACTGGCCTGGTCTCTGCGGGAATCGGTCGCCGAGGGACGGCAGTGGCAGAAAATAGCCTGACGCGTTTCACCTCCGTAGAACAGAAATGATGGGACAACCGCTGTGTCATGTCGGCTCACCCCAGTACAGTCTCTGAGAAAGCTTGCAAAATCATGCAGTAGCCGGTCCGAGTTGCAATTGTGTCTTATAAATTAACGTTGTCAGCAGTGAAACCGTACCACAGTAACATGTTTATTGCCGTTGTATGATTCTCAACAAGCAGCTGCGCTATCGATGTGTAAAATTACATCTGAGATATACGCAACGAAGTGTGCTTGTAAGATCTGCACGCGCATTTGGTACAAGGTCAGAAGGGGGGTTGTTAGTAACTGTGGAAATAAATATTCTGCCTTTACGATTGTCAGATAGAGCTACATGCGGTTGGTAGCGATAAGGAGACACAGAGAAGCTGATAGAGATCAGTAGAAACAAATTACGAATAATATGCAAATCGGCTTAATTTCTGGAGAACTAGTACGTGACAGAGGAACTGGCATAACCAGTTGCGGGATATGAATACAAGTACGAGGGCGTGCTGAAAAGTAACGCCTCCGAACTGTTTACTCTGTTCTCATTACCGGTTCAGATATTAAGTGCCATGCATGTTACCTGGTCGACGTTCTTGCTTCGATGAAGCAAGCTGAAATGGCCTGCCGCTAGCTAGCTCCAAATTGGAGGGTGTAACATGGCGAGGTGTAACGTAACAACGTTGCTATGTGAGAAAAGCTTGGAGCGGAATAAAACGTACGGCAACCGACGAGACTCATAGGAATTTGGCTGATGAGCTCATCAGAGAAAACCGTCGGATAACACAGACACTGCTCTCAGGCAAGTGTGGCATATTACGAGAGCGTTACATTCCGGCTGCAGAACCTCGGCTGAGAAAACTGTGTGCACAGTGGGTGCCTCGAATGCTCACTCCTGACATGAAACGGAGAAGATTGGACAACTGTCAACAACTACTTATTCGTTTTGAGCGTGAGATTGATGGGTTCCTTAACAACATTGTGGCAGGTGATGAAAGCTGGGTTCGACACACTGAGCCCGAAAACGCGAGCGCATTAATGGAGTTCCGCCACGAAGGATCATCGACGCCAAAAAAGATCAAGACCATGCCATCAGCAGGTGAAGTCATGCACACAGTGTTCTGGGACGTTAGAGGTGTGGTGCATTTGAAATTCATGCCTAAAGGTACCACCAAGGTACTGGGAGACACGCAGAGAATTGAAAGTACGAATTCGAAGAGTTCTTCCACACGTGCAGTACTCTCTCCTTCAACACGACAATGTAGACCACACAAGAGCGCTGCAACATCTGCAATAACCGAACGCCTTGGGTTTACTGTCGTCGACAGTTCTCCATACAATTCTGACTTGGTCCCATCTGATTTTCAACTGCCTCCAAGTCTTAAAGAGAACCTTCGGGGACTTCACTTTGCTAACGATTATGCGGTGAACGCAGAGGTGGCTGCGTGAAGAAAATTAAACCTTCTGAATTGATCCATTATGAATGGTTCTGAAAGCCTGCGACTTTGAAAACAGTAGGTTTGTTTATAAATAACTCATCTGCTACCAGTCACAATTTTCTTTATTTTATTTTTCGAACGACGCGTTTCGGGAAATGATTCCTATTTTCAAGTGCGTTTTTTGTGTTTGTCATGCCATTCCTATGTGATGTTGTCGATGTGTGAGATTCTGCTTCATTTCGTTGAATTTACTGCAATATATAAGAAAACACGCGATTTTTAGTTGGTTGTCGATCTTTTTGTGAAGTTAGTGGCGAAATTTAGAAGAACTTGTACTTACAGTTTCCTAATGGTCCATTTGTGCAGAGGCTCACACACACTAAACATAACACACAACTTGTTGTACACTTTTAAACATCGGAAACATTTTACATAAACAAAACAATGACACACATGTTCTTACAAGTAGTCAACAGAGATGACATTATAGGTCTTCCATAGAGTATGATATGCTTTTGTACAAAGGGTTATTTACCTTAACAATTTGGATCATAATTTACTTATGTCTATTTCACAATTGTGCTCATTTCTATGTGTTACTATTTTTATTAAGTATACTGTCGAAACATCTGAAGAAATTCACGGATTCACTTTCAAGTTTTTCGTTTAATATTTTATCTTCATATTTTCTGTAATGTGAATATATCTCCAGTTCTTCTAGCAAATCTATTTTATGTCCTTTATTTAGTTGGTGCAGTACCTTGACATTTTGCTTTATTTTTCTAAATGGGTGTCCTGTATTATGTACATTTGTTGCTATGACTGATGAAGTGTGTCTGTTATGTGTGTAGGCTTTATGTGCTCTCTGTACCTGGTGTTGAAATTTCGGCCTGTTTGTCCTAGGTAGAACTTGTAGCATTCCTGGCATGTGACCTTGTATATTCCAGAGTCTGAGTATGGATCATGCTTACACTTTATATTGTGTATTAGTTTTTGTTGTAGTTTATTAGATATAGAAAACCCAATTTTTTTTACTTTGTGACTTTTGAAAATATTTGCAATCTTCTGTGATACAATGCCAATGTATGGGATACTAGATATATATTTCCATATCCTTTCTTTCAGGAGTGCCAGTTCTGCAAGGTTCGCAGGAGAGCTTCTGTAACGTTTGGAAGGTAGGAGGCGAGGCACTGGCAGAAGTAAAGCAGTTGGGACGCTTCGGTAGCTCAGTCGGTAGAGCACTTGCCCGCGAAAGGGAAAGGTCCCGAGTTCGAGTCTCGATCTGGCACATAGTTATAATCTGCCAGAATGTTAGATATATATTTGTTTTTCTCTTTTTCTTCTGTGGCACAGTTTGTACCTGGCACTTTCTTCACTTTGTCTAGGATTGTGTCAACCATGGAACCATTGTACCCATTGGCAACTGCAATCTTTTTCACTGTGTTTATTTCTTGTTGCATATTTTCTCGGTTCAATGGAATTTTAGTTGCCCTATGTAGCACTGACCTGTGCGCTGCCTGTTAATGGATATTTGGGTGACATGAGGTTGCAGGGATTGTGGTGTCAGTCATTGTGTTGTGTCTTGTAATATTTAGGTCAGAAAGTTGGTGCTTTTATTTTGCTTATGTTCCACTGTAGATTTAATTTTCTCATGTAGATTATTGAAGTAATTTAGAATGTCTGTGATGGATGAAATTGAAAAAGGAAGAACTGAGCAGCAGAGTAAGAAACGCAGGACAGAGAAACGTGGAGAACGTGCAGTTAATATGTTTTGTAAGACCATGAGACCATTCTCCCTGGAATAACTAGTAGTACGAAGAAATCCCCTGGTTTCCTTAAAAATGTTTCCTTTGACCTCAATATATTTTTTCCATTCAAATATTTTTATCTATTCTTGTTTGGTTGGGGAAACAGTGACTGAATTTAATTTTCCACAGCCTGCGAAATACACACACCAAAAAAGGTTTATATCACCCCGGTTCCCAGAACTCCTAAAGATAGACGTTGACTGTGGATATTAAATCAGAGACACAGTCCCTTTGACTGTTTAGAGATGACACTAAACCCGTCCAAAGATGTAAACTACCAGCTTGAGCAGCGCCTATTGGAGGGGGTCCGACAGCCGATCAGTTCAAGTCATTCCACCAGGAAGGAGGTACACGGCTCGTGTTGTCTATAGTTCAACCATGCCTAGACGGTCAATACCGCAGTTCGATCGCGTCCGCATTGTTTCTTTGTGCTAGGAACGTCTCTCAACAAAGAAAGTGTCCAAGAGTCTCGGAGTGAAAAAAAGCGATGTTGTTCGGACATGGAGGAGTAACTGTCGATGACATGCCTCGCTCAGGCCACCCAAGGGCTACTACTGCAGTGGATGACCACTACCTATGGATTATGGCTCGGAGGAACCCTGACAGCAACGCCTCCATGTTGAATAACGCTTTTCGTGCAGTCACAGGACGTCGTGTTACAACTCAGCAATAGGCTGCATAAGGCGCAACTTCAGACGTCCATGATAAGGTCCATCTTTGCAACCACGACACTATGCAGCGCGGTACAGATTGGCCCAACAACATGACGAATGGACCGCTCAGGATTGGCATCACGTTCTCTTCACCGATGAGTGTCGCATATGTCTTCAACCAGACAATCGTCGGAGACGTGTTTGGAGGCAACCCGGTCAGGCTGAACGCCTTAGACATACTGTCCAGCAAGTGCAGTCAGGTGCATGTTCCCTACTGTTTTGGGGTGGCATTATGTGGGACTGACGTACGCCGCTAGTGGTCATGGAAGCGCCGTAACAGCTGTACGATACGTGAATGTTATCCTCCGACCGATAGTGCAACAATATCGGCAGCATATTGGCGAGGCATTCGTCTTCATGGGCGACAATTTGCGCCCCCATCGTGCACATCTTGTGAATGACTTCCTTCATGATAACTACATCGTTCGAGTAGACAGCATGTTCTTCAGAGATGAACCCTATCGAACATGCCTGGGATAGACTGAAAGGGCCGTTTTGGGCGACGTGACTCACCAACCACTCCGAGGAATCTACGCCGAATCGCCGTTGAGGAGTGGGACAATCTGGACCAACAGTGTTGGTGTACTTGTGAATAGTATGCCACGACGAATACAGGCAGGCATCAATGCAAGAGGACGTACTACTGGGTATTAGAGGTACCGGTGTGTAGAGCAATCTGGACCACCACCTCTGAAGGTCTGCTGTATGTTGATACAACATGCAATGTGTGGTATTCATGAACAATAAACAGGATGGGAATGACGTTCATGTTGTTCTCTCTTCCAAATTTCTGTACATTTTCCGCAACTCTCGGAACCGAGCTGATGCAGAACTTTTTTTGATGTGTGTAGTTTGAATTTTCAAAACTGCCTAACAAGTTTGAGTAGGGAACAAAAAGCCCAAAAATTGTTAATTCCCAGCAGCTCGAAGACAGGGGGATACACAGTTAAGCATTCTTTTCAGTTCTTCGATAGAGTTAACGAGTGTGCTATTGTGCATGGTTTACGTAATACTTTAGCCATGCTCGTAACTTTCACAAGACTGATGAAAGGATTAGACACAGTAGTGAAAGGAAGGAAATGGAAGTTGCGGTTATGACACAGGTCCTTTAGAATTTAAGAATCTGTGGTATTCTATGGCAAAGGAAGGTAAAGGAGTAGTTCATATTCAGCAAGAATGGCTGGAGGAATCGGTTGTCGCCTCGTTGGAGAAGTCATCCCATTCTGAAATGATTCGGGAAAAATCACTTGATACTTAATGCAGGACGGGAAGACGTAAATTCGGACCCAGCTCTTCAGAAATACAACCCATTGTCATTATCAGTGCACCGTCTCGCATGTTGTATGTCACTAAATAAAGATGAAACAGCACTTATGATTGGTAGTAAAAATGCTTTGACTTTATGAGGAAGTACGTTCATAAACAAAAACAAAATAAAATGAGTCAGAGACTTTAGGTGAAAGTAAATGAAAATGACCTTTAACATATCGATCGCATCAGGCATATGCGGACACCTATAAATCAATTGGGGCAACTGCCTAGAATTGGCTACATCATAGTGTTCACAAAGCAAGAAGAGAAACGACAGGAAAGAAAAAAAAATCAAGAATGTAAATACTGGTCCTGTATGGATAATGGAAGGTTGACTGGCACCACCATCCGAATAGAAACATCAAAGCGACTTGGTTCGAAGTTGGTGAAAATCGAACAGCGATAAAATGAAACAAATGTCCATAGAAAGCTAGGGTAAACTAAACTAAGCTTAGAATACTTGGCACACTCATCTAGCACCTCATTCTGTCAATAAGTAAGCCAAGAGAAAACTAGTAGCATGAAACATAGGCCTTAGTTTGAAAAAAAAATTCTGAGAATGTACGTTTGTGACTCTACATTGTATGGTAGTGAAACATGGACTGTGGAAAATCCGGAACAGAAGAGAATCGAAGTGTTTGAGATGTGGTGCTACCGAAGAATGTTGAAAAATTTGGTGGACGGATGCGGTAAGAAATGAGGAGGTTATCCTTAGAGTCGGCGAGGAAAGGAAAGGAGCTGTAGAGGGTATAAAAAGCAAAGGAAGACAGAGATTGGGATACAATCAGAAAATAATTTTGGTTGAGATGTAAGGAGAGGACTTCATGGCGGGCCCCATCAAACCAGATGACTTATGATTCAAGAACCAAACTGAGGCTCTTAGTAAAAGAGCAGCAAAGGTTTAGAAAAAAGAGTCTTCAACTGTCAGAAATGATAATGTCGAACAGCACAGCGTATGTGACTAGGTGCAAACGTTACGCTGATTATTATGGACTGGACACTTCATATTCCCAGGTTTATAACAAGAAATTTTCAAGTTACATGATTCAGTACCGACTCCCCCCCTCCCGCCCCATTCTCTCTCCTCTTTCGCCTCCATCAAAGCAACGCGGACACAAACAGTGTAAGGATGTAGGTGGTTGAAGAGACCCAGCTTTTCTGTAAATTACCAAGTGGTGCGGTACGTTGGCAACGACACAGGACTCGAATCCAATCAAGTCGTCGTGTGGTCATTACTGAAGTTTTCTGTGGTTTCTTCTAACTACGTATTAAGAACGCTGGGGTGGTTCTAATAACAACGACGCGGCCACTTTTCCGCCCCATTTTTTCCAGTTCGAGGGTGTGCTTTATCTTGAAAGATCTTGTTGTCGACGAAACATCACATCCTCCTCTTCTTCTTCTTTTCCTGCCATCTTATAAATCTCCTCTTAAAATATGTCAGTTGCTAAAAGTAACATAACGTGTAAGAAACTGGATGTGATTTTTCAGAGACGTGGTCAGGTACTCCTGCTTCCATTTGAAAACCAGACCTAATCGCGCAACTGCCCCTGCACATTGCGTGCCGGCACGCACCAGTTGGTGCTCATACATTGCCTGTGCGCAGTCTGACACGAATAGCTCGGACCCGCGCACGCTAACTGCAATTATCTAACACTGTGCCATGAGAACAAACTGCACTGCTCATCACAGATTAAAGTACAAGTGTAAATCACAGTATGCAGTAGGGAAAAAAAGGACAGAACATAGGGGCTGAAGGGTTTTATGTAAATGGCCAGAGAGAGTACTGACGAAGACAGCTTAATCATGCACGACACCGTTTTACCAGTTTCCTTTATAGCAAACAGTGTTTCAAATGTATTGGCAACGTACTCTGTCCCTTTACACGATCCTGCCTGCCTACTAACCCATCGTCATCGATAATCTCATGCATCTGGTCTAGTTTTTCTCTATCCCTTACATTTTTCCTTTAGTAGAATCAAGTTAGCTATTATTAGACAAGATAGTACATGCCCCATTTACCTGTCCTTTCTGGTAAGGATTATCCAAGCTAGTTTTCTTGACTGTTACTCCCACTAGCTTTGCGTTCCGTTCTTTATCTGTTTATCTAATTCACAGATTCTATCTGTAGCACAATACTGCAGTTTCTCCTCCTCCACCATTCCCACGGTTCATCTTATACTTATCAACGCTGAAGTGATAGATGTTCTGTGTCCTGAACGCAAGTAACCACAGGGATAGAGAAGTTAAATATCACGGTTTATAGACTAGCATCACTTTCGTGTGGAGTTAACATGAAAACTGGAGGAGTTGCAATATAATAAAAGTATGGAGACAAAGTGAACTACATTGAAACAAGCAGTTTTTTGGAGATGAGAGCCTAGAAGCATACGCTTCTGAGTTGTTATAGCGGACACTTCTTTGCCAATTGTAACAGTCTGCAGATCCTCTCTATGAAACGTTTAGCTATTTGTGGGAAATCTGTATCCATTATTGAGCTACTTGCCACACAATAAGAAGCAGTTAGTAGGTTATGGAGATTTGCCTGTAGATTAATTACAGGAAAAAATGGAATGGAATCTAATTTCAGCAGATAATTTTCCAACACACGTGCAGCAAGCTAGTAGGACCCTGATTGATAGCATTTTTATAGATAGTGCTCGGGCTGAAGCAATAAATGTGTACCTAATTGGTAATGGACTATCTGCTTACGATGCACAAGTAATGGAAATAAACAGTGTAGCATCTTACAGTCCATAGGCAGGTTCATACAAGGCAGTAAGGCTTATTAACGAGAACAGGATACAATGTTTTAAGAGCAAGTTAAAAGAGGTTTCGCAATGTAGCAGGAAAAATAGAATTAAATGATTCAGTTGAAGAAGCAAAACTACCCGTAAAAAATGTCATTCTACAACACTTCAGCCAGCTAGAAGTTAGAATAACGTCTTTTACTGACATTAATATAATTATAACAATTATAAATAAGCAAAAGCTCATATGGTGGTGATGTTATTTCAAACAGAATTCTGATAAGTACTTTCAACTTAATAGGTTATATACTTAGTGATATGAGTAATGCGTCATTGGCACCTGGAAATTTTGCAGACGGATTAAAGTATGGAATTATTAAACCTTTTTATAAGGTAGATGATGAGAAAAACTCAAATGATTATCATCCAACTTCCTCATTGCCGTATTCTTCTAAAATATTCGAAAAAGTAAAGTGCTCAACAGCAGCCTCAAATTTAAGGAGAAACAATTTACTTAGCATCTCACAGTTTGGATTCCAGAACGGTTGTTCGACTGAGAATTACAATCCTTAAACAATAGAAATATTGCCAGTTTCTATTTATTGTCGGCTTCATAATGTGTTTGATGGTGTAGGTTATGTAACTCATCTTTAAAAAAATCATGTTTTATGGAACTGATGACTTTGCACACAAGTGGTTTGAATAGTACTTAAACGCAGAACGCAAAAGTTGTGCTGAATAATTCAAACAGTGTTGGAGGGAGGGAACATTTTAGTGGGTGGGAAAAAAATTGGTTCATCGCTGTTCCTTGTACATGGTATATGAGAATGAGCTTCCATTTAACATCCACCAAGAAAAATTTGTACTTTTCACAGATGATACTTATTTTATAATGAATATCATTAGAAAGAAAGCAGAAGAAGAGATTGTTAATGTGGTTTTTAAAAGAACTGTCAAACGGTCTTCTGAAAATAGAGTCCCTTTAAATTTTGAGAAAACATATGAGACTCGTTTCTGGACAACAAACAGAGTTATATCAACAGTAGCAGTTGAAACGGAGTCAGTGAAGAGGGTGAATTGCTGCAAATTTTTGAGTCTACAATACTGATAAAAACTTAAAACGGAAGTAACATATAGTAGTATATTATCGAGTTGCTCAAACAATTAAGTTTAGCTACTTTTGCTCTTCCTATAAGCGCTAGTCTTGGAAACTAAGTACTCAACCTCCTGAGATATTTTGCATATTACCACTCAGTAATGTCTCTTGTAATAATTTTCCGAGGTAGCTACTTTGTCACAATACATACACTCCTGGAAATTGAAATAAGAACACCGTGAATTCATTGTCCCAGGAAGGGGAAACTTTATTGACACATTCCTGGGGTCAGATACATCACATGATCACACTGACAGAACCACAGGCACATAGACACAGGCAACAGAGCATGCACAATGTCGGCACTAGTACAGTGTATATCCACCTTTCGCAGCAATGCAGGCTGCTATTCTCCCATGGAGACGATCGTAGAGATGCTGGATGTAGTCCTGTGGAACGGCTTGCCATGCCATTTCCACCTGGCGCCTCAGTTGGACCAGCGTTCGTGCTGGACGTGCAGACCGGGTGAGACGACGCTTCATCCAGTCCCAAACATGCTCAATGGGGGACAGATCCGGAGATCTTGCTGGCCAGGGTAGTTGACTTACACCTTCTAGAGCACATTGGGTGGCACGGGATACATGCGGACGTGCATTGTCCTGTTGGAACAGCAACTTCCCTTGCCGGTCTAGGAATGGTAGAACGATGGGTTCGATGACGGTTTTGATGTACCGTGCACTATTCAGTGTCCCCTCGACGATCACCAGTGGTGTACGGCCAGTGTAGGAGATCGCTCCCCACACCATGATGCCGGGTGTTGGCCCTGTGTGCCTCGGTCGTATGCAGTCCTGATTGTGGCGCTCACCTGCACGGCGCCAAACACGCATACGACCATCATTGGCACCAAGGCAGAAGCGACTCTCATCACTGAAGACGACACGTCTCCATTCGTCCCTCCATTCACGCCTGTCGCGACACCACTGGAGGCGGGCTGCACGATGTTGGGGCGTGAGCGGAAGACGGCCTAACGGTGTGCGGGACCGTAGCCCAGCTTCATGGAGACGGTTGCGAATGGTCCTCGCCGATACCCCAGGAGCAACAGTGTCCCTAATTTGCTGGGAAGTGGCGGTGCGGTCCCCTATGGCACTGTGTAGGATCCTACGGTCTTGGCGTGCATCCGTGCGTCGCTGCGGTCCGGTCCCAGGTCGACGGGCACGTGCACCTTCCGCCGACCACTGGCGACAACATCGATGTACTGTGGAGACCTCACGCCCCACGTGTTGAGCAATTCGGCGGTACGTCCACCCGGCCTCCCGCATGCCCACTATACGCCCTCGCTCAAAGTCCGTCAACTGCACATACGGTTCACGTCCACGCTGTCGCGGCATGCTACCAGTGTTAAAGACTGCGATGGAGCTCCGTATGCCACGGCAAACTGGCTGACACTGACGGCGGCGGTGCACAAATGCTGCGCAGCTAGCGCCATTCGACGGCCAACACCGCGGTTCCTGGTGTGTCCGCTGTGCCGGGCGTGTGATCATTGCTTGTACAGCCCTCTCGCAGTGTCCGGAGCAAGTATGGTGGGTCTGACACACCGGTGTCATGTGTTCTTTTTTCCATTTCCAGGAGTGTATATTCGCTATTGAAATTCGTCGTAAATAATACATCTCAATTTAAGAAGAGTAAAAATTACCTTTCTTAACCATCTTAAAGCTGTCAGGGGTCATAAAGAAGTTCAATAACGAACAATAAAATCTTTCTCCTATTTCAAGGACGAATTTTTATTTAAACACCGATAGCCTGTAAGAAACTAATAATGAAATGTAGTAGCACGAGTGTATGTGAAGGACTAAAAAATATATTTATTAATGTTAACACTGATCATGTATACATATTCTGTAAACACGTGTTCCACATCATTTCGATAAAAGAGTCGTTCAAATAATCTATAGAACAAGTAATTAGCGAACTAACTAACTACATACAATGATAACCTCCAGATTAATTCTTAATTTATTTGCGTGTTTTTGGTACTTGCATTGTTTAATTCATAAATTTCGGGCGTATTATAGTATTTGAGAGTTGTAGCATCGCGTTTTAGTACTCGAATAGTGTTAAATCGCGTAGTCTCCTTCCGCCGCCGAGCAGTGTGTCAGCAGTGCACAAGTGGCAGCATTACTGCATTTACTAGGCAATCTTGTATTTTAATAACCGTTTCAATTTTGTGTCGTTTTGTTTGCGCTCTCTGTAGATTAGTTCAGACGTTCTTTGCACAACAGTTTTTAGCATGGACAGGGACTGCAACTGCTGTGTTCGGATGCAGGCTGAGTTGGCATCCCTTCGCTCCCAGCTTCAGGCAGTGTTGGCTTCGGTCACACAGTTTGAGGCTGTTGCCAATGGGCATCACTGTGGGGGTCCGGATGGGGGTTTGTCGGGGACGGCCAGCTCGTCCCACGCATCCCCCGATCGGACTACGACTGTGGTTGCCCGGGATACTGCCAGCATTGAGGCTGATCCCTCACCTGTGGTAGAGTGGGAGGTCGTCTCAAGGTGTGGCAGGGGGCGAAAGACATTCCGGAGGGCTGAACGGAAGGCCTCTCCAGTTTGTCTGACGAACCGGTTTCAGGCTCTGTCTCAGGCTGATACTGATCTTCGGCCTGACATGGCTGCTTGTCCTGTTCCAGAGGTTGCCCCTCAGTCTGCAAGATCCGGGCAGTCGCAGAGTGTGGGCTTACTGGTAGTTGGGAGCTCCAACGTCAGGCGCGTAATGGGGCCCCTTAGGGATATGGCAGCAAGGGAGGGGAAGAAAACCAAAGTGCACTCTGTGTGCATACCGGGGGGAGTCACTCCAGATGTGGAAAGGGTCCTTCCGGATGCCATGAAGGGTACAGGGTGCACCCATCTGCAGGTGGTCGCTCATGTCGGCACCAATGATGTGTGTCGCTATGGATCGGAGGAAATCCTCTCTGGCTTCCGGCGGCTATCTGATTTGGTGAAGACTGCCAGTCTCGCTAGCGGGATGAAAGCAGAGCTCACCATCTGCAGCATCGTCGACAGGACTGACTGGGGACCTTTGGTACAGAGCCGAGTGGAGGGTCTGAATCAGAGGCTGAGACGGTTCTGCGACCTTGTGGGCTGCAGATTCCTCGACTTGCGCCATAGGGTGGTGGGGTTTCGGGTTCCGCTGGTTAGGTCAGGAGTCCACTACACGCAACAAGCGGCTACACGGGTAGCAGGGGTTGTGTGGCGTGGGCTGGGCGGTTTTTTAGGTTAGATGGCCTCGGGCAAGTGCAGAAAGGGCAACAGCCTCAACGGGTGCGGGGCAAAGTCAGGACATGCGGGGACCAAGCAGCAATCGGTATTGTAATTGTAAACTGTCGAAGCTGCGTTGGTAAAGTACCGGAACTTCAAGCGCTGATAGAAAGCACCGAAGCTGAAATCGTTATAGGTACAGAAAGCTGGCTGAAGCCAGAGATAAATTCTGCCGAAATTTTTACAAAGGCACAGACGGTGTTTAGAAAGGATAGATTGCATGCAACCGGTGGTGGCGTGTTCGTCGCTGTTAGTACTAGTTTATCCTGTAGTGAAGTAGAAGTGGATAGTTCCTGTGAATTATTATGGGTGGAGGTTACACTCAACAACCGAGCTAGGTTAATAATTGGCTCCTTTTACCGACCCCCCGACTCAGCAGCATTAGTGGCAGAACAACTGAGAGAAAATTTGGAATACATTTCACATAAATTTTCTCAGCATGTTATGGTCTTAGGTGGAGATTTCAATTTACCAGATATAGACTGGGACACTTCGATGTTTAGGACGGGTGGTAGGGACAGAGCATCGAGTGACATTATACTGAGTGCACTATCCGAAAATTACCTCGAGCAATTAAACAGAGAACCGACTCGTGGAGATAACATCTTGGACCTACTGATAACAAACAGACCCGAACTTTTCGACTCTGTAAGTGCAGAACAGGGAATCAGTGATCATAAGGCCGTTGCAGCATCCCTGAATATGGAAGTTAATAGGAATATAAAAAAAGGGAGGAAGGTTTATCTGTTTAGCAAGAGTAATAGAAGGCAGATTTCAGACTACCTAACAGATCAAAACGAAAATTTCTGTTCCGACACTGACAATGTTGAGTGTTTATGGAAAAAGTTCAAGGCAATCGTAAAATGCGTTTTAGACAGGTACGTGCCGAGTAAAACTGTGAGGGACGGGAAAAACCCACCGTGGTACAACAACAAAGTTAGGAAACTACTGCGAAAGCAAAGAGAGCTTCATTCCAAGTTTAAACGCAGCCAAAACCTCTCAGACAAACAGAAACTAAACGTAGTCAAAGTTAGCGTAAGGAGGGCTATGCGTGAAGCGTTCAGTGAATTCGAAAGTAAAATACTAGGTACCGACTTGACAGAAAGTCCTAGGAAGTTCTGGTCTTACGTTAAATCAGAAAGTGGCTCGAAACATCATGTCCAGACACTCCGGGATGATGATGGCATTGAAACAGAGGATGACAAGCGTAAAGCTGAAATACTAAACACCTTTTTCCAAAGCTGTTTCACAGAGGAAGACCGCACTGCAGTTCCTTCTCTAAATCCTCGCACCAACGAAAAAATGGCTGACATCGAAATAAGTGCCCAAGGAATAGAAAAGCAACTGGAATCACTCAACAGAGGAAAGTCCACTGGACCTGACGGGATACCAATTCGATTCTACACAGAGTACGCGAAAGAACTTGTCCCCCTTCTAACAGCCGTGTACCGCAAGTCTCTAGAGGAACAGAAGGTTCCAAATGATTGGAAAAGAGCACAGGTAGTCCCAGTCTTTAAGAAGGGTCGTCGAGCAGATGCGCAAAACTATAGACCTATATCTCTGACGTCGATCTGTTGTAGAATTTTAGAACATGTGTTTTGCTCGAGTATCATGTCGTTTTTGGAAACTCAGAATCTACTATGTAGGAATCAACATGGATTCCGGAAACAGCGATCGTGTGAAACCCAACTCGCTTTATTTGTTCATGAGACCCAGAAAATATTAGATACAGGCTCCCAGATAGATGCTATTTTTCTTGACTTCCGGAAGGCGTTCGATACAGTTCCGCACTGTCGCCTGATAAACAAAGTAAGAGCCTACGGAATATCAGACCAGCTGTGTGGCTGGATTGAAGAGTTTTTAGCAAACAGAACACAGCATGTTGTTATCAACGGAGAGACGTCTACAGACATTAAAGTAACCTCTGGCGTGCCACAGGGGAGTGTTATGGGACCATTGCTTTTCACAATATATATAAATGACCTAGTAGATAGTGTCGGAAGTTCCATGCGGCTTTTCGCGGATGATGTTGTAGTACACAGAGAAGTTGCAGCATTAGAAAATTGTAGCGAAATGCAGGAAGATCTGCAGCGGATAAGCACTTGGTGCAGGGAGTGGCAACTGACCCTTAACATAGACAAATGTAATGTATTGCGAATACATAGAAAGAAGGATCCTTTATTGTATGATTATATGATAGCGGAACAAACACTGGTAGCAGTTACTTCTGTAAAATATCTGGGAGTACGCGTGCGGAACGATTTGAAGTGGAATGATCATATAAAATTAATTGTTGGTAAGGCGGGTACCAGGTTGAGATTCATTGGGAGAGTCCTTAGAAAATGTAGTCCATCAACAAAGGAGGTGGCTTACAAAACACTCGTTCGACCTATACTTGAGTATTGCTCATCAGTGTGGGATCCGTACCAGATCGGGTTGACGGAGGAGATAGAGAAGATCCAAAGAAGAGCGGCGCGTTTCGTCACAGGGTTATTTGGTAACCGTGATAGCGTTACGGAGATGTTTAACAAACTCAAGTGGCAGACTCTGCAAGAGAGGCGCTCTGCATCGCGGTGCAGCTTGCTCGCCAGGTTTCGAGAGGGTGCGTTTCTGGATGAGGTATCGAATATATTGCTTCCCCCTACTTATACCTCCCGAGGAGATCACGAATGTAAAATTAGAGAGATTAGAGCGCGCACAGAGGCTTTCAGACAGTCGTTCTTCCCGCGAACCATACGCGACTGGAACAGGAAAGGGAGATAATGACAGTGGCACGTAAAGTGCCCTCCGCCACATACCGTTGGGTGGCTTGCGGAGTATAAATGTAGATGTAGATGTAGATAAAACTTTCGTCCATAATTTTTCTGACAGTATGCTGATTCTCCGATAATGTTGCATTAGCCAGTGTCTTTCGTCTATGGTTTCGTAGTTGCTCGTCCACAAAGAAAGCGACGAAAGTCGCAAATGTTTGAGAATATAGTAGACAGACAGCCATAAATTTCACAGTAACACATTTGAAGTTGTCATCATCGTTTCGGAAAAGGTAATACATAGAGTCGGATTGCGTCGCTGCCTGCTTAGAGTGCAGGACACCTGTCCGACTGTGTGATCACCATCAACGGTGTCACATGCCCTCGCTTCGTCTGGCATTGCGCAGGAATTTGGAATTCAACCAGTGCATCGAAAATCAGTTGTTGAACTGTTACTGTATGTCCAACATCTTTACGTCTGAATATTAGTGATGAAATTTTTTTCCCTCGACTTGAAATCAACTACGTCTGCACAATAGTATTCGTAGCGACTGCGGGTACGTATTTTATATAATGTGCTGCTGTTATCACATGTAATCTGAATATTGTGAACCTGTGTCACTGTTCAACGAAGAGAAAGTATTTCAGGCAGTACTTGATATCTGTGGTACGTGATCTGTATTGTTCTTTTATCGCTAAAATTCTTTACCGAAATGCTGAATGACACATCAAAAATATATGCTAGCACGTAAACTAACATAAGCAGTGCATCGAGAAAGTAGTCTAGGCTTTTATACGTATATAAATAATGACTTTGAAGAGTTACTTCATAATCTTCCGTTACGCTGTGTCGACTAAAATAAAAATTAGTCAGTTGCGTAAATTCCATTTTTTAAATCGCTTCGTTTTTAAGGTACGTTGTTCAGACACAGCGAGGTTGTATGTATTTACTGCGTCGTAATTTACTCAACAGAGATCGACTGCAAGGCTGAAAGGAAACAAATACAATCAATTGTAAACATTTATGAATCATATGATGTACAGACGGCAATACGTGCGCACGCACACACACACACACACACACACATAACAATGATTCAAAGTCATTCGCTGTGTCAGTTTCACAGGACCTGGTAATTTTTTTGCGATGTAAATGTGAGTAATAGAGTTATGATGAGATTAGAGCGTATACAGAATTTCTATTAGTCATTTTTCACTTTCTTTATTTACGGCTAACAGTTTCAGTTAATGCGCGTTAATAATCAATACCTACTGCTCAGGCTCCCATTATTATATGGCGTGTTTGAAGGAGAAAAGAGGCGATAGCGTTCACGATTCAGACATAAATACTGAATATAAACATATATTCTAGTCGGTGGTTTCCGAGAGGAGATATTTAATGCTGCAGGAATCAGAACGGTGTTGATGATTAAAAATGAACAGATCATTGCTTGCAAAGTTTTAAATTTCCCTTTTACACGTTAAAGTGGCAACTTCCAACTCATGTAGGCAGCTGATGTAATCAGATGCTAATCGAAGTTCCTGCCAAAACTCTTCTTTAATGTCCCAATCTGCATTTAAAACGCGAGCGCTGAGAACTTCGATGTATGTGCTTTCTACGTAAACGCCATAAATAATTGTCAGGTAAAGAGAGATCGTCTGATGTTGCCCAGCCATCGTTGAACAAGGAGGAGAACATGTACATGTTGAATTCTGAACTGACACAACAGACAAGAAGATGGACATCGTGCTGTCCTAGTTAGTTATAGAGTCTGCTGTGAGAAGAACAGTAAGCTGATAAGCTGAATATGTTATTCACCCCAGTAGACTCGTGTGTGGTCGCCTTGCTTCTCGCGTAACCAGTAACGCACCATAAAAATTAGATCGTTTCAACCGCAGGTTTTTCAGGCAACCTAGATCCTCCCTTTGCCTTGTACGACAAACACCAGAGGACATTGTCGTTTACTTTGGCGGCTCCCCTGCCGAGGGATCCAATTAGCTCGGCTCAGCGACAAATAGCATGTAGCAATCATTTTTCCATACACACTCAATTTTTTCCTGTTATTTACCTCGGTGCTTGCACCGTTGCATGTTGCGGGAATTTACGATGAGTCTATTAGCAGCATCATTATGCCTGTATTTTTAATATTTTTCGAACTGCAGTAGCTTTAGAGATCTCCCACGCTTAAACGCTGACAATGTAACTTTTCATTAATGAACAGCAGACAAACCTGATGCAAGAGCCATTTTTTTTTTTTTTTTAGTCATCAGTCTTCTGATTGGTTCGATGCGGCCCGCCACGAATTTTTCTCCTGTGCCAACCTGTTCATCTCAGAGGTAGCACTTGCAAATTTCGACGGTTCTATGCAGCAAATAAAAATTAAGAATTTCACCAGTGTTAAAAAAGAAACACAATTAAAAACTGCGAAAATACTGCAGGTAACTGTAAGAAATATATTTATAGCCTTTTAATGATCAGAATATTCTACTTTGCTCTTCTCCTTCTTTCAGAGATTAAGAATAAGATATATCATGTATACTGGTTTATTCTATAAATATATACACTAAGGTGTCGAAAGTCATGGAATGATTCCTAACATCGTTTGGAACACGTTTTGCCCGGCGTAGTGTAGCAACTCGTCGTGGCGTGGACCCATCAAGTGCCGGCGCTTCAGTCTGGAACCGCGCGCCCGCTATGGTCGCAGGTTCGAATCCTGCCTCGAGTATGGATGTGTGTGATGTCCTTAGGTTAGTTAGGTTTAAGTAGTTCTAAGTTCTAGCGGACTGATGACCTGAGATGTTAAGTCCCATAGTGCTCAGAGCCATTTTGACTCATAAAGTCGTTGGAAGTGCCCTGCGGAAATACAGAGTCATGCTGCCCCTATAGTCGTCCACAACTGCAAAAGCGTTGCCGGTACAGGATTTTGTGCACGAACTGACCACCCAATTATGTCCCAGAAACGTTCGATGGGTTTGTCGAATCATTCGCTCGGATTGTCCAGAATGTTCTCCAAACCAGTCGCGAATAATCGTGGCCCAGTGACATGTTTCGGAACATGAAGTCCATGAATGGCTGCAACTGGTCTCCAAGCAGCCTAATATAATCATTTCCAGTCAGTGACATGTTCACCTGGACCAGAGGACTCAGCCCACTCCATGTAAACAGCTCACAACGTTATGGTCCCACCAGCAGCTTGCACAGTGCCTTGTTGACAACTTGGTTCCATTGCTTCGTGGCGTCTGCACCAAACTCGAACCCTACAATCTGCGCTCACCAACTGATATCGAGACCCTTCTGAACAGGAGATGGTTTTCCAGTCGTCTAGGGCCCAACCGATATGGTCACGTGCCCAGGAGAGGCGGTGCAGGCGAACTCGTGCTGTTAGCAGAGGCACTCGTCTGCTGTCATAGACCGTTAACGCTCATTTTCGCCGCATTCCCCTAACGGATACGTTCGTCGCACGTCCCATATTGTTTTCTGTTGTTATCTCACGCAATGGTGTTTGTCTGACAAATGAAAGGAAACGCCACTGTTCTCCGTCGGCCACTGCGTTATACATGGTGAGACGTAAGGCCTGAAATTTGGTATTCTCAGCACATTATTGTCTTAGTGGATCTCACAATATTGGACTCCCTAATGCTTTCCGAAATTGAATGTCCCATGTCCTAGCTCCAACTACAATTCCGCGTTAAAAGTTTGTTAATTCCCGTCGTGCGGCGTTATTCACGTCGAAAACCTTTTTACTTGAATCGCCTGAGTACAAATGACAACTCCACCAGTGCAAGGCCCTTTTGTACGAGTCGTGTTTTTTAAGTAAGGTCCGTTTGAACATAAGTACACAACGAAAGGTTATTTCAAAAAAGTAGATTTATTCTCAGAAAGTACATACTTCACTCTATTTTTCGACATAGTTGCCAAGTTTGTTCAAACACGTATCATACCTCTCAACCAATTTTAAAAGACCCTTCATAAAAACTTGCAGTCTGCTCCGATAACCAAGAGTTTACTGCCGTTTCCAAGTCGTCGTCATCACTGTAATGGTTGCCACTGAGGTGTTGTTTTAGTTGGAGGAACAGATGGTAATCGCTCTGTGCAAGATCAGGACTGTAGGATGGGTGGTCTAAGACTTCCTAGCCAAAACTGTCTAATAATCTAATAAATCGCTGGTCTGACCAGCAGTGTTCATGGAGATGGACAATTCCGTTTGTCTGCATGGAGCGTCTTTTTTTTTTTTTTTTTTTTTTTTTTTTTTTTTTTTTTTTAAATCGCTCTGCGTACTTTTCTCAGGGTTTAGCAGTATGCTTCTGCATTGATAGTGGTTCCTCATTGCATGAAGTCGACCAACAACTCACCATGCCTATCCCAAAACACCGACGCCATGATTTTGCGCTGGGACAGAGTCTGTTTGGCCTTCACCCTTACAGGCGAGTGTGTGTGTCTCCATTCCATGCTCTGTTGCTTCGGTTCGGGCGTGATATGCGAAACCCATGTTTCGTCTCCAGTTACGCTCTGACTCAAGAAGCCGTCACCTTCTTCGTGATAACAAGTCAAGAACTTCATCGGACAATCAAATCTTTGGTTTTTGTGGTCCTCTGTTAGGAGTTTTGGGACCCAATGGGAGCTCAGTCTCCTAAACTTTAGGTGTTCAGGAACAATGTGTTAAAGCACAGATCTCAAGACGCCAGGAAATTAGTTTGAGAGACCTGTTACTGTGAAGCGCCTGTTCTCACGAATCCTCGCTTCAACTGAAGCCACCAAATCGTCTGTAATCAAAGAAGGGCGACCGGAGCGGTCCTCATCATGGACGTTGTCACGGCCATCTTTGAATTGTCGTACCAACTTACGCACTTTTCTTTCACCCATAACTGTATCACTGTACACTTCGCAAATCTGTCGATGAATTTCTGCAGCAGACAGGTTCCTTGCTGACAAAAACCGTATCACTGAGGGAATCTCAAACGCGGTGGACGATTTGATAGTCTTAAACATTTTGAAAGCACAGAATACAACCGTACAGGTTAGCTACAGAGCTGAAACTGAGCACAGTTGTTCCCGAGGCATGCCGGTACACGACGCACGCGCTCGTTGCGGTATGCGCGGGAACTACTAGTGCCTACAACAAAACGGACCTTACTTAAAAAACACGCCTCGTACATTGTGTATCGATACTGTCGCCATATATATGTGACGATATCACAATCCCATGACTTTTCTCATCTCAGTGTACTCTTTATAACCTACCTCCACATTATTTCTTTATCAGTAAGAGCCACAGAGGTACTACACAGAAGATTCTAGATGAAAACTGTATGTTTGTCGGCCACTACCAACGAATGTTTACAGCAGACAACTCTTTTTGTAATAGTGGCTATACCGTCATCCCTCAGCCTTCCTGTTTGTTCACCATTCAATATTTTTGCGACCACTGATTATCTCTACTGGAGCATTATTCATATTTGGAATTATGAGCTGTCAGTTTAAAAGTAATTCGTCTCTCACCGCAGGACAAATTTAAGCATTTGCCAACTCTTGTGTTTCTACCGTTATTTTTACAAAAGCGCCTTATGAAGCTCAAAATGCGGATGTCATATCGTTTCTTAACAACTCTGCATAAAGGTGTTGTGGTTTATGCTTTGTCTTGCTCTGCTCCTCATGTTTTTTCGAGCAAGATGGCGCAATTGGAAGACACTGTACTCGCATTTGAGAGGACGTTGGTGGAAAACTCCACTCGGCCATCCAGTGTGTCATTTAAAGTAGCACTCTCCTTGCATTTCTGAGACATTCCTTGTCAGCAGATGTGAGAGAACCTTGTGACTCTGTTGTTGTGGTCTTCAGTCCGAAGACTGGTTTGATGGAGGTCTTCACACCACTCTACTCTATGCAAATTCCTTCATTGGACCTGGTCACTGGACACAATTCTAAAAATGTATTCCAGTCAACGTTGCCAAAAGCTTTTACGTACTTAACAAATGCTAAAAACGTAGGTTTGCCTTTCTTTAACTTATCTTCTAAGATAAGTCGTAAGGTCAATATTGCCTCGTAACTCTACGATTTTAATTCTGATTGTCGCTCGGTCATTGTAGTGGCAAGGCCTCTGCTACTTTCCAAATTTTAATTCACCCGTATACATCTTCACTGATATTTGAATATTAAATTCCTTTGTACTAGAGATGAAAGTTGTTTTACATCCATAATTACTAACCCTTCATATGCTAATCTTCCACACTACAATTGAAATGGATATGTTACTCGAAGGCACTTGACTGAGATAATGGACAAGCGTTAGAAACAATTTCTCTGGTCACAGACGATCTAAACCGTTGTTGAAATACGGAACAAGATTAGCATAGTACACACTGCTGTTCCTGCTCATTCTAACATAGCATATAATTTTATTTGCCTCGGGTTTTTTGAATTCTAGACATGATAAAATGTAGAAAAACAGAACTGTCGATAAAAACAAAATAAATGGAAGGGAACACAAATCACAGGTGGTGCCAACAACAGATCAAATAAAAGACAGTTGTGCAAACAGTAGTGGCAACCCATAATAGAGTTTCCAATGAACTGTGATATCTGTGACCTAAAAAAAATAAAATGATCTAGCTCGAGCAATACACACACGATGGGCTGTGACATACATACCTAATGCTAACAGACTAGTAGACTCATTTATAGATACGAGCGCCTAAGACACGTTTTCAAGCCCGGAATTAAATGGTGCTTTTAAGAGGACAAAATAGGCGCAAAAAAAATTATCTCTGTGCGGTAACTGATACACATAAGACACTATTTGATTCCTGTGTGTTTTTCACTCATGTCACATACAATATTATATTATATTTAGGTTCTGTAGATGGGCAAAACACAGGAGCAGATGCAAGAATAATGTATACTGACCAATTTAACTAGTTTCGTTCAAGTGAACATCTTCAATTCAAGGACTGACACCTGATCAAGTTTAAGGCAGGTTACGTCAGATACAGATACAGATCAAAAGTACCAGGCACCCTACGTAATATGGAACAGACCGCTAGACGTCATGAGAGGCGGAGACGCCAGTATAAAAGGAGGCGGTGAGTATCGCGTTGTCAGCAGAGAATCAGTAACAGCAAAATCGGCCCATCAGGAGAGCTCAGTGACTTCGGACGTGGACTAGTCACTGGATGTTTCTTGAGTACAAATCCGTCATGGACAATTCAACCTTCCTAAAGCTGCCCAAGTTTCGACTGCTGATGATGAGATTGTGAAGCAAAAACCCAAACGAACAACCGCAGCTAAACCATCATCCCGCGGACCTCACTCATGAGTTCCAGAATACTGCTAGTAGTCCAAGTAAATAGTGACTGTTCTTAGGGAGTTAAAAAGGAGTATGGTGCAATGGTGGAGCAGCTCCTCATAAACTATACATTTTTGTGGTCAGTGCTAAGTGACGCTAATGTGGTCTGAAGGAAGATGAATGATTTGGAGTTATCAATCACACTATACCCTGTGAAAATGCGATGGGGAGATATATGTTTGGGAACGCCTGGAGAACATTTTCTGCCAACACATGTAGTGTCGACAGTGGAGTACGAAAGACGTGAAACTACGGTATGAGTGATTCTTTGCGATTACGGTGTGGTCCCTGTAATGCTCTTAAAAACGCTAAATATGGAAGGATATGACCATATTTTACAGCATCGTGTACTGCGTCCAGTAGAGGAATAGTTCAGAGACAATGACTGTATCAGCATGAGAATGCACCCTATTGTACAGCAGGATCCTCGAGGCAATAGTTTGAGTGGAGAATCACATACCTGCTATGGTTTGGCCTGTGCAGTGTCCCGACCCGATCGCAATGGATCACCTTTGGGATGAGTTAGAACATCGATTTCGTTCCAGACCTCGGCGTCCAAATTCGCTGCCTTCTCTGGTTCCGGCTCTTGAGGAAGAATCGGCTACTATTCCTCCGCAGTTATTCAGACACCTCACTGAGAGTCTCCAAAGCAGGGTTCAAGCGGTCATAGAGGCGAAGGGTGGACACACCATATACTAACGTTCACTAACTGCGGATAATTTCGATCACATACTACACGTAGTTGTGTGTGATTGCAACATTTGGCACATACACGTGTGTCTCTCACTTTGCACATGTACTGTTATGTTACAGATTCTGTAACTAAAGATAAGTATATTTTTGAAGCCAAGGAATCTGCCTTAAACTAAATATTGGTCACTTGAAAGAAGACACTGCTGTTCCGTGAATTAACGTACATTGCAGTAGCTTTTGGTGACTCCTTGATGCCGTTCTTTACATACAGTGAAGCTTGAAATAGGTACATATAATGAAAATTGTAAATTTTAACGTGTTATCCAAGAGCATAAGCGATACATCGATTAGAAAGTTGTAGGTGTGAAAGATTGCTGCGAGGCAGCTGTCACTGAATCAGAGTATTGTAACAAAGAGCTTATGTTAGGTCGAGAGTAGTAGGCAGTTGTTGCTCGGCGGTAGCGGGAGTAATGCGCCAGAGGCTGGCAGTGTCTGTTGCGATGCTACAGAGTGGGCAGTCGCTTGTTGTTGTTGTTGTTGTGGTCTTCAGTCCTGAGACTGGTTTGATGCAGCTCTCCATGCTACTCTATCCTGTGCAAGCTTCTTCATCTCCCAGTACTTAATGCAACCTACATCCTTCTGAATCTACTTAGTGTATTCATCTCTTGGTCTCCCTCTACGATTTTTACCCTCCACGCTGCCCTCCAGTGCTAAATTTGTGATCCCTTGATGCCTCAGAATATGCCTTACCAACCGATCCCTTCTTCTTGTCAAGTTGTCCCACAAACTTCTCCTCCCCAATTCTGTTCAATACCTCCTCATTAGTTATGTGATCTACCCATCTAATCTTCAGCATTCTTCTGTAGCACCGAATTTCGAAAGCTTCTATTCTCTTCTTGTCCAAACAATTTATCGTCCATGTTTCACTTCCATACACGGCTACAATCCATACAAATACTTTCAGAAACGTTTTCCTGACACTTAAATCTATACTCGATGTTAACAAATTTCTCTTCTTCAGAAACACTTTCCTTGCCATTGCCAGTCTACATTTTATATCCTCTCTACTTTGACCATCATTTACTATTAAGTATTTGGTGTAATAATTTCACTATTGTGTATTCATGTTGTCTGGAAGAAATAAGATTTGAAGTTAAATTAATTAAGAAAATGCTACAAATATTATGATGAAATTTTGATGAAGAATATTTCTATACATATTGTTACATCGATCTACAATAAGGTAATGAATATTCATATTTTTATGCGCTTTTGCTGTAGATCGAATTTGAATAAGACCAGCTTTGTATGTAACCCCAAGTTTTTATTGTATTTTTCGTAAAGATCATTTGTTTGCGTAAATATAATTTTTATGATATGCCTTAACAATTGCAAGTCAGTTTCACAATGTGGTAAGATTTTCAAGTAAGGTATTACAGTCCTTCTCCTCAGTCACGTTCCGCCTCCCAATTCCAAGTCGTTATTATTTATACAAATTCTAAATGTGTCTCAGTCAAATATCTTGCATTTTGGTTTGTGCAACTGTAGTTAGTTTAGTAGTGCTGAGAGCAGAACAATGCGTTATCCAAGGCGACACTAATACGAGGTAAGAAATTTATTTCACACAGTTTATGGATGTTCGTACAGGAACCACTTTTGTATTTATTCAGATTTACAGGGCCGTAGTAAGATCAAGTGGATCTGAGTGTACTTACCTTTAATTTGTCATTATCACACACAGGTTTTAATTAGTTTGGGTTTACTGATATTGCTTTCTTGCTAGTATTTAGATTGCTTAAAACATAGTCAGGTAAATATACATATTCATGTAATCAGGTATGCAGTCAGCACACCACTTGATATAACTGTTCTTTGTTAGACCAAAAAGGTCCCACCTTACATTAGACATAAACGTTACAAACTGTACAGTATTCTCTTCGGAAAACGTTTAGGATTCTAGACATATTAACAGAAACCTAGGATGCCTGTAACCTATTGAATTGGAAAGAATGATGCAGGTAAAGACAAGTCAGAGAAGAAGAATTGCTAGAAACTGTCTTCAGAATGCCCACTGGAGGGACAGGTATAGTAGGTACACAAAGAGAGAATATTATCACTCGGCAGGGTGTCAGGAAGAAAAACAAAGAGAGACATGGATGGCATTAAAACAGTTGGATGGGTGAGAACTACGAAAGGAGGAACGAAGTGACTATATTGACGATAAAATCTTCTGTACTGTTGGACTGCGCCGTGCAGCTAAATGTGTGTTGATGTCAGTCTGGTGACAAGGAAAGATGGCGTTCTTAAAGCAGCAAAGCATCATAGCCAAACTCGTTACTTACGTTGAGTTGGCAACTGACTGGCTTATTGATCTGAAGAGTGTAATGGAGCGTAGGGAAGGAGCGTAACGACAGATATCATCCATATAACGTTAGGTGTTGCAGGTCTTAAAAGATGGCAGCGGAAGAGTGTCTCGGTCGCTAAGTGCCTCGTAGCGCGCCGCCGAAGTCGTTACTCGACGGGTCACCGCCCTGCTGCTACCGCTGGCCGGTATTCCCCCGCCCTCCCCTCTGAGGCGGGACTTCCCCGTCGGCGGGACTTCCCCGTCGGTGGGACTTCCCCACAGGTGGCGCTAAACTGCGCCGCGGCGCCAGGGCGCGCCACGCTCATCACCCAAAGTGCTACTAAGCGCACCCGTTTGCGGGCCCCGGTGCCCACGCATCGCCGTACTCGGTGATGAACACGCATCACGGTAATGAGGCACCGGAGCGTTGTCGCATCCAAGGGCTCTCACCGGCGCGGCAAGGCTTTCGCTAGGCTGCACTCACGGCTGCGCTGTAAATGCAGCTTCAGGGCGAGAACGTCACGCCACTCACTTTGCGTTTCACACCACAAGGGAACATTTCGTATTCTTATACTTCACCTGTGAGACAGTTCGCTAGAAGCAAATTTTCCTAGATTTTCGAAAAGCGCTCGGCGCTGTAATATACTGAGGATTGATAACCAATATGAGATGTTCTTGGATATGCGATTGCGTCAAAGAATTTTTGACTGTTGGAGTCCTATTACAGTATGTTCGTTACGATGAACGACTAATTTTTAATGGTACCTCATTTACATCAGGTGTACCTCAACAAAAAGTAACGTTGTCAGCATATGCACAGTGTTTCACAAACGTTTAGGGGTTATAGTACAGGATGTTTGAAAGACTTTACAAAAAGCGTCTAGGGGTGATAGATCGTGTCATGCAGAACAACTTTTGTTAGGAACAAAATGTTCGCTGATGCATTTTACTGCATTCACCGCCCAGGGATGAAGAGATTTCACCGAACTAGCAGCAAATACTAACTATGTGTGCTGGATCTGCATACCGCCTACCCCACAAAATTCATGGAGTTTTCAACATAAAACCTTATGAATGAGTAACTCTAAGTGGGTAAGAGTGCAATGGGAATTCCACTGTTAAATGCAGAGGAGAGAGTGAATAGGTGGAAGGAGTACATTGAAGGCCTCTATGATGGGAAGCACTTGTCTGATGACTGATAAAAGAAGAAACAGAACTCGGTAGGGAAGAGACAGGGGATCCACTGTTATAGAATCAGAATTTAAAAGAGCTTTGGCAGACTTATGATCAAATAAGGCATAAGGCGTAGATAACATTCCATCGGAATTTCATTATAAAGGAAGTGGCGACAAAACGACTATTCATGCTGGTTTGCAGAATGTGTGATACTGACAATATACCATCAGACTCTTGGATAAACATCATCCGCACAGTTCCCAAGATTGCAAGAACCGATAACTGCGAGAATTATCGAACAATCAGCTTAACAGCTCCAAGCCGCTAACAAGAATAATATACAGGAGAATGGAAAAGAAAATTGACGATCTGTTAGATAAAGATCAGTTTGGCATCAGGATGGGAAAATAAATGTAAATGTCGTGTGACTAGGGCCTCCAGTCGGGTAGGCCGTTCACCGGCTGCAAGTCTTTCGATTTGACGGCACTTCGGCGGCCTGCGCGTCGATGGGGATGAAATGATGATGATTATGACAACACAACATCCAGTCCCTGAGCGGAGAAAATCTCCGATCCAGCCGGGAATCGAAACCGGGCTCTTAGGATTGACATTCTGTCGTGCTGACCACTCAGCTACCGGGGGCGGACATCACGATAGGTAAAGGCACATGAGAGGTAGTTCTGACGTTGAGGTTAATAATGGAAGCAAGACTGCAGAAAAAAACGTACGTTCAAAGGGTTTGTCGATCCGGAAAAAGCGTTCGACAATGCAAAATGTTGCAAGCTGTTTGAAATTATGAGAAAACAGGGGTAAGCAGTAGGGAAAGACGGGTGACATGTACTATGAACAAGAAGCAAGAGGGAACAATAGGAGTGGAAGACCAAGTACGAAGTGCTCGGTCTCAAAAAGGTATAACAGAGGGACGTAGTCTTTCGCGCCTACTGTTCAATTCTGTTCTTGAATGCGTAATTGCTCTAGCAATAAGACACATTTTTTCTCGTAAATGTAACTTGTTTTTGTTGATATATTTCACATAACCAAGAAGAGGAGGATGTGATGTAAAAAGGATGCTTCCGTAATGCATTTTATTCCACTTTTGCTTCATTTGTATCAACAGCAAATAAAGCTGAAACTCCGCAAACAATGCTTGTCTGCTTACTGGTACTGCTTCTTGATCGTCATATTTTTAGGTTTCAACTAGTATGCACAACGTTTTTAATGCCCACGTTTGCACAAAACTTGCCTATGTGTTCTTTGTTAGCTCACAAACGTGCGCAATGAGGAAAGAGGCAAGACATGCTACTGTATGTTGTGTACGTCAACAAAGTGAACGATTGTTGAAAAGAAACTGAAATCCATGTAGAATAGAATTCTTGCTTTATTACTTTCTCAGTGCATTAGTCCCACTGTAGTTGAGACATCATCTCACTCTGAAATCTTACCCTTGATGCGTCATTCAGTGTGTGGCCAATAATAGCAATTTACAGGGTATATACTGAACATCATGAATGTGATAGAGAGAAGTATCAAACGCTTAAGACCAAATATAATTGATATTTGCTTTAACATATATGCAAGTAATTTTTAATTATTATAGCCTAACCTGTGTAAGATGTAGGTCTACCTTTCCAACATTAGCCTGTTTGCTTCTTTTCCCAGAATATTTCTCGACAATAACTGCGTCAGATTTTCAGGAATAACCAAACAGAGCACAGCTGGAATGTACGTTTACTATGATCATCTGCTTGATTTTATATTTGAATTTCATTTTGATGTTTTCAAAGTATATATAACTGTACCATGCTTTGTGTATATCAATAGTAAGTTAGTTAGTTTCGTGTTCCATGTATCAGTTGCAAGATAAGTCGCAATGATGTGGAACGAGTCATTATATATTGACATCAACCCATTTTTAAAATATGCCTCGACGCTGATCAATCATTATATTCTTAGGTTTTTAATTAAAGGTAGTCATATGTTAGTAATTCCTACCAATCACCATTTGCACACCACAGTAATAAATGATCTTCTATGAAATGTGGGGAGTTGTCAAAGAGAAACGTTTTCAGTTTTCTTTCAAATTCTACTTTGCTGTCTGTCAGGTACTCTATATCAGTGGGTAGGTGATAAAAAATTTTGGTTGCAGCACTGTTAGCCTCTGTTTGTGCTACAGACAACCTTAATGTTGTGTAAGAATGTTTCTTTTTCTTCTGGTATTATGATTGTGTACATTATTGTTCTTGTTGAAATGCAATGGATTATTTACAACAAACTTCGTGAGGGAACAGAGCGTTCACATAAGTTTTCAGCCAAAGCCTTCTTAAAAAAGGAAGCGCTCTCTCTCTCTCTCTCTCTCTCTCTCTCTCTCTCTCTCTCTCTCACACACACACACACACACACACACATACACACATGACCATTGTCTCCGACTGTTCTAGTCAGAATCTTCTTTAAAGGGGGAGGAAATGTAAACAATGAATAATTATGGGAGGGAGGAATTTAGGGCATATGATGCTGACCCAACGATTAGCGCGGTTACGTAGCCGTATGTTTTGCAGGGACGAGAGCGTTGATACAGTGTGGCTCGGATGTAGGTGCGTTTGCGATTTGGAAGGCAATGAAAATCACTGGAAAGAAGAGAGAGAGAACAGACACTAAGTAAGGCAAATCTAGTCAGATGACAGAAATAAAACTACTACAATAAAAGTAAACAGTGCAACCATAATTCATGAACACAAAAGAAAATATTTCTTGAACGGCTCCACTTAGGAATGAAGAGTGATTCCTTTGAACTTTAGATTACGACCGGACCGATTAGTACACAAACAACGCAAGCAGGCATTTCTGATGAAACGACTGCGTCTCCACATAGTCAAAGCACCCAACCTGTCGAAACTGGGCACAAGCACGTCTGAGTGACGTCACAGGGAAGTATCACCGCGGTGAACCTTATGTTTTGGGCGACTTAAGATGGCGGACGTCGGCTTCAAGTTTGTGACATCATGACAACTCCCTTCTCTTTTTTACTTCTATGTTTGATACAAAGACTATCGAACACCTTGTACAATTCATCAGATAGGATTAGAAGCAATTTAATACTTATCTCTGTCGGGGCTACCGTTTAAAGAACAGTATCGTCTGTGGATAACAATAAAAAAAAATTGCGTGGCGACTTGCACAGTATTTCCACTTGGTGTGATGAATAACATCATAAATGTAAGGTAATGTCTAAAAATAAGATAGCTGACTCAATTAACTGTAAAGATCCTTAAACTTGACATCGAATAAATCCTACAAAGATGTCTAAGATGGAACGACTACGTTAGGCAGATGTAGGAAAGGTGAACTAGGGACTTGAAATGAAAGAATCGTGGGAAAAAAAAGACCACTAGCGGGACCGTTTCACAGCACTGATCCAGAATATAATATTTCTTATGAAGTAAACTTCATACCTCACATCGTAGGAGTTTCGAGACTCGCTTCTAAAGTCGTAGCAAGTCAGTAACTCGATTTATCCTCACCGAAAGAAATCAGGCGTTATCCTCGAGAAATAATATTGGGAAAAAAAAGAAATGGTATTCATGATAGATTATCCTACATATCTTACGCCCTCTGGCATATCGCATTGGCGCCATGACAAACACAATAAGACAGACTGGGGCGAGGCAATGTCGAGATTTTCAAAACGATCCGATATCATCTTCCAGTTATAGTGTTCTGGTTTTAGGCCTGGATTTCTTGGAGAACTCCATAAAGTAAATATAAAGAAGAAAGGTCATGTCTTTTGGAAAACAATCAAATAGTTACTGTTACATCAAATTTCGATATAATACAAAGCAGACAGTAAAGTAGTTCTATGATACAAGTAACTGATGTTAGGGAGTGTGTTGTACCTAGAATTTATTTCCTACTTCAAAGTTTTATGAGGTACGCTAAAGTTCTACGTAAATGACGGAATGCAACACTTCATTCTGTTCAGTAGCGTTGTACCTTTCTTTTCCACACTGAATTTATATATATTTTCACTTACACGAAGCAATGCTAATGCCAAAACTAATCATATTAATAAGAAGAACAAATAAAAAATAAAAATTAAGTTCGTTCAGATTATCAAGGTAGTATTTCTTTTTTGTGCCAAAGACCAGAGCATGGAAAATAAATTATAAGCGCATTGATGACAATGAGGAGAACAATTTGCTTTCCAAAAACAAGCAAAACTCCTTTCTATCAGTATAACAACGCTATCGAACTTCAAAGCGAACACTGCACAAGTGCTTTGTTTCTAGAAAACTTCCGGCGAAATTCGAAAACTTAAGGCAATGTGAAACAGAATTGGTGATACTCTTACTGTGGCCAAAGGAATCACAAAATCCATCAATGCGACTGCAGGTCGCACTCTCGGAGAGACTCTTGTTAATTATGCAGTTATTCACCAATCATATTTTAAAGGCTTCAGTAAAACGAATCCAAATAAAGAAGACGTTATCTGTGGGAAATAAGGTTAAAACAATTTCTGTGTCGATGTTGAGATTCTCACACGATCTGTAGTGCTGAAGAGATAGAATACTTCTGTAAATTTTTCTTCACACGAACTTACAAATGCCAAAGGACTAACAGAACTTCACCGGATGTTTCGGGGCCCTGTAGCCACATATTTTAGAGTGCTGCATCGACGGCAAATCAAGAACAAATGTCTGGAAATACTCATGAACAGTTAGAATGGATTTGTCAACAGGAAAGTGAAGAACGAGAATAACGTTAGAACAGTCCACTATTTAATAATTACAAGACGAATTTCAGTGGACCAGACACAAGAAATACCACATTAAGCATGAAATATAGATCCAGCAGACAGGTGATTAACAGTGGGAAGAGTTCAGAGACTGGATAGCTACGATAAGTAAAGAAACAGCTTCCGTTAAAGCGTCTAGTAAACGCATGGAGCCCAGAAAAAAGAAATAAAATATGACGAGAATGATACGGCAATAAGAACCACTAAAAATTAAATAATTCGAATACAAACAAGCTAAAATATAACAACGCAAGAGCAAATGTGTTAAGCACCTAACTCAATAAATAAAGGATTTACAGAAATTCAGAACACCATGCACTCATGGAGCATTCAAATGTAATTTTTCAAAATATAATTCTCCATTTTTAAAGTAATTATGGAAATTGTGAAATCCTGACAAGTCTTTTTATGTACTGAAGTATGATTAGTCAGTAGTGAGACTTTGTAAGGCACTTGGCCACTTAGCTACTACACATAAATTACACATGTCAGTGACTCGCGTGTTCGAATTTATTACTATATATATTAGTAGCCTTTAATGGCTATGTAATAATTCCTGAAGAGTCGATTAGACTTTCAGCATTAATAAATCATAAAGAATTACTATTTATTCACTTGTGTGAATAAAGAATAAAGTCTGATGGATTGTCGTGCCTTGTATTAACCGTCTGATTTTCGAATGAACAGGCTATTTTCACAAGCAGATTTGTTAACAAAATAAACCAGCAATACTTCTAACCCTATATTTTACGATTCAGAAGTGTACTTCGGGCTCCGTCAAGCAGAAGTTACACAGTATTTTATACACAATTCATATAAATGGTCTTAGTGTCATATATAAAGAGAAAGAGCACTAATTATAAATTACACACATTTAATAAGCACACAACTTGTAGCAATCTTGTGATGAATGAGAAACTGAAAGAAATTGATTCTAATCCTGAAAAACAAAAAATTAGTTGTGAACAATTAATGCAGAAAAACAGAAAATAGCCGATGGACAGTAGCTGCAAAAGTAAACTAAGTCTTAACTGTTATATGGAACTACAATATAGTATTTGCGGATTAAAAGAAGAACATTAGGAGACACAACTAAGAAAAATCTAGATGTTCGCACCAGAATAAGAACTGAAGCATGCTAAATATAACAAAATAAAAATTGTAAAATACATTATTAGGATTATTTGTAGCTTCAATATTATATTAGCTTAGGCCTGTTGAAGAAAATACCCATTGATGACAAATCAAGGAACATGGTAACAGCATCGCAGTTAACTAAGCATATGTTAACGTGCACCAACTGAGTTTTCTTGCAAGAAAAAAATCATAAAACCTGTGTATATAGACGACGCGAAAGATATTATCACCATAAAACGGAGTAACAAAAAAAAAACTGAACAATGAAAAGCTGTATGAAGGAACAATGCCATTTAATACAACATACTGTGGAGAGTTGTATAATGCATTAGTGGAGGCCATGTGAAATAATTTTCAGGTAAGATCATTTACATAAAACGAAGTTTTGAAACGGGATGCAGGGAATTTAATGAAACGGATAAAATGAGAAATGAACTCATCGATTCACTAAATGGAAAATGAAGAAGTCCAAAACTAAATCTTGTCGGTTATGAGATGCAGGAATAAATCCAGCTTCAGTTCGTATACGTCAGCATAACTAAAGAAAAGTCAAGTGATAAAATCTTTTAGGTTCCTTGTGACCGATACTTTATAAGTAGCTACTTTTTATGTATACTGAGAGGATGAAAGCTAGTTGACAGAGACTTTCCTTTCGGTATTAGGTGCGCCATTTTCTGACGCTGACACCTTGTAACGTTTCTGGACCTGGAGAATAAGTGGTGACACAGACTGGCGCCTTGATTCAGGAAACCAATTCCGCGGCGTGCCTCAAAGAATCACACCACTGGCTTCTTTAAGAACGAACGCATGTTCCAGAGAGAAATTTTTGTCACCTGACCGCTGCTACGTCTTAGGCAGGAGTGCTGCTGAAGGGAAGCACGTTAAATTTCGACAGTAATTTGGGGCTGTCGTACTGACTCCCTTCGCCACGTAGTTCCTGTTCAGTGGTGATTCATACCCTTTAAGTATCTCGATGGCAAATGGTAAAGAATATAATCGTTCAAGCCAGTCATATGAGAGTTAAGCTTTTCATACTGTGTCTTTTCAATGGCTGCAGGAACTAAAACTGACTCTATAAAGAAATTTACCTTACTGACGTGTCAGAGCCTGGTAATACAGAGGAGTGACAAAAAAGCTTTTGAAATAGCGACAACAGGCTGAGGACATTGCATGACTGTTGCAACGAGTCTATGTTTGTATCGCAACTGACACTGAAATTTCGTATTTACCCGAAATTTCACTGGGCTCCTTGTGGCGTAGTATTAGCAAACGTCTTTGATATTTCGGCTAAGACAGAATCTTCCTCATTGATCCACGCAATTGAAAAACACGAAATAGAGCGTACTGTAGCAGCTTTCTGGGTGCATTTTCCTATATTCTAAGCTTTAGTAACGATATTTTATACTCTTCATTCCAGCTTGATATTGTGTTCTCTTTTTTGTAACTAATGTGTTTAAGCCAATATTGCATTCTCGTGGGTCCACTGCTATCGCATCTCCCGAAAATTTACTGTTCAGTCTGTCAATCGTAGGAACTACCAGACTGAAATCCTGAAAAAATGTTATTAACAAATTCATTAGGTTGCATAACGTTGTTACACGCGAACTGAATAGAGAGTTTGTGGGTCGGTAGGTCCTCAATTAAGAAAAGACACGAAGACTTACGTTTACGATTTTTAGAGTCCGCTGGTTACTTCCTCAATTGAATGATAGTTGATGGATATCTACACAGCACGATAGAAATGAAAGTAGTTAGGAAATGAAACACCAGGGGTCGGACGACTTGCACAATTCCAGAATGTTCATGAAACCTACGCGAGTTTCTGTGAGACCAGTGTTCACAGCAGCGCGTGTTCGTATGCTCGCGCAGGAAACCGAGAAACTAGCAGTACAGCTAACAACTGTGCTCCCAGAATTTTATTGTAGCTATTGGCGGTAATGTTCTGCCATTACGGCACCTCGCGCCTTTTGCCGGCCACTCGGTCTTCTCTTCTTTCTTCCTCTGTGCGCCTTCTTGTCTCTTCTTCCTCTGTTCACTGAGTAGCTCGTCCACGAGCGTGACAGAAATTTCGATAAAATTTAACGGCGCGAACATAAGGCGCTTTTCTGTGAACCTTAACGCTACGAAAATTTTATAAGCGTCCAGAAGGTTTGCTGTAATGATGAAAGTGGACCCATCAGTTCCAAGATAATGTTCTGCGGACAAAGGGCTCCACACTCGAGAAAAAAGTAAAAAGAAAAAAAAAATGTTTGAGGCTATACAGTCGTGGAGCAATAATGAAAGAGCTGCAGTCAACAACCAGGTACCTGGCTAACAAAGTCGCGCATGCGTACATAGGGTTTGCAAATCAGAAAGTCGCTGAACTCTGAAGTTTAGGAGCGAACGCGTATGAGTCTATCGACAGACTGCTAGATACTAGACCAGTGGTCGTCAAATTGTGTCCCGCGGGCCGCATGCGGTCAGAAGCAAATATTCGTGTGGCCTGCGATTATGAGTCGTATTTTATAACAGTATGCATCTGACAACTAACAGGCGAATCCAAAACGTGAACTAACGTTAAGAGCTGTAATTTTCCTGCTTAGTAACAAAAAAAAAAAAAAAAAAAAAAAAAAAAAAAACTTGTACAGCCAGTTAAAATTTTAAGATGTGCTTAATTTTAATCGATGTTGATGTGTTCGTCCACGAGCTAAGTAAAGTTGGCCGCTTACCTCAGGGTTGTAACATTATGTGATTGCCTTATCATTTTAAATCATTCACTAATCGAGCAGTCGCTCGGCAACAGCTACAGTTAGCAAATAATGTTGCGAGAATGTAAAAGGTGAACGACCTGTGACGTAACTTGTTTATTGTCGAAGCGCCGTCAGAGATCCAGTGAGTTATTGACTTTGAAAACCGCGGCGTGGAAAATGGACAGAAGAAGAACACTTTTACACATTTTTTTTTGATGTACAAGATATTCCCGATGAACAGTTACTCATTCTTCTCTTGCCTCTTGTAACTTGTGTCGGACGCGCATGTCTTGCCGCCGTATTATTATCGTTAAAAATAATAATATTTAAGTGTAAAGAAAAAGTGCAATACTAAAAGTGCAATACTGCATAGCAGTAGATTTATTGTGCGACGTGTATGTGAAAACGTCAAAGGAATTATTTTTATTACGAGAAGAGAAGTGCCAGTCAAAACGGCATCCATGTTAAATCTTTCATTGCAGTGTAAGTTCATCTATTAATTGCCATAAATTCAGATTTAAATGGAATTGGTGTATGGACTATTTATTTAATATAGAATCTATGTCTCACTCCTTCATGAAGTTATTTAATTTTATTTATGTTTCTGCCAAATAGAGAGTTCACAGTCACGAATTCTTTCGTCGAGTTCGGACGGAAGTTGCATGCGGCGAAATATTTTCTCCGCGCCATATTCTACTGGTAAATGCATTATAAACTACGGTCCCTTAGGAAATTCATGTTGAGCTATCCCAAAATAATTATATTTTGAATAGGCATTTACTCTCCTCTGCAATGCAACTTCCGACTGATCAGACGATCCAACAAGAAACAGCCGCACACGGTCGGCGTTCGCAAATATATTTCCACCGCTGATTATAGCTATATGTCACAGCACAAAAGTAAACATATTGTTATAATTAGCGACTACGAACGGGGACATTTATAACTGCATGTTTATGTGCACACATTACGTAAACGTATCGTTATATGGTATAGGGGTCAAGTAGCGCGGCCACTGCTGAGCTATAGCGAGAAACTTTTATTGTTTTGTCTTAAAAAAAATGGCTCCTATCACTACGGGACTTAACATCTGAGATCATCAGTCCCCTAGCCTTAGACCTACTTATACCTAACTAACCTAAGGACATCACACACATCCATGCCCGATGAAGAATTCGAACCTGGGACTGTAGCAGTAGCGCGGTTCCGGGCTGAAGCGCCTATAAACGATCGGCGACAGCGACCAGTGTTTTGTCTTCCAGTACCGATGACTCACGTGTACGAGCGTCTCGTAGCGATCAGCTGCCACGGTATGAATTTTGAGACGGTAGTAACATGGATTTGTCAATGCATGTTACAGAGTCGGTCATCTTCTACTTACTTGCAGCAAGGAACATTACATTAAAGATCTTATAAACAGTGCAATGAGTAGAAGAAAATTGACATTCAAGTCATACGTCATAGTTTCTCAGATTGAATAATTATTCGAAACATAAGTACAGTTACTTTTACCGAGCGAGGTGGCGCAGTGGTTAGACACTGGACTCGCATTCGGGAGGACGACGGTTCAATCCCGTGTCCGGCCATTCTGATTTAGGGTTTCCGTGATTTCCCTAAATCACTCCAGGTAAATGCCGGGATGGATCCTCTGAAAGGGCGCGGCCGACTTCCTTCCCCATCCTTCCCTGATCCGATGAGATCGATGACCTCGCTGTCTGGTCTCCTTCCCGAAACAACCCAACCCAACAGCTACTTTCATTAACCAATTAACCATCCGTTCACACATAGAGCGCAAGACTTAGTTAGGCAAAGCTGCGCTATGACTCTGAGGTCGCAACAATCTGAAGTAGAGAACAGCTGACACGAAGTGGTCTGAATGGTACCGTTTTTTAACGATCACTACATGGGGGCCAGCTGCCAACTTATCGCGCCCTTACCACAACTAGTCTATTGGACGCTTGCAACATACCAGTTTGTATAGCTTACCATTTAACAATAAGATTCTTAAATATGCGGCCCGAGGTATCGTCCCTCAAAGTTAATACTGGCTCTTGAGCAAAAATCATGACGACCTCTGCACTAGACACATCCACATACCCTTCGCCAACCGGTGTTGCAATCACTGCAGTTCTTCGTAGCGGATTCAACTTCGGTGAACGTATTTCCACAGTTGTTTTCGCGAGATTCCAGTTTTGCAATGGGCAACTTTAAAGAACAGATCGCCTGTAATAAGTTTTGTTCTTAGCTTGGTTCAACTGTTTTAGGAAACTGCAAATCTTCAATCAGATGCTTACGGGCTATACATTAGGCTAGAAAAGAACTTAAAATCGACAGGACATCGGCTGATGATGGTGATCTTTAAGCACATACTTCAACTAGCGTCTGCCAGAAAATGTTGAGAAAAAGTATTAGATTTTGCAAGAGCGCAGCACAGCAAATAGTGATCTTCAATATGGCACATGTCAACGTACTCTGTCAGATCAACTGGACATAGTGCTAGATAAATGGCAGAAGCAGCATGGTCTGAAAGTCTGCACAGATCCTCAGCGACAGCTTAAGGACTGTAAACGATGATCAAAATTTGTTTTACGACAAATATTTCGAAACCAGGCACCAGACGTTGTAATAAGAGTTCTTCTTAACCCTACCCTACCAAAAAGAGCTCCACACGTGAAGAGTATCAACAAATCTCCGTTGATGGGCTTGTGTGATATTTATGTCACTAATTGAGTACACGCATGATCATCTGAATTAGACACACCTTGGTAATAGCGTGTAGAAGCATTAATGACTACGTCGAGATGTCGTGCCATTGAGTCCAAAGGACTCTGGATGACTTGTGGAAACTAATAATCGCTCAGTCGTCACGTCTCGCAAGGGCTATTCGGAGGAGGAGCCAAAAAGTGCACTTCCGTTTAGAGAGCGTCTAAGTTGTGCTTAACAGCACTAACGTTATTTGACCTTTGTCCTCAAGCAACTACCTCAAAGTCCACGAACTGTTCATTGCACCACTATGACACAACTCTGGGATGATGAGTTGCTGATTTGTCAGCCCCATCGGCACACTGTAGGTGGGCAAACGGGTGCTATGACCTGCCAGTGCTGTCTGTCTGTCTCTAAAGCATCGTGTTCACGTACCAGAGAGCTCATTTCTTCCTACCTCTCGTTGCCAAGAAAACGATTACCATTTGGAAACAGATGAATAAGTTCTCTATTGTTACGAGAACCACCCTAAATCCAAACTACGTCCACGTTTCGAGGCACAGTAAACACAGTGCCTTTCCTCGTTAATCAGTCGTTTTACTTTTTTCCTCGCCAAACTCAAGGCCACTGATATACAGGGATTTATCAATCTTTTCTCACTACAACACTAGAGCCTTCAATTTCATTTAGAAGCCAGATATGGACTGTTGTACACAATAACCTGAGTGTGATACTGGAGAGAAGTTAAGAACGGAAAATGTTGTCTTTGCATTCAACGAAGCAGCACAATCACCTCAACAAGTCAGTTGGGAAAGTTATGCAAAACTACAAAGAAATTAGTTTAAAATGGAAAATGTTTTGAGGCTATATACAAAGAGACAAAATATTTTTTGTAGTAGCCATGAGTTTCTTCCAGCGAAATCGAAAGTTTTTCATTTCACGTCTAATGTTCTTATGTGTACAGTTTCATTAAATAATATTTGGACAAATAACTTTCATCTACAACAAATTTGAATAAATAATTTGTACCATCAACATATGACATATTCACTTTCTTGTAATGAACGAGAAATTCTCATTTCAGAAAAAAAATGCAGCAGTTGCTACAAAAAAAATTGGACTAGAGATAATAATCAAAACATTGTGAGTCACGTGTTTCTCCTTAGCTACTACTTAAATTTTGAATAAAAATTGTCGGCGCTATTGGTCGAATACATCCGGTAAAAAGAGCCAACCTCGTCTACCAACGACCTCGTGAAGGAGAGCGGAAGAGTGGACGGGATTCGGGCACACACTTCCCCTTGGGATGAGAAACTGCCCTAGATGGTGGAAGACTCAGCAATGATCAACGGTGAGAAGCAGACGTGGGAGTCCATATGAAAGACATGAGGGATCTAGTATTAGTATCGTAACTAACAGTGCTTTCTTAGAATTGCGATCAAATAAGGCGGAAAGCATAGCTAACATTCCTTCAGAATTTCTAAGACCATTGAGGGTAGTGACAATTAAACGACTATTCAAGTTTATTTGTGGAATCTATGACTGTGGAGACTTTCGAAAAAATATCATCCACACATTAGCGAAGATAACAAAGGCAGGAAAGTCCATAAACTATTGCACAATCAACTTAACATCTCCTACATGTAAGTTGCTGAGAAGAATAATGCACAGAAGATTGTAAGAAGAAAATTGAACCTCTGTTAAATGATGATCAGTCTGGCTGTAGGAAAGATAAAGGAACCAGAGAAACTGTACTGACGTTGCATTTGGTAATAGCAGCAAGACTTAAGAAAAATCACGACACGTTCACGTGGTTTGTCGAGCTACAAAAAGCGTTCGACAATGCAGGCTGGTGTAAAAGGTTCGAAATTTTCAGGAATGTTGGTTTCAGTTGTAGGGAAAGACACGTAATATACAATATGTTCAAGAGCCAAGAAGGTAAAATAAGAAGGGATACCAAGAACGAAGTGCTCGGATAGAGTGTAGGACAGGGATGTATTCTTTCGCTAACTGTTCAGTATATATATACATCGAAGAAACAATGACAGAAATAAGAGAAAGATTCACGAATGGGATTAAAATTCGGAATAAAAGGATATCAGTCATAAACTTCTATGATTACATTGCTATCCTGAGTGAAAATGAGGAAGGAGTACGGAACATACTGAGCGGAATCAGCAGTCTGGATTTACAGTAAACCGAGGAAAGACGAAAGTTGTGATGAATAGCAGAGCTGATACTAGTAATAAACTTCACATGAATATTGTGGGCCACGTTAGTATACTAAGTGCAGATATTCTCCTACCTAGGAAGCATAACAAAGCATTACATAGTGGGCCGGGAGGTAATAAGACGCAGTCAAACAAATGAAATGATCGTATGGCGTTGTTGGCCGGAAGGTCCCGTCTTGGTTCGGCCGCCTTGTTGCAAGTCTAATTTCATGTGACGCCACGTTGGGCGACTTCCGCGTCGATGATGATGAGAGGATGATGAGGACAACCCAACACCCAGTCCACGGGTGGAGAAAATCTCCAACACGGCCGGGAATGGAACCCAGGCCCGCTGCATGGGAGGCAAGGACGTTACCACTCAGCTAAGCAGAAGGACGCAGTAAAACACAGGCAGAGAGATTTCTTCGCCACAACTCTACGTAGGTTGAAATCTGAGAAAAAAATTTAGGGGACTGTATGTAGGGATGTAAGTAATGGTCGGCTGGAAATCCGGAATAGAGTAGAGTCCATGCTTTATATATGTGGTCTTACATAAGTTTCCGGTAAATTAAGTGACAGATAAGAAATGTGGAGTTCCTCCGGAGAATTAGGAAAAAAAGGGAAAAAAAGTATGTGAAAAAACACTGATTAAAACAACGGACCCGTTAAGACAAGATGCAGTCTGACACAGTCAACGAGAACATTTGTCCAAAAAACTTGTCTAGGGAGGTGGGGGCAAATATTACATGAGAAGACAGAGATTGGAAGAGTGCCAAGCGCGAAACAGTTTCTTGGCCTTGTGCAGGCCTTTGAAATACACTGCCTGACAACGAAAGTGAAGCACTCACAAGGGTATATAACGAAATTAAACTACACGACCTGTTGAGAGGGTTTCTGATGTTATTTCGGGGATTACGAAAGCGAGTCAGCTTTACAAAGAAGTTGGCAGTACTATCCCACTTGTCAGTATGGCGTTGCACCAATTCCGGCCTCGATGTTAGTTAGTTAGTTAGTTACGTGTTCCATTGATCAATAGCACGGAAAAACCGTTATGATATGGAACGTGTC
Source organism: Schistocerca cancellata (assembly GCF_023864275.1). Lineage (NCBI taxonomy): Eukaryota > Metazoa > Arthropoda > Insecta > Orthoptera > Acrididae > Schistocerca > Schistocerca cancellata. The sequence continues at coordinate 533,462,041 of NC_064630.1, read as the reverse complement.
AAATGCACAAGAAATTCGCACAGGAAACAAAGTTTTTTGTTTACATTATAGTGTTATACCTAAATATTTCTGTTATCTATCCCATTACCTTAAAATGGCATAAAACGCATATATTATATCTCCAGATCAATTTACTCATATTCAAGAATTCATCTATGGTATAGAAGGAGTTGTCAGGGAGGTATGATTTCAATTTGTTTTTGAAACTATTACTGCTGTTTGTCAAACATTTTATTTCATCTGGTAATTTATCAAAAAGTTTTATAGCAGCATATTTTACCCCTTTCTGTGCCAAAGATACGTTAAGTAAAGGATAGTGTAGGTCTTTCTTTTTTCTGGTATTGTAATCGTGAATGTCGCTGTTGATTTTAAACTGGTCCATGTTGTTGAGAAAAAATTTCATTACTGAGTAAATGTACTGTGAAGCAGTTGTAAGAATTCCGAACCTTTTAAACAGATGCTTACAATATGTGCGACTATGAACCCCACACATTATTCTAACTGCTTTCTTTTGAGCAGTGAATACCTTTTGCCTAAGTGTTGAGTTGCCCGAGAATATTATTCCGTATGACATCAAAGAGTGGAAGTATGCAAAATATGTTAGCTTACTAATTTCTACATTCTCAAATTTGGCAACTATTCTGATTGCAAAAGTTGCTGAACCTAGTCGCTTTAGGAGATCCAAATATGAATTTTCCAATTAAGATTCTCATCTATATGTACACCCAAAAACTTAGTATCTGTCCTGGCTACTGACTTCTTTTGATGTGTTATGTTTATTGAAGGAATTGTACTTTTTGCAGCAGAAAATTGGATGTACTGTGTTTTTCAAAGTTCAGAGGAAGCTCATTCGCAGAAAACCAATTAATAACTTTTCCAAAGACCTTATTTGTATAATTTTCTATCAGACTTTCTTTTACTGGATTAATAATTATGCTCGTATCATCAGCAAACAGTGTCAGTTCAGCATCTTGTTTGACGTAAGAAGGGAGGTGATTCACATATATTAAGAACAGGAGGGGACCCATGATCGAACCTTGTGGAACACCTAATGTAATTTCACCCCAGTTAGATGAAGTGGCAAACTCCTTTGGATCACTTGAATCATATAAAGAGACTTTTTGCTTCCTGTTCTGTAGATATGACTTAAACCACTCATATGCTCTTCCATTTATGGCATAGAATTGTATTCCCTATATCGCATCCTCTCCTGAGGCAAGCTGTGGAACTGTTGTAAGTGGTCCGTGTTAATCTGAGCACTGGGAGTGGGGTGTAGTTGACGACAGAACTGGTGCCGCACATGTTCCATAGGTAACAGAGCTACGTACCTTGCTGGCCAGCCCTACATCACGCAGACATTGCCATACCTGGACGAGCATTGTACTGTCGAAAAATGGCACCACGATACTGTCGCGTGATGGGTAACACATGATGACGCAGGATGTCCGTGACGTAGCATCATGCCGTCAGAGTTTCCTCAGTCAGCACCAACTGTGACCTGAAGTTATATCCGATACCACTACGCCATGATCTATAACACCGCTGTGTCTCTTAAAATCATCTTCATATTGGAACCTCTCGCCATATCGTCGCCATACTCGCCGACGACGGTCATTTGGGATGAGAAAGGGTTACGATATGCTTGCTGCACAATATGGCGATCCTCCACTGCAGACGTGGTCAGTCCGAAGCGTAACGATGAGCATGCCTGCCCCCACGTCCCCATGCAGTCCAACGGCGGACCACTGTCACATTGAAATCTCCCACAAAGCTCCATATTGTTTGTACTGTTCAACAAACTGGCCAAATGCCTACCTGAATGGGCCCTATTTCGAACTTGCTGTCCCACACGAGTACTCAACTTCTCTGCGTCCTTCACAGTTATCACTCAACATCTGACGCTGTTCACGTCCCTTACATATTCTGTCGGAACTGGCAACACCTCTAAATACGAACAACACTAACGCATCCACCGATGGTGTGTACGTGTAGAAAGATCCGTGGACATCCGACCATGTCTTCTGGCTGCTTGATTCCTTTCGTCAGGCAATGAATTTTTCTCCTAACAAAAGTCGAAAATTATCTTTCTGCATTGACTATAGTGTGTAGCACAACTGCAGTTAATACAGGCAACTTGAAAACAGGCGTAAGTGTTGATGCTCTGCTTCTCAGTTAATACATTGCCTAATATTGTAAATTGTCAATTAATTCTTCAAATGACTGAACTGCAAGGGGTCTATTTCCTTATGTTAAATCAGTACAGTTTTGTGAATTTATGCCAGATTTTCAAACGCAGGGACAGGACAGTTGGAAGGAAGAGGGAAGTTTAGGCTTTAACGTCTTGTCGACGACGATGTTATTAGGGACAAGCTCGGGTTGTGGAAGGTAGGGCAGTATCATTCCAGTATTTGTCTTAAGCCTTTTAGGGAGTCAGCGGAAAAGAATATTCTAAAAAGGCAAATATTTTGCTTGTCTATTATCAAATATTTCGTTGTGAACAACTTTTCCGAAAAGTCCTTGTTCATATTTCAGTGTAAGAGGACAGATAGCAAAAACAAGTTGCCTGAGTCGCTACACACGTTGTATTTCTTCCACTTCAGGTTTAATATTCCTCTCTTTGCTGCCAGAGCTTTCTGTACACAGAACATTGAACCGTACGTCTGTGGACTATCAACAACTGTTTCTTTGCTTACATCGCTGAATTTCTATTACAAATTCTGCTTTAATCATCAAGTGTTAAGTGAAATTGTGTATTTATTGCCTGCTAAAAGGTTTAACTCGCAGCGGAACACAGCACGCGGACTTAGCGTGGCACGCCAGATCGTGACGTCCTTGTCGCTGCTTGCCGTTAAGTTTGTCCACAACGCTTCACGCACGCGAGGTTAGCAGACGGAGACAGCCCGCAGATCATGGCGGAGAGCAAAGATCGGATAAACCGCTGCTCATTCGAGAACCCTTATTCTCTATCTTCCGTACCGAAGATTGTCGGACATGACAAAATTTCGGTTTCTTTCAGCCAAATCCCACAGAGTTTTGCATGACAAACTGAAATTCCGACATTAGCTGCAGTCTAGGAATGAAATAAATTCAAAAGTTAAAACTTGTGCCAGACCAGTACTGAACCTGGATTTTCTGCTTTACGCTAGCGGCCACCTTAACCGCTTCGGCTATTCGAGCACAGTTCCCGTCCAGCCCAAATTCCCAAATCGTTGTACATTGTGCCCATTGTTCTCAGCCTCACGCTGATTCCCGGGAGAAATCGCTCGAAGACTGAATCTGCTCTGGATGATCATTAATTTCCGTCAAGGCACATATATTTATATGTGTGGTGTCTGTTTTTGCGGACATGCCCACAGAGTTTTAAGCGGGACGAAAGTACCATTTCCAGATTTACCTGAAAAATAATTGAAATTTCCCAGGAACTTTGGTCCGAACCATAAGACTTGAGAAGTTTATTATTTGTTCCTGGGACCCGCTGAAAAACAGCCAGGGTGCCATATTATAGACTCAAGACAATACAACGAAATACCTCATGGTGGAAGGGAGCGTTCGTGTAACAAAATAATAAGCAATAAGTTGTATAAAAGAAATTTCTTTTCCGGTTTCGAGCACTTAGTGCTCTTCTTCAGAAGGTTATGCCTATCACATTATTTGCGAGTGTCAACAATAAGATGCATACAGCAAAATGCCGTGGTCATGAGGTTCATAGTGACTGTGCAACCATATGACTACGTCATTTTGCTGTATGCATCTTATTGTCAAAGTAAATAATGCGAGAGGTGTAACCGGTAAGGAAATTACATTTCTTTGATGCAACTGGTTGGTTGGTTGAATAATACTATATTTGCTGAGGATGGATAAAATACTAAAGTGGAATGATATGCTACGTAAAATAAGTTCTCGAAAGTAGCCCCGCTATTCGGAACATAATACGTTAGTCGTAACGTCTAAGAATAAAATCAACTAAAGTGAAAGGATACTTGTTTTATATACAAGCTTATTTAATTAATGTTCGAGGGTCAACTTCGCTCACGTATCTTTCGCGTGTAAGCTTGTGTCAGCGAACCATTACGTAGGGCTAATGAAGCTGGTGTCTAAAAAGGGACAGAGCTCTCCTGCCAGGACGGAGTTCAAGCGGTTCTGAGGTTCCTTCCGCAATTAGTCTACTAAGCTTTCGAAGTTCTTGTTTCCATTCCAAGTAAACAACTAGAGTGCTTATTGGTTTGCTTGAGATACGAGATCAATTGACTCCACTGTAGTGTCTCTCTAGAGGCTGACGACCAGACAGAACATAGTACATTCCATGCATTATTATACAGCAATTACGGCTGCTGCCGAGAAAATTATGTAGATGGTGAGATACTGCAATTCACCGAAGATACAATGATAAAATTGTAGTTGTTGAAGAAAAATTGTTAAGTCAGTACATTAAAAAAACCACTTGTATTTGCATGAAGTTTTAGTGAATGTCATGTTTTTTAACTATTTACTATTTTTAATTAAATTTAATTATTAGAAACAACATATTTATAAGTATCAAGTAGTAAACGAAGAAACGCACAGATTTTTTCTGAAAATGTACGCCTGTCGTGATTTTTGAAATCCCTTATAAATGCAATCTGGTAAGGTACCCGCGCAGTTTGCTTCAGGGCTATCCTGCTGGCTGTTACCGAAGCAGAAACTGGACACAGTGGCAATACCTGTGTAAGTGTGTTACGAAGTGCATTCAAGTTCTAAGGCCTCCGATTTTTTTTCTAATTAACTACTCACCCTAAATCGATGAAACTGGCGTTACTTCTCGACGTAATCGCCCTGCAGACGTACACATTTTTCACAACGCTGACGCCCCGATTCCATGGCAGCGGCGAAGGCTTCTTTAGGAGTCTGTTTTGACCACTGGAAAATCGCTGAGGCAATAGCAGCACGGCTGGTGAATGTGCGGCCATGGAGAGTGTCTTTCATTGTTGGAAAAAGCCAAAAGTCACTAGGAGCCAGGTCAGGTGAGTAGCGAACATGAGGAATCACTTCAAAGTTGTTATCACGAAGAAACTGTTGCGTAACGTTAGCTCGATGTGCGGCTGCGTTGCCTTGGTGAAGCAGCACACACGCAGCCCTTTCCGGACGTTTTTGTTGCAGTGCGGGAAGAAATTTGTTCTTCAAAACATTTTCGTAGGATGCACCTGTTACCGTAGTGCCCTTTGGAACGGAATGGGTAAGGATTACGCCCTCGCTGTCCCAGAACATGGACACCATCATTTTTTCAGCACTGGCGGTTACCCGAAATTTTTTTGGTGGCGGTGAATCTGTGTGCTTCCATTGAGCTGACTGGCGCTTTGTTTCTAGATTGAAAAATGGCATCCACGTCTCATCAATTGTCACAACCGACGAAAAGAAAGTCCCATTCATGCTGTCGTTGCGCGTCAACATTGCTTGGCAACATGCCACAACGACAGCCATGTGGTCGTCTGTCAGCATTCGTGGCACCCATCTGGATGACACTTTTCGCATTTTCAGGTCGTCATGCAGGACTGTGTGCACAGAACCCACAGAAATGCCAACTCTGGAGGCGATCTGTTCAACAGTCATTCGGCGATCCTCCAAAACAATTATCTCCACTTTCTCGATCATGTCGTCAGACCGGCTTGTGCGAGCCCGAGTTTGTTATGGTTTGTGTCACACGATGTTCTGCCTTCATTAAACTGTCGCACCCACAAACGCACTTTCGACACATCCATAACTCCATCACCACATGTCTCCTTCAACTGTCGATGAATTTCAATTGGTTTCACACCTGCAAATTCAGAAAACGAATGATTGTACGCTGTTCAAGTAAGGAAAACGTCGCCATTTTAAGTATTTAAAACAGTTCTCATTCTCGCCGCTGGCGGTAAAATTTCATCTGCCGTACGGAGCTGCCATCTCTGGGACGTATTGACAATGAACGTGGCCTCATTTTAAAACAATGTGCATATTTCTATCTCTTTCCAGTCCGGAGAAAAAAAATCGGAGGCCTTAGAACTTGCATGCACCTCGTACTAGACAGCCCTGTTCTCTTGTGTTGGAGGTCTGCATATGTTATTAAGTGGTGTGCGCAGATGTGTGTACTGAGTGAATTCAGCCTGATAAGCTCACATTATAAAACCAGTATTTGCCTTCTAAGTGTGATTCTTATCTGTCGATTCTCGATGCCCTAAGTTTTTTAGATTTTTATTCTTATGGCCACTGGATTAACTGTTCTATGAAATCAGTCCGCTCCTTACTTAACTGTCAAGTTGCAGGTGATGCTTATTTGAGCTGTATTTTTATTAGAAAAATGCTCTTAAGGATTTGAATTAGAATTTGCTCCTTACGGAATAGTTTTGTTTGTAACTTTTAAATATGTATATATATGATGCATATATGTATTTTAAATCATTTTTTTACTACGAAGCAGCATTAACACTTCATGTGTTTACAGTTTAGTGGAATTACGTATTATTACGTGATCGTTTTGGTGTTGCGTAAATTCTTCTTGTTGAGTAGCTACAAAGCTGATTTGTTTACCCATATTGTAACAGTTTTGGTCTGGAAAAAGTAACTGTCTTTAAAATTTCTAAATTTTGCTATTTTTTTTCTGAGTCATCAGTCTTCTGACTGGTTTGGTGCGGACCGCCACGAATTCCTCTCCTGTGCCAACTTCTTCATCTCAGAGTAGCACTTGCAACCTACTTCCTCAATTATTTGCTGGGTCTATTCCAATCTCTGTCTTCCTATACAGTTGTTGAGCTCTAAAGCTCCCTCTAGTACCATGGAAATCAGTCCCTGATGCCTTAACAGATATGCTGCCATCCTGTCCCTTCTCTTTGTCAGTGTTTTCCACATATTTCTTACCTCTCCGATTCTGTGCATAACCTTCTCATTCCTCACTTTATCAGTCCACCTAATTTTCAACATTAGTCTGTTGCACCACATCTCAATTGCTTCGATTCTCTTCTGTTCCGGTTTTCCCATAATCCATGTTTCACCACCATGCAATGCTGTGCTCCAAGCGTATACCCTCAGAAATTTCTTCCTCAAATTAAGGCCTATGTTTGATACTAGTAGACTTCTCTTGGCCAGGAATGCCCTTTTTGCCAGTACTAGTCTGCTTTTAATGTCCTCCTTGCTACGTCCGTCAATGGTTATTTTTCTGCCTAGGTAACAGAATTCCTTAACTTCATCTACTTCTGACCACCAATGCTGGTGTTAAGTTTCCCGCTGTTCTCATTTCTGCTACTTCTCATTACTTTACTCTTTCTTCGACTTACTCTCAACCCATATTCTGTTCTCATTAGACTGTCCATTCCATTCCATTTCTTCACTCTCACTCAGGGTAGCAATGTCATCAGCGAATCGTATCATGATACCCTTTCACCTTGAATTTTAATTCCACTCCTGAACCTTTGTTTTATTTCCATCATTGCTTCTTCGATGTACAGGTTGAAAAATAGCGGCGACAGACTAGATCGTTGTCTTTCAGCATTTTTAATCTGAGCATATTGTTCTTAGTCGTCCACTCTTATTACTCCATCTTGGTTCTTGTACATATTGTATATTACCAGTCTCACTCTATAGCTTATTTTACATTGTCGAACGCCTTTTCTAGATTGACAAATCCCGTGAACGTTTCATGATTTTTCTTTAGTCTTGCTTCCATTATCAACCGCAACTTCATAATTGCCTCCCTGGTGCCTCTATCTTTTCTAAAGGCAAACTGATCGCCATCTAGCACATCCTCAATTTTCTTTTCCATTCTTCTGCATATTATTTTTGTCAGCAACTTGTGTGTATGAGCTGTTAAGCTGATTGTGCGATAATTCTTGCATTGTCACCTCTTGCAGCCTTCGGAAATGTGTCGATGAAATTTTCCGAAAGTCTAAATCGACTCCTGTTCCTTCATCTATCACATCAGACAAATTTTCCCCCTCATGGAGGCTTTCAATGTACTCCTTTCCACCTAAACACTCTCTTCACTGCATTTAACAATGGAATTCCGGTTGCACTCTTAATGTTACCACCGTTGCTTTTAATTTCACCGAAGACTGTTTTGACTTTCCTATATGCTATATTCTATTTTTATGAGAAAATGAATATTCAGAACTTTTTTAAATAAAATAAAAATTATTTTAGCGAAGAGCAAGTACCCCTCACGTCTCAACCCAGTCTTACCACTCCCTCTAGCGACATAAAAGGGTATATCGTGACTCATCACTCCAAATTTCTCGTTTCCAATCATCCACTGGATGGCGTCGCTCTTTACGCCACCTCAAGTGTCGCTTAGCGTTTTCAGAAATGTATGGCTCATGACGAGCTTTCCCTATGCACAATCATTGTACTAGCTGGGCTGCTGGTAGGTTTTTGGAAATCACGAGTGATCCTTCCGCTGATTTGATGCGAATTTTTACCACCGTCCTCCTCAACGGTCGGCGGTCTTTGTGCGTCAGAACGTGATGTCTGCCCGGTCTTACATTACCTGTGGTTGTTCCTTCGCGTTTCCACTTTCCGGACACATCAAGCAACAATCGACTTAGCCAGCTTTGGTTGAAAGATGTTGTGTGTAGACAAGACAGTCTAGATACAGGGTGAGGTTACCGAAAGGGCACGCGTCAACTCACACCGACTGGCGTGAAGTCTGGAACAGGATAAGTAATGAATGCTAATAAGAAAAGTACGTATCTAAGTTAATACTCAACTTTTATCCCATCCTCGTCGCCAACTTTTGTTGTGTCTAGACAAGACAGTCCAGACACAGGGTGAGGTTACCGAAAGGGCACGCGTCAACTCACACCGACTGGCGTGAAGTCTGGAACAGGATAAGTAATGAATGCTAATAAGAAAAGTACGTATCTAAGTTAATACTCAACTTTTATTCCATCCTTGTGGTACATCGCTCTTGACTATACAAATTACTCTCTCCAGATATGGTTAATGGCGCCTTGCTAGGTCGTAGCCATGGACTTAGCTGAAGGCTATTCTAACTGTCTCTCGGCAAATGAGAGAAAGGCTTCGTCACTGTAGTCGCTAGCAAAGTCGTCGTACTACTGGGGCGAGTGCTAGTCCGTCTTTCTAGACCTGCCATGTGGTGGCGCTAGGTCTGCAAGTACTGACAGTGGCGACACGCGGGTCCGACATGTAGTAATGGACCGCGGCCGATTTAAAGCTACCACCTAGCAAGTGTGGTGTCTGGCGGTGGCACCACAAAAGGTCCCTGATGGATTGATATTCAGATGAGTAGTCCACGTTCGAAGCCACCGACCTCCTCTAGCTGACCTATTCTGCTGTTCCTCCTTCTCTACTGACAACACAGTATTTCCCACTGGATTTTATACTGGCGGGTCAGCCTTTCCTGACATCTTGTGGTCAACCTGTAATATTTCTGGCTTAGTCAGCCATCGTATTAAATTCCAAGAAGCTGTTCCCAGAGCAGTGGAGATGCGAGAAGTATATAGATGACGAAATGTGGTGTGAGGTACCTGTGACAAATGTCAGATTCGGTACCATTCCCGTGAGAAAGACCGCCTGCATAATGCTACTGGTCTGTGATTGGCTGCTGTGTTCGGAGCAAGGGCGTCAAAACGTTAAAGTATAGTTATTATTAATAGTTAAACTACTCATTGGAATGACTTCACTTTTTAATATAAATATCTCTCAACAGCTGACTATCAATCAGTCACTTTAGAATTATTAAAAACAATTTAAGTCAAAAACAAAAGACTGACGAAATTGCAGACGAAGCACTTCGGAAGCGTTCGGGTCACGCCTTTTCTGGTACGGCACGCGAAGTGTTTCGGGCTGTTCGTCACTCTGGATTAGGCAGTCGAGAAGAACAGACATGCCTGTCGTAGGAGTGATTCCAATTTTATTTAAGTTCCTGTTCGTCACTCTGGATTAGGCAGTCGATATGTACGGTCATGTTGTCTGTGGTAGGATGTGTTTGCCAGTATTCAGTATTAAAAGATTCACTCCGGTAGTCATGAGGCACATACACGTGCCACAAATAGTGTAAAGATACACTTTCGTAGACATTGTGTTTGATCATGTGCTTTGCTGTATCAGAAGGTGTTGTATTAAGACCATGTAGTCTTCTCGTGTGGCTACATTAAAATACGCGAGTGGCATCCCAAAGAACTGATACATTATTTCAGAACCTCGCTAAAAGTCAGTTTCGGCCTCAAGATACAGAACCTATGACTTCGTGCTGTTTTCTGCTCTGGGGACATCAACTTGAAGACAGCAGGTTAGTGAACTATAACAGAATCTTCATATTCCACACAGTGCAGCAGAAACAACTAGGCGCCTCACGTGTACTGCATGCACAGAACAAATGTGCTCAGTGACACGATATCTGCAGTAATGCAGAGAAGGTAAAGGAGGATGATCGTTATTAACACCAACAATCAATTCATTCTTCCTTTCTTGCCGTAAATCTAAATCTCTTTTACGACCGGTTACTTACAAAATCCTCTCCAAACCATTATCCAATAGGCTAGATTTATAAACTGATACAAAGATAGTTGAATACTAAGTAGGTTTCAGCAAAGGAAGACCATGTATTGAACAGATATGGGAACTGTGAGCATTCCTAAACGTCAGTCAGGCAAACAACACTGTAATCATATTTGTGAAACTTTAACAAGGTGTACGACTCTATAGAAAGGACAAACAAGAACAATGTGTAATACACAGAAAAACTAGGGCACGACAGACACTCACAGACACCACATCCAAAATAAAGTTTATGGGAGAAGTCTCAGAACCATTCGAGATACAAAAGGGCTCGGACGAGGAGATGGACTCTCACCGCTTTTATTCAACACGGTTTTTGACAAAATTGTCAAACAATGGGAAGAAAAAAACAAACGAGATTCTGGTAGGAAGAAAACTACCAAATAAAACAATCAAAAAATCCCCGGCATTTGCAGATGACCTGGCAACACCCACCGACAAAAGACAAGAAGCACAGGAACCACTGGAGCAGTTGCATGCACTGTGTGCCAAAACAGGTGTACAGATGTCATATGAGAAAACGCAAAACGTGGAAAGAAAGAACAACAACACACACGAGCCATGCATCCAAAGTATACAAGGATTAAACGTATGGAAAAATTCGAGTATCTAAGGGAATATATACAAACAGGAGTATCAAACAAGGAATCCCACATGAAAAGAAGAGAAAAACTTCAGAAGGTGTACAAAGTCACATGGATGCACTACAACGATTATTTACACATAAATACATTTTTGATGTAGCACCTTTTTAAATCGAAATAAAAAGGACAAAATAATTTCTCCTAGGGTCCCGAACCTATACAGTTAGTCCTGAAAACCTGTGCTTGTATATTTTTAATAGCTATGACAACACTTGTACCGTTGCTGACCAAAACGCGGGGTACATGCAATACATAATTGAAGCATGAATACTTCACCTAATTATTATGTACTGAATGCCCCCAGGTTTTTTGTTATAGATCTTATCTCAAGTATCGAGATAGCTATTAAAAATTCATGAACACAACTATTAAGGACTACTATGGGTCTAGGAGAAATTAGTTCATACTTTTTAGTCCAGTTTAAAAATGTTACAATAAAAGTTTATTTGTATTTCAATGATTATTTTCTCATTTATAATCTTGTGTCTGTGAAATTTATCATTGCATTTTAAACATTTTGATGATATATATTACCTTTTGACCCGCAGTTTCGCCAGTGTACAAAACACACATGTCAAATATATTGCATATATCCCAACCTCCCTCTTTCTACAATTCTTGTACTACCAGGAACACTGTACACATGACAAACGATCACAATCAGAACATCGGGTATCACACAGGCAGAAGAAACAGATTGTAAAGTCCTAGGAAAATATTTTGCAGCAACCCAAAGCGATAGGATATGGACGAAGAGGTCAACCAAAGAGATGCACTGTACACATCACAAACGAACACAATCAGAACATCAGGTATCGCACAGGCAGAAGAAAAAAACAGATTATAAAATCCTAGGAAAAATTTTTGCAACAATCCAAAGAGACAGCATATGGATGTAGAGGCCAATGAAAGAAATACACGAACGTGTAGGCAGAATCGCAAACATGATCAGGAAACTTCAACTAACATTCTATGCACACAGACGTAGAATGGTTAACAACAGACTCACAAAGAGGATTTTTAATGTGTTGAACAGTTCAGTCAAAAAATCCAGTTGGCTTCAAGAAGTAGGAGAAGACCTAAAACAAAACAGGAATCAATAGGAAAATGATAAATGAAACAAGTAAATCCAAGGACAAAATTATAACAACGAAATTTGTAGTTAAAGAAAGGAAAAAAACTGGAAAAATTGGACAAAATAATGGAAACAGGAGGACAGTCAAAGAATGAAGAGATTTCTGGGAAGAGATAAAGCTGAAGGAATCAAAGAAAAAATTGTATAATCATATAATATTCAAATTGAGACACTGTGTTTAGGGTAAAAATGTGTAGTAGAAAAATCCAATTCATATATAGCACATGAAGGCAAGTTATACTGTAATTGTGGTTGGGGGGGGGGGGGGGGGGGGATTGACAGTAACAAGCTGGGATTGACTTGCCGCCTCTCCCTCCCCCCCCCCCTCCCTCTCCAACCCAACATCCGAAGTACTGATCAGCACCTGCAGTTGAACCACTATTGAAGATGAATCTGTACTTCCAAAAGCACTCTGGAGAATAAAATACGCTACTGTGCGACACACCGTTTGATTTGCTAAACCTCGTCTGTGTAAGTACGGGCGGCTAACAAGCGCCGGGCGCTGACGGCCGCCTGCTGGGAGGTAAGACCCGCCAGCGCGCTGCCAGCACGTAGTCTGCCCTGGTAAGCCTCTTAGGCTGCGACACGGCCGCCTCTGCTCTGCCATCCGCCGCAATTCACTACCTGCCGAATTCTGCAACAGCGCAGCGCAGCGCCGCGCCGCGCTAAGCCGATTTCGCCGCTCCGCGCCGCCCCCTGAAGAAGCGCTGCCTCCGCGGGCAGAGGCCATCGGCGGCTTCGCCAGGCCGCCGTGCTCCAGCGAATACCCTCCACGAAGCGAAGGCAGCTGCCCAGGGGGGAACTTTTCTGCTCGCAGAAAAACAGTGCTCCCAAGTCGGCGCCATCCCTCCGGTGGACATTTCTGCTGACATGGCAATGAAAAACGAGAGGCTTACTGCCACCATTCAACTTAACTGTTGACAGACTGACTGGATCCTCGTGCTCTGTACAGAATCCGACGAAGGTATAAGATTTGCGCTTCGTACTCATGGGAAGAATATAGTGGCTATTGGACTGGGATGACAAAAGTCATAGGATAGCGACTTGCACATATACCAGGGGCGGGCAGGAATCCTGCACGTGTGCGGTGCATTTGCACGTGTGCAGTTAACAGGTGTTCTGCGTGCACACAGGGGCAAACTAGCTCCCTACCATACCGTCTCTGCGCTCCTTCATCTGTAATGCGTTTCGTTTCCTAGCTTGCTTCATTGAATGAAGGAATAAGATTAGTAGAAATGCTTGAAGGAAATCATGGTTTGAAAGAGTACCCACTACCTACGATACGTTTTATTTAATTATCACAGGTGGAGTTTACAATACGTTTCATGTCTGGAACAAAATTTCTACACACAAACACGAACAGTTACGTAAATTTTCATCACTGATGTTTGCTCTTAACCGAGACTTATTAATTTTCAAAACCGAAAAAAATCTCTCACAAACGTATGTCGAGCCAAACATTGATATTATCTTCGCGGCTTCACGATGGAGACGAGGAAATTCTTTGCTACGAAAAGTCGTGATAAAAGTCTATTACACGTCTTTCCAAAAGGAACTTGTCCCTCAGACGAGAATCACAATGTAGATCTATAAATTCCATTTGCAAATTGGGATGAATATCATCTACAGAAACAGCAAATGGTCTCGAGAACCATTCAAAAGGTTGTGACAAATATGATATATCCCCAAATCGCTTGATAAATTCCTCTTTCATTGCACTAAGTACGGAAACATATTCTTCACAATTTTGTTCTCGCATAGTAGACAGAGTAGGGAAACGCACTGCTTTCCCTGACGAGGGCTGTCGTTCCCACAGCTCAAGCTTGCTAGTGAAAGCTTGCACCTTTTCAGCCATTTCACAAATTAGCTGATTTTCTCCTTGCAAACTTGTGTTCAATGCGTTTATGTGTTCGTTAATGTCCATTAAAAATGCAAGGTCGGCAACCCACTCTGTATCTTCTAACTTGGAGTCGTACCTTCCTTTGACCTTTAAAAACTAATTTATTGGTATTCTCAGCTCAAAAAATCTTTTGAGTACATTACCGCGGCTAAGCCAGCGGACTTCACTGTGGTATGGTATGTCACCGTACTCTTCCCCAATTTCAGCTAAATATGTGTGAAACTGTCTATGCATAAATCCGTGGGATCTCAAATAATTAACTGCCCGAATAACCACTTGCATGACGTCCCCTAGTTTTGCTGCTTTTGCACAGAGTACTTCTTCGTGCAAAATGCTGTAGCTTTTTTCCTAGTAATGCAACAAATCCCATTTGTTCCCCTTTCACTGCTGGTGTTCCATCTGTTGTCACTGACACTAAACGTTTCCAGTTTAAGCCAGCTGAAACGACTGCTTCTTCAACAGCTTTTAGGATGTCCGCGCCGGTGGTCGTGCTTTTTAAAGATATCACATCTAAAAAATCCTCTAATATGTGTAGAGCAGTGTCCACACCGCGGACATAAATCACTAATTGCTCGGTGTCTGAAATATCTGTGGACTCATCAAGTGCGATGGAAAATGCAGGGCACTGCACTCCTTAACTGGCGGTAAACGTCACCTGCCACGGCACTTATACGACGACTTACATTCCGCCGAGAAATAGTGATAGCTCGAAACTGATTTGCATTCAGTGGGTAAAGTAAATCAGTAGCGTCATTGATGCACTCCTTTATAAACTCACCTTCAGCAAATGGTTTTCCAGCTCCCGCTATATTAAGCGCAATCTTATAACTTGCACGTACCGCTGTGCGATCATTGTCGTCGTCTTGAAAAATTGAAAACAGTGCTCCATAAAATGTTAAATTAATTAATGAGAGACATGACGAAAGAAAGTCGCAGATCTCTCATGACAACAGCAACTTACGTCAGATTCATCTCGTATCGTCGGCCGAGGTGGCCGAGCGGTTCTAGGCGCTACAGTCTGGAACCGCGCGACCGCTACGGTCGCAGGTTCGAATCCTTCCTCGGGCATGGATGTGTGTGATGTCCTTAGGTTAGTTAGGTTTAAGTAGTTCTAAGTTCTAGGGGACTGATGACCACAGCTGTTAAGTCCCATAGTGCTCAGAGCCATTTGAACCATTTCTGAGCTTCGCATCAACGTCCGCACTTAGCCTGGTACTACACTGCCCCAACCTGCTGGCTGTCGCCACTGCCGCGGTCGACGATTGCACGCGAGCAGCACACGTGCAGCGCTGTGCGCTCATGAGCCGCGTGCAACGTTTGCCTGCCCCTGACATATACAAATGGCGGTAGCATCGCGTATACTAGATATAAGTGGGCAGTGCATTGGCGAAGCTGTCATTTGTACTCAGTTAATTCATTTGAAAAGATGTCCGACGTGATTATGGCCGCACGACGGGAATTAACAAAGGCGGAGTGCTATTTGTCTAACATTCTGCGTGGTGTCTGTTGTTCTATGTCGTGTCTCCCTACCACTTTCGCGCAACGACGCTCTGAGCGTGTTTTTTAGGGAATTGACTAGTTTGAACCTGGGACCTTTTGCTGGTAAAGAGACGCCAGACCACACATGACATGTAGAGTTCAGAAGAGTTCTGTGAGACTAGCGATGATATAATCAAATACTTAATGATTTCAGCGTCAGCTCCACTGCACTCCCTGTAAAAGAATCTTAATACTAACTAAATTTAGTGGAAGGGGTTCAAGGCTTTCCTATTGTTAGTTAGCTGGTAAAATAACTTCGAAAAACCAGTTAAGTTTACCATTGTTTATAAATTGCACTATTGATAAAAGGAAATGTTTTAATACAGGATGATAAAAACCAACTGCGTTCAACAAAAATGTGAACGAATATTCCCTGAATGGGTTTCCAAGTTCTACAATGGATCGAAGGATGACCTATGCCATATCACATCTATAATCTAGGTTTAAATTAAGTTTCACAGAAGAGAAAACTATCAAAATGGTCTACAGTGACCCTCAATTATCTTTAATTACTTATCTAACTTGTCGTAAATTACAGTGGCTGATGTGGCTTCTCAATAATTATATAACAGAGAAATCATCACGTTTCAGATTTTAACTTACGTAGCAAATGTGAATACCATGAGAGTTAATTGACGATCGACACTAGTATTACGTAAAAAGGGGATGTAACAGATGAAACTTCTGCAGTTCTGAGTGAAGCCTTATGCGCTCAAAAATACGGCATCGCATGGGTTCATTACCTTGTCGGTGTTCGTCAGGGGGCGGCGGCTGGCGCAGCTCCATACATTTATCTTTTAACATGGGCTAGGGGGGTCGTCCTGGCGGTTACTTTTCGTGGTGGGGCAATGTTTTTAACGTTTGCAACGTAACAGAGACGCGAAAAAGTCTCACGCTAAAACTTGCGGCTGGTGTGGCCCTTTTAGTGTTATCGTAAGATCTATACTGTTCTTCTGGAGGACTCTAGCTTTTAACATGGGCTGGGGGGTGGTCCTGGTGGTTAGATGGCAACGTGGGTGTCCGTCCCTTATCGTTGGGCCTTCTAGCTTAACACAGTTCTGCTCTCGGCTTCTGTTCTCGTTTCTCCCCTCAGAACTGCGTCTGTCTCACGGTGGAAAGGTATGACATGCATTTAGGCATTCTTGTGTTAGTCTGTGTATTCCATTTGCTCACTCGTATTACTTTGGTTAATTTAATGTCACGATTTATTAGGAGCTATGTGACATACTGTTGGATTTGCTCATCATGTCAGGGTTTTCATGGAAGGTGTTGGATTTGTCTGACACCTTTCACTTGGAGCTAGACAGATGGGTCATTCGATTTCGGAAATCGATAGGGAATTTAGTATTCAGAGATCCACAGCGTCAAGAGTGTACCGAGAGTACCAAATTTCAGGCATTACCTCTCACCACGGACAATGCAGTGGCCGGCAGCCTTCACTTAACGACCGATAGCAGCGGCGCTGTGTAGGGTTGTGACTGCTGATAGACGCGGGTGGACCCTAGACGACTACAAAAGGATGAACTGGTCGGATGAGTGCCGAGTGCAGCTGGTAAGGTTCGAGTGTTGCACAGACGCTACGAAGCCATGGACCCAAGTTGTCAACAAGGCACTGTAAAGGTGGTAATGGCTCCATAACGCTGTGGGCTGTGTTCACATGGAATGTACTGGGTCCTCTGGTCCAACTGAACCGATCAGTGACTGGAAATGGCTATATTTGGCTACTTGGAGACCATTTACAGCCATTCAGGTACTTCATTATCCCAAACAACGATGTCATGTCAGCGGGCCACAATTGTTCGTGATTGGTTTCCAGACAGTTCGAGAGAATCCCAGATCGCCCGACATGAATCCGATAGGACGTTTGTGGGAAATAATATGGATGTCAGTTCTGCACAAAATTTTGCGCTGGCAACACTTTCGCAATTATGAACGGCACCATGGCTGAATATTTCTGTAGGTGACTTTCAGCGACTTGCTACATCCATGCCACGTTAGTTTGCTGCACTACTCCGGGTAAAAGGAGGTCCCACACCATATTAGGAGGTGTCCCATGAGATGTGTAATACCCTCAGTGTACTGTCGCAAGATGGTGCGTTCAGGAACTGTAAGCCATAGCCATTCCGAAACTAATACCGCCTATTTTTTGTATGTTGACTTTGAGTATCTGAGCCACAATATGTTTCTGTAGTATTCCATGAAGCATGGATCTTGTCGAATTGGAGTGACTGTGTGCCTCAAAGATACATTGTATCCGCACCGTAGTTGCAATCACAAAGGAGTAGCTGTCAAGCACGTATTTTGGTAGACGTTACTGGGTACGTCTTTTTTTCACACGGAAACTTTATTACACAAAAAAAACGAAAAACAAAAAAAAAAAAACATGACAGCAATGAGCTGTATACCTTGCACTGTTTTCCGACATACACGCCACCGAACTGAGACATTTGTCGTGGCGTGCAAACTGTATGAAGAAACCACTCTGGTAAAACTTGGGGCCCTGTGAAGCATTCAACTGACGTACAGTCTGCACCACCTCAACATTGGTTCGAAAGTAACGTCCAGAGAGGGCTTTCAGTGCAGGGAATAGGCGAAAGCCCATTGGAGCAAGATCTAGTCTGCTAGGCGGGTGGTCCAATGTCTCCCATCCGAAGCGACGGATATGGTTCTGAGTGAAACTTGCAATGTATGTTTTTGCGTTTTAGCTCAAGATCAAAACACCTTCATTCAGGAGCCATAGTCTCTTTCGTCGAGTGGCGAACCTGTTTTTGGCGTGGGTGTCTTAGTAGCGTGCCGCATTGATCGTCCCCTGCTGAGGAAACACCATATCCTGTACTCTGTCGACGAGATGTGGCCTCTTCACCATACACGGTCTGCAGGCGTTCATGAATGATGAAGACAACAGTCCCACGTGCCCATTCATAACGGATAACAGCACGCACTTCCACTCGCTACCACGTTGTCAGTCTGCCATCGTGACGTGCACTTGAATAGCCTCGGGCACACCAGTGTGCTGCTACTCTTCTTCATCGGCGCTTTGCGCATGCGTCATTCCACCCCTGCTGACACACCTCCCGTCGTTGAACCAGCAACGGGTAAATTGATTCAAAAGGCGTTTGTTTGTGTTAACTGGTGTACCACCTTCTCTTTCAAAAACAATGACAAATCGTATTGTCGGCACATCCCTTGCTATTTGCAGACCGTTGTGTGGTTAAAAATATTGTTGTATACAATATTCTATTATGTTTATAACTTGTTGCGTATGTACTGTAGGAGAAAAGCACGTGGGGCGAAAAGTATTCCCGCCAAGCAGCGTCCCGAGTGGCAAAGATCGTTTTTAATGCCGCAGCTGACGCGCGTTTTACGTTTCAACCGTTGTAGCAATAAAGGACACTTAATCTTTGGTTCGAGACCTCCGCTGTCTCTGCGCACAGTCCTCGGTTTTAGTTCCCTTTCCTTCCGTCGATTAGGCTTAAGGTGTGGTCACCTTAACTTCCTTTTCTTATTACGGGCGCAAGACCTCAGTTATTTTGCGTCTTAAACAGAACAAAAAAAAGGTTCAAATGGCTCTGAGCACTATGGGACTTAACATCTGAGGTCATCAGTCCCCTAGAATTATAACTATTTAAACCTAACTAACCGTAGCGGTCGCGCGGTTCCAGGCTGAAGCGCCTAGAACCGCTCGGCCACACCACATAACAAAACAACAACAAAAATATTTGTCGTCGCCATCATCACCACCATTTGATAAGTAAAGGAGAATCGTTTGAGCACAGTGTGCGGTGCCACTTGCTGCCTGAAGCGTGGCACGATGGGCGCTTTGTGGCGAGTGAGAAGGCCTGACTACAAATCGCCACGGTCGGCTGTCACTCTGCCATTCACAGACGCGGAGCGAGCCCCTGCCGCCGATGCAACCCGCTGCACACTGCACATCGGGAAATGACCGAGCTGCAGCTCCCCAAAGCACGCAGCGACCACATGGATAAGCACGGCGCCCGCCGAGAGCAAAACGACACACATCGCTGTCGCCACTTCCAGCAGGCTCACGGTTTATGTTCACACCAGGCATACAAATAATTTCCCTTTGTTACACAAGCTTGCACTTTTAAAAATTTTGTTAAATGATTTCCCAAAAATAGCTGTACCGGAATCAGTTTATAACGCTGATTCTGAATATTACCTCTTTTGTTCCATCTCACCGGAATTCTCTACAAAACAGCATCTAATATTTTGAAGATGCAGGTAATGGAAGCACGAATATTAAAATAAAATTTCAATCAAGGTCTGTATTTTTACATTTATTCTAAAATTTTGTTATGAATATACTAAAAATACTACAAAACTCTCTTAAAAACATTATGAGAATGCTGTTACATTAACTTTGTAGACTTTCTCTACCTTTTGTTTTCTCACAGAACTTCCACCTGTTCAACATCGAATAATAGTCGGCTCTAAAACTTTCATCCCATTTTCCCTGGTACCTGCTCTCCGTTTCGTTAACATCGTCATAGAAGTGTCCTCCTTGGTCTTCACTTTAATGTCCCAGATTTTCACGGATACAGTAACCATGTTACTGTAAGAAGTGAACTTTAACACTCCTGTTACAGCACAAATTCTTGAAATTTTCCGACATAGTTTTGACAGTGTTCATGTAATTTGGATATCTTTTATTCGTCAGCAACAGCCCTGAAGACGGCACATTGATCATTCTATCAATCATTCACTGTATTCTCAAATTCGCAATCCTTCATCAATTTGTGAATTTTAGTACAGTTTTCCACTTTTTCTTGACCTATGAAGGGAAAAGTAATGATGTGTAGTACAAATGAGAATAGCGAGAAAATTGGTAACCGCGAGGTAGAAAAAGTTAAGGAAGTTCCTACCTTGGAAGCAAAATAACTCACGAATGACGAAGCAAGGAAGGCGTAAAAAATAGTCTAGCAAAGGCTAAGAGGGCATTCTTTGCCAAAAGAAGTGTACCAGTATCAAACATAGGTCATAATTTTAGGAACTAATTTCTGAGAATTTATGTTTGGAGCGCTGCCTTCTATGAAGTGAATCATGGAGAGTGGAAAAACTAGAGCCAGGGAGAATCGAAACGTCTGAAATATTGTGCTACAAAAGAATTTTGAAAATTAATTTGAGTGATAAGATAAGAAACAAGAAGATTCTCCGCAGAATTTGCGAAGAAAGGAACGTATGGGAAACACTGACAAGAAATTGGGACAGGACGATAGTACATATGTTAAGGCATCAAGGAATAACCTCCATGGTACTAAAGGGAGCTGTAGAAGGTAAACTGTAGGGGCAGACAATGACTGGAATACATCCAGGAAACAATTGAGGACGCAGGTTGCAAGTGTTACTCTGAGATGAAGAGGTGGCACAAAAGAGGAATTCTTGGGGGGCGGG
Source organism: Schistocerca cancellata (assembly GCF_023864275.1). Taxonomy (NCBI): domain Eukaryota; kingdom Metazoa; phylum Arthropoda; class Insecta; order Orthoptera; family Acrididae; genus Schistocerca; species Schistocerca cancellata. Next base: position 533,440,887 of record NC_064630.1, on the reverse strand, counting down.
GGGGGGGGGGGGGGTCACAGCAAACCATCCAGAAGATGGATGACTTTAAAAAAAAACATAGAAAGGTAGTGGAAGAGCCTTTACAAACTGCTTCATCAACTTTAATCTGGTATGCAGCAATATTTTTTGTGTCTACAAACCGTTAATGCAAAACATTTTCAATCCGAGGTACAAAAGTCTCCTAATTGGACAAACCTTTACACTCCAATACTCGTGATTTGCCCATCTGCCCCACCAACATAAAAGGCATGGCATTTACTTATACTCACATTGCGAGCCTAGCAAAATTCCTGTCACTGAAAATAAAATAATATTTATTCCATTATGAAAGGAAATGATAGAACGAAACTAGCGAAAAGTAGTTATCTTGTATTTTTGATCATCTCTGCCACAGTTAATACTTTTCGGTGTCTGCACTGCAGATAAGTTTCATACCATGTCAAAATATAAGGACAAGGCGAAAATTTTTCGGCTTGGGATATTTTTATTGTTATAATGGTCCACGCAGTACATCAAATTTAAGTGCCAAAATAATCAGCTTCATAATTTTTATGTGGTGTTTAAATGTATGTGTGATGGATATTCTGTTTCGTTCAGATGGATAAATTGGAATACCATGCTATCCAAGAAATATTTATTTTTGGCAGATGTCTTCAAACAGTATATCGAGGAAGCTTCCTGCTCCATGATACCTGCGACACTCTAGCTCTAGAACGTGCATTAAATAATACATTCTGACAAATTAACACTCTTTTGTTTACCTCACTTAAAAGAACATTTCGCCACCAGAACTTCCAACTGAACTCAGTCAATTAAGTACAGCATGTTGCTTTCACACCAAAAACTTAGAACGTTTCTAGCTCCCTAACTAACACTTTTAAAAATTTTATTTAAACTGAGTTGTATACAGTTGGTTTAAATAAATAAACTACATGATAGGAAAAGATAGTGCTCTATTTGAAATTTATAACTCCTTACTGACCATCTTTGAAAGATAACTAAACGTTCATAACTGTGCAGAAAGGGTAACTTTTCTTAGGTTTATCTATCTAAATAATACTTCTTACACTTCATGTAAGTTACAGACAAGAACACCTTATGTGAAACACCACAGGCAAGCAACGATTGTGAATGATAGGTGCCGCATTTGTTGAATGCTGACTAAAAGCAAATGCTAAAATACAGTTCTCCAGAATGTTCGGACTCTCTTTAAAAAATCCAACTTCATCCGCCTTCGCATACGGTGAACTCAACTCAGCTCCTGCAAATATAATAGAAATTTTCTTGCCGTTTATCTCGCAAAGAGCATTACAGCAACCAGCGAATACTACACGTATCTCCTGTGTCAACTGGATGAAAAATACCACAGAAGAGACCTGGATTGCATAGTAACAAAATCAGGACAATGCACCTGCCCACAAAGCAACTATGGCAACGGCAAAATTAAAAGGTTTATTATAAGCAATTTGTTATGTTCACCTTGTTCATCAGTTTTTGTATCCCTTCACTTCCAACTATACTCCCACGTAGAGAAATTTGGAGATGAAAACTGTTTCAATCCCAGTGAATAAGATATGGAAATTGTTGATGAACTTTCGCAGAAATTTGAATGATCTCATACAATGGCAAACGCTGTACAAAGATCACTCACATAAAGAGGGGCTACTTCGGTTACTAGATGTAGGGTAGAGTTTTGCACCTTAGAACACATTTCAGATGTTTACCTCTGCCAGACCTGTAATAGGAGTTTGCCGGCCGAAGTGGCCGTGCGGTTCTGGCGCTGCAGTCTGGAACCGCGAGACCGCTACGGTCGCAGGTTCGAATCCTGCCTCGGGCATGGATGTGTGTGATGTCGTTAGGTTAGTTAAGTTTAACTATTTCTAAGTTCTAGGGGACTAATGACCTTAGATGTTGAGTCCCATAGTGCTCAGAGCCATTTGAACCATTTTTGTAATAGAAGTTTAATAAATTTTATTATTCCGTTTTGAAAAGATAGCATTCACTTTTTGTTTGCTACATACTTTTCCTGAAATTACAAAATAAGATTTTTCAAAATGGTTATTTACCATAGACTAAATATTCTATTCAAATTTAAAAGTTTGTAATCGAGAAAATCTTGTCAGCGCTGTATTTAATAGCATATATGTTACATTATTACTCTACTACTCACCAATAATCAGTAAGTGAAATCAAGTTAATAAGTATGATCAAAAGTTAACAACAGTATGAAACAGAAGCTATTCGCAACTAACACAAAGTTCCATTAAAGAAAAAAAAATGGTTCAAATGGCTCTGAGGACTATGGGATTCAACATCTGAGGTCATCAGTCCCCTAGAACTTAGAACTACTTAAACCTAACTAACCTAAGGACATCACACACATCCATGTCCGAGGCAGGATTCGAACCTGCGACCGTAGCGGTCACCCGGTTCCAGACTGAAGCGCCTAGAACCGCTCGACGACACCGGCCGGCTTCCATTTTAAAGATAGGGAAAATTGTCAAAGAAAAAAACCTTACTTTATAAGCAAATATCGCGTGTCTTGTAGTAGAAGATCCTCCGTTTCAAAGGCCAAGGTGATGTACGACTCAGTAAGGATGATTTAATGGTCCACACGTTATGTAAATGGTTTTAAAAATTACAGAATTTTATTCATCACAAAACTCTGAAGACTTAACAATACTATTCAAATAGCTTTAACATGTTACGCAGCACTTAAATACGTAGTACTACACAAACCACAACTCACAATAGCAAAAACAGTAGAAGAAGTCGGAACTGCTATGACGGTCTGTATGGGGCGTTTCTTACTGTGATTCCAACATTGGTCACTAGATTGAAACATCGACCAGGATAAACCACGTGTTCCTAGGTACATTATGCTGCAGGTACAACACTTTACCCCACTTTTTACTTAAAAACATGGCCTTTTCTGCAGGACGAGTAATTTTCCTATTGCCCTCGTTAAACTACTACAACCCAATTACTTTTATATTTATTGCTATGATGCGTTACGGAGACTTATTCTTATTCTTCGCACGACTATTTCTGCTACTTTACACGCATTTGTACCATATGATTTTGTGTGTGAGCTTCTTTATGCACAACGGACGAAACGCAAGTTGTAACATGCCATCACTGCAGGCTTCTGAGGTTTTGTGGTACTGTCGCAACCTCGTGAAGCAGTTGGAGCTGTGCCTCTGGTTTTAGAAGAGACGTCGTTGTTTCTGTCCTCTGAGTAAATCAAAACGTAATTCATTTATTTATATTATTTATTTATATAATTTAGGTTACAGCTTCATAGGACATGCGCTGTGTCATCTAAAGACTTCAGACTCTAATATTTTGAATGCATTGGATTTTAGCCTCACTTGTTGAAACATGGCTGAATTCATGCTGTCAAGAAGCCAAAATAAAAAATTGGAATAAGCTAAGCAACTTGTTTTTCGTATTGCATTTAACGAACTGCACTGCTTTTTCGTCAATATCCAAGAGAATTTAAATTCCTTGTTCAAAACGAATTTCAGTGTTATGGTAGCGCTAGTTATGATGTCATCAAAATATTATATATAGTCTGCTCAGAAATTAGAATACGGCTCATTTAATACATTTCGGAAAACCTATATAAAAACAATTTTGCTGAAAAAAAAGCGACGAATTGGAATAACTATGAGTGGTAAATCATTAAGCGCTCGCAATTAATGCTGGACGGATAATATATTGTACAGCGCGATAAATCGATGGCAGCGCCGGAATGTTGTATTTTCATATCCCGCATTGGAGGCAATGAGTCATTATATCTTCTCATAACCGCTATAGTAGGATAAGCAATCACTTGATTCTTGCAGCTACGTAATGTGTGATTTGGATGCGGCTAGAAAGGAAGTCACGAGAGCGCAAACTCGGAGAGGACTGGGAAGAAAACATAAAGTGGCCGGTGCTTTTGAAAGGAAGTACCAATGAAATTGCCTTAAGCGATTCAGCATACAACGAAAAACTTGGGACCTGATACATCATACACTTGTGAAACAGCTAAAAACATTCGTACATCTCAAATATAACAGATTTACTTTCGTTTTTCAGGTGTCTCGTCTAGAAATAGTGCTCAGAATAAACAGTTGTGATTGTTTTGTCCACGATCACGTTCACACTAATCTGCGCTGTAACATTTCGGTTTATGTATCAGTTTGAGTCAATCATAAAAGTGTAAAAAGGACTCACTTTTGTTTTTCATTTCGTGTTTTATAGGTGTTTTCCTGAAGTACAGATAAATGTCTGCTTATTAACACAAAACCGGTAGTGTAATTTCACTGCCAGCAAGATTAGTTGCTGTTTTCGCTTAGTCAAACGAACCAGTTCAAAGTTTCTGTGTACCATTATCACTCGTTTGCTTCTAACTACATAAATATTCGATAAACATAGAATTAACTTTCATAGCTTGTGATCAAGGGCGGTGGTGCCAAAGCTAAGGCGGCATGGTTCCTTTGAAGAATTCAGGATCAATTTGTCTCTCCATTCTCATACAAAATAATGGTTCAAATGGATCTGAGCACTATGGGACTTAACATCTATGGTCATCAGTCCCCTAGAACTTAGAACTACTTAAACCTAACTAACCTAAGGACATCACACAACACCCAGTCGTCACGAGGCAGAGAAAATCCCTGACCCCGCCGGGAATCGAACCTGACAACCCGGGCGTGGGAAGCGAGAACGCTACCGCACGACCACGAGCTGCGGACCATTCTTATACACCGTATTAGTGAATGTTATTCTCGATTTGGTATTAACCCCTAATCTTTCCCTCTTAATTGTTTTTTGAATGTTGTAACAAAACTGGAGAATATGAATGGTCGCAGCCAGAGTGCGTGCAGAGCGCTGAATCTAACACATTAGTGAGAATATTAGCAACTGACAAATATCTTACGAGCACACGTTCAGAAAACAGGCGCATGTTGAAAATTACTAAAAAATAACATTTCGAACTGCAATTAACTGTGAGGTAATACACGAACTCATTTGACGTATAGCTACCAAAGAAAAAGTAATAGCAACAACAGTCTCATCAGTCTGTTTTCCAAATATGAGGGCAAAAGAACTTTTCCGTGAGACAACTGAGTATGTAGATTGCTATAAAAACATTTAACCGATGCTGGATTGTAAAAGAGAGAAAATTCACGAGCAGAAGAATAAAAGTGTTGAGCAGAGTTTAAAAATTTGGAAGAGGGAAGATTTCTTTCAACGCTGTTTGGTCGCAGGAAACATGTTTAAAGATGCTGTTTTATATTATGCACTTTAGGGAGATAATATATCACTATAGATTGCCTGTGGTTCCACAACTGTAATTCTGGTTTTTCAAAATCAATCAAGTAACGAGGAAAGAACGAATTCTTCCCAGAGATCTTTACGAAGGAGGACGTAAGTACAGAACTGACGAAAATGCTGACTAAATAAACAGAGCAGGCGGAGAGCAGAAGAAATGAAGTGAGGTTGTAGGATTATCCTAAACTGCATAAATCATCCTTCAATAACTTACGGTCAAGGAAAAAAAAGCAAGTAAATATGAAATGTAAGAAAGGGAAAGGATGGGTGGGAAACCGCGACAACTAGCTGCACAGGGCATTGTGGTAATGCAGGGCGAAAGTTGAAAATTAGTTCCAGACCGGAACTCAGAAAATTACCACTTCTCATGAGCTGTTGCCTTAACCATTTTCTTATAATTAATTTATAAGTACCGGATCGAATTATTTATTCACCCGCCGTTTCATATTAATTTCAAGATATCGTCTCAGATCACTATCACATCTTTAGTGCCATCCAATAATTGCAGTTTTGAATTTTTACTGTGGCTCAATTTACTCGGAGGTGTCGGAGAAAACAGATGCGACTCAGATACACACGTTTATGAAAAAGAAGGAGACGGCTCCTCGACATTTGTTTCAGTGCGAATGCAGAAATATCGTCCGAACTCCTGTGGTAATCAGGATTTGCGAGTAGAGTGTTTGATGGACAAGGGACGCTACATTGCAGCGTGAGATAAGTTGGAGATTTGAGTTGGTGAGGGACCGTGTCCGGATGGCCGAGGCTACATACGAAAATTTTCTCATGATTCGGAAGAAGAAGGAAAAAAAAACAAAAAAAAAACGAAATATACTGTGAATTCTACAAAAGCATCATCTAAGGTATTACTCAATGGACAATTTCCTGCAGATTTCTGTAGCTTATATAATTATTTTTCAGATGATTTTGTATTCTGTTTTTATGTGAAATTGTTAAATACTAAACAAATATCTATTTTAGAGAAGCGGTTAAGGCAACCGCTCAAGGGAACCGGTAAATCCAGGTTAGAGTGTCGGTCTGGCACAGATTTTCAAGTTTCGCCATTGTAGTACCACACTGCGCTGTGCGGCTAGCCTCCACGAGTTCCCACACATCCTTTCTCTTTCCTTCCTGTTCCTACATTTCTTGTTGTACCAACCACCTCGTCACGACCGATGTCTATTCTGTCGGAGATGTGCAACAGGTATACACAAAAATCAAATAGTGCGCTGATGAGGTCAACAGAAAATAGCTGACTCGAATTACGATGGAAGCAACGATTTTAAACTAAAAGTAATGTTGACCTTCCTGTGGATCAAATATAGTCTTTGAAGAAATGTGGTCGAAACGTAGCAGTATAAAATATTTGTGTTCTCTATAGCAACGGTTAGTAACGAAGGAGGAACTGACATCGTCAGGAACTCCGTATACGAAACAAAGCACTTTGCAACACAGTACGAGGAAGTATGCAATAATTTTCTAGAAAACTGTAATTTCAAATTACCGTCTAAAATGGATGAATTTTTAAAAAGATTTAATCACAAAATACGATAGTGTAAGTAGCTGTTGATACACTCCTGGAAATGGAAAAAAGAACACATTGACACCGGTGTGTCAGACCCACCATACTTGCGCCGGACACTGCGAGAGGGCTGTACAAGCAATGATCACACGCACGGCACAGCAGACACACCAGGAACCGCGGTGTTGGCCGTCGAATGGCGCTAGCTGCGCAGCATTTGTGCACCGCCGCCGTCAGTGTCAGCCAGTTTGCCGTGGCATACGGAGCTCCATCGCAGTCTTTAACACTGGTAGCATGCCGCGACAGCGTGGACGTGAACCGTATGTGCAGTTGACGGACTCTGAGCGAGGGCGTATAGTGGGCATGCGGGAGGCCGGGTGGACGTACCGCCGAATTGCTCAACACGTGGGGCGTGAGGTCTCCACAGTACATCGATGTTGTCGCCAGTGGTCGGCGGAAGGTGCACGTGCCCGTCGACCTGGGACCGGACCGCAGCGACGCACGGATGCACGCCAAGACCGTAGGATCCTACGCAGTGCCGTAGGGGACCGCACCGCCACTTCCCAGCAAATTAGGGACACTGTTGCTCCTGGGGTATCGGCGAGGACCATTCGCAACCGTCTCCATGAAGCTGGGCTACGGTCCCGCACACCGTTAGGCCGTCTTCCGCTCACGCCCCAACGCCTCCAGTGGTGTCGCGACAGGCGTGAATGGAGGGACGAATGGAGACGTGTCGTCTTCAGCGATGAGAGTCGCTTCTGCCTTGGTGCCAATGATGGTCGTATGCGTGTTTGGCGCCGTGCAGGTGAGCGCCACAATCAGGACTGCATACGACCGAGGCACACAGGGCCAACACCCGGCATCATGGCGTGGGGAGCGATCTTCTACACTGGCCGTACACCACTGGTGATCGTCGAGGGGACACTGAATAGTGCACGGTACATCCAAACCGTCATCGAACCCATCGTTCTACCATTCCTAGACCGGCAAGGGAACTTGCTGTTCCAACAGGACAATGCACGTCCGCATGTATCCCGTGCCACCCAACGTGCTCTAGAAGGTGTAAGTCAACTACCCTGGCCAGCAAGATCTCCGGATCTGTCCCCCATTGAGCATGTTTGGGACTGGATGAAGCGTCGTCTCACGCGGTCTGCACGTCCAGCACGAACGCTGGTCCAACTGAGGCGCCAGGTGGAAATGGCATGGCAAGCCGTTCCACAGGACTACATCCAGCATCTCTACGATCGTCTCCATGGGAGATAGCAGCCTGCATTGCTGCGAAAGGTGGATATACACTGTTCTAGTGCCGACATTGTGCATGCTCTGTTGCCTGTGTCTATGTGCCTGTGGTTCTGTCAGTGTGATCATGTGATGTATCTGACCCCAGGAATGTGTCAATAAAGTTTCCACTTCCTGGGACAATGAATTCACGGTGTTCTTATTTCAATTTCCAGGAGTGTATTTCATTGATCTGGAGCAGTACAGGAAACGGATCACACTGAACCTATGCATTGTAATGGACGGAAAAATTAAGAAAACGCTGACGCTCTAGTAGCATATAGGTTGGTTCTTAGTAATGTTTAAAAAAAACCGAAGCGCCATAGATGATTCTGGAACAAATAATTTAATATTATAATTTAATATAAGACGACACATGGAGCCGCAAATGTCGAGAATTACCGCAAAAGTGAACGATGAATGTTGAACCTGTGACGTCACCAAATGAGGTACCACGCCACACGTGCACCCGTTGGGTTTGTCGATAATTCTCTCGCTGGTAGAGGGGAGTGCTACAAATTGATCTGCAAGGCTGCTCTGTTTTCGTAAATGTAAACCGATTCATCGTTCTCATGTATTACCACCCACTTGAATTCTACCGTATCGTATAATGCAAGAACGAAAACAGAGAACTCTAGCGGAGCGATGTGTAGCACTGCCACCTACCGGCAACGGTAAGATCGAAAAGCCCACCCACTGCAGGTGCGGTGACGTGCGTCATCTGGTGACCTCACATGCTCAGCATTTGTCATCCGCTTTTGGGTATTTCCCGACATTTGCGGCCCCATGTACCTTACGTTAAGTTGCTTGTCTCAGCGGCATCTACATTGGAACGTTTATAAGAATCATATTGTACTTGAAATACACCTCCGATTTCGCCTAGCGCCCACAAAAGGAATCATAAATGTGATTTCGTCGGCCGTTGTGGCCGAGCGGTTCTAGGCGATTCAGTCCGGAACCACGCTGCCGCTACGGTCGCAGGTTCGAATCCTGCCTTGGGCATGGATGTGTGTGATGTCCTTAGGTTTAAGTAGTTTTAAGTCTAGGGGACTAATGACCTCAGATGTTAAGTCCCATAGTGCTCAGAGCCATAAATGTGATTTCACGATTGCACTCTGCACTTTGAATGTAACTGTGTCCGTCACTGTTTTTAAAGAAACTAATAGCCGGTGGAAATAATCACGACGCTATCCATCCAGCAGAGTCTGCTTTATACTCCGTTTCTCGACTTCCAAGGAACACCTGGAGGGGTTTAACATTTTGGCATTTTAGGCAGTCACGCCGTGGCTGCGGATTGATTTCTGAATCAATCACTGGCGACATTTTGTCTCAGTCGCGGACATTCCCACTGAAAGCGACTCATAGATTCATTTCACGCGAATAGATGAGTGGGCTGCGGAAACATCTGTGATGGTTTCAAAGTCATAGAAATTTGTCCCACACTGCAGTGGTGACTCACGCCAGACCTAATGTACGCAAATATACTCCCACAACACCTGAAACTTAAATCGAAATAATTTATTACAATGGCGTCTCGCTCCAACAGAAAATACATGGCACGTTGTCCTTAAAAAATTCTGACATATGTGTCACTTCATCCTGAAGATACTGTGTTCCTTGCCTCCATGCTTCTGAGAACATACACGGTTGCTGATCTTTTGTCACTGAAAGACGGAGAATATTTTAAGACTGCAACGTCATTGAACGGAATGCAGTTAGAAAGTCTTTACAATCGCTTAACAAAAGATCCGGTATCAGATTTGGACGACATGATGGACCGTGGTGTTGGCAACAGCTGGGGCAGAATGCCTCCGGCAGTACACCAGAGTCCGCATAAACGGGCCCGCTCTGGATCCAACTCGCGCATGCGCCGTGAGTATCGTATTCGCCTGGCGAGGGGCGCACATTCGCAGCTGTTCCCAACTTGCACTTCCTGACTCCGGCCGACCACAAGCAAACTAAAGTTCCGCGGCGCGGTTATGTATCTCTCTCGCTCTCCACCACCCTCTGCCCCACGCCTCGCTACTTCTCGCCTCCCACCTCTCTCCTCTGGTTCCCCCTTCAGTCGGTTTTACTCGCTCGAGGGCATCGTCTTATTTCGTCTGAAGTTTGTTCAGCTTGAAACTTACTGCGTCGTATTTTGAAGGGATGAAAGATGAAACGCCTATTCCGCAAGCATCAGAGAAGGACTCAGTTCCTTAACTCATGCAAGTCAAAGCCGCCGGGTGTGCTACAGTTCTGGCCATATCTGAAAAATGTACGGCTCTTCCCCAACAGTTATTTTTCCAGCATACAGCCTATAAACTGCGCCAGTGTATAAGTGAAGAGTTTTGATTAAAAAATTGGGGGGTGGGGGGGTGGGGGGGTGGGGAGGGGGGCATGACGTCTCTTCATGAAATTCCGGAACATTCTTAATTTCGCGCCAATGGCTTGTTGGAGCGAAATGACGTTGGCATCCTAGCACACACCTGTGTTTAATGTGACACTGCTAGACGTTTCATTGTTGTATGTCAGTTATTGTTCTTTGCTGTATTGAGTAGAGCGTTGTGTCACACAGTTTGCGAATTTCGAGGTTACAGAGTTAGAGGAGCAACGCGTCTGTATTAAATTTGGCATGAAACTCAAGAAAACCTTTACATAGACACACCAAATGATGAATGCTTAAACGGTACTTGGCGTTATGAATGGGTCATACGGTTTAAAAATGGCCGGGTGGAAGTTAAAAAGGACCTGCGTTCGGGATGCCTTTGTGGTCTACCGACAGCGATCATGTCAACGAAATTGTTCGTACCAATGGAAGGCTGATTGTCCTAGAGATTGCAGAAGAACGTAATATTTCAGGTGGATGAAATCCTGACACAGCATAATGGAATGCATCATATTGCTGCCAAATTCGTCCCACAGCTTATGAGTCAAGACCAGAAAGACCTTCGCCTCGGAATCTGTGAAGAGGTTTCGGATCGCGCAGACGACAACGAGAAGCTTCTTAATACACTCCTGGAAATGGAAAAAAGAACACATTGACACCGGTGTGTCAGACCCACCATACTTGCTCCGGACACTGCGAGAGGGCTGTACAAGCAATGATCACACGCACGGCACAGCGGACACACCAGGAACCGCGGTGTTGGCCGTCGAATGGCGCTAGCTGCGCAGCATTTGTGCACCGCCGCCGTCAGTGTCAGCCAGTTTGCCGTGGCATACGGAGCTCCATCGCAGTCTTTAGCACTGGTAGCATGCCGCGACAGCGTGGACGTGAACCGTATGTGCAGTTGACGGACTTTGAGCGAGGGCGTATAGTGGGCATGCGGGAGGCCGGGTGGACGTACCGCCGAATTGCTCAACACGTGGGGCGTGAGGTCTCCACAGTACATCGATGTTGTCGCCAGTGGTCGGCGGAAGGTGCACGTGCCCGTCGACCTGGGACCGGACCGCAGCGACGCACGGATGCACGCCAAGACCGTAGGATCCTACGCAGTGCCGTAGGGGACCGCACCGCCACTTCCCAGCAAATTAGGGACACTGTTGCTCCTGGGGTATCGGCGAGGACCATTCGCAACCGTCTCCATGAAGCTGGGCTACGGTCCCGCACACCGTTAGGCCGTCTTCCGCTCACGCCCCAACATCGTGCAGCCCGCCTCCAGTGGTGTCGCGACAGGCGTGAATGGAGGGACGAATGGAGACGTGTCGTCTTCAGCGATGAGAGTCGCTTCTGCCTTGGTGCCAATGATGGTCGTATGCGTGTTTGGCGCCGTGCAGGTGAGCGCCACAACCAGGACTGCATACGACCGAGGCACACAGGGCCAACACCCGACATCATGGTGTGGGGAGCGATCTCCTACACTGGCCGTACACCACTGGTGATCGTCGAGGGGACACTGAATAGTGCACGGTACATCCAAACCGTCATCGAACCCATCGTTCTACCATTCCTAGACCGGCAAGGGAACTTGCTGTTCCAACAGGACAATGCACGTCCGCATGTATCCCGTGCCACCCAACGTGTTCTAGAAGGTGTAAGTCAACTACCCTGGCCAGCAAGATCTCCGGATCGGTCCCCCATTGAGCATGTTTGGGACTGGATGAAGCGTCGTCTCACGCGGTCTGCACGTCCAGCACGAACGCTGGTCCAACTGAGGCGCCAGGTGGAAATGGCATGGCAAGCCGTTCCACAGGACTACATCCAGCATCTCTACGATCGTCTCCATGGGAGAATAGCAGCCTGCATTGCTGCGAAAGGTGGATATACACTGTTCTAGTGCCGACATTGTGCATGCTCTGTTGCCTGTGTCTATGTGCCTGTGGTTCTGTCAGTGTGATCATGTGATGTATCTGACCCCTGGAATGGGTCAACGAAGTTTCCCCTTCCTGGGACAATGAATTCACGGTGTTCTTATTTCAATTTCCAGGAGTGTATAATCATAACTGGTGAAGAGACGTGGGTCCAAGATTGTGATGTTGAGACCAAGGTTCAATCCTCACAAAGGGGCGGGAAAGGTTCTCCAAGACCAAAAAATGCTCCTCAGATCAGGCCAAATGTCAAAACCATGCTCGTAATCTTCTTTGACTTTGAAGGGTTAGTTCATCATGCATTCGTGCCACATGGACAAATTGTTAATCGGTGGTACTATCGGGACGTGTTGCGACGCCCGCGAGAAAATGTGAGAAGGAAACACGACCTGAAACATAGCGACACGGTTCATGGCTTTTGCGTCACGATAACGCACCCGCGCATTCATCCTGTTGGTGCGTGACTTTTGCACAAAAATCGAAATGACGATTCAGTGCCGCAATACATCGCTCATTGCAAAATCAAATCAAGGTGCAACTAACTCACATACATACACATACAAACTTTTATCTGATATGTAACAATGGGTAACATTACCCCAGAGATAAAATTAGATATAATTCACAGTTTCCGATCACAGTTTTCTGGCGGTTTCCTTTAGTCATCAGACGAATGCCCAAATATTCCCAAATGGGATTCCTTCTACCTGGCTCCCAGCCAGTTGGGATATTTAGCTGGAGGGAGCAAGGTCCTACAACTGTCCGCCCAGCTTTTACGAGCAGGAAATAACAGGTGTGAAAAAATAACTGTATGACGAAACTTATCACTATCATTAACTTGGCGATGTAATACTCTTTGGCCTAGCTGCGACTGTTATCTCTCATCCACCATGCCCCGCTGGCAGGATCTATATTCCTACATTTACGGAGAGAGTTTGACACAGTGTTCCACCGCAGAAAAATGGCTGTAAACATTATCGGACTTAACATCTGAAGTCATCAGTCCCGTAGACTTAGAACTACTTAAACCTAACTGACCTAAGGACATCACACACATCCATGTCCGAGGCAGGATTCGAACCTGCGACCGTAGCTGCAGCGCGGTTCTGGACTGAAGAGACTAGAACCGCTCGGCCACAGCAGCCGCCTCCACCGCAGACTGTTAACGAAGGTCCTAGTGTATGGAATAGGTTCCCAGTTTCGAATGGTTCGAAGAGTTCTCTACTAATACAAACGAATACATTGTCGTGGACATGAGTGTTCTTCAGAGACAACTGTCCCTCAGCAGTACGCCAGGTAGGTGTGATGGGACTGCTATTATTCTGTATGTACGAGTACATAAATGATCTGACGGATAGTGTTGGGAGTAATCTGCTGATATTTCCCGATGATAATGCCGTTTATGGTAGGGCGTCACCGTTTGTAGGAGGCTGCATGGTGACAGAGAAAATATTTCCATTTCGTGTGATGAATAGCATCCTGTTCAACGTAGAAAAATGGAAATTAATGAAGGTAAGTAAGAAAAAAATATTGTAATTTTCGAACACACAGACACGTCGATTTAATATCTGGGCCTAACGTTGCAAAGCAGTATAAAATGGAACAAGCACGAAAGATCGGTAGCAGGGAAGGCGGATGGTCGACTTCGGTTTGTTAGGAGAATTCTAGGAGAGTCTAGCTGATCTATAAAGGAGACCGATCACAGAAAAGTAGTGCGACCTATTCTTGAGTCCTGCTCGAGTGTTGCTATCCACAGGAGGTCCGATTAAGGGAAGATATCGAAGGAATTCAGAGGCCGGCTGATATTTGTTACTATTAGGTTCGGTCAACATATGAGTGTTATGGGGATGCTTTGTGAACTCAAATGGGAATCCCTCGAGTCGCGAAATACTATTGAGAAAATTTAGAGAACCAGGATTTATGGTTGACTACATAACTACTCTACTATCGCCAGTTATAATTCGCGTAATCGCTGGGAAGACAGATAAGAGAAGTTAGGGCATGTTCGGAGGCTTATAGGCAGTTGTTTCTCACTCGTTCTATGTGCGAGTGGAACAGGAAAGGAAATGACTACCAGTGGTATTGTGTGCCCTCAACCGCGCGTCATATGATGACCTGCGTATATTGTATGTAAATGTAGATCATGTTATACAACATTAACATTTCTTTGTTATGTTATTGTGCTTCCCTAATACGTCAGTACTATAGTTCGTATTGTTATTGAGATTTTAATTTACTTGTTACATAGAATGAGAAAAAATACACTCCTGGAAATTGAAATAAGAACACCGTGAATTCATTGTCCCAGGAAGGGGAAACTTTATTGACACATTCCTGGGGTCAGATACATCACATGATCACACTGACAGAACCACAGGCACATAGACACAGGCAACAGAGCATGCACAATGTCGGCACTAGTACAGTGTATATCCACCTTTCGCAGCAATGCAGGCTGCTATTCTCCCATGGAGACGATCGTAGAGATGCTGGATGTAGTCCTGTGGAACGGCTTGCCATGCCATTTCCACCTGGCGCCTCAGTTGGACCAGCGTTCGTGCTGGACGTGCAGACCGCGTGAGACGACGCTTCATCCAGTCCCAAACATGCTCAATGGGGGACAGATCCGGAGATCTTGCTGGCCAGGGTAGTTGACTTACACCTTCTAGAACACGTTGGGTGGCACGGGATACATGCGGACGTGCATTGTCCTGTTGGAACAGCAAGTTCCCTTGCCGGTCTATGAATGGTAGAACGATGGGTTCGATGACGGTTTGGATGTACCGTGCACTATTCAGTGTCCCCTCGACGATCACCAGTGGTGTACGGCCAGTGTAGGAAATCGCTCCCCACACCATGATGCCGGGTGTTGGCCCTGTGTGCCTCGGTCGTATGCAGTCCTGATTATGGCGCTCACCTGCACGGCGCCAAACACGCATACGACCATCATTGGCACCAAGGCAGAAGCGACTCTCATCGCTGAAGACGACACGTCTCCATTCGTCCCTCCATTCACGACTGCCGCGACACCACTGGAGTCGGGCTGCACGATGTTGGGGCGTGAGCGGAAGACGGCCTAACGGTGTGCGGGACCGTAGCCCAGCTTCATGGAGACGGTTGCGAATGGTCCTCGCCGATACCCCAGGAGCAACAGTGTCCCTAATTTGCTGGGAAGTGGCGGTGCGGTCCCCTACGGCACTGCGTAGGATCCTACGGTCTTGGCGTGCATCCGTGCGTCGCTGCGGTCCGGTCCCAGGTCGACGGGCACGTGCACCTTCCGCCGACCACTGGCGACAACATCGATGTACTGTGGAGACCTCACGCCCCACGTGTTGAGCAATTCGGCGGTACGTCCACCCGGCCTCCCGCATGCCCACTATACGCCCTCGCTCAAAGTCCGTCAACTGCACATACGGTTCACGTCCACGCTGTCGCGGCATGCTACCAGTGTTAAAGACTGCGATGGAGCTCCGTATGCCACGGCAAACTGGCTGACACTGACGGCGGCGGTGCACAAATGCTGCGCAGCTAGCGCCATTCGACGGCCAACACCGCGGTTCCTGGTGTGTCCGCTGTGCCGTGCGTGTGATCATTGCTTGTACAGCCCTCTCGCAGTGTCCGGAGCAAGTATAGTGGGTCTGACACACCGGTGTCAATGTGTTCTTTTTTCCATTTCCAGGAGTGTACATTCATAACTGTTTTGCTATATGGATATCCGATCATTTTTCAAGGAGAATCCCGTTTTGGAGATAAGTAGTTTGGGTACAGAAGAACATCGAGTTTAGAGAACGGTGACATCAATATCTCTTTAGACTGCGTTTGGCAGCCCTCGGCGTCAAGTGGATTCACAGATTAAGCCTAATAGCGTTATGTAATATGAGTAGCATCTTCCCATTGTCTTTTGTTCACGCCATACTTGTGTAGTCGTGCTGTGTACAATCGCAGTAACGTTGTTAACAGCACTACGACACGTACCAAAACACAAGGAATGAAGTGGCGGATATGCTGTTTGGATACGCAGTACAATTGCACGGTAAATACTTCAAATTCGCCCCACTTTCACATCAATTCGGAGAAGACTAGTTAAGACAGGAAAGTTGCACGTAGGTACTGTATTTTCCACGATGAGTTTCTTTTTTCCAAAACTGTGGCGTGCGCGTACGGTAAAGTGCATTTTCAGTGCTTGTTATGTTTTACGTACACTGTGGAATTGAGAAATTTATTGTACCTATACTAAGCCTTCTGGATTCTGAACCAGTTATTCTGAATTTATGTCCTGTACTAGGTGTCACAAACCGGGTGCCAACCATCCATATTTGTTTCATAGTATTACCTTTCAAGAGGTCTTTTAGGAACACTTTCAAAGGAACTCATCTATTAGGACTCGCTAAGAGTCGCAAGTGGTGAGCACGTATTACGCCGAAGGGTTTAGAGTTGTCTGTCAACACGAGCCACGTGCACACCATCTGCAGAACGTCAAGGCAACAGTAGTGGAGGCGCAAGCAACGAGAAGTAAAGTTCACGTTATAATATTTAAGGAGCTGCACAGGCCAGCCACAACTCCCGACTTTGGAGTTCTGTAACCATAAATGTGCATTAACTCGGAATGGCACTGAAAACTTGCACAACATTCATACTTGGGAATACCAAAATTCGTATGCCCAAGTGGTTAGAAGCGACTAACACAGATTCACTGTGAAAGTATGCTACACCTGATCACTGGGACATATCTAATGCCAACCATATTAACCTACCAAATTTCTCTCAGAGACGTTCATCCCACGTCACTGAATGTTTCCACTGATGGTTCTTCACAAAATTTGGCTGCAAACAACGAAGCTCTGCTCATTTTGCTGTCAATGTGCGGGACCACCTAGGGTCCTAGACCCGACGATGGATTGTTGGAGAGGCACCTGTCCCATGGTCACCACAGTCTGCAGACCTTCCACGCCCTGCCCATTTTCTGTAGCTACTCATTTAGCATCAGATAGAGGAAGATCTTTGAAACCGCATTGCATGTGAAGTACTGAACGCACATATACAATTATATCACAGTGTACGTCAATATCTGCACTGCAGCCGAACATTCTACAATCGAGGTGGGGGTCAAAATTTGTAACCCATTTTGTAATGTACTGCACGGATTGACGCTCCTCTTCAGTTTTTTTTCTTAACAAAACGTGGAACACTATCACCATGTCTGAATCGTTCTCTAACTTTGACGTCCCACAGCGGCCAACCACAAATTTCTTGTCATGGGTTGTGTCCTCGAAAATGATCAGCTTACATGCGAAGTGCTCCGCCGACCCCGCCTGTGCATCCACTGTGTATAGATGGATAATGGTTGCACAACTAATTAGCTACTAAAATCACGTACATCCCGCGGTATTGAAAGGATAAGCGACCTGCCGGCCGGAGTGGCCGAGCGGTTAAAGGCGCTACAGTCTGGAACCGCACGACCGCTACGGTCGCAGGTTCGAATCCTGCCTCGGGCATGGCTGTGTGTGATGTCCTTAGGTTAGTTTGTGTTAAGTAGTTCTAAGTTCTAGGGGACAGTTCTGCAAGGTTCGCAGGAGAGGTTCTGTAAAGTTTGGAAGGTAGGAGACGAGGTACTGGCAGAAGTAAAGCTGTGAGTTCCGGACCTGAGTCGTGCTTCGGTAGCTCAGTTGGCGCAGTCTGCCTTCGGCAGTGACACAGTGCGGACCGTGTTGCCGGCCGGCCGCGCTGTGGTGCGCGCGCCTGTTTGTTTACGCCGGAGCAGCTTCGCATGTGCGGTGTTGTGAGTCTAGAACGAGATGGCACACTCGTACATAAAAACGACTTTGAAGTTCAGTTTTGCGAACGACTATACACGACCAAAGGCACACGAGATTGAACGTTTCTTCAGAGAAGAGGTAAAAATCGATCCACAGGAAATCGTGGGAATCAATTTATCGCTCGTTTCAAGCGTCGTCTATGTCAAGCTTGTTGACGAGGCTGCTTGCGAAAGACTTCTACAACGATCACCGAACGGGTATCGTTTCTGTCATGCCGACGGGAATGTTGGTGCGGTTACAGTCGATCACGCGGGAATGGGGATCCGCACTATACGAGTCTTCGAACTTCCGTTTGAGGTCCCGTCTGAACTTGTTACCGACGCCTTTCGACCATACGGTACTGTTCTATCCCACGTGGCCGAAAAATGGACGAGTTTTACCACGTACCCCGTTTTAAATGGGGTGAGACAAATACGGATAGAACTGCGCAAGCACGTCCCCTCTTATTTGTACATAGGAGGTTGTCGAGCGATTATAATCTATGATGGGCAACCTCGCACTTGCTCGGGGTGCGGGAAAGAAGGACACGTCCGCTCGGAATGCCTCCAACGACGTTTAGTGCACACTCCACGGGATGACGTTCAGGCGCCACAACCGACGACTGTCTTACCGTTGACCTTTGTGGAAGCCCTGAGAGGCGACGTGAGGGAGACTTCCGATGGGCACCAGCAGCTGCCCCCTATTGAGAACATGGACACCAACGGCCTGGATCTCCGACCGCCGGTTCCACCACAGCAGACACAGGACACCACAGAAGAGATGCAGCTGACGGCCGCTCCAGGCTCATCCGTGGTGGCTGCCAGTGCTTCCACCGAGAGCGTGATAGGCCAGGCCCAAGACGGAGGTTACGCAACCCCAACAGCTGATGCGGAAGCAAGGCAACGGAAACAGCGTTCGCCGAAGAGAAGAAAGAAGCGTCGACTGACTTCTGCTGACGATAGCCATAGTCCCGAGGGGACAGTGGACGACAACGACAGTATCGACCTGAGACCAGTGGATTCAACAGATACCGAGATGCCGATGCAGGAACTACACAGCGAGGATAACTTGAACTCTCCTTCTGGTGACCGGAAGGCGGAAGTGGAGATGACAACTGTCCAACATCAGAGCGATGACAACGTTACCTCCCATCCTTCGACCAGTTCCGGAAATATGCTGGGGGACTGGGCGCAAGAAATGGACCAACAGGAACAGGATGAAAATACGAACGCGACGATTGAGGACAGTCCTGGCCAGAGGCCGGGAGGGGTCGGGAAATGTTGACCAACTTAGTGTGTTGAGGAGCGCCGGGGGTGCAGATGGACGCTTAATGACACCGCCCTACAACTGATGAACACAAGCCAGGCGTACCGCATTGCCACGATAAACATTAATGGCATACGGACACCGCTTAAAATTCAAATGCTGAAAGATATGTTACGCGCTGCGGACGTGGATATTGTACTCCTACAAGAAGTGCGTTTCACATCGCCGCCAGAGTTCTACGGTTACGAGGCACATTCTTCAGTGCACGATGAAAGTGGGTGCGGTGTGGCGATTCTCACCAGGGAAGAAATAGGAGTGGAGGACGTCAGGTCTCTCCCTTCGGCACGCGGCATAGCGATCACTGTCGACGGCGTTCGTTTCATCAATTTATACGCACCATCTGGCTCCACAAAACGAAGAGAAAGGGCGACTTTTTACACCGAAGAGATAGCACCGTTGTTTGCTGGACGCTTTGATAACTATGTAGTGGGCGGCGACTTTAATTGTGTAGTCGACAAAAAGGACCAAGTACATCATTATGTGCCATGCATGGAACTGCGTGCGTTGATTACCGAAATGGCGCTTCTGGATACCTGGGAACTGCAGCATGGTGACAGACCGGGCTATACGTTTGTCACGGGACACTCGGCGAGTAGACTTGATAGAGTGTACGTGACACGAGCTCTACGGACGACGATACTGGATGCCGAAATCTGGCCAGCGGCTTTTACGGATCATATGGCGTACGTCTGTACGATTTCACTAACGCGTCAGAAGATATGGCGGAGTAAAGGTCACTGGAAAATGAATTGTGCACTTTTACGTGACACTGAATGTCACCGGTCGATAGAGGCGGCCTGGGAGACCTGCGTTCGCCGCCAACGAGCGTACACCTCGGTTCTCCAGTGGTGGATTAAATGCGCAAAACCAACGTTACGGAGAACGTTGATACGATACGGACAGGACAAATCGCAGTGGAACCGCACAACGGCTGATTTTTATTTTACAGCCCTGAGGGAGCTGATGACCCAACAACCATCGACGGAAAGGCACACGGCCATGCGCAGGATAAAAGCCAAGTTATTACAGCTGACGAGACTAAGAATGGAAGGTATAATGGTCCGGGCGAGATTGGCGGACACAGTTGCTGCCGAAACCCCCTCCATGCACCACGTGGTACGTGAACGCCAACGACGACGCAGGACATTGATCAGGGAACTAATCTCTGAAACTGGCCAGCAAGTTGTGCACCAGCGTGACATTGCGCATGTGTTTACCGACTATTTCCGCCAGTTATATGGACCTGTACATGTGAACCACGAGACACTACACGATGTCATCTCGGAAATGCCAGATAGAGGACCACCGCTGGATGCAGAGACTTTCATCACAGCGATAACAGAGGACGAGCTGACAGACGCAATTGCCAGGGGGGCTCCGAACAAGTCCCCAGGACAGGACGGCTTCCCAATTGAATTTTACCGCGCCTTTGCATACCTCATGGGACGGACCTGGATTCAGATGTACAACGAACTCCTGTTACCGCAGACTGAGATACCTGCCGAGTTCACGGAGGGTATCATCATCCCAATACCCAAACCACGCGGTGGCAGCAATCCGGGAGATTATAGACCACTCACTCTCTTGAACTGCGACTATAAGATTTTCGCGCGCATCCTTGGGGCTCGCCTGCGGTCTTCACTTTCTGATAGACTCCTCATAGATCAAACTTGCCTCGGCGGTAAGAGCAACGTACATACGGCGCTCAGTGACTACCGAGATATCATCGCATTAGCAGCGGCATGCCGAGTGCGTGGGGCACTCGTCGCTATTGACTTCGATCATGCATTCGACAGAGTGGATCATACCTTTTTGCATGCGGTGATGGACAGATTGGGAATCCCACAGGCCTTCATCCTAGTGATCATGCGACTGTTACACGGCGTACGATCAAAGGTCTCGGTGAATGGGCGGGGCACTGACTACATTATTATTTCAAGGTCAGTTCGTCAAGGTTGCCCCCTTTCGATATTTTTGTATGCAATGGCTTTGGAACCCTGTCTATACGGTCTCCGAAGACGGTTGGAGGGAGTGCCGTTGCCACAACTGACCTTTCATTGCCGCGCTTATGCTGACGATGTGATGCTGGTGGCACGGACAGGCGAAGAAGTACGTACGGCGTTGGCATGGATACAGCGATACGGGATGGCGGCAGGAAGCGTGCTTAATCTACAAAAATCACGCTGCATGAATGTCGGTCGAGGATTACAATCGGGGGAGGAAGGCCCGCTCATCTTAGTTAAGACCATAAAATGCCTAGGTATTACGTTCCACACGGATGTGCAGCGGACAGCAGCGGATAACTACCGACGCATATTGAAGCTGATACGGACAATGGTGCTGTTACAGAAATTAAGAGCGTTGGATATGATTCAGAGGGTGACCTATGTTAACGTATACCTAGCACCGAGACTCACTCACGTAGCGCATGTCCTGCCTTTAACGCGCACAATGGCATCACGGATACAAGCAACTTTCGGAACCTACGTGAGTGTGGGACACCTGTTTAAGATCCGATACACAACGCTTACGCTACCACCTGGAGAGGGTGGACTTGGTCTAGTGAACGTATATGAAAAGGCACGGGCGTTATTCGTCAGTACGATTTTCCGACAGTGGCGCGGTCAATTTCGCAATATCTCGGGTGCGTTGGCCGATGTACTAGCGCCCACTTCAATGCTGCCCCCAGTCAATGTGGGCCATATTTCACCGAAGCTGTCACATTTCAAGTCTTTTTTTCTCGAGCTTAGCTATGTCAGAGATTCCTTCCCAACAACACGACTACCGACGACGCGAGACGTATACCAACTCTTACTGCGCCGGTGCCCCAGGAATACCCTGGAAAAGAAGTACCCAGACAAGAACTGGCGACAGATATGGCGCGTTATACGGAACGTTTACCTCCCAACGTCGGTACGCTCAACATGGTATGTGGTGATAAATAGGAAGTTCGCAACGAATCAACGGCGGCACGCGATTCATTTGGCAGACACTCCACTATGTTTAGGCTGCGCAACAGTGGACACTGATGAACATCGTTTAGCATGTGGTGGGACGGCTCCAGTGTGGCACTTGGCACAACAGATATTGGCGTTCCTGTTACGCTCCGCCCCTCACACAATTTCATCAGACACACTTTTTTTCCCCCAAGAATCTTATTTCCCGGTCCAAAAAACCAATGCAGTGACATGGGTGCGGGGAATGGTGGTGGGCTACGTATATAACGAATCGGAAAAGGACAAACTTGATTTTTGGCATTTTCTCCTGGATGGGCACACGAAGCTGCAACAGCATAAGAAATATAGGCAAGACTTCGCTAATTACTTGCGACTTACATTTACCGACCCGCCGGCCAGATGGGGTGTGACGGGTGAGAGATGAGATAGACGAAGAAGCCGAGATTGACATCGATCACACTTACGGACCCTTAGTTAATGTCGAGATGACGACCCAGTCTTACACCAACGTCTGGAGAACGAGTCGATAGATGGTTCTCTTGCTCTATCGAACGTCGGGTCGTGAGCAGGTGTCGCCCCCGACACGAATTTCATTTCATTGCTACAGGAGCATGTTTCTTTTGTACTTTGTACTATCCACAATGTCTTCATGTCTTTCATTTGAGCATTTTCAGTTTTATTTATTTCCTTAATTAATTAATTTTCTAATTAGCCAACATATGGACTTTGTAGACACTATTTATGCGATAGTACAACAACATGTATGTCAGCAAAGGTGGTAAGCCTGACATTGGATACAAAAAAAAAAAAAAAAAAAAAAAAAAAAAAAAAAAAAAAAAAAAAAAGTTGGTAGAGCATTTGCCCAAAAAAAAAAAGGTAGATAGAGCGTCTGCCATATAAGCAGGAGATCCCGGGTTCGAGTCCAAAAAAAAAAAAAAAAAAAGTTGGTAGAGCACTTGCCCGCGAAAGGCAAAGGTCCCGTCCCGAGTTCGAGTCTCGGTCGGGCACACAGTTTTAATCTGCCAGGAAGTTTTATATCAGCGCACACTCCGCTGCAGAGTGAAAATCTCATTCTGGAAACATCCCCCAGGCTGTGGCTAAGCCATGTCTCCGCAATATCCTTTCTTTCAGGAGTGCTAGTTCTGCAAGGTTCGCAGGAGAGCTTCTGTAAAGTTTGGAAGGTAGGAGACGAGGTACTGGCAGAAGTAAAGCTGTGAGTTCCGGACGTGAGTCGTGCTTCGGTAGCTCAGATGGTAGAGCACTTGCCCGCGAAAGGCAAAGGTCCCGAGTTCGAGTCTCGGTCGGGCACACAGTTTTAATCTGCCAGGAAGTTTCAATGACTTAAAAGTTGAAACTGTTTCAGGAGAGGTCAGCTCCATATACGGAAGGTTTTACACCAAAGTTCCGTAGTCAACCAACACATTAATTCGTCAGTTATCCAAGTATGATGTCCATGAGCAGCACAAACATAAACATCCGAAGTTGGTACTGTTACCATCTCAGTAATATAAACTGAGGCTGACGTATGACATATAACACACGACACCAAAAAATTATATCCGTATATTCGTTTATATTACGGGTCAAAAATCATAGTAAATAATATTTTGTAAATTTTAATAATGTAAATAACGCCTTTCCTTATCTACTAATGATGCATTCTGCCCAGGACATAAGTATAAGAATTCTTCTTACCCTACCTTTATTTATAATTTTATTATGAACTAGTCATTGTAACAAAAAAACTTGAGTCCATGTCTATATGTTCATCTGTACCTTGTCAGTGTGTGAGGATTTTATTACTCCAATTGTAAACGTTATTGTTGTGCTATGCTAGTTACACACAATGTTTGTGTGGTTGGATACAAGGATCCTCACGTCGGAACTCTTGGAAAGAAAAGCTTTTGAAAGCATCGTTTCCAACGTTTCACAGAGTCGTAACAATGCAATTCAGGATAAGGATTCCCTCTTTAAATATTGCCTGTTTGAAATTCCATACAACTTACTGTACTGTTCGCTGTCAGTGATTTTTTTTATATACCCTGTACATAAAACTCTTCTGGTACTTACTCTCTGACGTATCTCAAGCGATTTTCAAATTTGTTTTTGTGCTGTATATGGGCATTCAGTCCAAATGAGAACTGTTCATGGGCTGTTTCATATATCACAGCGAGCTAACGCGTTTATGAAGAAAGCGCAGCGCAGAGTACCCGTTGGCTGCGGGAAAATTTGGTTATTGCTCTCACCGTCAAGAAGATATATCCTTTAACTGAATATCGCATCAAGATAATACGAGGCTGTTCTATCATTGAGCACATAAAGTTACAATGTCAACAACAAATTTCTTGTAACGACAACTGAAACGAGAAGCGGACAGGAAATGTGCACAGGAAAAAGGAGGACTGTGAAAAATGCTGGGAGGAGGAAATCAACGAATGGAAAGTCCAAGTTGGAATATCAACAGTATTACGAAAATGGTAAATTACTGCTCACCGCAAAGATGACACGTTCAGTTGCACATAGATAGAATGAGAAGACTGTTACACACTGAGCTTTCGGCCGAAGCCTTCTGGCCACAGCAGTCATATGTGCGTGATGTTTTTCTGCCTGTGTGAGTGTTTGTATGTTTTCCTTTCTTTTCTGAAGAACGGTTTGGACGAAAGCTTAGCGTGCAACAGTCATTTCGCTGTGCCTATCTACAACTAAGCGTATCATCTTCACGGTGAGCTGCACTCAATCCTTTTTATAACATTGTAGAAGGAGGAAATGTATATATGGTTGTTGACAAATGTGAGTATTAAAATATACAAAAGTAAATTGTTTTCTTTGGCAAGAGATATCGATTTTAGGGCGTTGTTTAGAGTGGTAGAGGGAAATGTTATTTAGTCACGAGATGGCGTGAGGAGTGTGAGGGAGGAAAGATGTACTGGGAGACTTGCAACAGCTGCACTCAGCGACTGGTTAGAAGGTTACAGATGGTAGGGGGTTGAATGTCAAGTTCGCGGAACATGCTGAATTTCCTCGTTGTATTTTTTAGTTGGTTTTTTTTTTCAGCTCCCCGTTTGGAAACTAACTTGTAGCAGATACCCTTCTGATCTTCAGCAATAGAGCTTTCGGAAAAGGAATACAAGATTATACAGTTAAAAGCACATGCGAGTATTTTGAAAATGACTGATTCGAAATTCTGATGCTGATGTGGACAATGATGACTGAAGTGACGACAGTCTCGTTGATTGGTTGATGGTGTCTGTGGCTATGGAGAGAAGGAGAAAGGATGACATATGGTTATCGACATGTGAGAGAAGATAGCAGTATTGCTGAAGTGAAACGGTTTATAAAGATTGGAGTGTCACGTTGACAGGTTGATAGGAAGCGGTTTTAGAAAATGGTTTTGTGTGATTAGAAGTTAAGGGAATTATTTTGGAGGGCCGTATTTGTTGCTTTCTCGCCCATAAAGCTTTAGTCATGGAACTGGGACGTTGGTGAATGTTTACGTAACGTGGCATAAGGACTTGAATAGGCAGTGAGCTTGTTTTAGAAATAAATAACTTTGGATCTTCGGTGCAATATGGAGAGGACGTTTAATGTGACGTGATAAAGGACAGAGGATTTTTCAAAACCTTCGTTGTTTCGTAGATCAGTTGTCACAGTTAGGATCATATCGTCTAAATGCAAACAGCCAATTAATTTACTTTATTCATCTTTCATTAACATTCCCTTCTACTGAGGAAGGGTTGGCAGCAGCGAAATTGCTGCTCTTCACTCTTTTGAATACATAATTTTAAAACTTTCTATAAAATAATTTAAATGGGAAAAACAGGTGATGATTTTTATCACAAGATGATTTTGATATGACATAATATTTTTTTATTAAATGATGTGTTGGAATTCCCGGGTATCTGTGGGTAGGGATAGTTGCGTTGGAAATACTGGAGAGGATATTATGTGAAAAAAGGGTGTGAAACGTCTATTGGACAGGAACTGACACGTAGGATAATGATACTAGAAGATGAGTGGGATATCAGCAGGGGTAAAGAAAGGATGGTTAAAGACTTCATCTGGGATCGGCAGGGTAAGGTGTGGTTGGAAGAAATGGTAAATTTCAGGAATGAGTTCATGGTGTAATATGGGAAGTGGAGTGAAAATCATTTGGGAAAGAAAGTAGGTCGGATTCTCAAAGATTGTGAA
This sequence comes from Schistocerca cancellata, assembly GCF_023864275.1. Lineage (NCBI taxonomy): Eukaryota > Metazoa > Arthropoda > Insecta > Orthoptera > Acrididae > Schistocerca > Schistocerca cancellata. The sequence continues at coordinate 533,414,212 of NC_064630.1, read as the reverse complement.
GACTACAGGTTGTACAATGTTCACAGGATATGTAGAGAGGTGGATGTTATACATACGTGTCTGAGGAGCTGATATAGTATAGGAGTGGGAGAAGGTCATCGGATATGGAAAGGAGGACTAGGAGGCAGTGATAAAATTTTATAGAAACGTAAGTCTAAGCTAGAATAGCATTCGTAAAGGCCTTTTCTGGATGCTTCGCGAGGCTCCAGCTTTGAGGTTAGTTTTCGATCGAGTGCTAGCTCAAGTAATTTCTGAGTTTTTGGGGTTGTGTGGTTGTGCATCAGTAAAAGACTAGGATAGAATAGAATACGAGAGTGGGTTTCGCATGAAGATGGAGGGCTACCGCACCTTACACCAGGAAGTGAAACTGTCGAGATGAAGCTGATGGCTCAGCCAGCTACTAATAGTAAGCTTTTGTTGTAAGCGTTCCCAACCGTATTGGGAAGAGAGTTCAATTACGGAGCAATTGCCAGGTTCGTCCATCACCTGTTGGAGAGGTCTTGCAGCGCTAACTAGGCAGAACCTGAAGACAAACCGCGGTGGCCGACATTTGCGGCGCTACTGACGTGAATCTCGGCGCCGCTTCCCGTCGCGAAACGCCCCTGGCGCCTGCCGCCATCTAATTGCGTCACAGCGCTCGGACCGTAACTCAAGACCGCACACTGCCCTGGTTCCCTCAGCCGGCGCGACGCGGCGCCACCGCCTGCCCGCGCTCTCCTTCCGCCCTCTAGTATTAAATAAGTAATTAAATTAGGAACGTGGGACAATTCCATTCCGTTTATTGCTGGCATCCATTCTCACTTGCAATTTTTTTAGCCATCTCCTCTCCATTTGTGTCCTCTCTCTCTCTCTCTCTCTCTCTCTCTCTCTCTCTCTCCCTCTCTTATTCGTTCTGTCTCTTCCGGACCCGAAAATGTTCATTAGTGACCACGTTAGGCGCTGTTATGCGGAGCAACACTCGCGCAAAGCTTGTCTCGCTAATTAGCTCAAATAGAATTTATAGCTGCATATTGAAAGTATGCTCGAAGTTTGGATGTTTGTTAATATTCATACTGCTTTGTTATTTTCCTGTTAATTAATCAAATAGCTTACAATCTGATTACTTTTATTGCAATTCATCTGCACAAATAATTTCTACTAGCTCTCTTTTTAGTCCTTGCAGCTGGTCTCGGCTACGTAGTAGACACTCAACATATCGCAGCTGAATCCACCTAACTGATTGACAATATTTTTTTGACCCTTATCTGGTTTCGAGGAGAGAATAATTTATGAGTAGTGTTCATCCTTCGTACAGAATACGAAAACCTATAGCCTAAACAGTGGCGCCGACTTAGGGGGGGGGGAGGTACTTTGTTCCCCTCCCCCCAATAGTTAAAAGTAGGGGCCTCGACCCCCCCCCCCCCCCCAATATTCAAACATGCATTTCTCACCGCTCTCTTCCACTTCCTCATCCTTTACTAGGAAATTTGTTAAAACTTGCACATACATTTTTACATAATAGTATGTAATGATTATGTAGGAAAAAAATACCGATTTTACGAGCTATTGCTGCTCCTCCTCCAACCTCTGCACATGACGAACTGTCGTGACAGGGTTTGTCCCCCGCATCTGTACTATTCGCACACTTTTACTGTATGGAGGTATGCGGGGAACAAAGCTCACCATGAGCTAGCAGCGCTTTGGCTGCTAGGACGAGCTCCGCGTCCATCCACAGCAGCATGCTGGCAGCTTGTAAAAGAAACTAATGAGCAATAGTGACACCGAATCTGATGGCGATCGGTAGAAGGACTAGGTAACGTTCAGACTCTTCATTCATTTTTGTAAATTCTATTGACAATCACTAGGTACAACACCACACAAGTGCATAATAAACCTCTCTCCTTCAGCACTTGTGTTGTTCCATGTAATTCTCATTGCATAGGTCATTTTAGGTAGCTTAGAACTTAATAATGTGATGTGGGAATTCCATTTTAGATTGTCTTGTAAGTAAACAAAGCAATTTTGTTTCAGTGACACTTAATTTTTTGGTTTTCCAAAGAAGTTGTTGGTTTTAAAGGATTTTTAATTTTTCTGTGTGTGGAATTGTATAGTGGCGGATTTTTTCCTTTTTTTAAGGGTTAATCAGTAGCTTATTCCTCACAAACCACTCTGAAATCTTTTCATTTGTGACTTCAGCATACAGCCTAAGAGCCTTTCTATTTCCACCTTCAATCTATACACTGGTGTCATCTGCAAATAGGACTGGTTTGGAGTGTCGAACATGTAGATGGAAACGCAAAGTTATCTGTCAAATGTAGTACCTAATAAAATGATTCTTGCCCCCCAAAAATAATTTCAAGTCGGTGCCTCTGAGCCTAACTCCACTGTCTAACAAAATTTGCTGCTGTGGTGCACAGTTAATCGAATAAGATCGTTAAATGTATAGACTTCTGTATAGAAAAATAAATTGTATGCGGCAGTAAGTGTTAATATTTATCTCACCTTCATGATTCCCTACACAAACAACTTTAAAATATAAGACTATAATTACACACTTTAATGTTTTCCATTCGTCATTCAGTCGACTGGTTTGAAAGTCTTCCATATCCTCTTATTTTGCACTGATATTTTCATATCTGATTACGGATTTCGGTATCCTCGCCGGGCTCTGAAGTGGAGATGGATATCTACACATCATCATTGGTCGTCCAGAGGTATTTTGTTTGGCGTCCGTACCGCGGGCGGCGAGAGCTTCGCCTGAGCTGGCATAACCCTCTGGCGGCGTTAAGCTAGGAGCGCATTCCTCGCTCAGTTGTGTTGATGTTCCAGGTGATTTTCTGATCGTCGTCATTACTTTGGCGTACAACTTCTCGTTTGCTCTTTATTTTAATCTCTATTTGCTCATTTAACGTTTTGGATTTCTATCGACTTATCGTTTCGGACCTGTATATGGCTCAAGAATGAGATTTTCACTCTGCAGCGGAGTGTGCGCTGATATGAAACTTCCCTGGCAGATTAAAACTGTATGCCCGACCGAGACTCGAACTCGGGACCTTTGCCTTTCGCGGGCAAGTGCTCTACCATCTGAGCTACCGAAGCACGACTCACGCCCGCTACTCACTGCTTTACTTCTGCCAGTACCTCGTCTCCTACCTTCCAAACTTTACAGAAGCTCTCCTGCGAACCATGCAGAACTAGCACTCCTGAAAGAAAGGATATTGCGGAGACATGGCTTAGCCACAGCCTGGGGGATGTTTCCAGAATGAGATTTTCACTCTGCAGCGGAGTGTGCGCTGATATGAAACTTTCCTGGCAGATTAAAACTGTGTGCCCGACCGAGACTCGAACTCGGGACTCTCGAGTTCGAGTCTCGGTCGGGCACACAGTTTTAATCTGCCAGGAAAGTTTCTGTATATGTATTTTTGCCACTCGGTCCTTCAGCCACTCGCCGTTCTCTCAGAAACTGACACGGACACACTCCCGCAACTGGGTTGTGCGGTACTGAACTGTGAAAACCATCTGAGGGGCACTGAGTAAGGAATGCGGGTTGGTTTTATTCGGCATTTCAATACACCATGTTATTACCTATTCTTTTGGCTACAAATCCCTATTTTTCAACATAATTTCCGTTCAATGCAACGGCCTTATGCAACTTACTGGAAGGGCCTGAATGCTAACGTCTTGCTGCATCAATAACCTGCCCATTACCCAAGGACTGCTGCCCCGGAGTGCATCCTTCATTGGGTCAGACAGATGGAAGATGCGAGATGCGGGCTAGAGGGTGGATGACGAATAACGGTCCAATGAAGTTTTGATAGCTCCTCTGGGGTGCTCAGACTGGTATGAGGCCCTCGGCCGTCATGGAGAAGGAGAAGTTCGTTTGCATTTTTGTGGCGACAAACACACTGAAGCCGTTTCTTCAGCTTTCTGACGGCAGCACAATGCAATTCACAGTTGATAGTTGCACCGTGAAGGAGGACATCAGTCACAATAACCCCTTCAGAGTCCCAGAGGACCATCGCCATGGCTTTACCGGCTGACGGTGCGGCTTCGACATTTTTTCTTCGGAGGAGTGGAAATATGGCGGCACTCCATGGATAGCCGTCTTGTTTCTGATTCGACGTAGTGAACTCATTTTTCATCGCCTGTGACGGTGTTCGGCAAAAAATTGTCACGATCAACCTTGTACGGCGCAAGCAGTTCTGCTCAGATGAGCCACCGTTGCTCTTTATGGTGTTCTGTTAAGCGGCAAGGAAGCCAGGGGCCACACATCTTTGAGTAGTGCCAACTGGTGGACGAGTATGTCTGCGCTACCAACGGAGACGTCCAGTTGAGCAACGAGGTGTTTGGCTCTGATGCGTCGGTCATTTCGAATGAGAGTGTCCGCACGTTCCAGCACTGCAGGACTCACAGCTGTGTGCGGCCGGCAGGTTCGTGGGAGATCGGACTGGTTTGCGCGACCTTTTGCAATGGTGACACAAGCCTCGCCCAACGACTCACCGCTCTTTTGTTCACTTTCAGGTCTCCGTAGACATCTGCAAGAGCTATGAATAGCTGCGATAGTCGCTTTCCATCAAAATAAAATGATAGCTCTCTGCTTGGAAAGCACCTTGGTTACAGACGGGACTTCACGGAACTTTAGGGGCTGAATCCAGAACATTCTGCGGCCCCACAACAAATTCCGCATTTTTTGACCTAAAACTGAACGAGGATAAATGGTCGTTGAGAATGTAAATATCAGAAGAAATCACAGTTGTTCGGAATGTTCACCATTTTGAGCAGCTTTCCCTAACACATGAGTGTTTCTTTGGCTTCCAAAGGCTGTAGTATTATCGAGAAGAGTTCGGGCGAGTGAAGGCGTCACTAGTAGTGTCGACTAGAGAGGGAAAGAAAGTGTTGTGTCACGGCAGAGTAAGGAGTTTGGACGACCCATGTGCAGCAAAGACATTTTTATTTGGGATGTTCCATGATTTGTAATTTGAGGGTAAAGAATTATTTTTGAGAGGAATGCATAGCGAGACAGCACTTCGAAGAAAGGTAATTTGTATTGAGTTTACTTTGCTGCAAGCGCTAGTTTAGCAAGTATAATAGTGTAGATATTTTATTGAGTCTAATAATATCTATTAATATTTATGTATTCAGTATTCTAATTAGTTTGGCCCAGCAAGGTTAACTTAAAGACCTTTCCTTAGGAATCGAAGAGAGTTAATCTTGTATAATCTAAATATTGTGATGCAGCGAAATTTATGGTGTATGGCGATGCTAAGAAAGACAGTGTTGAAAGATGGTTGTTATTAATGCTAGTTCGAATTTTCTTTTACATCATTAAAAGAACTTAATATAATTTCAGAATGATTACCTATTAATTTATAAGTATTTCACTAAAATTTGTCCTCACTGGTTAAGTGAGGAACATGTTTCGTAAAAACTTGCACTGTAACGCCTCGCACCACTGCGTGAATATTGATTAGCATTTTTTGAAAGAGGCCAAAAAAGTTTAATTTGCTACAGTAGCCTAATTAATACTACAAGAAGGCGAACTGTCACACAGTGTTTTATTTCAGCTCATCATTTTTGCAGTGCAGCTACGGCACAGCCAAGTTATCTGTTGCAAGATAAGAAACAATTATATGGCCTAAATGAACATTTTGAGAGAGAATTAAGGGTAGTTTTCACCAGAAAAAATTTTATATAAGTTCAATAGATGCGTTCTTATAACAGGGCACGTTTTCGTTACGTATCATTTAAGAACTGTGTGCGATTATTTTATGATAGAGTCAATCTGAGTATTCTGGTGAACCATTCTTCATATACGGTCTAATTTACAGGTAGTCAGATGAGTTTCAGATTAATTGCTATCACACTCATCAAAAGTTATTTGCACAGAGAAGTTTGTGTTTAAATGTAGGATATCAAAGGTGATGCTAGACAAGACTCAGTAAGCGGACTTCACATTACTAGCGCGAGGTTTTGGCAGACACGTTGTTTAAACTAACAAGTAAAAGCACATCAATTAGTTTGTACCCCATGTTGTCTATAATCCGTTTTGCATACTTTAATCGTCCACCGGTACTACTTCTTCTCTCCATTGATCCTTCCAGCTTAAATGTTGTAGCAGATGTTCCATTAACATGATCCGTCGGGCAAGAATTCTTCAAATTCTTTTCAGCTCATCTATTCTTTGTAGTATCTCTTCATTTCACGCTTTATATGATCACGTAATTCTTTCATACCCCCACATTTCAATTTATTTCACTATCTTTACTGGTTTTATCAAGCTCTGTGTTTCCCTTCCAAGCATTAATGTACTCATGTATATTTTGAGGTAATTCTTCTGCTGCTTGTCAGTATTTAATATAAGCACAGTTCCTTAATAATCTTTCTTATTCTCTTCCTTCCAATCTGATATTATACTTCCCTCTCTCTGACTATCTTGTGTACTCTTGTTTCATGGTCTACTACGGTGTCTTATATAATTTTGATATTGAGCAAACAGATTCGTTTCACTTAATCTTCAATATATTAAGCGTCTTTCACCTGCCAGGGTAGCCAAGAGCACTAACGCGCTGCCTCCTGGAGTTGGGTTAGGCGCGCCGGCCCCGGATCGAATCTGCCCCCCCCCCCCCCCCTCCCCCGGATTAACAACGAGGGCCAGTGTACTGGCCAGCCTGAATGTGATTTTTAGGTGGTTTTCCACATCCTGCTAGGTGAATAAAGGGCTGGTCCCCACGTTTCGCCTGAGTTACATGACTCGCAGACATCTGAACACATTCGCACTATTTCATAGATTACACTAGACGCAGACATTTGGGGCACACTAATTCCTTCCTGAGGGGTCTGGGGTGGCGACAGGAAGGGCATCTGTATACCCCTTAACATTAACATGCCACATCTGATTAACCAGCAGACCCCGCAAGTCGGGATAAATGCTTGAAAAGTGAGACCTTAGGTATCCTTCTTTTTTTTTTTTTTTAACTCGAAGTCAGTGCCAAATAAGGATTCTAATCCATTGAACATTTATTTTGCATCTTCCTTACTATCACTCTGAAGTTAGGACCGCAACGTCTTGCGTGTATCCCTTTTCTTCCTTGCATCATCATCGTCATCATCACTATCACCACCACCGTTGTTGTTGTTGTGGTCTTCAGTCCTGAGACTGGTTTGATGCAGCTCTCCATGCTACTGTATCCTGTGCAAGCTTCTTCATCTCCCAGTACCTACTGCAACCTACGTCCTTCTGAATCTGCTTAGTGTATTCATCTCTTGGTCTCCCCCTACGATTTTTACCCTCCACGCTGCCCTCCAATACTAAATTGGTAATCCCTTGATGCCTCAGAACATGTCCTACCAACCGATCCCTTCTTCTGGTCAAGTTGTGCCACAAACTTCTCTTCTCCCCAATCCTATCCAATACTTCCTCATTAGTTATGTGATCTACTCATCTAATCTTCAGCATTCTTCTGTAGCACCACATTTCGAAAGCTTCTATTTTCTTCTTGTCCAAACTATTTACCGTCCATGTTTCACTTCCATACATGGCTACACTCCATACAAATACTTTCAGAAATGACTTCCTGACACTTAATTCAATACTCGATGTTAACAAATTTTTCTTCTTCAGAAACACTTTCCTTGCCATTGCCAGTCTACATTTTATATCCTCTCTACTTCGACCATCATCATCGACCATCATCAGTTATTTTGCTTCCCAAATAGCAAAACTCTTTTACTACTTTAAGTGTCTCATTTCCTAATCTAATACCCTCAATATCACCCGACTTAATTCTACTACATTCCATTATCCTCGTTTTGCTTTTGTTGATGTTCATCTTATATTTTCCCTTCAAGACACCATCATCACAAATGTTAAAACTGACGATATGATGCTATTCCACCTTATTCCCTACTTACCTCGAACTTGTCTTTCGCGATCTTCCACTTCTGTTTCTGCGGTTTGGTTTTTGTAGATATTGAAAATTAATCCTCTGTTTGTGTACACTGAACCTCATTCTTCCACAATTCTGAATCTCTCACTCCACTACACATTGGAATTCCTTTTACTATGGCTTGGCTATTACACAATCGTATTCTCGTAAGCCCGCACACAAAGTGGCAGAAAATCTGAGAGATTCCATGCCTTCTTTTGCATGTCGCTTCTCATTTTCATCAATTTTATTAATGCTTTATATCATTTCACAGTGGGAACGGGCCAAATAAGGTTGCTGTGATGAGAGTATTTGTACTGAGAGCTCAAATTACTTTTCACTTGATTGCTGTGCATGTTGGGAACTGTATGTGGTCTTGCTTTTAGTTTTCTTTGTTACTTTCCTGGGTGGGTTGCGAGGCGAGCACCGGCGGACGTGACACACTGCGTTATCGAGGGGAGTCCGCACTTCCGCGAATACGGAGAGCGTCGTACATCAATGGACTCGAGCGCCTGTCGGGGCGACTGGCCTCGGTCAAGTTTCGCTTATTGTATGGAGGGCGAAACGACCTGCGAACTGTCTGAGTGTCACTGCAGTTTATGTGTTTACCGAACCGGTGAGTGTGGAACGAAGACTCCTGGCGCCGACTGACTGTATTGTCTTCATGAGTCTGAGAATTTTTGTGGATGGTGCCCTGCTGGTTACGACTGTCTGGCGCCAGATGGCCAGTGGTCTTGACATGCTGTTTCCGTAGCTAGTCAAATGGCAAGTTCAGTGTCCCCAGCTAAATGGCAGAGGCATGATTGGTCAACTTAAACTGAACCCAGTTGATGTCATAAAGCCCAGCACGAAATTGGGGGGAACGGTCACTATTGGCGCAGATGATGTTCTGGGATAGTGTGGGGGAATTTTGGAATCAGAACTGAATGTGCATTCGCGGCTTTTTGAGGGTAGTGGGGAATTGAATAACGATGGCTTGGCTCTTGCGTTGCGTGGCCGCAGGGCTTTCGGGATCTGAGCCTCGTTGGAATCGGACGGTCTTGCGACTTAGTCGCACTTTTTCAGAACCGTTGTGGAGCATTAATTCCGTCATACTCCAGTTTCAGTCTGCGACTTAAGACCCAGGTTCTTACTCTGTGTTTTCGCACCTGTATCGACAGGGCGAGTTTAGGCGGTTTTGTTGTGTCTCTTACTGGAGATACATCCTCATGCATCCAAGAGTTTCCCTGCTTCGGCCACGCGAGTGAAACTTAAAATTCTCGGACAGCATTCGAGGCTATAGGTTGAAAGAGACCTGCTGACGACGTGCTGCAGATTTCAGGACTGGTAAAGTGTTTTGCGGCTTTGGCTTTGTAGGACCTACAACTTTTTACTGAAGTCCTCGGCAATTCGTGCGATCGCTTCGCTACAAGTCCACCTTGTTTGTTTCTCGATGTGTTTCCATTTGAGCTTTCACTGCTAATCGCGATACTGCATTATAGTCGGGGGACTAATATTTGATTCATTAGGACCCACAATCATTATCGTCAGTCTCTTGCATCACAGAGAGTACGAGCCCTTTGTTCTTGAGCCAACTCTTATTCTCATAATAGTTCAGTATACCCTATCCTTTACCCTACTGTTGTCCGCCCCCGGTAGCTGAGTGATCAGCGCGACAGACTGTCTATCCTAAGGGCCCGGGGTCGACTCCCGGCTGGGTCGGAGATTTTCTCCGCTCAGGGACTGGGTGTTGTGTTGTCCTAATCATCATCATTTCATCCCTATCGACGCGCAAGTCGCCGAAGTGGCGTCAAATCGAAAGACTTGCACCAGGTGAGCGGTCTACCCGACGGGAGGCCCTCGGCACATGACATTATTATTACTAGCCTGCTGTTTGTATCGACAATCAAGTACCTTTGTGTTCTGATTTATAATAAATCTCATTATAATACTTAATCCGAATATCATTTCGTAGATAGATGCAGAATCCCATTTCCTGTCGTTTATGATAAAATTCCTTTTTTTTTACTGAGTAGATTACGATTTTTATTAAATTATTGTGAATGTGTACTCCCTATTTTACAAACTAGCGGTGTTCACCGTCAATTTCTTTCGTTATCGTTGTACAGATCATTAATTAGGTGGTAGGTAAGGATGGGGTCGAGTGCATGTCTATTTCTCATGCAAAATTCGCCAGTATTAAAGAGATACATACTCTTCTCCACCTCGGCGCCTCGCAAATCGGCGATACGACGCCCGATAAGAAAGCTGCTCGTCACAGTGCAACAGAAAAGGGTATTTCACCATTATCAAAAAAATGGTTCAAATGGCTCTGAGCACTATGGGACTTCAACATCTGAGGTCATCAGTCCCTTAGAACTTAGAACTACTTAAACCTAACTAACCTAAGGACATCACACACCCCCATGCCCGAGGCAGGATTCGAACCTGCGACCGTAGCAGTCGCGCGGTTCTGGACTGAAGAGCAGAGAACGGCTCGGCCACAGCGGCCGGCTCACCATTATCCACTAACACATGCTTGCCCTTGAAGCTGGTATTACTGAGTGCAGTCCGGTTGCAGACCGCTTCATTGGTAGGATACTAAAGAAATTCAATCAGATTGGCAAGGAGATTGCTTACAATTCTCTCGTGCGGACATACCGGAATACTGCTCAGTGATGTGGCGCCCATACCAGGTAGGACTAACAGAGGTTACTGAACGTATACAAAGAAGAACAACACGAATAGACACAGGTTTGTTTGATCTATGGAAGAGCATCATGGAGATGCTGAAACAGCTGAACCGGCAGACGATTAAGAGAGACGCAAACTACGCGGAAAAACCTTCTTACAAAATTTCAGGAACCAACTTTAGGTGTCGAATCTCCCCGTCCGTACAGAAGCGTGTTAGAGTGCCGCATCGGGGGACGAGGAGATTCGGCGGTCGTCGATTGAATCCGCTCGTCGGATTAACGGCAAAGGTCGGTGTGCGGGCCACTCTGGATACAGTTTTGAAGCAGTTTCCCATATCCCACTAGGTGAATTCCGGGCTGACAGCCAAGTCCCTCCTCAGTTAGACGAATCGCAGATCTTTAGAATACTTTCGCTTACTTTCACATGAAGTTGGAATACACGTACTCCTTCGTGGGGTGTGGCGACAGGAAAGACATCCGTCTACACCATAAACTAACCAAGTCAAATCCGTTAATAGCCATTCCGACCATACGTCGATGCCGCACAAAAGCACAAGGAAAAGCGATCAATCTAACAAAATACTGCAACCACGCGAGTATGGCTCCAGTAGGAATCAGGAAGATTAATTACAGCGCGCAAAGAGGGGTTTAAGCAATCATTCTTCCCGCGTTCCCTACGTGCAAAACGGCAAGAAACCCAAATAACTGAGCGAGGTGGCGCAGTGGATAGTACACTGGACTTGCATTCAGGAGGACGAAGGTTCAAACCCGCGTCCGGTCATCCTGATTTAGATTTTCCGTGATCTCCCTAAACCGCTTCAGACAAATGCCGGGATGGTTCCTATGAAAGGGCACGACCGACTTCCTTCCCCACCCTTCCCGATAGGACAGATGGCCTCGCTGTTCGGTCCTTCGCCCCAAACCAACCACCCAATCAAAACCAAATAATTGGTGCAGTGGAAAATACCCTCTGGCATGCACTTCACAGTGGCAAGTCGATAGACCCACGTCCTAATGGCGATGACATCCGGTGATGTCTGTAGAGTACTAGTGTTTTGGACTGGTTATCAGAACGCAAGTCCACGATGCAGCCTGCAATGCAGTTATTCGTATGTATTTTGTTCTGCAATCTACATCGAATAATTTGCCATATTGGCGAATATGTCTATTTATTGTTATCAAGAGTGTGATCATAATCCTGCGATGTCCCAGAGAAAGTAGACTTTCACTGCCACCCTTACACATTCTTGTAAAAGAAGGGGTGGTCCCGTGTGGCAGATTTCAGTGAGTGAGGTGGCGCATTTTTAAGGGACTGGAAACACATTCATCAGGAACTAAGTTCAAATTGGATCTACAGTTTCCCTGAATTTCTTAGCGTGAATGCTATGTTGCACCCTTTGAAAAAGAGCTGCCCATTTCCTTACCGATCCTCATCCAACATTGCATATTAAATATGTAGCTGTCGACAAGATTTTAAACGGTTGACGTCCTTCGTTTCCCTCCATATGCAAAGTTTTCGTCCGCCCACTTAGCTGTGTGGTCAGCGTGTCTGGTTGCCATACAGTGGGCCAGGATTCGATTTCCGGCCGATTCTGAGATTTTCTCCGCTCGGAGACTGGCTGTTGTGCTGGCTTCATAATCATTTCACCATCTTCATCGACTCGCAAGTCGCCTAGTGTGGTGTCAAGTGAAAAGACTTGCAACTCGGCGTCTTAGCTTCACCAGGTGGAGACTTGGGCCATCATTGCTACAGCAGCATTTCATTTCGCAAAGCTTCCGACTAATCCATCACCTGTCGTCGCTATGTCCCACGCAATAATATGAACAAGACCTGTACATGGCAGACAGAGAAATGAATAGTGTGGATACTCTAAGAACGACTTCATTCTGAATTCTTCTGTATGAGCAAACGAGTTACACACGCTTCAGTGTAGGGCGTAGAAGGCCCTTTACCAGGAATGACTGTAATATCGTGTGCGTAGTTGGGAAGCTGATGGCGAATTAAATACAAATATTTATTCGTAAACACAAACGTGTTCTTGAAGGATCAATTTGTACCGATAAAAATTATGAGAAGCATGAAAACAAGAATGTCCTTTTCCTTCATCGATGAGTGTATTTACTGTTACTGTCCAGAAATAAGTTCAAGAAAGTGTTGCACATTGTTGAAAAATATGTGAATAATACAAATACGTGTGTGTAAAAATTCCTGTCACGATGAAGATATACAGGAAAAATGACATATGTCTCAAAGTATTGATAGTGAACAACATAATGAAACTAATGGCGGTATAACGCAAGAACCTTTCGTTCCTGTGACCAAACCAAAAGGGCATACTCAAGCAGGGAAGTCGTTAGTACCATTACTGGAGCGTAACATCATTTTCTTTTCTAATGATGCTCTTTTTTGTGAATCACAGCTAATTATACCGTGTTTTAATTTCCTCGTTGCATTGTTTGCCCCTTACTTCCCCCTTTTCTCCCGACAGGTTTTTCCACTTCTCAGATTGGAGGAAGGTAATTTCTATTGGACCACGGCTGGGAAAGAACTGTGGTGTTCAAAACGACCTTTATGTTAAAGAGCACGATTTCTCGTAATTTCCAGGTCACTGCAAAATATCGGTAAAAGAGCGCGTGAAACATTTTATTTACTGCAGAAATAAGTATCCGGCTGTGGTGACCGAGCGGTTCTAGGCGCTTCAGTGCGGAACCGCGCGACTGCTACTGTCCCAGGTTCGAATCCTACCTCGGGCATGGGTGTGTGTGACGTCCTTAGTTTAGTTAGGTTTAAGTAGTTCTAAGTTCTAGGGGACTGATGACCTCAGAAGTTAAGTCCCATAGTGCTCAGAGCCATTTTAATTTGAGAAATAAGTCTTTTGAAATACAGGGTGATTCTTATTAGCGTTTTCAATATAACATGCATGCGGCAGCAAATATCAGGAAATACCCCAAAAGTGGATGGCAAGTGTTGAACATGTGACGTCACCAGATGTACCTCGCCGCACGAGCAGCGATGGAGCCTGTCGGTCTGTCCCACCTGATCATCACAACCCAAGCCAAGCATTCACGTCGATGTTTCTCCGGGCGTACGTACGCGATTTCAGCGTGTGGGGTTCAGGTTTCGAGTCTTGAGACTGGCAGGCAGTGTTCTTTTGCACTGCGTTAGACTGTAACGTGTTTATATTGAGGTAAGATTTATTAATTTATTTACCGTTTCGCGGTCTCCGCTGGTTAATTGCTATGTACAGTGCACCATAAACCACCGTACTGCGTCAAAAGTAAATAAGTGTAAGCTTCCAAATTGCATCCCTACCAGTAAATGACCTACAAAACTTTACTAAATTGAGTCTGTAGACGAAGAAAGAAAGCCTAAAAGGTAAGGAACACGAAATTAGAGCAGCTTTTGCTTCATTTCAGCGAGGACAATAATTTTATAATTTCTACGTTTACAACAGATTACATTTACAAAAGGTGTTCTAAACCACAGTAGTCTATTTTAGCGATATGTAGCACTGCCCCTACCGGCGAGGGAAGGATGGACAAGCACAACCGCTGCACGCGCGGCGAGGTACGTCGTCTAGTGACGTCACATGTCCAGTATTATTGTGATCCATTTTGGGGTATTTCGCAACATTTGCGGTCCCATATGACTTGTATTATGTTACTTGTCTCAGCGCCATCTAAGTCGCTTTGGCGGTTTCTAAACGTTAAGAAGAATCACGCCGTCTGATGTCCTAAGGTCACAGTGGTACTGTCAGGGGATACCATGAGGTGTAGTGACGCTCAGCATTCAGCAGCGGAACAGAGCATTAGCCCAAATACCGTCCCAAATTGCGGCCCTCTCATTGCCCTTCGTCCCGCATCCCCCTGCAGATAGCCTCCTGGCTAGAAAATTGGCCAATTGACCGCGAGGCACTGGACGGCGACCGCAAAGCGAGACACGGGGCAGGTCGCGGAACGTGACTGCTTGGCCGTGGCGAACTCTCCTCTTATGCTCACCACATTCCCATCTCAACAATGGCACTTTATTTTGCCCGTATAGGTATGACTTACGCCGCGTTCTGTTCCCAACTATCCTGCGGTGGCATAGCCACATTTTTTACTTTTTTTAAATTCTATCGAAATCCGTGAGAACCACACCCAGTAATGGAATCGAATGCCAAATCACACATGAATGAACGAGATCTGTGATAATTACGAATAGTGGGTATCCGGTGTAATCCATACGTATTATAAAAACGTATGTATGTTTGTATGACTGCGTGCGTGTGTGTATGTTCCACACCTCCTCCTAAACTACTGGACCGGTTTCAAGCAAATTTATTGCCCATTTCCCTTACTTTCAGGCAACAATCGATGTGGGGGTAAGAACCAGCCACCTATCATACTTGAGGAAAGACACTGTAGAGCCAAAGAAACTGTTACACCTGCCTAATATAGTGTAGGGCACCCGCGAAAACGCAGAAGATCCGCAACATGACGTGGCTTACACTCGACTAACGTCTAAAGTAGTGCTATAAGGAACTGACGCCACGAATCCTGCTGGGCTGTCCATAAATCCGAAAGACTACGAGGGGGTGGAGATCTCTTCTGAACAGCACGTTGCAAGGCATCCCAGATATGCTAAATAATGTTCATGTCTGGAGAATTTGATGGCCGGCGGAGGTGTTAAACTTAGCAGAGTACTCTGTAGCAATTCTGAAGTGTGGTGTCCTGCTGAAATTGCCCAACTCCGTCGGAATGCGCAATAGACTTGAATGGATGCAGGTGATCAGACAGACTGCTTACGTACGTTTCACCTGTCAGAGTCGTATCTAGACGAACTAGGGGGCCCATATCACTCCAACTGCACACGCCCCACACCTTTACAGAGCCGCCAACACATTGGACAGCCTCCTGTTGACATGCAGGCTCCATCGATTCTTGAGGTTGTTTCCATACTCGTACGCGTCCATCCGTTCGATACAATTTGAAACGAGACACGTCCGACCAGGCAACATGTTTCCAGTCATCAACAGTCCAATGTCGGTGTTGTCGGGCCCAGGAGAGGGGTAAGGCTTTGTGTCGTGCAGTCGTCAAGGGTACACGAATCGGCCTTCGGTTCCGAAAGCCCACAACGATGATGTTTCTTTGAATGGTTCGCATGCTGGCACTTGTTGATTGCCCAGCATTGAAATCTGCAGCAATTTCAGGAAGTGTTGCACTTCTGTCACGCTGAGCGATTCTCTTCAGTCGTCGTTGGTCCCGTTCTTGCAGGATCTTTTTCCGGCCGCAACGAAGTCGGGGTTTTGATGTTTTACGGGATTCCTGATATTCACGGTACACTTGTGAAACGGCCGTACGGGAAAACCCCCACTCCATCGCAACCTCGGAAATGCTGTGTCCCATTGCTCGTGCGCCGACTACGACATCACGTTCAAACTCACTTGCATCTTGAGAAAATGCCATTGTACCAGCAGTAACCGATCTAACAACTGCGACAGACAATTGGTATCTTATATAGGCGTTGCCGACCGCAGCGCCGTATTCTGCCTATTTACATATCTCTGTATTTGAATACGCATGCCTATTCCAATTATTTGGCGCTTCAGTGTGTGTGTGTGTGTGTGTGTGTGTGTGTGTGTGTGTGTGTGTGTGTTCCACATCTCCTCCTAAATCATTGGACCGATTTCAACCAAATTTAGTACTCATATCCCTTGTGGCCAGGCACCAATCACTATGGCGGTAAGAACCACCCCCTTATCGTAGTTAAGGAAATATGACGTAATAAACAATTAGATGCTCGAGAAACTGCAGCATCACGCAGGACGTTCAAATGTATTACTTTTGTGCTACTAATTGCATTCGCTACCAGTTTCGCAGGCGGTGTCCACATATGCCACTAAATTAACCTAAAAAATTATATCCTGGTATCACACATGGTTCAGGAGATATGACGTCATAAACAATCAGATGCTTGAAAAATTGCCGCATTGTACATGAGGTATAAATTTATTACTTCTTTTCTACTAAATCTGTTCGCAACACATTTCGCCGACAGCATTCACATATACCGCTCAATGTACGTACACAAATAACTCATTGTAGGGCACATAGTTAAAGAGATATGACGTAATACACGCTGATATACGTGAAAAAATGCCGTATCATGCGTAGAGTTTTAATACATTTATTCTTTACAACTAAGACACTCGTGCAGTCCAATCACATGAAAGAAGTCTCTGACAGCAAGTAGCGCTTTTGACAGCCTTCTACTGTGAAGCGCAACGACTGTAGGCCAAAACGGTAGCCGTCCATAGAGCAAGACATTTACAAAATCGCGTTGTAGACTCGCGAAGCAGCTGCGCCCAGCGTACGGAAACTGTCCCGAATAATGTTTCATTAATTTCTATACCGAACTTATACATTTGTACATTATGCATATTTCTTTGTACGACTGTTTCATAATTTCAAGGATGTTTTAACGAGTATGAGAAAATAAAGTTTTTTCGATACTCTACGACAAACGCAGTTTATGTTTCGTTTCTAATAGATAATTGACAAAATGAATATCCGGGTAATGCCGGGTTCATCAGCTGGTAGAAAATAGAAATGACTACAAAAAGAAAACCTCGTCAGAAGATCTTGCACTTCTGACTAGTGATAGCAAATAAGGAATTTTTCTTATTGTGCGTATTCAGTATAGTAACAAGGACACGTAAATTTGTAGATAATTTTGGTGTGCACGTAGTGCGAAATTTAGAGCACAGAGCTACCACCTCCGGCGG
This sequence comes from Schistocerca cancellata, assembly GCF_023864275.1. Taxonomy (NCBI): domain Eukaryota; kingdom Metazoa; phylum Arthropoda; class Insecta; order Orthoptera; family Acrididae; genus Schistocerca; species Schistocerca cancellata. Next base: position 533,396,869 of record NC_064630.1, on the reverse strand, counting down.
TAACAATTTTTCTAACCCGACTGACTATCGAGTGGAGTGAGCTTGGATTACACAAACGAGTAGTCTAATCCACGGTGCTTAAACTCTCTGCAAGAGTTCATCAATTTCAGCGTATGGCGAGTGATGGCGCGTCTACGACCACACGTTTCCAGTGGTTAAGAGATCTGGAGAAAGTGTTCGCCAGTGCAACACTCGAACACCATCTCTGAGGAAGTGGGTCAGGTCATCACCGGCAGCACGCGACACTTGGTTGAAAAATAGCGTCACGGAGACCTTTAAGACGGGTCATAGCATTATAAACGTAGCGTCTGTTTTCCACATTATCGGCTATTGAACCAGAGGTGCCCCTGTTGTGTACCGAGTGGCCCATACGATGATGACGAATACAATCTCGCATCGCTCGTTCTCCTCGCAGGCTGCACGCACTAGTACATGCATCGTGATGTTGTACACAGAAGATGGACTCGTCTGAAAAGACTACGTGGTTCAAATCAAGTGTTGTCTTTGGGCGCATCACTGTACGTGAATCTCTCTCTGTTGCTTCGTCAAGGGAAGCCACAATTACAGCATCCGTGCTGACAGTACGTCGCCCTCCAAATGTCACAACACTGTCCATGTGCATATTTTCCTTGCTGTAGAGAATGTATGTGACATTGTTGTACAATAAGTCAGTCCCCTCGGGTGCTACTGGCGTGGGCCCGTAAAAGTAATCTATGACGTTAAGTATGCCCATCCGAAACCATCGGATTCCATATATTCGAATGAGAGCCTTGGGATCGCGACCAACGCGAGCTGCAGTATCGCTGGGAAGTAAACTGTAATCTCTATAAACCACGATTTTGCTGCTGTCGAATTCAGATACGTGCTGTAAGACGTTGCTCCTTCTTAAGCGAGGCATAACATGATCTTCTGACTATAAACTAACGTTTAAATGTGTTTTCTGAATGAGAAACCCATTATCCCTTACATTCACAACGTAGATGGCGTGGAGAAGTGAGTATAAAGCACCACGAGGGGTAAAAACCCTAACCGATTTTTAGAATTGACTGCCATCGATTCAGGAATTGACCACCAGGTTGCAGGTTTGTCTCATTATAACTCATTCTTCCATGAAATTTCGTACCGGCAGATCGCTCAAAAGGTAATAACATGTGGTAAGTCTGTTTTTAAGTAATTACATGTATTTTTTCTGATGTTTAACGTGAACATTGTGTAATGTACTGTTTGAAAAGACGAATCAACAAATCCCTCGTTGCCATTACCACATTAAGCTCCATTTTCGTGCGGAAATAATTGTTCCCGTCCCTCCACAAAATCAACAATGGCGCATTTTTCAGAAAATGGCGAAGTTGGGTAAATCCTCGCAGCTCCAACAATGTGACGACATTTTTTCCAATGGTAATCCCCACAAAAGACGATATTCAGCACACCTTGCACGAGATTATCTATCTGAAGGTGTACGTAATTCCACTGTCTAAGATAAGGATTCAGGGGAGACTTTCTGGCAATACATTGAAATCCGTGCTTCTAACGTTGACGCCCAATAAAGAAAGAATGGGAGAAGAATACACGGGGAAAGAAAAAATGGCTACTGATAACGAAATACGTGCCAAAGAAAGATACCACCGTGCTATAGAAACAAAACGGCCGAAGCTAGATTTCATTACATCAATGCCAAAAAGCAAGAGAACAGATCAAACAGCCAGTTCATTCTTCTTGAGAGGCCGTTTCAGACTTCTCACATAACGACAGTAGCTCAGATATAGATATGAGTTTACTATGTGGTGAAGAATTATCCGAAGGAGAACAAGAACAAGTGGCTGGGACTTCACGTAAGAATCGAAGGATGTAATGAAGTACACTGTTTACTAGGTATCTGCACAGCTTAGCCTCAGTAGTTGTACTCTTTCATGTTAGGCTACTAAATTTCATTTCGTCGAGAGGAAACTAATGTTTTTGTTCAAATATTTTTATGCATTATATCCAAATTTTAAGAGACAATTCAATTCCTTATTACGTTGGCTAACTTGGGTACAGTACAAAACCGTTACAAACGGCTGTTTCAAGTGTTTTTATTATGTAGTTATCCTTTTTATCCACGTTTATCTACAACGGGGCGAAGACTCGCACTGTGATCTAAAGTTGGGTGAAGGCTCGCACTGTGGGTGGATGCGTTGTGGGTAACAATCAGACCTCTGACTTCAATTTTAAATCGCTGGAAAACGTGCCTCCCATTTACCGCTATAACAAAAGAACTGAAAATTACGGGTCTCTACCTCCAACTCCCTACATTGGGTAGTTATGCTGAATTGTTAATCATTTGCATATTCTAGCATGTAATACACTTCATGCCAATTTTACGTTTTATGTATGCCACCTTCATAGTACTATTCCTGTAGCCTGCAGTGCATTTAATTCAAAGCTGAAGTGCACTGAAAATTAATTGTGGAATCACTTTAGGTACAACATTAATATTTCAGCCTCACTTAACACTAGGAACTAAAATCATTAGTTATCCTCGACAAGGAGTCCGTAAAAAACTCTTGCAGGATCAGATGTCTGAGTAGGCAGTGGAGCTTCGTTTTTTTCAATTTTTCCGTGCTGCTGTGTACCGCCTACCAGTATGACCAGATTGATGCGTAGCTAAATGCATCCGTGAAAGCAATCAGTGGGAACATCCAATTAACTCCTGTCAATTGGCTTCCGCTAATATTAAATATTTGCCCGATCCGCCTCCGCAGAAGAACGCAGCTAATGAAAGGATGGAGTGGGAAATAATGAAAAGCACCGACATTCCTCAGTGGATCGTGTTTCAGCCTCTGCCAACTAAGCAGCTGTAGCGGGGGTGAACAGAAAGAAGCATTACGCTTATTATAAAAAAAAAAAGGAAAGAAAAAAGAAACGAATGAATAAGAGGGTTTAACATTCTGTCGACGACGAGTTCAGTAAAGACGGAGTACAAGGATGAAGACGGCAACCGATCATGTATGTTTGAAAGGAATAATGTTCTTATGTGCCGTAAACGATTTAGGGAACCCACGGAATAACTAAATATGAGCCGGCCGTCGTGGCCGAGCGGTTCTAGGCGTTTCAGACCGGAACCACGCTGCTTCTACAGTCGCAGGTTCGAATCCTGCCTCGGGAATGGAAGTGTGCGATGTCCTTAGGTTAGTTAGGTTTAAGTAGTTCTACGTCTAGTGGACTGATGACCTCCGATGTTAAGTACCATAGTGCTTAGAGCCATTTGAACCATTTGAACTAAATCTGCTCGGACAAGGATTTGAACACCGCTTCTCTCCAATTTGATTCCTCTGTTTTGACTAATAAGCCACCTTTTTGGTGCGTATTACGATGTGCCTTGACCATAAGGAGACTTGGGAAACAGAACGGCAAAAGAAAAAAATTCCACAAACATCAACTTGTACATAGTACCGACAGCTTGTGTGCGCAATGCTAAGCAAGGAAAATGCGAGTATATTGAACCGATACCGCACTCGACTGGGCTATGCAATGACATTGGACTCAAATGGAGCGATAGAGAATAATCTATGAGTTTGTGCTCTGTGCACACAATCAGACACAGATTTAAGGACTGGCCCGCAAGACAATTCGTGAGTAAATGGTAATGAATTCTTGTTAGATGTTAAAGTATTACGCTTCATTTTTATTTCAGTTATGATGCATAGAACAACAATAACAATAATAATAACAATTCCTACGGTGCAAATTATTTATTGTTACAGTAACATTAAATACGTAACAGTTTGTTTCGATCGTTCTACCATTAAGTGCTTTGATTCTATCGAACCACCTTTACCGCTTCACCTTTTCCTCTGCCTACTTCGAAATACTGTTGGTTTCTCTTGTATGTTATGCGAAAAAATTACTGCGCTTTGGTTTCAAACGTTTTTCTGCCAGTAACATTTTAGTATAGTTTAGCTTGGCAGAAATGCAATTTCCTTTTCTGCAAAATATCCTCATTCTCATTGTTAATTATCATATTTTATAAGGCAAGTTTCCTTTAATACCCTGACAAATAAATACAGATCAAAACATAATCAATATTTTGTTTTCCAGCTCTTGCTGTAGCGTTGTTTGCAGATAAAATTACTGTATAAAAAGTCTATCTATCATGCAAACAACTATTTTTCATATAACTCAAACATGTTCCAACACTTTTTTTTTCTACATCCATACTCCGCAAGTCACCTGACGGTGTGTGGCGGAGGGTACCTTGAGTACCTCTATCGGTTCTCCCTTCTATTCCAGTCTCGTATTGTTCGTGGAAAGAATGATTGTCGGTATGCCTCTGTGTGGGCTCTAATCTGTCTGATTTTATCCTCATGGTCTCTTCGCGAGATATACGTAGGAGGGAGCAATATACTGCTTGACTCTTCGGTGAAGGTATGTTCTCGAAACTTTGACAAAAGCCCGTACCGAGCTACTGTGCGTCTCTCCTGCAGAGTCTTCCACTGGAGTTTATCTATCATCTCCGTAACCCTTTCGTGATTACTAAATGATCCTGTAACGAAGCGCGCTGCTCTCCGTTGGATCTTCTCTATATCCTCTATCAACCCTATCTGGTACGGATCCCACACTGCTGAGCAGTATTCAAGCAGTGGGCGAACAAGCGTACTGTAACCTACTTCCTTTGTTTTCGGATTACATTTCCTTAGGATTCTTCCACTGAATCTCAGTCTGGCATTTGCTTTACCGACGATCAACATTATATGATCATTCCATTTTAAATCACTCCTAATGCGTACTCCCAGATAATTTATGGTATTAACTGCTTCCAGTTGCTGACCTGCTATTTTGTAGCTAAATGATAAAGGATCTATCTTTCTGTGTATTCGCAGCACATTACACTTGTCTACATTGAGATTCAGTTGCCATTCCCTGCACCATGCGTCAATTCGCTGCAGATCCTCCTGCATTTCAGTACAATTTTCCATTGTTACAACCTCTCGATACACCACAGCATCATCTGCAAAAAGCCTCAGTGAACTTCCGATGTCATCCACAAGGTCATTTATGTATATTGTGAATAGCAACGGTCCTATGACACTCCCCTGCGGCACACTCTTACTTCGGAAGACTTCTCTCCATTGAGAATGACATGCTGCGTCCTGCCATCCAGGAACTCTTCAAACGCCGAACTAGTGTCCTAACCATGAACAAACGACGAACTCTGTGTCTACTTCCATCGTTAGTGGATTTTCTTTATTCGGTTTTGAATTTTTCTACGTTATTTGGTTATGTAGGACCCTTGTGCTGCCCCTGACTAAAAATTCGCTCATATTTTATCAGCACAAGATGTAAGTAACCTCAAAATAGGCAAAGTGGTTAGATAATAAATATATAAATTTTATTTGTTAAAAGGAATTCTGTTATATGTTATAGACCACAAGACAAAGTGGTGGGCTTGGCTGCCGATCGCGGTACAAAGCGACCTGGCGTCTAAAGAAAAAAGAATACAGAAGGCCAAATAAGAGTTAATCATTTAAAACAATAATGATGTAAGAGAATAAGAATTTTAGTAGTATGTCCGAAGTAGGTCTGAAGTAGACACAGAGTTCGTCGTTTGTTCATGGTTAGGACACTAGTTCGGCGTTTGACGCTTAATTAATATTATATCTTGCAGTAGGAGAATTTATGATCTGACTTAACGTATTTACATCGACACGTAAAGAAAGGAAAATTAGCAAGATAATATTGGATTCTATCCTCATTGGAAAGTTTGAAATTTGTCATCACTTACGTAAGGCTCATGTTTTCGTTTAGTTCTGAAGAAGATAAGACTGTTTTCACTTAAGGTGAGTGAACAACCATATAAAGTTCGTTGTAAAAAATGGAATAATTCTCGGTCGGAGATTGTTCTTATGTTGATTGAAATGGGAAGTTTTGAAGCTAGATGTTTCCAAATGGTTTATAAATTAAGGACTGAGCTGTCCTAGAAAGTTGAACAGAGGTTCAGTGTAGTATCTGAAGTCAATTTCAGAATAAATTTTGTTTGGGTTGAAAAGCGGCGCACGTGATTTTGATTGAATTTTCGTTGTCTTCGGGGTAGTAGTTCTATACTGAAAAATACGCGAACCTATCAGTTGATGAGAAAGTGACGACGAGCGTAAGTGAAGCCTCTGTCGTATATTGATTTATTTTGATGATAGGTGTCGGGATACGTAAGGTATATTTGTTGGTGGGTGTGACCACTAACCGCTGTGGAGAGTGTAAACGATTGTATTATTAAATCTTGGTCATTTCACCTAAAGAATGTATACTATTGTAATAGTTGTTCTTCCCATTTCATACTGAAATAAGCAACTGCGAGTTCAATAACTGTGAGCACTTACGGTGATGACATTACTATTGGGTAGTAAGTAAAGTGAAGTGAACAATTACCGGACATATTAAAAAAAAGTAGAAAAGATATATTTTATCACATCAAGACAATACGCAAACAGTAGTCATTTGTCTATCAGATCAGCTGATCGCAAATAGGCGTTTTTGTGTCGTTAATTTTCTTTAACGTTGATTTAACAATCTGATGGAAATAACGATTTCTTTCATTATCTAAAGAAATACCTTTTTATATTAATCCTCTTCAAATACAGGGCACAGACATAGGATTGTTTTATCGTAAGCAAGCATGACTTACAGATTGCAACACTCGGGTAAATATATATATTTTTTTCTATGCACTGAGAGTCCCACTAGTATCTATATTGGCATTTATTTGAGCAGAAGTTATAAGTAGGGCAGTAATTTGTGAATTTGTGATTTGCCGACTTGGAATTACAATGTTGTGAGTTTTTATTTGGGTGTTGAATTGAGGCGGAGCTGGACATCTTTTGAAAAGAAAAAAAACTATTTATCCAATGTGTCGGTGTCAGGTTAATTTTGTTGCATATAACGTTCGCGTACAGGTTGCCTACTCTTTTCAACACTAACGGCCTAAATAAAACTGTGGTGTTACGTTACTGAAGGAAGTTGTCGTTACCAAAGTATAGGCCCAACGAACATACATTAGTTTAGAGAATCCATCTCTAAAGATTCTCTGTATTGTACTCAGAAGTTTTCTTATATATTGTGGATTGATTTAGGATATTGTTCTTGAGAGATCACAACTGTACATCAATATATTTTAACACCGCTAATCTTTTCTACTGATTCCACAACTAAGAAGGTAGATTGTATTATGTTGTGATTGCCTATTGACACTATTCTTTGAAAATCTGTTTGATACGCTAGTCGGGTAGTGTCGTCAATTTATGGTGTTATACGCTGTCAGTATCTTCTCTTGATATCTTCACCGGAATCTTCAGATACGTCAATCAGGCAACCACAGCTCAGAAGAGGTGTGCAGTTTTCCTCAGAATTGATGTTGTACTATAAAGTGATTATCTATTGCCATCCTATTTGGGATCTTCTGTTGAACACTGGCCGGTAATAACGTTTCTTCAGGGGTAGCAGTTCACCCCTCGTACATTATCGGGTACTGGTAGTTGGTCATTTTTGTGTTTCGAGAATTCTTTCCCATGTGCATTCTCGTAAGTTCTTGAAATGCACATACAAACACTACAAATACAGATTGTCGATGGTTAAAGTTCCAGTTTCAAAACGCTGTAGAAAGAGAACCACTGCTCGGAATAAAGTCAGATTTGAATAGCACAGGGTGAAACAACAGGAAACAAAAAGAACTAACGAAAATTAGATTACTAGATGGCGCTGTAAGCCTCAGAGTATGCGCACCAACAGGATGCGTGGCACACGGCTGTTGTTCAGTTTGCGTCCGAAGCGTCAAACACAGCTGTCTCCATGAAGGATCGCATCCTGCTGGTAAAGCTCTTTTACAAGAACGGTGGCTGTGCGCCAGTAGCCCTGCAGAAGTTCCGGACGCTCAAGGGTATAATAAAAGGCATTGGTCCGAAGTCTACTAAGAGCCTGGAGAAAATGATTGTTGTTGTTGTGTTCTACAGTCCAGAGACTGGTTTTATGCTACTCTATCCTGTGCAAGCTTATTCATCTACGAATAACTACTGCAATTTACATCCATCTGAATCTGCTTACTGTGTTCATCTCTTGGTCTCCCTCTACGATTTTTAGCCCCCACGTTTCTACCCAGTACTAAATAGATGATCCCTTGATACCTCACTGTGTGTCCTACCAACCGATCCCTTCTTATAATCAAGTTGTGCTACGTTCTCTTCTTGTCTAAACTATTTATCGTTCATGTTTCACTTCCATACATGGCTACACTTCATTCAAATACTTTCAGAAAAGACTTCCTGACACTTAAATCTGTAATCGATGTAAACAAATTTCTCTTCTTCAGGAACGCTTTACTTGCCATTGCCAGTCTACATTTTATATCATGTCTATTTCGTCCATCATCAGTTATTTTCCTCCCCAAATAGCAAAACTCATTTACTAATTTAAGTGTTTTATTTCCTAATCTAATTCCCTCAGCATCACTTGATTTAATTCGACTACATTCCATTATCCTCGTTTTACTTTTGTTGATGTTCATCTTATATCCTCTGAAGACACTCTCCATTCCGTTCAACTGCTCTTCCAGGTCTTTTGCTGTCTCTGACAGAATTACAATGTCGTCGGCAAACCAAAAGATTTTATTTCATCCCCATGTATTTTAATTCCTACTCCAAACTTTTCCTTTGTTTCCTTTACTGCTTGCTCAGTATACTACAAAGTTCGAAAAGACAGGTTCTTTTGAAGAGTATTGTGGCGGTGGAAGGTAATCAGTTGATCCGTCTTAGTTGGAGATGTGGCCACAGCAGTGCAAGAGGAGTAGAGGAATGGTGTGCAAACATGCAGTGCTCGGGGAATATCCCGAACGTTGGACATGCCTGCGACCACGGTCCACAAAATCTTAAGAAGCATCCTACATTGATATCCATACAAAAATCAATTTAAAATCACCCCTATTAAGGAGTTGCTTCCAGCTAACGAGGCAGCAAGATGAACGTTCAGTCTGGAATTTCTTCCTCGCATGGAAGAGGACAGTGAATGGTAGAACGTTCTGTGGACAGACGAAGTCCATTTCCATCTTCGAGGACACGTTCAAATGGTTGAAATGGCTCTAAGCACTATGGGACTTAACATCTGAGGTCATCAGTCCCCTAGAACTTAGAACTACTTAAACCTAACTAACCTAAGAACATCACACACATCCATTCGCGAGGCAGGATTCGAACCTGTGACCGTAGCAGAAGCGCGGTTCCGGACTGAAGCGCCTAGAACCGCTCGGCCATCGCGGCCGGCCAAGGACATGTCAATATGCAGAATTGCAGAATATGCGCAACCGAAAACCTGCACGCACATCAACCTGTGCGATTTCATTCTGCAAAGGTAACTGTGTGGTGCTGGTTGACAGCATCATTTATCGTCGGGCTGTAGTATTCCGAGGAGATGTGTCCTACGGGTCCTGTTACCTGTACCGTCACTGGTAAATGCCATGATAGTCTTTTGAGCAACGAAATCATTTCAACGCAACAGCCTTGAAATTTGGATAGCATCATTTTTATGCAAGATGGCGCTCCACCTCACATTGCACAGCCCGTGAAGCGGCTGCTGCAGAGGCATTTCGGAAATACTGAAATTATCAAACGTAGTTGGCCGTCCAGATCACGTGATCTTAATGTGTGTGACATCTGGCTGTGGGATTATCTGACAGGCGTTGTGTTCAGTGCTCCAATTACGAACGTAGTTGAAATGAAGACAACGCATTCTGAACGTGACCCGCGAGACGCTCCGATTAGTTGTGGAACATGCTGTTTCTCGATTTCAACTTGTGGCAGAAAACGGACAGCATACTGAAGATGTCTAGCGCCAGTCTGACGACACGTAGAAACCAATGCCACTTTGCTTTTTAATGTTGGTTTTGGTTGGTTGGTTAGTTTGGGGAAGGAGACCAGACAGCGAGGTCATCGGTCTCATCGGATTAGGGAAGGACGGGGAAGGAAGTCGGCCGTGCCCTTTGAAAGGATCCATCCCGGCATTTGCCTGGAGCGATTTAGGGAAATCACGGAAAACCTAAATCAGAATGGCCGGACGCGGGATTGAACCGTCGTCCTCCCGAATGCGAGTCCAGTGTCTAGCCACTGCGCCACCTCGCTCGGTGTGTTGGTTTTGTCCCCAGGACAGTTAAAAAAGATATCATTTCGCTTTTTGCATGGTTTTTGGTCTCAGGACAATTAAAAACAGAATTTTCCTATATGATATGGTACGACCTAACCGTGTTGGATGAGCTTACCTAGTTAGGTAGTCACAACTGTTGCTTACTGAACTTGTGTAGCGACGCACATTGAACAGTATGAAACTTCCTGCCAGATTAAAACTGTGTGCCCGACCGAGACTCGAACTCGGGACCTTTGTCTTTCGCGGGCAAGTGGTAGAGCACTTGCCCACGAAAGGCAAAAGTCCCGAGTTCGAGTCTCGGTCGGGCACACAGTTTTAATCTGCCAGGAAGTTTCATATCAGCGCACACACCGCTGCAGAGTGAAAATCTCATTCATTGAACAGTACGTTTGGTGAAATGTGGAACTCACACTATAGCTGCAATTTGCATGAAAATCCTGTGAGACGAAGCGGCGATTTGGATGAACTTTTGTTAATTTCCTTAAGCACCTTACCTTTTTCGACTTCTCGTCATTTTCAACGGCAGTGCTATGTCAATCATAGAGACTCGTGCATTAGATACATTGTATAACATCAACATTCTAAATCACGAGACAAGTGCAACCTGTGATTGAGACTGTTGAAGTGATACAGTGTATCTAATGAGCAATTTTGTATGATTGACATAACACTGCCTTAGAATGACAGGAAGTCGAAATTCGTAAGGTGCTTTTGGAAATAAAGGTGTGGTCAAGACATAAGAAAAGTCATACCGTAGCCAGCGTATTGCGATTACTGTTCTCATTTCTCTTCAGATGATAATTGCTTGTCTTTTGTCATCTTATTGAGAGAAATAGCGAAGCAATATACACTCTTAGTTTCAAAGTGTGTAATCCCTGATTTGAATGGTTTCATTCAAATCATTTGTGTTTTTTGTAAATCGGTCAAGTTTCATTTGACGACTCTCCAGCTCATTTCAATCAGCTATCAGATGTCATTTGCTGGGTCGTATCTAATGATGTCATATTCAGTGTACCGGAAACTAGCAGCCTAACAGAAAGAAAGGGAAAGAGAAGGATCGCTAGTTATTTACTCTGTTTCGTTAATTGTATTATAGAAGCCTTTTCTGGTTGGAACCCACCTATTACTTCAAAAATAGGTAATGTGTTTGTTTCACACAAAACAAGACAAATAATTTGCAGCCGCGCGGAGTGGCCGCACGATTTAGGGCGCCATGTCACGGATTGCGCGTTCCCTCCCGCCGGAGGTTCGAGTCATCCCTCGGGCATGGGTGTGTGTGTTGTTCACAGCATTAGTTAGTTTAAGTTGTATGTAAGTCTAGGGACAGATGACCTCAGTACTTTGCTCCCTTAGGAATTCACACACTTTTGAACAACTGAAATAATTTGCGGTTTTCTCTATGGATTGTCATTTGCTGGGAAATTAATTCTGGTCTTAGTGTCTTTGTTCCAATTACATTTTCCCTAGGCCCAATTTTTCTTCCGTTTAATTTCGGTCTTTTTGTTTCACACACCGTCTTATTAGTCTTTCACGTCCTGTGATAGTCGAATTCTGTCATCAGTCCGCCGCAGATTACTCCCACAGTCAGTTTTCCTGACATCCGCCCCCGATAGCTGAATGGTCAGCGCAATAGAATGTCAATCCTGAGGGGCCCGGGCTCGTTTCCCGGGTGGGTCGGAGATTTTCTCCGCTCAGGGACTGGGTGTTGTATTGTCCTAATCATCATCATTTCATCCTCATCGACGCTCAAGTCGCCGAAGTGGTGTCAGATCGAAAGACTTGCACCTGGCGAACGGTCTACCCGACGGGACGCACTAGTCACACGACATTTACATTTTTCTTTTAGTGTGCCTGAATCTCGGCAACCCTTAAATTTGCTGCTATAATTATGTTCTGAAAGGAAAAACAGGAAAAAGGGTGATACTATGTATATTTTTATCTGGAGGCTTCCTTTCACACAAAACTTTACATTATTGAACCAACTGTATGTTGGTTACTACATAACACTGACAGTATTACCAACCTCCGTAGCTCGTTGGACCAAGTTTGTGTGATTAACTCCATCATAGTTCATTTCACTTTTTTGTCTCTGCGTAGAACTGAGAGTGGATAGTTAAACTATGTTAGAGACTCAAAAGTCACCACTAATGCTGTAATCTAATATTATTAGAGAACTGATCTGGGTTATGCTCATTATCTTCCGTAGACCCAAATAGTATGAAAGCTTTTATTTAGAGTAGAATGTAGCAGCGTCAGGATCTTCCAGTAGATAACAACATGAAGAGCAAAAAGTCAGAGTTCTGATGGTCGTGTCTGATCAGTCATTTATATATGTCGACAGCAATGGTGAATGCAGTGCCATTCTTTCGTGTACATCAAATATTTTCTGTTTAACATTCACAATTCACTCTATCGTATTGGTTCCTGCCAGTAAAAAAAGCTTCGATCCACTATATTTGAGAATATGGATGGCCGCAATCAGTGTCGTCAGTTGGCAGTGTGGCACAATTTCGAAAAAATTTCTAAAATAGACTAGATCTACCTGTTCGCTTGCATTTATTATTTGCAAGGTATCACAGAGACGGAAAAAATAAGCCCAAGTTAGAATAAGATAGAAGGCGTTACGAAACCAGTCGAAGCACGACCTCCAACTTTTTCTTTTGTATTTTCCATAGTACGACAGAATCTGGTAATGATTTGCCTTCCTGTATTCGTGATTTTGTAACTATTTTCATTTTTATTCTTCAGGCAGAAGCACTTACTGTCACCACAAACTAACTTAGTTGCACTGTGGGAGGCATATCGCGTTCAGAATGTTTGTGAAACGCTTAAAGTGGGTTCTTAGCGTGTATGTGTTTCATTTATTTAGCTTTGTGGTTGTTAGGTGGAGACTGGAAACCATCCCGAAATTTTTCAGGTTAAGTGCATAAAAGCATTTTCACATTCGTGGGTACCAACATGGTGTCCTTTGATGGTGGCTCTGAGCACTATGGGACTTAACATCGGAGATCATCAGTGCCATAGAACTTAGAACTACTTAACCTAACTAACCTAAGGACGTAACACACATCCATGCCCGAGGCAGGATTCGAACCCGCGACCGCAGCGGTCGCGCGGGTCCAGACTGAAGCGCCTAGAACCGCTCGGCCACACCGGCCGGCATGGTGTCCTTTAAGAAGCAGAAGAAACTAACAAAACCTCATTTAAGGATGTAACGTAAAGGGTGCTGAAATACTGCGAAAATAGTAGATAGTACTCGACATTTACTCATAAAGTTACTACTGCTGTATTTCTAAAATGTAACATGAAAAATTTGTTTATGTTGGAAAACACAAAAAGAGTTAAATGTTGGAATTAATTTCAATTTTGTGCTATATTTCTGAAACAAAGAAGTTGCATCAGTGTATGTTGTTTAACTCTGGATCATTGTGATGGGGAAGTTTGCTCTTGGCTTACTTTTCTGCACAATCACGCCGTCTTTTGGCGGTGTACATTGTTGGCGGCGTAGTTCCGTAAATCACAAAAGACCGTTAGCAATAAAGAACACGCATTTTTCTGAGAAAAGATCGCTCAGCTTTTAGTCACAGTTTTCGTTTTTCCAAGAAGCATAGCAGCTTACACTTCCCGTATAAAGATCTTCGTCGTTATAAAAATATCAGGTGGCTATCTGTCACAGTCACAGGCTTCATACACGACGCCTTCCTGGGTGTGCACATCCGTCGCCAGGCGGATACATTTTTAGTAGTATGTACCTTTCTAAGGACGAGGTTGAAAACGCTAGGAACGCGCCGTGGGCTTTTATAAAACATGTTACTGTCACAGATTACTATTTGTTTTGCTTTCATATTACAAACAGTTGCAGCTTTCCAAAAAAAAAAAGTGCAATGTGGGTGAAAAACGTTGTATTACACCTTCTGTTTGCTGTTGAGATTCAATCTTGTCATTCAGATCTCATTGAGCTATGTTGCGGACTGCCTGGTTCCCATTCTGGAATATGTGTGACTAGACTTCCATTTCCGTTCTTACAATGAAGGAAAACCTCACGAAAACTTCAGTTTCTTAAGGAAAAAACGTTTTCACAAACAAAATTACGAGAGCATAGTGCTTGTGTATGTTGTGTTTCTTGTGTGTCATAGATTGTTCGATGTGTACTTGTCTGATTTCTTTTATCTAATAACGCTTCGTTTTTAACCATTTTTTTCCTTTCCCTGGTAAACTTTACCTAGCATAATGTGTAGTGCTAACAGTGAAGTACAAAGGAGGTGGGGTTACGGTATTGGAGGTTTTCCGTCTTGGAGTGTGGTCTCCTCATTGCTCTTAAGACTATGTTGAATTGGGACGGATATGAACATTTTTACGGCATTTCGAACTGCGTATAGTACAGGAACAGTTCGGAGACGATAGTTATTTGTATCGGCATAACAATATACCTTGTCATAAAGCGGTATTTGTGAGACAGTGGTCTGTAGTCAATAAAATTTCTGAACCAAATGGAATAGTTTTTAATGTGAGCGTGCAACACCACTCCCATCTCTGGTGTCGGCTCCTGAGGAAGAATGGGCTGCCGTTCCTCCACTTATACTACGACGCCTCATTGAAAGTGTGCTCAGTACAATTCAAGCAGTCATAAAGACGAAGGGTGGACAGGTATCCGATTAATTTTGGTCAGATATTGTATACCTCCTCCTCTTGTGTATTCGCCACTGTTCGCTAAAATTTATTGTAGAACTCGGTCTTTCACCTCATCTCATTCCTTCTGACACTATGGCCTCACAAATGCAGTAAAATTGTTGAGACCTTCTGCTGCCGTACCGAGGTTTCGCAGGCCTCTCTAATTGTCTCGCGTTTGCCCTCCGTTGCCAAATGGTCCAGTAGCTATTCCGCGTTGAGTAATTGGTCCCCTCGGAGGTGTAGGCAGGCGACGGACAGGACAGAAGAGGAAAGAAGAGGATAGGGGAGAGGGTAACGGCGGCTGGCGCCTTCCCCTTCTTCCTAGCTGACTGGTGTTGCCCCTCTTTTTCTACCTCATTCCGTGGATGTACAGGACCAACTGCTGTCCCATCAGTTGGGTGGTAGCATAGGTGGTCATGTCTCTTGCAGCCGTCCCTGTTTATAAATTTTAGTTAGTCTTGAAACGTCCGTGCTTCACACATGATCCTTCCAGTTTCTTTCTCTTGTCTTCATCCATCTACTTACATTCTATGTTCCAAACTGCTCTCGACATATTTGTTTTTTGTCCCGCATGGTTACTCTTTGGATTTAGCTTAGTATCTTCATTTCCACTTCCGTTAACTTTTATTTTATCTTTCTCGTTTCTGCTCTAGTTTCTGCTGCATATGTCTAAAAAGGACCCATCATTGTTTTATATGTTCTTATTTTACCCTCATTTGCCATAAATTTGTTTCTCCATGCAGTATTTTGCAGAAATCTGGCCACACTTACTGTCGTTGTCACTTGATTTTTCATTTTCGTGGTTAAGTCTTTATAGCTAGTGATAACAATTCCTAGATAATTAAAGCTCATCATTTCTTCAATTGTCGCCCGATCTACTTCTTACTTACATTGTACAGGTGCTTTTGACATTACCATAATCTTAGTTTTTTTAGACGAGGTTCCCATGTTACATTGGTTAGTTGCTTTATTAAATTAACGAAGTAAGTTTTGTACATTATTCTCATTATTTGTCGTCAGTACAGCATAACACGTAATGTTTACCACTTTATTTGCCATTTTATAGCCTGGTTTCTTTCTTACTTCATCATTGATGTGGTCCATTATTAAAATGAAGAGGTGTGAGATTAATGAGTTTCCTTGTCCAATTCCTTTATCTAGTACAATTACATCTGCGAACTCTTCACGAGTTTTAATTCTCGTTTTGTTACCTCTATATGTATCTTCTATGATTTTCACTAAACCTATTGGTACTCACTTGTCGATTAAGGTTTGAAGTATGTCCTTTTTTTCTAAACCTATCAAAGGCTTTTGACGTGTCAACGAAGCACACTTAGACTGGGTTATTAAACTCTTTAGATTTCTCCACAATATGTCTTAAAGTGAAAATAGCATCTATTGTGCTCCTGTTTTCCCTGAATCCTTGAATTCTTCTGGTATTTCTGTATATTTCTGCATTCTGTTTCTAATTACTGATGTTAACAGTTTTAAGACGGTATCAAGCAGGGTAATTATCTGATAATTATCTAATACTTGCTTATCTCCTTTTTTTGTACACCGGAACTAGAATACTTTCTTTACATTCTCTTCGTATCTGCCTTCCTTCATGATATTATGAAACAAAGTGCAAAACTGTTGATATAATCCCTGCCCCCCCCCCTATTTTATTAATACATTATACTATGCCATCTGGCCCTGGAGATTTTCTGTTTTTAAGTTTTTTTATTGCTGTGCATATTTCCTCCAACGAGATGTCTTTTGGTTGTCATTTTCTGTGCTTTGACGACTAGTTTCAATTTCCACCTTTGTTACAACCTGATACTGTAATTTAAAATAATTTTCCCACTGAATTTTTTTACTTTGTGTATCTGAAAGTGCTCATTAATATTCTTCTTTTGTTTTTGAAGCATCCATAAAGTTCTCTTTCCATACCTCATGTACATCGCTCCCAATAATCCTGTTTCTATTTTCTGAATATCCGAGTGCACCATATTACGAATGATCTTATACTCCATATAATCGTCTTGACTTTGACTAACTTTATTTTTTAGGAATGCTTTCTTCTTCTGAGTAGCTAATTCTTTAACATCTTGGTTAAACCATTGTGTTCAGTATGTAGTTCTACCTCCTAACTTTTTTTCTTTCTTGCTATCTGATCTCCCTCGACTCATATGGGCGGTGGGTGGGCTGTCAGCTACACAATTCTTGGCTCTTCAGCCAGGCGAATTAAAAAAATTACAACAAGAAATACAAGCAAAATTTTAAGTTAAAAATAGAAGACAGGCAGTAAAAAACATGGAAAATATCTACATTTTAAAAACATGTAGCAGGAAGGTGAAATTCTTGGGATAAAATCACTGAATCACAGCAGTTTCACGTAAAATCTGTAGGACCTGCACTAGGTTTGGAGGTATTGCTGGAGGAGAGAGTATATTATATAGGGTTGAGGGGTCTCGATAGGAAGATAGGAGTTTCTTAGATGGGAAACCTATGGAGATGAAAGGTAGGAGCTGACATGGATAGTGGGAAATAAAGTCAGTGGGAAAGAGAGAGGCTGAAGACTAGTGTGTCGTGTGAATGAGGGAAGTGATTGGAAGACGAAAGAGATGGGGATGGATGGAGAGGAACAGGAGAGAGAAGCCCTGACATGGAGTGGGATGGATGGGGAAGCGTTGATAGAAGGGATAAATATTAGGACAGATCTCATTGTCTGGGAGAGGGAGTTGATTGAAGTTGCGTTGGGATAGGATATGTAGTGTGTATAGGTGTATGGATGGAGGGATGTTTTTGTTAAGGCGTGGCAGCATACCATGATTGGTGATCAGAGTGGCGATAATGTTGTTATTTAAACTAGTTTGCGGGCAGTGTAGGAGATGTATATATGTTCGATGTGGGTGTGGAGGGGTGGGAATGAGATAGTAGAGGATCCAGATGGCGGAAGGTGAACGGATGCGGAACGTGAGACCGGAGTGTTTGGTGTTTGAGTATTTGGATTGACTTATAGAACTTTGGTGGGGCGGAGATCCATGCAACATTTGCATAGCAGAGAATGGGCTGCATCAGGAGTTTGGACGTGTGGAGAATGATGGACGGGTGTAATTCCCAAGTTCAGGCTGCTAGTAGTTTTAGTCTACTGTGGGCTTCTGTTGGATGGTTTCCACGTTAGTTGCCTGTCGAGGGTTAGTCCAAGATGTTTTAGCGAGGTCGTAGATTGTAACGTAGAAGTCACGGAGGTGGAAGATGCTGGTGGTTCGACCTATAATTATTGCCTTGGTTTTGGAGGGATGATTTTGAGGAGCCATTGGTTTACACCTGATTTAAACTGATTGGGATGTGTTTGAATGGGTCGTTGGGATTTCTGGAGTGTAGGGTATAGGTTGAGGAAAGCGGTCGCATCGACATACTGGAGGAGGTAGACTGGTGGACGTGGTTAGGGTAGATCATCAGTGTAGTGGGGATAAAGGAGAGAGGATGGAGCCTTGGGGTACTCCTCCAGAGGGATGGAAGTTGTGAGAACTGGTATTGTTGATAGTGACGAAGGATGGGCGATTAGATAGAAAGGATGCAATAAGGTGGACATAGTTAATTGGATGTGCATATGCCTGGAATTAGAAAGGGATCTATCGCCTATCACATTCACCCTTTTCAGACCTACACACTTTGCAAAATTGTTCGAGACCTTCTTCTGAAGGTGTCAAACGCCTCTCCATGTGTCTCGCGTTTGCCTTCCGTTATCAAACGGTGTAGTAGCTCTTCCGCGTTGAGTAACTGGTCCCCTCGGCGGCGTCAGCAGGCGGCGGACAGGGCAGGGCAGGAGAGACGAGGATGGGGGATAGCAGAGGGTGGAGTCGGCTGGCGGCTGGCGGCTGGCGCTCTGTGATGTTATTGCCGCGGGCCGCCAGGTGCGCCACGGCGCCTCGCCGCGGCTGCTGACGCCGGCAGGGGAGAAGCGCGGCAGCGGCGAAAACACGGCTTTCTTATCTGCCGGCCCGGGATCGATACGGACCTGGCCTCGCCGCGCCTCGCCTACCAGGCGCCTCCATCCCGCATTGTTCTCCAGACTCGGATGCTCTTCACCGAGAGCATTCGCCCCCTCTGTCTCTCTCTCTCTCTCCCTCTCTATCGCTCTCTACTTCTTTCTGTCTTTTTAACGTTTGTGTTCCGCGTTTCACAGCACGGCGCAGAAAGCGATGTCACAATGTACGCACGTATTTAAGTGACTGTTTGCCACGCAAAAGACTTCCAACGAGGAGGGTCCTGCTACACTCGCGGGACCATTTTCGAAAGCGGCGCGTGGCAGTCGTCGTCGTTTCATCCTTTGGCACCGGTTTAATATCAGAGTGAGGCGCCGGCGCCTCTGAAGCCCGATCAAGCCTGCAAATGGCTCCGTCAATTTGAGACGCTGGTCGCCAGGCAGCGCTGCAGCTACACTGAGGAGACAAAAGACATGGGACAGCGATCTGTACATACACTACCTGCCATTAAAATTGCTACACCACGAAGATGACGTGCTACAGACGCGAAAATTAACCGACAGAAAGAAGAAGCTGTGATATGCAAATGATTAGCTTTTCAGAGCATTCACACAAGGTTGGCGCCGGTGGCGACACCTACAACGTGCTGACATGAGGAAAGTTTCCAAACGATTTCTCATACACAAACAGCAGATGACCGGCGTTGCCTGGTGAAACGTTGTTGTGATGCCTCGTGTAAAGAGGAGAAATGCGTACCATCACGTTTCAGATTTTTGATAAAGGTCGGATTGTAGCCTATCGCGATTGCGGTTTATCGTATCGCGACATTGCTGCTCTCGTCGGTCGAGATCCAATGACTGTTAGCAGAATATGGAATCGGTGGGTTCAGGAGGGTAATACGGAACGCCGTGCTGGATCCCAACGGCCTCGTATCACTAGCAGTCGAGATGACAGGCATCTTATCCGCATGGCTGTAACGGATCGACTAGCCGCGTCTCGATCCCTGAGTCATAAGATGGGGACGTTTGCAAGACAAGAACCGTCTGCACGAACAGTTCGACGACGTTTGCAGCAGCATGGACTGTCAGCTCGGAGACCATGGCTGCGACTACCCCTGACGCTGCATCACAGACAGGAGCGCCTGCTATGGTGTACTCAACGACGAACCTGGGTGCACGAATGGCAAAACATCATTTTTTCGGATGAATCCAGGTTCTGTTTATAGCATCATGATGGTCGCATCCGTGTTTGGCGACATCACGACATCGCGGTGTATTAGTCATCGGCATACTGCCGTATCACGCGGCGTGATGGTATGGGGTGCCATTGGTTACACGTCTCGGTCACCTCTTGTTCGCGTTGACGGCACTTTGGACGTTACATTTGAGATGTGCAGGATAATGCTCGACCGCTTGTTGCAGGTCCTGTACGGGCCTTTCTGGATACAGAAAATAATCGACTGCTGCCCTGGCCAGCACATTCTCCAGATCTCTCACCAATTGAAAACATCTGGTCAATGGTGCCCGAGCTACTGGCTCGTCACAATACGCCAGTCACTACTCTTGATGAACTGTGGTATCGTGTTGAAGCTGCATGGGCAACTGTACCTGTACACGCCATCCAGGCTAAGTTTGACTCAATGCCCAGGGGTATCAAGGCCGTTATTACGGCCAGAGGTGGTAGTTCTGGGTACTGATTTCTTAGGATCTATGCACCCAAATTGCGTGAAAATGTACTCACATGTCAGTTCTAGTATAATACATTTGTCCAATGAATACCCGTTTATCATTTCTTCTTGGTGTAGCAGTTTTGATGGCCAGTAGTGTATATAGATGGCAGTACACAGGATATAAAACGGCAGTGCATTGGCAAATTGGGATTAGTAATCAGGTGAGTCACGTGAAAGGGTTTCTGGCGCGATTATGGCGCGCACGGCGGGAATTACCAAACATTGAACGTGGAATGCTAGTTGGAACTAGAGGCATGGGACATCCCATTTCGGAAATCGTTAGGGAAATCAGTATTTCAAGATCCACAGTGTCAAGAATGTGCCGAAAATTACAGATTTCAGGCATTACCTCTCAGCAACGCAGTTGCCGACGGCCTTCACTTAACGTCCGAGAGCAGCGGCGTTTGTGTAGTGTTGTCAGTGCTAACAGACAAGCAGCAACGCTTGAAATAACCGCAGAAATCAAGGGATTTACGACGAATGTATCCGTTAGCAGAGTACTGCGAAATTTGGCATTAATGGGCTACACCAGCAGACGGCCATGGACTCAATTTGTCAACAAGTAAAGAGCAAGCTGGTGGCGGCTCAATAGTTGTGTGGGCTCATAAAATGACCTTTTCTTAATATGAATATTTTTATATGTGTTTGGAGAGAGGGAGTGAGAGAGAGAGAGAGATTGATTTTTGATTGAGATTTTTACTTTAAGTCGTAACTGGTATCTGAAGTTTGGTTGCTGCCTCCTTGAGTGATCAGCTTCTGCACCAGTTGGTGACATATTACAATTGGAGGAAGTTATTGTTCTTTAAGGTTTAAAATACAACTCTGTTAGTTACTTGGTCGTATTGCGGATAGCTTCGAGCCCAAGTTTTCGTAGCTTTCCATAACTAAGGGGCCACTGTTGTAAATAAATAAGATCAAAGAGCAATCTGCTTTTCGTGAGAAAAGGAGATTGTTTAGCACACAAACTTCGTTCAAACTACGCGTCATGCTACATCGAAATTGGCACTATACTGTTGTACAAGAACATAATTCAATTACTGTATTTAAGAAATTATGAGAGGTTGTTACTTGAATGAAAACTATAGAGAATGCATTTCTTTTCCTGTACTTTAGTGAGCTTTGTCCACTTACAGTTCTGTCGATTGGTAGACGGCGACGACAATGAAGTTCACCTCCTTTTCCAAAAACAAGATATTTCTATTCTTCACTTCTAGAAAATTTGTATACATAAATGTTTGGCAACTCTTACATATACTTTACTCGGTTTTATCACTAATATATCAATTTTCTTTAAATGTAACAATACGTTCTGAGCGACGGCCTAGCAACACGTTCTCTTTCCACAAGATACAGATTAACAGTTCTCTTTTTTTTAATAAATGAATTACTCAAATATTCACGATTACTATCGGTGCATGGATTGCCCGCTAAAGAGTTTGTTGGTGTCCAGCTGCGCTTCACTTCACTTCAAGTACTTTTTGAATCAAATTTACATTTTCGGTATTTGCATACATTACTGAGTTTCTCAGAATAAAATCAGACACAAATTAGTTAAAAAAAGCAGTGAGGCACACATAACATTACAGGCTGTGTTTACTTGGAATGGAGATGGTCCTCTACTCCAAGTGAACCGATCATTGACAGGAAACAGGTACATTCAGCTGCTTGGAGACCATTTCAGCCACTCATGGACTTCATGTTCACAAACAATGATGCACCTTGTCAGCGGACTGAAATTGTTCGCGTTTGCTTGAAAAATATTCTGGATAATTCTAGCGAATGTTTTGGTCACCCAGATAGCCCGACACGAATCCCATCGAATATTTTTGGGATATAATCGGCCGGTCAGTTGATGCACAATGTGTTGCACCGCGACACTTCCGCTGTTATGGAAGGCCGTAGAGGCAGCATGCCTCAATATTCCAGCAGGGTGCTTTCGATGACTTGTGGAGTTCATGCCACGTCGAGTTGCTGCGCTACGCCAGGAAAAAGGAAGTTCGACGGGATATTAGGAGGCATTCCATGACTCGTTTCACGTCCAGACAGAATGGTGCGAAGAAATCTAAAGATGGCTCTGAGCACTATGGGACTTAACATCTGAGGTCATCAGTCCCCTATAACTTAGAACTACTTAAACCTAACTAACCTAAGGACATCACACACATCCATGCCCGAGGCAGGATTCGAACCTGCGGCCGTAGCAGTCGCGCGGTTCCGGACTGAGCGCCTAGAACCGCATGGCCTCCGCGGCCGGCCCGAAGAAATCTAATTTGATCGTTGTGCACAGCACTGTTCCAGTAATAACGTATCTCGAACACAGTGACCTCCTCCATAGCAACCAGTATGCTTATATGAAACCCAACTCGCGGTTTTGTCATACGAAAACCACGAATCACGCCAAAAAGCTGGGTGCAGTATTTCCTGAATTTCAAAAAGCATTTGATTGAGTAGCACACCAAAGCCTATTAACGTAAGTACCATCATATGTGGTACGTGAATCGATTGAGGATTTCGTGTAGAGAGGACGCAGCACTTTACCTTGAATGGAGAGTCATCGACAGGAGTAGAAACGACTTCAGGCGTGCCAGAGGGAAATTATTTGGGCCCTTGTTGTTCATGTGGTATGTTAGTGACTTGGCAAATAGTATGAATAATAAACATGAGACTTTTGCAAATGATTCAGTTATCCATAATCAAGTACTGCAAAAATATCCTGGCAGATCTTGATATCGTTTGATTTTGGTACAAAGATTGGCTGTTTGCTTTGAATTTATAGAAATTTAAAATTGTGCACATACCAGAAAGTAGAAATGTAATGTACAGTACAGTATCATTGAGTCACAGTCGGAATTTGTCGGCTCATACCAAAACAAGCGTGTAATAATTTTTAGAGATTTGAAATGGAATTATCAGAAAGGCACACTTAGAGGTAAGGCAGCTAGTATAGTTCGGTTCATCAGGCGCTGATCGGAGTGGCCGCGCGAGAGAAGTAAGAGGGGTGGCCCGTGGGGATAATGTCGCATCCCCTTTATTGTCATATTAAAAGATTTTATACATTTTGTTTTTATTGTTATCAAAATGATAGGCATCTGTTGCACGTTATACAGTATTTTTTGGGAGGGGGAGGCGGGAGGAAGAATGGCAATAACTGACCTAGATCCTTCCTCGCATACGGAATCAAATGCTGGGTCCACAACTGTGGCTCATTGGTAGGATATGAAGAAGAAGCATTCAGCTACGGAGGAAATGGCTCTGAGCACTACGGGACTTAACATCTATGGTCATCAGTCCCCTAGAACTTAGAACTACTTAAACCTAACTAAGGACATCACACAACACCCAGTCATCACGAGGCAGAGAAAATCCGCTACGGAGGAGACCGCTTACAAAATACTTGTGAGTCCAATCTTAGAACATTCCTCATGTAAGTGGGAAACCCTACGAAACAGTACCAACAGGAGATACTGAATGTATGTAAAGAAGGGCGGCACGAAGGGTCCGAGCGTTGTTAAACTCATGGGAGAGCTCACGGCAATACTGAAACTTGAACTACTAAAGCTCTGATTTTTCTTTCTTTATTGTATTTTCCCTTCATACATAGGTGGGCCGTGTAAGCGGTCCTTAGGCCCTTACTTGTCCATCTAAAAGCCGTGCGCTGATTCGCAGACGGTCGCCAGTCATTGACATGCCGGATAGCCCACCAGCAGCTTCTTTCTGACCCTCCTCCTTCCACCATAACCTATTATATTTTAGGGACAATAAAGTTTCAAAAATATGACTTATTGACGCCGATGGTCTAGACTAAATAGAGTCACCTTTCCTCCGCCAAAAACATTCTTGCCCTGAGAACGGCCATGGCAATAGGGTCCAAACGTTGGTTTTATGTTTATAATTAAAGTATTTTATACAATAATGCGGTGCAACGTCCAGAAGAATTTGAACCATCATGAAACCGGCCTATGTTGGTATGTTCATACGCGTATGTTACTGATCTAAGAATGAGACTGGTCTGAGATCTTCAGTAACATTACCATTCTTGTTCCAAAAGCTGCACTGGAGAGTGCTTTCTTTTTTTGGATCATCAGTCTTCTGACTGGTTTCGTGTGGCCTGTCACGAATTCCTCTCCTGTGCCAACTTCTTCATCTCAGAGTAGCACTTGCAACCTACTTCCTCAATTATTTGCTGGGTCTATTCCAATCTCTGTCTTTGTCTACAGTTTTTGCCCTCTACAGGTCCCTCTAATACCACGGAAGTCATTCACTGATGTCTTGACATATGTCCTATCATACTGTCCTTTCTCCTAGTCAGTGATTACCACATACTCCTTTCCTTTTCGATTCTGCGTAGACCCTCCTCACTCCTTATCAGTCCACCCAATTTTCAACATTCGCTTCTACCACCACAGCTCAAATGCTTCGATTCTTTTCTGTTCCTGTTTATCCACAGTCCAAGTTTCATTACCATACAATGCTGTACTCCAGACGTGGATCCTCAGACATTTCTTCCTCAAATTAAGACCTGTGTCTGATACTAGTAGACTTCTCTAGGCCAGGAACGCCCCTTTTGCCAGGGCCAGTCTGCTTTTTATGTCCTCCTTGCTCTGTCCGTCATTGATCCTTTGTTGCCTAGGTAGCAGAATTCCTTAACTTCATTGACTTCGTGACCATCAGTACTGATGTTAAGTTTATCGCAGTTGCCATTTCTCCCACTTCTCTTTCATCGATTTACTCTCAATCCATATTCTGCACTCACTGGATTGTTCATTCCATTCAGCATATCATGTAATTCACTTTCACTGAGGATGGCAATGTCGTCAGCGAATCATATCATTCATATCCTTTCGCCATGAATTTTAATTCCACTCCTGAACCTTTCTTTTATTTCCATAATTGCTTCTCCAGTGTACAGATTGAACAGCAGGGGAGGAAGACTACATCCATGCCTTATACCTTTTTTAATCCGAGCGCTTCGTTCTTGGTCATCCACTCTTATTATTTCCTCTTGGCTCTTGTACTTATTGTGTATTACCCGTCTCTCCCTATAGCTTACCCCTATTTTTCTCAGAATTTCGAACATCTTGCACCATTTTACGTTATCGAACGCTTTTTCAACGTCGTCAAATCCTAGGAACGTGTCTTGATTTTTCTTTAGTCTGGCTTCCATTATCAACCATTGCCTCTCTGGTACCTTCACCTTTCCTAAAGAGAAACTGATCGCCATCTAGCACATCCTCAATTTTCTTTTTCATGCTTGTGTACATTATTCTTGACAGCAACTTGGATGCATGAGCTGTTAAGCCGATTGTGCGATAATTCTCGCACTTGTCAGCTCCTGCAGTCTTCGGAAATGTGTGGAAGATATTTTTGCGAAAGTCAGATGGTACGTCGCCAGATTCACACGTAGGCCCTACTACAATCTAACGTGATTATTCGTTTTGTTGCCAATTCTTCCAATGATTTTAGAAATTCTGATGGAATGTTATCCATCCCTTCTGTCTTATTTGACCTTAAGTCCTCCAAAGCTCTCTTAAATTCTGATTCTAATACTGGATCCCCTATCTCTTCTATATCGACTCCTGTGTCTTCTTTTATCATGTCGGACAAATCTTCCCTCTCATAGAGGCCTTTAATGTACTCTGTCCACCTATTCCCTTTCTCCTCTTCATTTAACAGTGGAGTTCCCGTTACACTCTTAATGTTAACATCCTAGGCTTTTTTGAATTTCCTATATGCTGAGCCAGTCCTTCCGACAATCATTTCGTTTTCGATTTCTTCACATTTTTCGTGCAGCCATTTTGTCTTTCTTCCCTGCACTTCCTCTTTATTTCATTCCTCAGCGCCTTGTATTTCTGTATTCCTGAATTTTCCTGAACATTTTTGTACGTCCTTCTTTCATCCATCAAGTGAAATATTTCTTCTGTTAGCCATGGTTTTTTCGCATTTGCCTTCTTTGTACCTATGTTCTTTCCAAGTTCTGTGATTGCCCTTTTTAGAGATGTCCATACCTCTTCAACTGCGCTGCCTACTGAGCTATTCTTTATTGCTGTATCTGTAGCCTTAGAGAACCATGCGTGTCTCGACATCCCTTAGTACCTCTGTATCCCAGTTCTTTGCGTATTGATTCTTCCTGACTAATCCCTTGAACTTCAGCCTACTCTTCTATTACATTATGATCTGAGTTTATATCTGCTCCTGGGTATGCCTATACAATCCAATTCGATATCTCTGTCTCACCATGATGTCATCTAACTGAAATCTTCCCATATCACCCGGTCTTTTCCAAGTATACCTCCTCCTCTTGTGGTTCTTGAAGAGAGTATTCGCCATTCGCCATTACTAGCTGAAATTTATTACAGAACTAATCTAGTCTTTCTTCTCTCTCATTTCCTGTCCCAAGTCCATATTCGCCTGTAACGTTTTCTCCTACTCCTTCCCCTACAAGTACATTCCCGTCCCTCATGACCATTAGGATTTCATCTCCCTTTACTTACTGTATTACCCCTTCAATATCCTCACACACTTTCTCTATCTCTTCATCTTCAGCTTGCGACTTCGGCATGTGTGCAAAACTACCGTTGGCGGTGTCAATTTGCTGTCGATTCTGACAAGAACAACCCTATCACTGAACCGTTCACTCTAACACACTCTCTTCCGTACCTTTCTGTTCATAACGAATCCTACCCCAGTCGTAAAATTTTCTGTTGCTGTTGATATTGCCGTATACTGGTATGACAAGAATCCGTTTCACTTCACTGACCCCTCTCTATCTACATTGAGCCTTTGAATTTCCCTTTTCAGATTTTCTAGTTGCCCTACGATGTTCAAGCTCCTGACATTCCTCGCCCCGACTCGTCGAACGTTATCGTTTCGTTGGTTATTCAATCTTCTTCTCGTGGTCACCTCCCCCTTGGCAGTCCCCTCCTGGAGATCCGAATGGAGAACTATTCAGGAATCTTTTGCCAATGGAGAGATCATCATTACACTTTTGCAGTTACAGGCCACATGTCCTGTGGATACAAGTTATGTGTCTTTAATGCAGTGATTTCCATTGCCATCTGCGTCCACACTCCGTGTATCATTGCTGATTCTTCCGCCTGTAGGGGCAGTTTCCACTCCAAGGGCAAGAGAGTGCCCTGAACCTCCATCCGCTCCCACGCCCTCTTCATTACGAAACATAGAAGTGTAATTGACAAATGTAGTTAGGTAATTGTGCCACCGATAGTGGCGGATGGCAGCAGAAATGATCAAAAGATGTACTGCTTTGCTTTCTTTTTTCAGTTGCGGCGAGAGGCGGAGATGATAAAAAACGATATAATCGTCGGACATGCAGGTGCCTCAACTGGTACACATCGACGAAATTTCGGCTCAGTGCGTCTCGGACATTATCAAGTACTAACTACCTGCCGGCGTCTGGTTGCTTGTTGCGTTCGTACATAGCTGTGGTGCCGCTATGACGCCACCGAAGTGCAGTCCGTCTCCCTACGAAGCAACATTTCCGTCGCGAGTCTGCCGCGCCGTTTGAACCTCGCGATGATCGTGTGCTGTACTCAGCTGCAACTTGCCTTGTTATTGACGATGTAATCAAATGGTCTGATGTCTATAGATTCTTTAATTACGCTATCCCACGAACGGTTGGACTTCTCGCTGTAAGAAGTGTCACTGAACGTAATTTTATGTCTGATGCTGATGCGCCGGCCTTTTTGGCCGCCCGGTTCTAGGCGCTTCAGTACGGAACCGCGCTGTTGTTACAGTCGCAGGTTCGAATCCTGCCTCGGGCATGGATGTGCGTGATGTCCTTAGGTTAGTTAGGTTTAAGTAGTTCTAAGTCTAGAGAACTGATGACCTCAGGTGTTAAGTCCCATAGTGCTTCGAGCCATTTGAATTTTACTGATGCATGTTTAGCTACGGCCGATTTCTGTGGACTCTTTAGACACAAACGTCTCTCATGTTTAGTAGGACGTTGTCTCTCGTATGTACGGCCTGCCCGACGTAGTACTGTCCATATTCACGAAGTAGGTCACGTTATGCAGCTGTCAGAATGTTACCATAACATGTTACGCAAATGTGAAATGTTTCTTCGACGTGGATCACGAACAGTGCTTTTCGTACAGTTTTTAATCCCTAGTACTTTGTATTTTTTTCCACATTCTTCGTAACATCAGAGATGGCTTAAGAATTACAGGTCTCATAAGTGATCTCTGGTTTTAATTCATGTAACAGAGATACTATTAAGCAAAGAAAGCAAATAAATTTCATTCTCTTCCCCCTACCTTTTCCCTAAAGGATGATGCTCATTAGACTTTCCACACTCTAATCACAATACAGTCCGCCGGCAGTCATTGCACAGAGCAAGCATGCATCTAATCATAGCCTCATAGGACACCAACATCACTCGGCACTACCTAACTTCTTGATATCTATCAAGAAAGTATACACAGCTGTAAATCAAATTCTCATATTGATCAAATATCATGATCAACAACATAAGAAATTTTTTCAACGTTTTCTATACTCTGCATTCCTACGTAAATACGTTTAACCTAAAATGGCTTTTGATTTCGACCGAATGTTAACTTTGTTTGTTCCTTCATAGTGCTGTAATATTTAATACATGTCCTATGATCTTCTGTTATTAGAATAATGAATGGCGAAATTGATATAGAGTCATGTGTGATTGTGTACAGTTACGTATCTTGTTCTGTAAATCCTTTCGTGAGCGAGAGTCTCCAGGGATGTGGTACAAGTAAAAGGCTGATACCATTACAAACCGATAAAATAAGTTAAGAATGCTGCAATTATCTGTTGCTTTTGTGCTCTCGTAACAAGATGGTGTGTTTGTATGGAGTACGTGACGAGTGCTGAAACAACCCGTACAGGCTCATGCCACTTTTGTGCAGTTTATTAATTTTGATTGCTGCTGGATTTTCAGCATGTGAGAAATTTTTGTATATTCTTAAACCAGATTTTTCATGGATGTAGTGTAAAACACATTTTTGCCAATGGTGTGTCTAACCTTTACGTACGCGTTAATTGCAGGTATAATCACTTGACAGTGACATAAGGTCGAAATTTCAGTTACGAATATTGTAATAAATATTACAGTCGCTGTGTCTATGACATCATTTAAAAATTCCACGAGACTGACCGCGCAACAGATACAATTTTCTGTTTACCGTGTACTTAATAATAGAACTAAGCTTCATGAAGACTAGATTGATTTTAATTTGTGCCAAAAGAGTTCTTCCTTTGTATATTACATTTTTAAACGTATATAAACGTGGTAGCAATCACACTTACGTACACTACTATTTTCACAAACATGTCTGCAATTTTAGTAAAATAAAATAAATGAAAATTTTTACGCTATCTGAAAGAACCGAGAAATGAAGAAGTGCCTCATCTGAAACGGGTGCGCTGATTGGTAATATTAATTCAGCTGATGCGTTTGGGTCACAGTCGTATATGTTAAACATGATATTTTATCCTTCAGCATCAGTTGAATAAACGTTACTTTTCAAAACAGTCGTTTACTAGAATTTTAATATTGCACAACGGCTCCCTCTGTTAATACGTGATACAGTTTTCGAATTAATCTAACGAGTGGGTCTCCCATGAAACCTGTAATGCTGTTATGGTCTTCAGTTGCTATACATCCTCATTTCATGACAGAAAAATATGAAGTGACGAATTAAACTGGTTTTAACATTCAAAATATGGATTTCTTACAGAAATCCTAAAATACAGTTTCAGAAGCATTGTATAATGTCTACAAAATTTGCAAGCAAGCAATGTCGTGCTTTTGTTATAAATATATATTATATATATGAAAAAAACTGTATTTACTTGATGTAAATTTACGTTATGATGAAAGAGTTTGATACTAGGCGCTGCATCGACTTTTTTCGATAATGGATTATGAAATTATATCACATTTTCTACCTGTAAGCTTCTGCAGAACATAAATTTTGGACCTGGTCGTCTAGCAGTTAAAAGTTTTCCTGGAAAGCGAAAGTTCTCGGGGGTCGAATCGCAGTCGGACCATGGATTTTTCAGTTTGTGTTTTAACCTAGCTTTTGCCTCTCAACGATGTGAGGAGTCGTCAGCAACGAGACTTGGTTCAAGTGGTTCAAATGGCTCTGAGCACTACGGGACTTAACATCTGAGGTAATCAGTCCCCTATAACTTAGAAGTACTTAAACCTAACTAACCTAAGGACATCACACACATCCATGCCCGAGGCAGGATTCGAACCTGCGACCGTAGCGGTCGCGCGGTTCCAGACTGAAGCACCTAGAACCGCTCGGCCACACTGGCCGGCAACGAGACTTGGTTCGGATTCCACGTTAAAGTGCGGGTCCTCTTCCCCCGGCTGAATAACTGGGGAAAATTAGGGACAGGCAAGTCGCCTAAGCGGCGTCTAGCTGAAAGACTAGCGCCACGTCACTGAACACTAAATTACTATTATACGCCATTAGGAAAAACATATTATTCTGTAGTGCTTTGCATGAAAGACTTCAACTGCAGTGATCTGTCTAATGCGAATTCATTAGGCTCGGACTGGGCAAGAATGGACAGAAAAGTGAACACAACTAGGAAGCACGATGTAAATTCATCTGCTCTTGGCAGCTTGACATGATAGTGAATCCATGGAACGCTTTGAAGAAGGGGCACTAGAAAAAAAAAGGTTAAACCAACGTGTTTCTGACGGTACTTGGACGATGCTTCTGTGGTATGACCGTGCTAGTGTAACAGAGAGAAAGACGGTTAGAGAGCTCTGGAAAGCAATAAAGTACGCGACGACATACAGCTTCTAACGCAATACCCGGACATCAAACGATATCCATACGCTCGAGGTATTTCTTAACCCCAGCGGAAAATAAATAAAAAAGTTTAGTAAATGAAAAGTTGTATTTAAAATATTTTCAGGCCGTGAGCAAATAGTAAACAGTAGGCGTTACTGAGCACTGCTACAGACTGACCTCATGCATGCAACAGTTCGATCCAAATACGTCTTGTTTACACACGAGACGTCATGTTCATAAACGGCAGCAACTCCGTCGCATCCTTGACTTCTTGCGGAATCGCTATCGTATCTTCGGGCCACTGAAACTGGCTCTCCGAGATGACAGGCTGACCACGGAGAAGGAAGGTCGGTTGGCATGACGAAACAGGCTTCGAGGTCAATAGAAAACTTCGTTTTCTGCAAGAATGTAGGATCTGGTAGAGCAACACATTAACTACGACATTTTATAAGACGGCTACCAGAACCAAGAAAATAGTTCTCTCAGCCTAACGACAGAGATGGTGTTAGTATCAATAAAAATTTTTGTCTTATTGGTAGTTCCTATCAAATAACGTAACTTAAGTGTCAGTTTGATACGCAAACTAGTTCTGTTTACTGTGGATTTTTAATTTTGTTATGTTGTGTGCTTAGTTCAAACATCAAAATTAAGCAGTGTGCAACCACAAAACAAAGTGATAGTCGTGAATATACTCGACGCGTCTACATTGCTTTCATTCAAAATCTCACTAATGTACACCCACATACCGACTGAAGAAACAATCAAAAAATTGAATGACTAAGGCAGACTAACATTAAACTACAATTATAGACATAAGAAGTCTCAATCATTATGAAAGTAATCGCAGGGCAAAATCATTTCAAATTTAAAGATGGATTCTACATCCAGCTGAAAAAATTTCCACGGGATCACCCATAAGCAGTTAACTGGCCAATCACTTATATAATCATCTGGAAAACAAAAACCTTGAATAAATAATAGAACGCAAACAATGTAATGTAATACGTTTGTACCACCTTATTGATTACTCAAGTTCCCTGGTAGATGAAACACATGAGTAAATACTTCAGTTACACAGAGATATTAATACAGCCAACCCAAACATGCACTTCCTACTTGGAACCGAAACCGGCAAAAAAAAGACTTCCTACATATCATAACAGAAGACAAAGAACACAAACACAGACTTTCAACACACAGAAAACCTACGCTAATCAGTACACTAATACACAACAGCACTCAGCAAACAGACGAGCTTCAGATACCTCACACATAGACTGAACAGAATTGCAGTGGATAAAGAAGAATTAAAGATTATAAGGCTGCCACAGATAATGGTTACATAACGAACACGTTAGACAAATTGAACAAAAAAATAAAAACACCCAACTGTATTACAGCACAACACACTAGTAATGATCACACAACAGAGGACATAGATAGTGCACAAAATGAAGGTACCACAAACAAGAGGCAAACATGACACACACTGAAATTTTACATCAAAATATCACACAGAACAGGAAACATTGTGAGAAAACAAGGACCACGTGTGGTGTACAGAACAAATAATGCACTGCGGGAAAGTCTAAAACACCCAACGCCAGCACAGATAAACTCAGAAAAGTAGGTGTGTACCAGTTAATCTGCAAAGATTGTGATTTAATGTGTGCTGGACAGTCAAATAGAAATTTCAAAATAAGATAGTTGGAACATTTAAGAACACTGAAAAGCGACAGCAATCACTCCGCTGTTGCCGCTCCAACCCACTGAAAGCAACCTCCATCCTAGCGGCATAGAAACACTCAAGACCTTAAAACACGATAATTATCTACACCAATTATTAACAATAAAAGAAAATTACCAAGTCGAAAAAGCTATCATACAGGGTAAAAAAAGTCATGAATGGTCAACAGTACTCTGCAAGAAAATGTTTTTCAACGTTATAAGCGATCTATCAAACAACACACAATTAAACCCATTCTTTCACACACACACACACACACACACACACACACACACACACACACTCGCACACACGCGCACATACACACATGCACCTTCACATACTCAAAATGAAAACACATCGATACAAATTAAATTTTCGTTGCTACCAATCAAATAGAAAAACGTTATACAAAAGACAGTCAAAAGCGCATCTGAAACTTAACTTTTGTAGTGAAACTTGTGTCTGAGTTACAGTAACGTAATATGATCCATAATTCATCTATGAGCTAAAAGAAACGTAAGTAATCTCTGTTAAAACACGCAACACAATGAATATACCACGACAAATAGTTCTTGATACTAAAGTCTCACAAAAATTTTATCCATGTTCAGAGGCCATTTTAAATTAAATAAACAACAACTTAAACAAGTTTAGCGGGTAAATAAAAAGCAAGTACATCACAGAACAAGTCAAATGCAGCAATGGTAAGCGTAAGAAAAAGGCATATACCACTGTCTTACCGCAATACATAGTTTAAAGGTTGTACATTAAACAAAAATTCAACGGAGGAGATTTGTGTTTAAAATCCCATTGAAAACAAGGTCATTAGAGACGGAGCACAAGCTCGGATTATAGATTATGACAAAGAAGAAAATCTACCATGCCCCTTCAAAGGAACTATTCCGGCATTTGCCTTAAGCGATTTAGGGAAATCACGGAAAACCTAAACCAGGATGGCCGGATGCAGGTTTGAACAGTCGTCCACCCTCTGTGCTACCTCGGTCGCTACAGAAATTCAAATCCTACTATGCCATAACATACCTGTGTTTCAGATGTATGGTTTATCAATTTAGGCCCGCAGATGATATTATGACTTTTTTTTTCTTTTTGCAGGCACCGAGTACATCTAAATTAAAAAAAGGTAAGTACATATCTAATTTAAACAACAATAATATCTGCTGTAACATAGTACTAGCACTCCGTCTTCAGGCCACAAGTGGCCCACCGGGACAATCCGACCGCCGTGTCATCCTCCGATGAGGATGCGGATATGAGGGGCGTGTGGTCAGCACACTGCTCTCCCAGTCGTTATGATGGTTTTCTTTGACCGGAGCCGCTACTATTTAGTCGAGTAGCTCCTCAATTGGCATCACGAGGCTGAGTGCACCCCGAAAAATGGCAACAGCGCATGGCGGCCTGGATGGTCCACCCATTCAAGTGCCAGCCACGCCCGACAGCCCTTAATTTCGGTGATCTCACGGGAACCGGTGTATCCACTACGGCAAGGCCGTTGCCTGTAACATAGCACTAAGCTACTAAAAAAATTTGTATGTATACATTTCACGAGCAATAAAGGGAAAAGACGTACTGAGGATGCCACAGCTGTGGTGAAACGTGTTTGTGTATTAAACAAAACAAAAATTCTATTCTTGCGGAAAGGTGGATCCTATTTAATTTATTATTATTTAACGTACAGAACAGCAAACAGACCTGTTACAGTTGCGCTTTCGGGAAGAGCATATGTGATACCGCTCCAAGATAGTACAGGGTTCTTCACGAACGACGGAAGTGCTGCCTCTGGCGCTGCGCGAACACTTGTATCCCTGCAGGCACACTCCGATAACCGCATGACGCTGCGGCCCGCTGCTCGGGCGGGTGGTTTTCCAGTGTAAGGTGGCGGAGCCTAGGCGAGTTAGGAGAGGCTTTGGAAGGAAGTCCGAGAAAATCGTAGCACCATTTCGCACTTCAGACTGATAAACGGTTTCGCCAACTAATCAAGAGGATCTGAACCATGATGGCGACCCCATAAGATTGGAAGACGGCGGTCATCTACCCTATGCACAAGAAATGTGACAAAGTGGACTGTACCAACCACAAAGAAATCGGCCTCCTGAACGTCTGCTGTAAGACCTTCCCCAGCTGTATAATGGATAGAAACCAGTCGCTTGCGGAAGAAGTGGCTGGTGAATATCATGACGGTTTCAGAAACGGCCGTTCGACTACGGGCATCTATTTACTGTGACAGCTCACCAAGAAGAAGTGGGAATTTGACGAAGACCTTCAAATGCTCTTCTAGATTTTAAGAAGACTTAGACCCTACGACTGAATTTCATGGAAGAGCCTTATTAATTGCCCAACCCAGTTTGAAATAAGAAACTCGTTAGCTTAGTTATAGTTTGTCTCGGTTATTCAAAAGGCAAAGTGCAGCTCGGGAGCCAAGTCATTGTGAGCTCTAACATAATATGAAGGCTGAGACAAAGAGCTGCGATGTCACCAATAATTTGTTCAACTTAACGGTCGAAAAGCTAATGAGGGAAGCTTTCCATAAGAATTTCGAAGGGATCGAGGTAGAAGGATGAGACGTCGTGGCCCTGTTGTCCAGATCCAAGCAAGAACTGATGTGGATAAGTGACAGCGTGGGTGCGTCAGTGAACGCTATCTGTTCCCTCGTGTATGAATCGAAGGCCGAATATCTGTTAATGGGCTGGAACCATGCCTTTTCAAGAAACTCTCCATCTCGCGTGGCCGGAATCCGATCCTAAAAACAGGTTCATAATTTTAAATATCTGGGAGTGGGAGTGATGTTTTCAGAGGACGCATCATGTGAGGCAGAAATCAAATTGAAAATCAAAGACGCAAACCGACCGTACTTCAGTCTGAGTCAGCTTATTAAAAGGCTTAGTCTCTCAAGAAACTTAAAGCCCCAGCTGTACAAAAGATTGATTCAACTTGTAAGGCTCTATGGGAGCGAAACTGCAAATAATTTTCTCGTTTTCGAGTGCACAGCCTTAAGGATTTCTATGGTGTAGTACGAGATCGTTGGGGAATGCAGGATCTAGCATAACTGCGAGCTGGGTGAGACGTACAACAAATTAAATATTGTAGACTTGATGAGAACCAAACGGCTTATGTGTGCAGGTCATGTCGCTCGGGTGTATAAATATCGATGGTCTTTGAAATCCATGGATTTTACTACTCACGGAAGAAGACCACTAAGTAGGCGAAAGAAGAGCTGGAGAGATGTAATCCATGAGGACTCGCTGCAGATAGGCATGGAAAGGTATTGACGGCAGGAAGCAGGAAACAGAAACCAGTGGAAGAGGGGCTTGATAGCGTTAAGTATAGTAAGAAGCACTGTGCACAAACTGAAACTGAAACCGTATGATGTAATCGTAGAGCGTCGACTGACCGGCACAGATGTTCATTGTATGGATTCGCGAATTGCGATTAAGTGCAACCATCAGCTGTGGAATGGAATGACGACAATGAAAATTTGTGCCGGACGGGGCCTCGAACGTGGATTTCTCGGTTATCGCGAGCGGTCGCCTTTCCATTTGGCTTTCCGTGCATGACTCACTGCCGGACACAAACTTCCACACGGAGTCAACCATGCGTCTACAGATATTGTTACTCCACGTCAGTACAGCAGTTGGCTATTGTTGGCTGTGCACTATGGACAGGTTGCTCCTGAAAAGCTCTTCTTTTCTGATAATGCGTGGCAGTATTTATCAGCCTACCCGATTTCATAGAATGACGGGACAGTTCTGAAAATCCCTAACTTCGGATAGCCATGTCGGCAATATGACACAACCTTTTTTCAGAGAAATAACAGCCAACAAAAATACCTTCGTCTATTTCGTGCAGGTCAATGTGAGAACACACAACGCCAATGCTTCTATGACAACATTACGAGGGGTTTTTGTTGATGAGAACTACTATCTGCCTCATGTAGAATAGCAAACTAGGCTGTCATGTACCGTTTAAAACCACATTTCCTCTTTAAATCAAACTAATAGCAGTTAATCTTCCACGCAGACTATTCGTATTGAACCCATCTGTGTGTCTCACAAGATAAACCTCTGAGCGAACACTTGTCAATCTACAACATTTCTTCGTTCACGGTTTCAAAATTTTTATCAGCGATGCTGTCACATTTTAGCAGATAAATTTTACTAATTAACTGGTTCTATCAGTCCAAAAATTTCACATATTATCCTTGATACAAATCTGTCGATTTGAAATGACGAGCCCGATAAAAGTGTACTGCATGTGACATCTCATTATGTTGTACATCTTTTACCAGTAATCGTGATAACAGCGTGCAAGAGGAAATTACTAATGACGGGCTGAGTACCCGGCTATGTATTTATTTCAATGCTATTAGTCGATCTTCTCCGTCCCCTCTCTCTGTCCATCTCCTCTGATCTCCTCTCCATCCACATTCTTGCCTCCTTCTCTCCCCTCACCTCCCGCACTCACCATTCTCTGTCCACCTCCTCCTCCCCTCCGTCTGTCCATCTCCTCTCCTTCCTCTCTATGTCCGTCTCCTCTTCCCCCTTTGCCAGTACATCTACTCCTCTTCTGCTTCTCTGTCTCTTTCTTCTCCTCCTTTCTCTGTGTCGTACCTAAATAGGTTGCGAATAGAATTAGTATCAAAGTAGTAATAAATTCAAACGTCATGCGCGATGCGAAAGTTTTTCACACATCTCTGTGTTTATGTCGTTATATCTCCTGAACTGTGTGCCATACAGTGATATAATTTTGCAGGTATATTCAGTGCTGTATGTGAACATTATCTGCAACATGTGTCGTGAATACAATTTGTAGTAAAGAAGTAAAAAGACTGAAAGG
This sequence comes from Schistocerca cancellata, assembly GCF_023864275.1. Lineage (NCBI taxonomy): Eukaryota > Metazoa > Arthropoda > Insecta > Orthoptera > Acrididae > Schistocerca > Schistocerca cancellata. The sequence continues at coordinate 533,358,955 of NC_064630.1, read as the reverse complement.
TCATACCTGATGCAACAGTTTTACTGCATGGACAGCAGAAAGTAGTAAGCGATAAACTATTTTCATTTCATCTTTTGTGGGAATTGTGAGCGACAAAAATTTTGGTAAAGGTTTGAAACTATGTGTAAATTTTGTTGCAAATACTGAATAGTGTGCATAGTCGTTATACATTATACAACGTGTAAATTATCCAACAATAGTGCGGAAATATGGATTAAACACATTGAAGATTGTATAAGCCTTGTATTGAGAGTACTTTCAATAGTATCACGTAGCAAATATCAAACAAGAAAAGCGTTTTCACAAGTATGTCAAAGACTAAATGGATTTTTCAAAGAGTAAAGATTTTCCACTAATTCGTGTTCTACTCTTCGAATCAAAAAGTATCTAATACTCCGCAATTTCTAAAGTAGCCTATGTTCTTCCTCGAGTCTCAAAGTATTTCCTTACCAAATTTCACCGAAATAGGTTCAGCTGGTAAATAATAATAAATTTAAACATCATGCATGATGCGGCAGTTTTTCACGCATCTCATAGTTTACGACGTCATATACTGTATGATGAACTACGTGTCGTGCAATGATATAATTTTGCAGATACATTCAGTGGTATATGTGAACGCTCTCTGCAAAATGTGTTACGAATACAGTTTGTAGTAAAGAAGTAGTAAACTGCAACGTCACTCCTGAAGTGAAAATTAACGAAAATGTAGTAAGCGATAATCGTTTTTCCTTTCATCATTATGTGGGGGGTGTCAGCGAGAAAATGTTTCGTAGTGGTTCGAAAATATGTGTAAACATTTAGCAAGTCACTAAGTGGTCTCGTTCTCAAATACTGGATGAATCAACCGTGGGTATTCGCGAGTCTTGCTCTACACTACTTTTTCACCCCCATCCTTACCTGATAGGTAGGTTGTTCTTACCTGTACAGCGTTTCTTTCCAGACTGAAAGTGATATGTGTACAAAGTTTGGATGATATCTGTAAAGCGGTTTCGGAGAAGATGTGGAACATACTCGTGCATACATATACCCCTGAATACAAACATTTTTATAACATGTATGACGACCTGTTTTTGGTGATCTGGTGTTAATTGACTAAAGCCTACATGGTGCCACAAGCCATGCTCAAGTTATTTGCGAAAAGCCCATGAAAATTCGTTTAGTAGTTTTGGAGATTAACGTGTTCGAAGACGAACAGACAGCCACGACTGCTGTACAGATTTATTATTAATATAGACTATAATATTAACCAGCCAAGTTAGCCGAGGGCGCTAATGCGCTGCTTCCTGGGCTCGGATAGGCGCGCTGGCCCCGGATCGAATCCACCCGACGGATTAACGACGAGGACCGGTGTGCCGGCCAGCCAGGATGTGGTTTCTAGGCGGTTTTCCACAACCCACTAGGTGAATACTGGGCTGGTCCCCACGTTCCGCCTCAGTTACACGACTCGCAGACATTTGAAAACGTTCGCACTATTTCATGGCTTACACTAAACGCAGACAGCTGGGGCGCACTAATTCCGTACTGGAGGGCTACAGGGTGGCGACAGGAAGGGCATAAACCTATCGGTAAAATTTCTCTGTCGCTAACTTCGTCAGCTTGTCACACAAATTTATGACGAACGTATCTTTGTAGTGTAATCAATATATTAAAATATGACAATTAATACTGATTAATTTCAACTGATAAACAGTGAATATTGCTTTTAATGTTAGGTGATAATACCATAAATGTACGAATCGTTCATTTCGTAAACTATTTGTTATCCGCAAAAATACTTTTAAATTGCTGTGTATTGGTATGTAGTGTTTGCCAGCCGCAGTGGCCGATCGGTTCTAGGTGCCTCAGTCCGGAACCGCGCGACTGCTACGGTCGCAGGTTCGAATCCTGCCGTGGGCATGGATGTGTGTGATGTTCTTAGGTTAGTCAGGTTTAAGTAGTTCTATGTTCTATGGGACTGATGACCGCAGATGTTAAGTCCCATAGTGCTCAGAGCCATTTGAAACATTTTTGTGTAGTGTTTCACGAGATCATAATCGGTTACAGATATAATATTTTATTTTCTAAGCATTTTATTGCATAGCCCACCCCTGTAGCATCTGTTCCAAACGACCAAGGGCGTTCTAATCTTGATAGTGGAAAATATTATCACCGCGCCCAGGTATGGGATTCGCCGTTGACATATTCTGATTGTCATGTGCTATCTACCTTACCCTGCACAAAATGTTGCAGGAAAGATGATTGAAAACAAGTTCACTCCAAGGAGCACGCTTGGTATCCACCGTTCGAACGATACTTGAGTATTGTTTGTTAGTCTGGAACTTTAGCAAATAGAATAAATAGAGAAGGTTGACAGAAGAGAGACGCATTTTGTCATGAACTCATTAATTCAGAACGAGAGCATGATGGACACGGTCATATAACCTCAGTGGCAGCTGGCAGCCACTACAAAATAGTCATCGTGCGTCACGGCAAGGTTTACTGTTAAAATTTTGAGAATACACTTTGCAAGTAGAGTTTGCATCCTACACACATCTCATGAAATGTCCATGATAGGAAATTCAGAAAAATTCGAGATCATACGCAGGAGGAAGCTGAAGAAGTGTAGCTACTCTCTCGGGAACACCAAATCCAGCTTATTATGTGTAAGGACGGACGATAAATAAGAGTTATGAAGTATCTGGAGTGTACTGTCTGCTAGTTAGATAAAGGAAGAAAAAATCAGTATTGCATGAGTGCTCAACGACTCATATAAGCAGTTTAATAAACTGCGGCACCAGCCCTTCAAACAACTACCGGTTGTTCAATACAGTTTTCATACTCGATGACGCAATTAGAAGACGCTATCACATTAATTTATGCTGCATGCACATTTAAGGTAGGCTGTGTAACAGCTTATCGTCGAGTACAGTTGACAAAGATGGCTAATGAGTCTCTGTAAAATTGTGCAGAGAATTGAAGCCTGGCTGGACACAAGAAATTAGCTGTATCTTCCACCAATCATGCCGCAAAAGTGACAAAACACATTTGCATGAAAACTGGCTGTGAATGACCTAAAACTCACAGTGTAGAATTAATTTATGTCATATACGTGTCTGCAGATTTCGCACAGGTAGGTTCATACGCAAAATTGCGGTTAAGAAATCTGTGGCGCTTACTTAACTATTAACTCTTGCTCAATAATATTGGTCAGCATCTACCATACAATATAAGTACGACGACATTAGCCTTTCGTAAGAGAATCATGATATGAATTTTGACAGAGTTGTAGCGAAGAATGCCCTCTGAATACTCAATTTTGATGTTTACGGGTGGTCGAGTGATTTTCCTCTTCTCTGTAAATTGAAATACTAAGCGTTTTCGGGGATACTGAAATCCAGTGCTTTTTGCGAATCTGGCCGATTCCGCTAAGGTGATTTTGATCGCTGGAAATTATTGCGCACAGACTTTTGCTAAGTTTAGGTGTGCAGCAAAAGAAAAGGCAAGAGAAAAATCTTCGCCCATCAGGGAATAAACGATGCGATGGATGTAGCTGACGCTACACACTTGATTTCTTTGAGCGTACTTCCCACGCCACTGATCTTCTCACCAAAGTGTCACCATTCATTTCCAACTTTCAGAGAAGCGTTTGTAGGAAAACGGTCTGGTTATACGCTCTTCGGTACAATAGGTAGCAAAAAGAGACGAACTGCCGTTTCATTTATTTTTAATATTCTCATTATTTAACATGGGTGCTTCAAAAATGCACCTCCGTAATGGGTGACTCGGTGAGATGGAGAAAAAATTTAATTGCTTTTGCGGAAACGGATATTTTTTTCAAGTGATGTTTCAGAGACGCTGACGGCATAACGTAATAAACCTAAAACCGGAATATCGTAGCGCAAGTGTTCAAGTCCACATGTCCTTCCTAAAGACCTAATTCAGCGATAAGTTGTGATTAAAGTCAACGAACATATGGCACAGAGTGCTAGTTTAGTATTAAATGACCAAACTCAGTTTTTTCCGCTCTGGTAAGTCATACTTTATTTACAAATAAAACTAAATCCAAACTCCATCCGAACACGCTTCGGAAGACTCAACGGTACTGCCCGGCCGACGTATCATCCTCAGCCTATAGACGTCACTGTGTGTGAATAGGGAGGGGTATGAGATCAGTACACCGCTCTCCCGACCGCTGTTAGCTTTTGTGACCAGCGCCACTATTTCTTAATCAAGCACCTCCTCAATTGGCCTCACAAGAGCTGAGTGCACTCCGCTTCCCAACAGCGCTCGGCAGATGCGGATGGCCACCTACCCAATTGCTAGCCAAGTGCCATAATGGCACTTAACTTCGGTGATTTGACGTGAACCGGTGTTACCACTACTGCAAGGCCGTTGGCCTTACTAACAAGTACTAGACTGAAATTATAAATTCAGCTTTATTCTTCATCATTGTTAAATCTCCACATAAAAAATTTATTTCCTGCTTTAGTTATTGCAACTATCTGTGTGACACTTTCCTATGTGATGCCATCATTTTATTGTATCTTTTGTACCTTCTGTATAAACCACATCTCCGTAAGTCGCAAGTCATTTTATCTGTTTTTGCCAGATTCAGTTGTGAGGCGAAACTGGCCCCAAAAGACGAAAGTTAGTCAGTGACCAAATAAACATAATTTCTCAGAACATTAGGAAGTGTTTCCTGTTAAGTGCTAGCCTTTGCCCACCGTCGCCTTTTGGGGTTCCGCAACTCAGTGGTAAAAGCAGAACGCTCACACGATCACTCTGTAAAAACTTTGTTTCTCCTACCCAAGATGTCAAATATAACTGAAAACTATCAAAGGGTTCAAATGGCTCGGAGCACTATGGGACTTAACTACTGAGGTCATTAGTCCCACAGAACTCAAAACTACTTAAACCTAACTAACCTAAGGACATCACACATCCATGCCCGAGGCAGGATTCGAACCTGCGACCGTAGCGGTCTCGTGGTTCCGGACTGTAGCACCTAGAACCGCACGGCCACTCCGGCCGGCAACTGAAAACTATCGAAAGAAGTATAGCAAGTTTTAACACTCAAAGCAAAATGTTCTAGCCAAGTAAATTCAATAAGTTCAATGTTAGTTGGTAATCACAAAGATAACATTGTGCGCTTAATTCTGTCACTAACGGTAACTTTCGAATATACTTTTAACTGTGAGGTATAAAAACTAACAGCGCCATTTATTGGCTCTTTGGTGTAGGAAACTAACAGCGCCATTTATTCCTTCTTTGGTGTACTACGCCGTCATTAAGGTAAACATCCGAACTACTAAGCCGAGCAGACTCCTAAATCTTTGTATTACAGTACAATTTTTTTTCGTGATCGGATTTAGGTGAAGTAATGCCTATATGTTACACCGAGCCACGTTAAAGCTACCTGTGAAACCCGATGAAAATCTATCTAGTAGTCTTGGAGGTCAGCGTGTTCACATAGACAGACACGGAGGTTTTACAGTTTTCTTATTAACGTATTTTTAAATTATTTTCTTCAAGTAAATCAATAACCTGTCGTAACTTGAATCTCGTATTAATTGGTTCGTTTGCCGTATCACAATGGATAAGCAAACACCAGCGAAGGCGCCACACTTTCGAGGGGAGAAAAGGATGGCAAGAGTCCTTTTTTGAGCGATGTTTCGGCAATATCTCTGCTAATGACCAGTAACTTGATGAGCATGTTTGATACAGTATTTGGTGCATGTTTGACCACCTGTAGAACAAACGTGATCAATCATATGTACTGTAAAAACTGCTTGTGGTATGATCGTTTTTCAGTTACATAACTTAGGGCAAGAACAGCAAAACGCACATGGCTGAGCGTATGTGCCAAATTTGTGCAGGTTTGTGCAAGCAAACGTCAGCAGCGAGGCAGACTTTGTAGCAGCACCATATCGAGCGACCTGAGGCAAATCAGTCGCGAATTCCCGTAGCAGTTTATCCGAGTATATGAAAACCATCTCTGTCTCTGTAGAATTAAATCAAAAGCCTATCACTATCAGGCAAATGGGGATGTCATTTTCGAGCAGCAGTTGACCATGCTCCCGAAAAATATATCGTTATTAAAACTCAAGCGCCTTTTAGACTAATTACATGAGGGAAAAACTAGAATATAAATCCAGAGATAGTACAAATGAGGTAAGTACCCATCAGTAGTATAGATTCCTTTACAAATGTATTTGAGGTCTCCATAGTTCCTTCTGCCGGCCGCTGTGGCCGAGCAGTTCTAGGCACTTCAGTCTGGAACCGCGCGACCGCTACGGTCGCAGGTTCAAATCCTGCCTCGGGCATGGATGTGTGTGATGTCCTTAGGTTAGTTAGCTTTAAGTAGTTCAACGTCAAGGGGACTGATGACCTCAGATGTTAAGTCCCATAGTGCTTAGAGCCATCTGAATTTGAATAGTTCCTTGTAAATGTGAATCATCGCTGAGTTACTGTCAGTTTTTCGTGCTTGTGGTGTTGCAGCTTTACTCACGATTCTGTTGCGCTTTCTAATCAAAGGACTTACAAGTAACAGAGACGTTCCTTCGTTCATTATGACATAATTGTGTTAATCGCATACAACTGATTGGGTAAATGAGGGATTACATATTTCGTTTCGTTAACTTGTCTCGGCACCACTTATTGAAGGTACCAGGATTTTCTCAGGCAGTGGCGCAACATTAACATGGTATCTGCAACAAGACCTTGTCTCACTGGGGAACTTCATAACGACCCCAGTGCGGCCGATGTGGAGCAAAAGAGCAAAAGATCGCTCACCTGGCCGTGGTTTGCCCGCGATAATTGTTCAGGGTGCGTTACAAGGGAGCCACGACCTCACAACCGATGCAGTCGAATGTCTGGCGCACAGTGACCTGTGTTTGTGCAAAAACGTGCAATGTACAAAATAGATACCTGTTCCTTTAGTTTACATTTCCAATAGTTACTGTCATTTTTAATTTATTTGTCGCAATGTGTGTAAGTTCATTAGAATATTGTAACGGTGCTGCAGGATAGGTTGTGCTGAGAAACAGTAGTTAGGAAAAATATTCGATACGTTGTGCCTTTTCCAATATAATTATCATTGAAGTTAGCCAGTCAGGTCGTTGGTCAGGTTGTTGCGCGTGCAAATTCGAGTAGTGTGCCGGAGACAATGACGTCAAACGCGTTCTTCGGCTGTTGCACGTGCTAGCAGACGGCAAAAAACCAACCAGAAATTGTCACCACTGATGATGCTTTACTTCAATAAAGCGAAATACGACTGAAGAGGAAAACACACATTTTCTTGTAGATGTAACGACGGAACAAAAATACCCTCAGGATTTGCAAAGCAACTACTGACATTATGGCCACACAACGTGGAAATGCTCGATCTAATGGGCACGTAAAATGCCGCTATAAAAACCTTTCCCTCGTAACAGGAAACAAACCAACGGTTTCCATTGGCTCTGGGCGTCGCAACAAAAGCGCTGAGTCGTATTTGTTTAGGTTGACTCCAGCTACACACTGCAAAAACTGAATTGTAAATATCCGGCGAAACACCATAGAAAATTCGCTTGACGACCCATAGGACGGAACCCATATATATTTACGTTCACAGTCGGTTTTTATTTTAACGTACGTTTGCATCACTAACAGATAGCCGGGCAAAGTTGGTTGGTTGGTTGTTTGGGGAAGTAGACCAGACAGCGTGGTCATCGGTCTCATCGAATTAGGGAAGGATGGGGAAGGAAGTCGGCCGTGCCCTTTCAGAGGAACCATCCCGGCATTTGCCTGGAGTGATTTAGGGAAATCACGGAAAACCTAAATCAGGATGGCCGGACGCGGGATTGAACCGTCGTCCTCCCGAATGCGAGTCCAGTGTCTAACCACTGCGCCACCTTGCTCGGTGGCCGGGTAAAGATAGTGTATTGTCGTCATCAGGTACCAACGTATCTGCAACGCAGGATGATGCTAATAGAAGCGTGACTGGTGTATGTGAGTCGAAGAGGTTTGTACATACACGTACAGAATAGTTGAACATTTATAGTTTTCATACTTACAGTCATGCATGTGACTACCTTATTCAACCTCTAAAACACTCTGAACACCTGCTTGATAGCATGTTGATCCACCTTTGGAACGCAATACAGCAGCGATTCTCGTGGCATGGATTTCACAAGTCTTATTAGATTTCTAGAGGTATGCGAAATCAGATGTCTGCACACAGGCCACACAGTTCTCATACAGGGGGTTTGTGGGAGCAGCCAGCGCGAGTCTGGCCTTGTGACATAGAGAGCTATCCTGCTGAAAGATGCCGTCGCCGTCAGTGAAAACATGTAGCCTGAAAGGATGCAGATGGTACGCAATAATGTTCACGATGCACAGCTGTCATGTCGCCTTTGATTACTATCACAGATTCTTTGGAACCCCAGATGAATGTCCCATTTAGAATAAGTAGGGGAAAGAGGCCCATAATGAGACACTAAAATGTAAACTGTCTTTTATATCTCATGTAGGATAATTAAAATTAAAAAGAATTTTACCTTAGACAGACATTTGTAGAATAGGATGTGCGTAAAGAATTCAATATAAAATAATTAGTTTCTCTATGAATTCACAGTTTAAAAAATGTTGTAAACTTGTCATTTTGGCTACCCAATGGGGCAAAATTACACACCAGTTCTCTTAACAGCATTATTCCTTTATTTTTACTGTTGAATCGTTTGTTTAAGAATAAATTATAACTTAAACATGTATTATACCTTGAATAAGTGTAAGAACTGTAACCCTAACAAATTAAAACCTTGCATTCATAAAATATACCTAAATTTATGGCAAATTATTTCCAGAAACTTAGAATCTTAGAATTCCATTACAAAAAGTAGTATCTGTTGTTGCTAGTTACTGTATTACTTTCTAATAGCAGTTTTTGCACTGAAGCGCCAAATAAACTGGAATAGGCATGCGTATTCAAAGACAGAGATTTGTAAACAGGCAGAATACGGCGCTGTAGTCGGCAACGCCTATAAAAGACAACAAGTGCCTGGTGCACCTGTTAGATCGCTTACTGCTGCTACAATGACACGTGATCAAGATTTAAGTGAGTTTGAACGTGGTGTCATAGTCGCACGAGCGATGGGGCACAGCATTTCCAAGGTAGCGATGAAGTGGCAATTTTCCCGTACGACGTTTTCATGAGTGCACCGTGAGTACGAGGAATCCGGTAAACATCAAATCTCCAATATCGCTGCGGCTGGAAAAAGATCTTGCAAGAACGGGACGAACGATGACTGAAGAGAATCAAAATGTTTCAAATGGCTCTGAGCACTATGGGACTTAACATCTGAGGTTATCAGTCCCCTAGAACTAAGAACTACTTAAACCTAACTAACCTAAGGACATTACACACAGCCATGCCCGACGCTGGATTCGAACCCGCGACCGTAGCAGTCGCTCGGTTCCGGACTGTGAAGATAATCGTTCAACGTGACAGACGTGCAACACTTCCGCATATTTCTGCACACTTCAATGCTGGGCCATCAGTAAGTGTCAGCGTGCGAACCATTCAACGAAACATCATCGATATTGGTTTTCGGAGGCGAAGGCGGACTCGTGTAGCCTTGATGACTGCGCGGCACGAAGCTTTACGCCTCTCCTGAGCCCGTCAACACGGACATTGGACTGTTGGACGTGTACGGGTATGCAGACAACCTCATGAATCCATGGACCCGCTGTAACCATAACTGATGATGTCGTTGGGTCAACATGGGCCCATGTAGGGATGGTCTGCTGGAGGCGCCACGTTCAGCAACATGGACTGGATAGTGTGCTTGCGCCTCAACCAGAATTGTACTCCATAATGCGATCATTACGGATCGCCTGTATTCTGCGTTCAAGGATCAGTTCATGTCCTATGACAAGGAGGCGGACGTCCAATTCCTTGTCAGCTTCTCATGGTTTCATCGCCCTTCAGCCACTTTGCATTTGTGGTCACGACAGTAGGACGCGAACAGCGGACCAGCTTCGCCGTTTCCGTCATGCTCGTTCCCAGGCCCTTTGTCAGTGGCTTTCCCCATTTGCGCCCCGTAACGTGGCTAGAATGATTCCACATTCGATCTGCTCCACTTATATACGAGGCGTGTTTTTTTAAGTAAGGTCCGTTTTGTTGTAGACACTAGTAGTTCGCTTGCATACCGCAACGAACGCGTGCGTCGTGTACCGGCATGCCTCGAGAACAGCTCTGCTCAGTTTCAGCTCTGTAGCTAACGTGTACGGTTCTGTTCTGTGCTTTCAAAATGTTTAAGACTATCAAATCGCCCACCGCGTTTGAGGTTCGCTCAGTGATACGGTTTTTGTCAGCAAGGAAACTGTCTGCTGTAGAAATTCATCGACAGATTTGCGAAGTGTACAGTGAATCTGTTATGAGTGAAAGCAATGTGTGTAGGTGGGTACGAGAATTCAAAGATGGTCATGACACCGTCCATGATGAGAACCTCTCCGGTCGCCCTTCTTTGATTACAGATGATTTGGTGGCTTCAGTTGAAGCGAGGATTCGTGAGAACAGGCGCTTTACAATAACAAGTCCCTCAAAAGGATTTCCTGGCGTGTCGAGATCAGTGCTTTACAACATTGTTTCTGAGCATCTAAAGTTTAGGAGGCTCAGCTCCCGTTGAGTCCCAAAACTCCTAACAGAGGACCACAAAAACCAAACATTTGATTGTGCGAGCAAGTTCTTGACTCGTTATCACGAAGAAGGTGACGGCTTCTTGAGTCAGATCGTAACTGGAGACGAAACATGGGTATCGCACATCACGCCCGAAAAGAAACAACACAGCATGGAATGGGGACACACACACTCGCCTGTAAAGGTGAAGGCCAAACAGACTCTGTCCCAGCGCAAAATCATGTCGTCGGTGTTTTGGGATAGGCATGGTGTTTTGTTGGTCGACTTCATGCAACGAGGAACCACTATCAATGCAGAAGCATACTGTCAATCCCTTAGAAAGCTACGCAAAGCAATTCAAAATAAAAGAAGCGCCATGCTGACAAAGGGAATTGTCCTCTCCATGACAATGGTTGGTTGGTTTTTTCGGGTAAGGAGACCAGACAGAGAGGTCATCGGTCTCATCGGATTAGGGAAGGACGGGGAAGGAAGTCGGCCGTGCCCTTTGAAAGGAACCATCCCGGCATTTGCCTGGAGCGATTTAGGGAAATCACGGAAAACCTAAATCAGGATGGCCGGACGCGGGATTGAACCGTCGTCCTCCCGAATGCGAGTCCAGTGTCTAACCACTGCGCCACCTCGCTCGGTCCATGACAATGCAAGACCGCAGACTGCAGGTCAGACCCGCGATTTATTAGACAGTTTTGCCTGGGAAGTTTTAGACCACCCACCCTACAGTCCTGATCTTGCGCCGAGCGATTACCATCTGTTCCTCCACCTCAAACAACATGTCAGCGGCAACCGTTACAATGACGACGACGCCCTGAAAACGGCTGTGAACTCTTGGTTATCGGAGCAGGCGGCCAGTTTTTATGAAGAGGGTGTTTTAAAATTGGTTGACAGGTATGATACGTGTTTGAACAAACTTGCCAACTATGACGAAAAATAGAGTGAAGTATGTAATTTCTGAAAATAAATTTACTTTTTTGAAATAACCTTTCGTTGTGTACTTATGTTCAAACAGACCTTACTTAAAAAACACGCCTCGTACTTTACTTGCTGTATAACGTATCCGCAATGGCAGCACGCGGCATTCAGTGTCGCCTTGGGCAGTGATCATAATGCTTCAGTCTATCGGTGTGTGAGATTAATTCTGTTGAACTGCAGTTCGACGCTGCACTTCTCGCAATTCGTACTCGCTTTCGTTTCACTGTACATTACCAGAATAATTCATTCATGCATGTAAGCTTTCCTGTGGTGACTGTGAGGCGGCAAGACACTGAACCACTTGAGCATCTCTGCTGTCTTCATTGTCCAGAGACCACCATTTATCTGCATCTGCTTACTCCGGAAGCCGTCTGTATGCTCTGTCATGGTGGGTACTAGTCAATTGGTATCATGTTCCCCCCCTTCTGAGTACAGTCGTGGGCAGCGAGCAGGAAGGCAGACGAACAGCATGCCTTCATATACCCAGAATATATGCAGTATTACTGCCGTGGTCTTGTTGCGAGACATATGCGGGAAGGAATAATGTTATGTGAATGTGTGGTATCTGTTCTTTTGGACATGTCTGGAAGAACAGACACCACTCTTTATTTATATATTTGATACACCTCTATGGTATATGCATCCACACCAGTCAGTGTAGTTGCACATTTATGTTCGACCTCCAGTGGGAATCTAAAATTAGAGAGCAAGGAGACATGGCTGGAGATTACAGTTAAGTGGTGGCTCTACGTGGGAATGTGGGTCGGCCGGGTGTCGGCCCGAGATAATCCGCGCATTTGCTATGAACACTGTGTCTGGGTGCCGCAGTGGTTAATCCGACTGCCTCGTAAGCCAGAGATCCCATTTTCGAATCCTCGAATCCGAGTGCGGCACATACTTTCAGTAGCTGTTGCTGATTCCACTTAAAGTCCCGATGCAGCTAATATGATCAGTTCCTTCCTCTTCCTTTCTTTTCTCTCCTCTCCACCTTCGATTTACATAATAAAGGAATAAAAACTTCTTGACGTATTCTGAATTTAATGTTCTGGGATATTCAAAAGTGGGTCTGTACATGGTCTGCTTTATAAGTGAGGTACACTTTCCTAGAATTCTCCCAATAAAGCGAAGTCTACCAGTCACTAATTTTACAACCGACCTGCAATGCTAGTTTCATTTGATCTCAATTCATATACAGGATGGTATTATAGATCTGAATGAAAGACGCAAAGTAGAGGGCAATGAAATAAGAAAATAGTTTTAGCAAACATACGTCTGGAATCCAATGGTGTCCCGGATACGACGTATTACGACTGAATACATGAAAATACCCCCGATGATGCAAACAGCAGATATCCACAAACACATTAAACTGAGTGATCACATGGCCGCCATTCACGTGAAGGCAGGCATCAGCACGCCCTCTATCGACATGTTCAGACATCCCAGGCGTTTTCTCAATGCATCGACAAACATTCACAATGTATTTCCGGAGGTTACTGACACTGTCGAGAGGGCTGGAACATACCAAAACTTTTAAATATACCTAGACAAAAACAATTTACAATGGGTTCAAGATGAGGATCTGGGAGGCCACGGTATTGGCGAACAATGGCCGTGACACTTGTCGAAACGATAGCCGTGGTGGCCGAGCGGTTCTAGGCGCTTCAGTCCGGAACCGCGTGAGTGCTACGGTCGCAGGCTCGAATCCTGCGTCGGGCATGGATGTGTGTGATGTCCTTAGGTTAGTTAGGTTTAAGTAGTTCTAAGTTCTAGAGGACTGATGACCTCAGATGTTATGTCCCATAGTGCTCAGAGCCATTTGAACCATTTGAACTTGTCGAAACGCTTTCTACAAGTACTTACACATCCGGAATGATAATAGTATCAGATGAGGGCAGTTTATCGTTATGTAATTTATGCCTCACTTGCGGTGTTTTGATATAAATGTAGTCTTAGACATTATCAATGTTGTTACATTGGCATGAGTGCAGTTATTCCCGGGTCTATGTTTATTAGGGTTGATCGTTTGTTTCTTTGTCCTCTGCCCGCCCCTTTCGTTTGTGCTCATTATAGTCAAACAACTTGTATACTACTGACGCTGTATTTGAACATGACGGGATTTTATTTCCCTCTCATTTGTATTAGCTTACATATTTCCACATTCAGAGAAAGCTGCTATTCATCATGCCAAATAGAAATTCTTTCCGGCTCATGTTGCAACTTCTTACAATCAGTTAACGACGACTGCTGTTGTAAAACTGCCGTAGGCTACGGTAGTCTATGGCACACTACGGTAATTTTCCTACTACCTTTGGTCAGTTAAGATCGCAACCACGTTACCTGTACGTTAGGTGGGCTGCAGATCTATCGGGCGTTACCTCATTTCGAGCGCTTTGTTTGCGTATGCGATCAGTCTCCTACTAGACTCCCCCAGAAAGCGGAAGCGTTGAGCCGTCTAATGGTTCAAATGGCTCTGAGCACTATGGGCTTAACATCTGTGGTCATCAGTCCCCTAGAACTTAGAACTACTTGAACCTAACTAACCTAAGGACATCACACACATCCATGCCCGAGGCAGGATTCGAACCTGCGACCGTAGCAGTCGCGCGGTTCAGGACTGCGCGCCTAGAACCGCTAACCCACCGCGGCCGGCTGAGCCGTCTAGAAACAGAGAAGATATATAAGGGGCCACGTAACCTGAGGAACATTTTTGTTCTACATGGTTATCCAGCTACCCGTTACTTAAAAATAAACAATATTTATAACAAAATGGGAATGGTCCATTTTTAATTCGGGTTTTGTTCGAAAATTGTTGATGCGCAACGTGAAACAGATGGATGTTGCAAAAATAAAAAAATAAAAGAACAGATTTATCATATAGCGCTAGAAAACGCAATTTCCTCAAAACAAAAGTTAAAATTAAAGACAGGAAAAAAACACAAAGAAAACGTATCAAACATCGCTTCAATATTTCCTCGAGCTTATATAAGACAATTTTCTGTTATTGTTGAGCAACTTTCGCACTTATCTTTAAATATAAAAGGCAATGTTCTGACTGACTGGCTCACTCACCATCGCCCTGCCCAAACCACTCAGGAGAGAAACAGGAAATTTCGAGAAGGTGTGGATCTTGTACTGTACGCGTCGTTCAAAAAGGGCTTTTTCGAAATTCCAACCCGAAGGGGTGAAATAGGGGAAGGAGGTTTTTTAAAAAAAATGTCGCTATTAAGGCCATTTTGATGCTAGACCAACGAAAATTAGTATTCGGTTTCTTGGTCAGAAATAAAGAAATACCTGTTTCAGTATTTTTCGAAATTTAACCCCATTGGGGGTAAAATAGTGGGTAAAAGCGTTTTTTTTCGAATATGTAATTATTAAAGAACTACTAAAGTATTTTTAAAGCTACATCTATGAATAATGGTATTTGTCTTCTCGCCTACAAATAAAAAAATCTATGTTTCAGTGATTTTAGAAAATGAACACCTAAGGGAGTTAAATACGTGATGAGACCTTTTATGACAATATTTTATTACAAATGCATGTTTGAAGCAAAATCTATGAAAATTTAAATTTGGCTTCTCAACTAGTAATAAAAAATTATGTGTTTCACTGTTTCTGGAAACTCAACCCCTAAGGGAGTTTAAAAGTTTAGAAAGTATTCTGTAACTGGAGCACAGCGATCAGTATAAAATGCTAAAAATGAAATAAAAACAGTCTCGATCGCGTTTTCTGAATTTTTATTTGATAGCAATCGGTTACGCCCCCTTTCCTTAGACCATCTTGAGGCTTTTGAACGCCATTATGGCTGCTGGTTGCGGCGGATGGAGCGAAATACCTAGAAATGAGATTGTCAACCTTACTTCTGAGGATCTCCCAAGATGGTCCGAACGGCCGAAACCAGTTGCTAACAAATAAAACATCTGAAACCGTGATCGAGACTGTTTTTATTTGATTTTTACCTTAATGGGGTGCAACAGGGAGTGAAAAGTTTTAAGAAAATATTTCTTTACAACATAAAAATTTTTAAAGGTAAACTTATGAAAACTGATAAGTCATTTCTCGGTTAGATATAAAGATATATTTGTTAAAGGATGAAAGTACAAATTAAAATATCTCCACAAGAACCCAAAAAGCATGATTAACAAAAACTTCGGACTCAGCTAAGAGAATCGCTTTTTGGTCAGAAGTACCTTCGGAAAAGACAATGCTTATACGGCATTAATTAGCGAGAAAAGCTTAGGAAGTGTTTCACCTTGTAAACAACATACAAATTCCATTAAATGAAAACAAAAAAAAACTCTGCAGGCCATACAATCTATGCGAGCGAAGAAGTTGGTGCTAAGCCAGTCAAGAATAACAGGAAACTCTTGCCTTTGATCATGATGAAGAAAGTTCTCTTCAGTACAAAATAACAGCAATAGTTTACAGATTTTTTGTGTTTGCGCGTCTAAACTGTAGTTGCATAAAATGTAATTGCTTTGGTTACATAAAAGCTCAGAAGGTACGCGAGCAGCTAATTTTTATTACTTAAAAAATGCAGTTTGTATTTTGTTGGCTTATAAAATACGCAGCGGAGTAACATCGAACGATGTGCAGTTCTAATTATGTGCAAAACAAACAGATTAACAAACAAAAAACAATGAGAAGTCTTCGGCTCCCTGTTTCTCCTCTACACATTCATTTATGCTTCTTTCCTTACTGATACTGTCAATACTACCAGTATTCCTACCGTTCATTTCGTCATTTATGTACTCCCAAAACCGTAGTTTTGGCAGAGCGCAACTCTAGCTACACATTCCCTGTACTGTAGCGTCAACGACAAACAGTCGTTGCCTGCTGCTCACCCTACACAGCCTCATTACTAGTGAACCATGGCTGTCACAAATATCTGTTCCGTTACCCAAAAAAAAAAAAAAAAAAAAAAAAAAAAAGGGTGGGGAAGGGCACGTGGGTTTTGGGATAAGGGTGCGACACACGAGAAGACCGTGTCAGGTGACCCAGTGTTTGTGCAGTGTAGAGACAGAGGCAGGGGCCGGAAGCGGGAGGCGGCGTCGGCGTCGGCCCGTGGAGCACCGCTCGAGGGCGCCAGCGGCGTCAATCAATGCGCGCCACACCGCTGGCGCCACGGAGCTGGCGCCACCGACAGCGCCCCGCCGGGCTCGACGCTCGGGGCGCGGGCGTGCTTTCCAGCCCAAAGCGGCAAACGTTCAGCAAGTCACAGCCGCCGATCGACTTCCTCTGGCGCTGTGGCCACTGCCGCAGGTTCGTAGGGGACTGCACACAGCCACGGTCTAAAAGGCCGGGGAAACGGCTCCCATATCTTTGCCGAGATAGGGCAGAAAACGGATTCTCAACTCGACCTATAGTCACTACTCTTGTATCCATGAAAGGAGGAATAAGAACAACAACTGCGTTGTCGCTGTGTTTATAGATACGCAGTTCACTAAAGTCATTCTCAATGGAGAGAAGTCTTCCGAAGTAAGCGTAATTGCAGGTGTGCCGCAGGGAGTGCCGTAGGAATGTTGCTATTCACAATATGTATATAAGACCTTGTGGATAACATCGGAATTTCACTGAAGCTTTTTGCGGATGATGCTCCAGTATATTGAGAGGTTGTAACAATGGAAAATTGTACTGAAATGTAGGAGGATCTGCAACGAACTGACGCATGGTGCAGGGAAAGGCAGTTGAATCTCAATTTAGACAAGTGTAATGTGTTGCGAATACATAGAAAGGAAGATCCTTTATCATTTAGCTACAATATAGCAGGTCAGGAACTGGAAGCAGTTAATTCCATAAACTGTCAGGGAGTAGGCCTTAGGAGTGATTTAAAATGGAATGACCATATAAAATTAATCGTCGGTAAAGCAGATGTCACAGTGAGATTCTTTGGAGGAATCCTAAGGAAATGCAGCCCGAAAACAAAGGAAGTAGGTTACAGTACTCTTGTTCACCCACTGCTTGAATACTGCTCAGCGGTGAGGGATCCGTACCAGATAGGGTTGATAGAAGATATGGAGAAGATCCAACGGAGAGCAGCGCGCTTCGTTACAGGGTCATTTAGTAATCGCGAAAGCGTTACGGAGATGATAGGTAAACTCCAGTGGAAGACTCTGCAGGAGAGACGGTCAATAGGTCAATAGCTCGGTACGGACTTTTGTTGAAGTTTCGAGAACATACCTTCACCGAGGAGTCAGGCAGTATATTGCTCCCTCCTACGCATATCTCGCGAAGAGACCATGAGGATAACATCAGAGAGATCAGAGCCCACACAGAGGCATACCGACGATATTTCTTTCCACGAACAATACGAGACTGGAATAGAAGGGAGAACCGATAGAGGTACTCAAGGTACCCTCCGCCACACGCCGTCAGGTGGCTTGCGGAGTATGCATGTAGATGTAGATGTATCACAAATCACACTTCTGCTACTGAAAAACTTCACAAATCTCTAATTTTTGAGAACACATCTGGTGGAGAAAGAGCGGCTTGGCTAAAAGTAATTTAAAAATGTATTAGAAAGGAACCCGACCGCACTAAAACATTTGTTTACAATAGTTGACAGTTTCGGTCGAATGTGATCATCCTTCAGACAATTTATACCGTGATGATAAGCGTTGGCGGTGGACGGAGTGACGTTCGTGGAGTTATGACACCTGTGCTGTTCACCGCCACAGCCTACCTCATGCAATAAATGGTCTGAAGATGGTCACATTCTGATACAAACTTATTATCACTGTAAATAAGTGTTTTTAAAATTAGCTAATCTAGCGTGTAAATAAGGCAGCGCGAATTGGACACAATTCATTGCAGCATCGCATGTAACGATCGTGATATCAATAAAAAAAATTAAATACTGACAAAAAAAGAATGCGAGAAATCGATATACGTCGATGAAAAGTGAAAAAAGAGCCCGACGCAAAATCGATATGCATTGTAATTTGAAAGACTCTTTTTTTCCCTGTATTTTATAACCTGTGACCTTGAAACTATAGGCGTCTTCCCAGTGCTGTGTGTTCAACTTTTGTGCCATAACGCTATGGATCAATGCATCGCTAAACCGAGTTTCACGTGAATAAATTTTTCATTCCAGAATGAATTTTCGCTCTGCAGCGGAGTGTGCGCTTATCTGATACTTTCTGCCAGATTAAAATTGTGTACTGGAGCAGGCGTCAAACCTAGGAACTTAGCCTTTCGCGGCCGGGTTCTTGGGCGACCGTACTGGTGAACAAAAGAAATGAGCATGAACTTGCCCGTGAAAGGTAAAGGTTGTAGGTTCAAGGCCCAGTACGACAAACACTTTTAATATCCCAGGAAGTTTCAAATGTTTTCTTCTTCACAGACCAACAATCACTTCTAGTGAATCCTAACAGTTTTCAATTAAAACAGGTTACCTCCCTGAATAGGATTTCCTGTCACACAGTTTATCTCACTGGTCTCAATGTACAACACTCAATACGCCAGAACGGACACGAGACGCCACAATTCGAGCTACGCTCGAGTAAATGCCTTTTAAAGGCATGTGACCTTACAGGTATATAAACAAAGAATACTCCGGCAATTATATGGTTAGTATTCCATTTCCCCTAATACATCAGGAAATACATGCCGATAGAGACGAGATGTATCGCTAAACTATTGTACCATAAGAATAATGTTACATGGCCTAGACAGGGAAATTTACTGTTCGTCTAAAGTGCCGGACGCACTCATGAAACTTCAAACAGTATCGTATGATGCCAATTCCGTGTATTTCCGGACGGAAACCGTTACAGCCTGTAGTCGTCACATGCGGCATTCAAAGAATATTTCATAGCTCCTACAGCGAGTAATTCTTACGTGTTATTCCAGTCACTTGGACTTAGAAGAGAAAGGCGCTATTGATTGTCACATATGCTACACTTTTCCTCGTTTATCACCCAACCGTTATCGATCTAGAGCGCTCTTTCAAGTTTGTGGATGCGTGCTCTTAGCGTATGGAGTGGAATAAATGCCTGCGCTTTCGTGTCTCAGATCTAGTTGCTATTACCGCCATTGTGTAGTGTTTTCTTGATGGGAGTAGAACGCCGCTCGTCCAACCTCGGAAAGACAGTTAAGGAGTTACTTGTGTGAAAAGACACAGCCCCGCCTCACAGTGACTGCGACATTCGCCTCATTACTGACCTCCCACTGTGCCTTTAGCAAAACATTAGGGAACGTCCGATCTGCCCCGCCTGATTCCCTGCATCTTTCCAGAGCTCACTTCATGGAACAAACCGTGTTTTCTTGAAGATGGCTCAGCAACGTAAATGGCAAATTTCCAGCGTGTATTCGTCGACGGCTTAGTAGCTTCCGTGGTAGTGACTCATACTACGTAATCGGAAAAGTCATGCGCATCTAGATCAACATTTATGCCCCGTACGCCTGACTGCGCGTGCGTCGTGTATCACTACCACTTTCGCCTCTCTCCTCCACCATTCACGAATGATCCACGGAAGAAAAGAAAAAAGAAACATGACTTTTGGTAATCCTCTGTGTAATCTCAAAATTCGCTGATTTTACAGTCAAAATAATGTATCTGTGGGAGGATGAATTACATTGCTTGACTCTTGTCGGAACGAGCGCTTACGTAATGCACAGTAGCAAGCCTCTCCGTAAAGTGCAACGCGCTGCTCTGGCCAGCTATTGTAATTAATTTTCCCCGCCTTTACTCTAAATCAATCCAGCGAATACCGTTACGGTTTCTTCGGTGGGTAACGGCCCATTGCCTTTCGGCTTTATTGTCCGGACTGCGTCTCTGATGGAATCATTACTCGAAGACAAAGGGTTTGAGGAGGAAAGTGTTGCAAACCACGCGGCGAAGTATCCCTACCTGTGTTACAGCCGGAATAGTGTGTCACGGAATTATATCAAAAATATAATACGTACCGTAGCAACTTCAGTAAAAAGTCTTGATCGCAGTGATCATTTTTACTTCTTTACTGGTTTCGGCGATTAACAGAACATCTTCAGATCTTTACTATTATAGTTACATCTGTACTGTGTCAATCTCTCTTTGTTAATGAAATACAGAACTGTGAAACGCTTTGTAAGACGACGCTCGTCGATAGATTAATTTTGTTACAGATTTTCAGTAAGAGTGGATTTCAGATCCCATTCTGGCGATGCAGATTTCAATTTTCTGTGATTTCCTAAATCGTTCAATAGAAATCCACGACTGTTATTTTGAAAAGGTCATGGTCGAATTCCCGCCCACCTTTTTCCACTCCGTACTTGCACTTCGCTCTCCGTTGAGTCCGTCGTGGACGGTATGTTAAGTAGAGTCATCCTTCCGTTATACGATGGGGAACGATATCTAAACACAACCAACTTCCTGTATTTCTACCATTTCAAAAATTTCAGACAGTGATTTTTGCTCCTGACAGATAAATCTGAAGATGTGTCTATACCGCTGTGAAAGCGGTAGTTGCGAATAAAGCACCTTCATGTATCTAAGCGGCTTTTGAGAACACCTCATCATTCTTGACTTTTTAATTTTTATAATTTTTTTGGACGGTTATTGAGTACTGAGTTTTGTTATTACAACGGTATGTGAGCATACCAAAAGTTTAAACGAGCTATGAAATAAAAATAATCACTGCAAATTAAGACTGTTTAGAAATCTAATAAGTGCAATCCATAAACTGATGACACTTACTGGGACATTAAAATTGTTTGCCGTACCAGGAATCTAACCCAGTGCCTTCGTGTTCTACAACCAATTCTCTCACTGACTGAGATATCCAGGCAGGCCTCACAGCCAATCCACACAGCTTTGCTACTATCAGTACTGCTCCCCTACTTTCCAAACTTCACAGAAGTTCTCCTACATATCTTGCGAGACTAGCAATCCTGGAAGAAAGGACATTGCCTGTGGGCGCATGTCGTGAGTCGTGCCCGGATAGTCCGTCGGTAAGAGCACTACCCACGATACGCAAAAGTTCCTGGTTCGAATCCCGGTCCAGCACGCGGTTTCAAATTGCCAAGAAGTTTCAAAACATCGCACACTCCGCTGCAGAATTCTTCAATAGGCATGATGTCGACCATCGCGAAGAGTGAGCAATGTAAGAGCTGATCACTTGGTTAGGGATGTGAAAATGTCCAGGGTCCGAGTCGGAAGCTGGGCAGTGGCCAGTGGATAAGGAGGGCATGAGGGCCACTGGTTGCACAGTAGACGCCTCCCTCTGGAATGTATCGCCGGCAGCGGCGCGGCGGCTGCTGCTCGCTTGCCGCAGCGCGGAAGCCCCCGTGTGGCGCCAGCAGCGGCCGCCGCCGCCGCTGCCGCCCCCGGCAAGATGGCCGACGGCGGCGAAGCTAGGCGCGGCGCGGCGCTGGAGGCGGCTGGCTTGGCTTACTCGTTGTGCGGGATGTCCTCGTCCTGCTCGAGGGAGGTCCGCGCGAGCACGGCGAGCACGAGCAGCAGCGCGGGCGCCGGGGAGCGCGCGGCCGCCATGGCGCGAGACGCGGAGAGCGGCGGCGGGGGCGGCGGGGGCGGAGGCGGAGGCGGTGGCGGCGGGGGCGGCAACGGGCTGCCGGCGTGACGTGCTCTGCGCGGGGGCCGCCGCTCGACTGGCGCTGCCGCCGCCGCCCGGGACCGCCGCCGCCGCCGCCACCGCCAGCCAGCCTCCGCTCGCGCGCATGCGCAAGGGCGCCCCTTCCCACACTCTTCCTCTATTGTCATTTTACTCCATTTCTTCACTTATCCTTCCATTTACATTTACATCTGCACGCCGTAAATCACTGCCCCCGTGCGTGGCAGAAGGTACTGGCCGCCGATATTCTTCACTGCTTGTTCTGTTTCAGTGGCTATTCCGGGGGTGAAAAGAGAGAATGTCCGTTGTCTAACTACGCCCTCTTATTTCTCTTGCAAACACAACCGCTTCCCAGAGAAAAACACATTGTCATTAGACGTTTGAGGTCCACTACGTAAGTGGATTGTGCGTGCAAGGACGCGTGGGTTTCCGCAACTGTGTGTGTGTGTGTGTGTGTGTGTATGTGTGTGTGTGTGTGTGTGTACGACGGTAGAAGGCTACGTAGTGGATAGTTAAATTAAGTAATATTGCTACCTCTGTTATCTCGCTATCTCAAGTTAATTTGTTAATCTTCATCATAATGGAATTTTAAGCTCTGTTCCCGTGCTTGAGGAATATAATAATGAATTAAAGAGCATCCTCCTCTTTGCAAGAACACAGTTCTTGTTTAGTTTAACACTCAAATATCTTTTTAAAAAATGGTTCAATTGGCTCTGAGCACTATGGGACTTAACTTCTTAGGTCATCAGTCCCCTAGAACTTAGAACTACTTAAACCTAACTAACCTAAGGACATCACACACATCCATGCCCGAATCAGGATTCGAACCTGCGACCGTAGCGGTTGCACGGTTCCAAACTGTAGCGCCTAGAACCGCTCGGCCACCCCGGCCGGCCAAATATCTTTCACCACTGTCCTGTTTTCTGAATGCTTTTGTTCTATTATTCTTTTTTAGAATATGTTTCCCGTGGCTACCGACAGAAATCTGCCACAAGTTTAGATTAATACAACACATCATCACTGCCATATTTGACTTGTCCTGAGCCGTACTTCGTTTTTATGTGCAGCTAAATGTGTTTTATTGTTGTTTTTATATTTAAATTGACGTTTTCGTCTCCGCAGTGGTGGATTCTGAGTCTTTTATGTAACCGTGGCTTCTACACACATTTCACTGCACTATTTTCGTTTACGTTGGCATCCTCCCTCCCTCTCTCTCTCTCTCTCTCTCTCTCTCTCTCTCTCTCGTACACGTATGTGTGTGTGTGTGTGTGTGTGTGTGTGTGTGTAACGGAACAGGGATACGTAGCGCAGAAAAAGTTTCTCTCAGTAGTAAACGTTCGCAATTGACCTTAAATGATGGAACCTTAAGGGCGTTCAGTAATATATTGTTATTGGA
Source organism: Schistocerca cancellata (assembly GCF_023864275.1). Lineage (NCBI taxonomy): Eukaryota > Metazoa > Arthropoda > Insecta > Orthoptera > Acrididae > Schistocerca > Schistocerca cancellata. The sequence continues at coordinate 533,335,383 of NC_064630.1, read as the reverse complement.
TAAACCATTTACCTGTTTTACTGATGATATTTAATTCACACTACAGGCTCCGAAATTATATATCATCTTCAGCGGTGTTTGTGGTACTCGAACTCGACCGAAACATTGCGGTACATAAAATGATCCAAAACGTAATCGTATCAAGAACCAGAATTACTGCTGTAAACATTAAATATGCAAGTTCTTGTGTGCACCCAATATGAAGGCTAAATGTTCAGTAACCGGACGTTTCGTGCTTTTCCTACTACATCTGAGTGCTTTACTATTAACTTTATGACACCTCTGGAATATTCGTATCTCACGCTTATCTGTTACACTCTACACAGCTCGTATAACCGTCTCTATTGCTGTTTTTTCCTCCTACATTCTAACTCTGTCCCATTATTTCTCTGTCTACCCCTTACCGATTGCATTAATGTAGTAGTTCTGTTACTGTATCATTACTCACGACCAACAGGAACGACCATATTAAAAAGACAAACTAGTGTAATACCTAGATTTATAGCGATGGCTACTATCATTTCTGTTATTGCGACTATGACTATTATTAATATGAATGTACTATGGACATTGCAATTTTCGTTTAAAAAGACTCTTTAAGGATGTTTGGTCAAATCTACAAAGGCAGAATAAAAACATGTACAAATAAGTTAATTAATTAATATGTAGGTGGAGATACCTCTTCGCATTACGTCAACATATCTACTTTTGTCTTTGTACCACATAGATGCTGTTGTTGTTGTGGTCTTCAGTCCAGAGACTATTTTGATGCAACTCTCCATGCTACTGTGCAAGCTTCTTCATCTCCCAGTACCTACTGCAACCTACATCCTTCTGAATCTGTTTAGTGTATTCATCTCTTGGTCTTCCTCTACGACTTTTACCCTACGCGCTGTCCTCCAGTACTAAATTGGTGACCCCCTGATGCCTCAGAATATGTCCTACCAACTGATCCCTTCTCCTAGTCAAGTTGTGCCACAAATTTCTCTTCTCTCCAATTCTATTCAATACCACCTCATTAGTTACGTGATCTACGCATGTAATCTTCAGCATTCTTCTGTAGTACCACATTTAGAAAGCTTCTATTCTCTTCTTGTCCAAACTATTTATTGTTCATGTTACACTTCCATACATGGCTACACTCCATACAAATACTTTCAGAAACGACTTCCTGACACTTAAATCTATACTCGATGTTAACAAATTTCTCTTCTTCAGAAACGCTTTCCTTGCCATTGCCAGTCTACATTTTATATCCTCTCTACTTTGACCATCAACAGTTGTTTTGCTCCCCAAATAGCAAAACTAATTTACTACTTTAAGCGTCTCGTTTCCTAATCCAATACCCGCAGCATCACCCCATTTAATTCGACTACATTCCATTATCTTCGTTTTGCTTTTGTTGATGTTCATCTTATATCCTCCTTTCAAGACACTGTCCATTCCGTTCAACTGCTCTTCCAGGTTCTTTGCTGTCTCTGACAGAATTAAACCTTAAAGTTTTTATTTCTTCTCCACGGATTTCAATTCCTACTCCGAATTTTTCTTTTGTTTCCTTTACTACTTGCTCAATGCACAGATTGAATAACATTGGTGATAGGCTACAACCCTGTCTCACTCCCTTCACAACCATTGCTTCCCTTTCATGCCCCTCCACTCTTATAACTGTCATCTGGTTTCTGTAAAAATTGTCAATAGCCTTTCGTTCCCTGTATTTTACCCCTGCCACCTTCAGAATTTGAAAGAGTGTATCCAGTCAACATTGTCAAAAGCTTTCTCTAAGTCTACAAATGCTAGAAACGTAGGTTTGCCTTTCCTTAATCTATTTTCTAACATAAGTCGTCGGGTCAGTATTGCCTCACGTGTTCCAAGATTTCTACGGCATCCAAACTGATCTTCGCCGAGGTCGGCTTCTATCAGTTTTTCCATTCGTCTGTAATGAATTCATATAAGTACTTCGCAGCCGTGACTTATTAAACTGATAGTTCGGTAATTTTCACATCTGTCAACACCTGCGTTCTTTGGGGTGGGGGATTATTATATTCTTCTTGAAGTCTGAGGCTATTTCGCCTGTCTCATACATATTGCTCACCAGATGGTAGAGTTTTGTCAGGGCTGGCTCTCCCAAGGCTATCAGTAGTTCTAATGGAATGTTGTCTACTCTCGGGGCCTTGTTTCGACTTAGGTCTTTCTGTGAAACTCTTCACGCAGTATTATGTCTCCCATTTCATCTTCATCTACATCCTCTTCCATTTCCATAATATTGTCCTCAAGAACATCGCCCTTGTTTAGACCCCCTATATACTGACCACATAGATATGTCAATGTAATTCTTTCCTCAGCAGTCGGTGTTGTTTATTAGGCGATTTTGCATTACTCTGCTCGATATTTCTGAGGTTCTCAGTTTTTTTTTAATTTTGGCATTATTTGGTCTAAACAGAAGTCAAAGACGTTTTGGAGATAACATGCTATGTCAAGAGCACCAACAGAGAATTACAGCTGCATTGAAACATGTTTGAGACATAAAAATAAATGCAAAAACAGAGGTGTGCTGAAAAATAATGCCTTCAAATTTGCTAAGTGAAAACTATTAAGGCTTTTTAAATAAAACAACGATATTAACGTTCTATGTATCTATTCCTTTTGTCTACGTATTTGCAGCGCTCTGCCGCTAGAAGGCTCCGAATTGTAGCGTATAATGAGGAGGTGTGTAGCTTCGCTATGTCTGTGGGTGAGAAACAGCGTGCTCTAATCGAGGTCCGAGAATTCGTCCCCACATGAAGCACCCTCCCCTTCAGAATGACAGTAGCAGACCACACACGAGCGTTGCGACTTCTGTAACAATGCCTTGGGTTCATTGTCATCAGTCATCCTCCATACAGTCCCGACTTGACCTATCCGATTTTTTCTGTTCCCGAAACCTAAGGGACAACTTCGAAGACTTCACTCCGATAGTGCTGAAGCGGTACAAGCAGAGGTAAATGTAAATGTCATGTGTGACTTGTTCGCCAGGTGCAAGTCTTTCGATTTGACGCCACTTCGGCGACTTGCGCGTCGATGGGGATGAAATGATGATGATTAAGACAACAACACAACACACAGTCCCTGAGGGGAGAAAATCTCCGACTCAGCCGGGAATCGAACCCGGGCCTTTAGGATTGATGTTCTGACGCGCTGACCACTTTTTTATGCCCTGACCACTTTTTTGTGTTAGGAAATAGGCGTATTTCCGTTACTACAAGAAAAATTAGAGTTTACATCCATAGCAATAACAAGAGTGCCTTCGAAACTTGAAATAGAATTTGAAACTAATAGTATAATGATAGATAATAGAGAAAGAAATGTAAGCAAATCTTGCACGCCATTGCACGCCATTTCGTGTGCATGGCCCATCTGCGCACAAATTCCATGTTCCAAGTTGATCAACGTTTCGCAGCGTGTAGAGCTTCATGACGACGGTCATCCTGTGCCCCGTACTCCCCAACTGTGAGGAGGGTTATCGAAGACACTGCGCAGATAGTTCGCAAATATCTGGCGGTATTGGGGTGCACGCTCAGATGTGTTATGACTGTCCTTGCAGAAATTGCCAGTAATCAAGGACCATCTTCTCATCATCTCGAAAGAGATAGTATATGGACATGCCTTTAAACCATGTAAGGGCGTGTGTCTTCGCAGGCGGGAAATAAGTAGCCTATCCTCCGGACAAAGGAGCAGCCGTGGCTCAATTGTGTGAGGCCCGATACGTAGGTAGCACGCGAGGATCTTCTGCACTAGCAGCCATACCTCTACTGCCGGTCCACATGTTAAACGGTGTTCGTCAGTATCCACGAGGTGGCAACGTGGGCAAAGGGGGGAATCCGTCATCCCAATAGCATGCAGCCTTTGTCGGGTTACAACTTTCCCGTTCACAACCTGGTACCACGTGGCTCGTAGCTGCGTGGGGAGGAATGGCTTCTGGACCGCTCTCCACACTGCAGGCCATCGGGTGGTGGGGCTTTTCCTCTCAATCACATTGCGTGGGATGGACCTTAGCAGCAACCTGTAAATATCGCTCACCTTGGGAGTGCGAGTGTTGGGAAGGTCTGGGTGTACGTAACTATACTCAAGAATAAATGCTTGGGCGCTGATGACGACGCTGTTTAGCGCCCGGAAACCTCAAACCACACACACACAAGAATAAATGCCGAGAGGTGCGAACGTGAGAGAGTAGTGTGCGCAATCGTGACAGGTGGCAGAAGGGAGGCAGGCAGCAATTCCTCTAACAGGCGTCCCGTAAGGGAAGCATCTTGCTGGGTCCACAATTTCAGCATTGTGCACAAGTATAATGTTGTAGCTCTCGCTCGTATATTTATAAGTTCTAGTCCACCTTCATCTGGAGGGAAGGTGAGTGTTTCGTAGTGGACTTTGAATAAGAGTCCAGCGGTAAGGTAATATCCAAACGCTGCTTGCAGTCTGAACCATCGCTGCCGATACTGATAGAACCTGAGCCATCTTAGTCGCCACGTGAAGATTGAGGTATTCCACACTCTGTAGAAGGTCCATCCGTCGAAGTAGGTTCCGGCGAACTTCTGTTCGTATCGCCTGTAGCAATCGTTTATAGTTCATGGCAGCTGTGCGGTGCACATCCTGTGTACGAGTTATGCCCAAGAAACGGATCTTGTTGACTAGTGGGAGTGGGGCTAAAGCGTCCTCCTGTAGACTTCTCCCAATGGGCATCACTGCCGACTTGGCCACATTCATGAGGCTGCCCGCTGCCAATCCGTATCGATTGATCCATTGTATCACCGAGCGTACCTCATCACCAGATCGAACAAGTAATAGGTCATCGGCATATATCCTGCAGTGAAAGGGGTGATCCCTCAAGCCTGAGGCCCGAGAGCCTGTTTTTCAACCCTCCGACAAGTGATTCTAGTGCGATCGCGTAAAGGATTATGGAGAGTGGGCATCCTTGGCGAACTGACCGTCGGATCGGCAAAGGACCCGCAATCCGTCCATTCACCAGTACACGGGATGCAGCTCCACGGAAAAGGCGCTGAAAGATGTCAAAAAAGTCAGGCGGGAGGCCCATGCGGGCATGAGTGACAGTAGGGACTTGTGATAAACTCTGCTGAAGGCGGGTGGAAATCAATGGAGATCAGAGCAGCTCGAAGGCGACAGGATGTGGCGATGGCTATTAAATCCCTGCATTCGCTGGTCGCCGTTTGCGTATTGGCCACTCCGCCCTGTGTCGTTTGCTCCATGGATAGGAGCAGTGGCAGAACCTTCTTTATGCGGCTGGCGAGTAGTCAGGCGAAGAGTTTATAGTCCGAGCTTAGCATTGTAATTGGTCTGTAGTCCTCGATCCTCCGACTTCTGGAAGGCTTGTGTATCGGTATGAGGAGACCCTCGACGAATCCAGGTAGCACGTGGAAACCGGGGGTCATGAGTTCCTGGTACATGGTGATCCATCGGGGCTTCAGTAGATCGCGGAATGTCCGATAAAACTCGAGCGGCAGTCTGTCTGGCCCGGGCGACTTGTTGAGTGCTCCCTTGTTAAGCGCGTCCTCCATGTCGTCCCGTGTAAGTCCAGTTAAAAGCGACGCCGCTGCTGCGTTGTCGAGGGTCTGCGACACGTGCTGCATTATGTCCTGATCGTCCACTTCCTCCGTAGTCATCCCTCCGTAAAACCGACGATAGACATCTGAAAAGGCTCTGCAACCGCCGCCTGAGTCATTACGACCCTACCATCGGGCAAAATGAGGTCCGTGATCAGCTGCTGGCGGCGTCGGCAGTTGTCGAGCACGATGTGATGCATAGACGGGTTTTCTCCTCCCATTCGGTCTTGACGCCTCGATCGCACGACGACCCCCTCCAAACGGTGCCTCATAAGAGGCAATATTTTACCTTTAATTTGGCGGCTTTCCATTTGTCGGTCTGGCGACGGTGGTTGGGTGGCGAGTTCGCGGAGCATTGTGTAATAAAAGTCCAATTTGTGACGATGCCACCCTGCACTGTCTTGTACATATTGTGTTAGCACACGCCGAAACGTTGGTTTTGCACATTCCATCCACTATGATGGAGTCGAAGGATATCGGGGAAGGCGACGTTCGCAATCCACGCATGTGCTGGCGATAATCCGACGGCATTCCGGGTCTTGAAGGTATGCCTCATTCAGTTTCCAAGGTCCACGACTGCGCCATATCCGCTGCTGCTGTAGAGGGACCGTGCATATGAAAGCGCTATGACCAGAGAAGGCAAGCGGCCAATGTTCGGCGTCCAACATTTCCGGCGGTCTAGGAGACTGGCTGAGCGACTAGTAAGGTATGTGGGTCCAGGACGGTCACCATGCATTTTATTCCAAGTGTCGGTAAGAGGCAGATCTCGAATCATTAGCCGAAGTTCTTGACAAGTCGAGAAATGTGGGACTTGGTCTTTGGGGTGGAGCACAAAGTTAAAGGCAATTCCGTCACGCACTAGTACTGCCGTACCGCCTGTGACATATATGTCACATAACCGTAGAAGACTGGGAGGGCCGCTATATACACTTCTTGCAACAGAGCAATGTCAACATCCGAAGAACGAAGCATCTCACGCAACAACTGGATCTTCACTGCCGTTCTTATCATATTGAGATTAATCGTGGCGATACGATACGCTTGTTGTCGAACCGCAGGTGCTACGTTATCCATTAAAATTGGAATTGTCTACGGAGCTTCCGATTGTATCGGCACATCTGCGTCCTCCCAAACCTCACCTGCAGTCGTTTCTCGATAGTCGGCGCCAATGGCGTTGGCCCCGTTGGCGTGACTTGCATGTTGCCGTCGTTGTCGTGGTCACCCGCCCACGCCGGGGAATTCAGAGCAAGATCGGCTTCCCTAGCTGTCTCAGGACATGGCATGAGTGCCTGCACTCCAGAATGGGGTGGGCAGCATCTGTCCGGCATATCGGCATCCGATTGTGCCTCTATAGACATGTGTGATTTGTCCTCATTTGCGTTCGGTGGTGCCACACTGCAGCAAATGGCGGCTGCCTCGGTGGTAGCGTCGTCATTGAAGGTGGAGTCGTCATCCTCTGGAGGCTGTGTCGCATCCCGTTCGGAAGTTGCTCTACGCCTCCGCTTCCGTCGCTTCGGAGAGCGTTGCTTCCTGGTGTGTCCTGTGTCAGACGATGGCAACGACTCACGACGTTCCGGCACAAAGGCCGCCGTTGGCACAATAAGCGAGTCTACTGCCATGCTATCGTCATGCCTCGCGTCATCCGTACACGGGGGCGGCTCCATCGGAGTTGAATCCGTAACTTGTAGAACAGATGTGTCGTCATCGCTCTGTATTGGAGAGTGGAGCGGCGACTCAACAGTGTATATCGTCTGTCGTGGTAAAGTGGAAGCGGTCGTGAGGGCTGCTATGTGAGTCACGGGAAGTAACGTCGGCTGCGATGGCGGGTCCGCGTCAGCCGGCGGCAGTTGAGTGATGCGACGTTGGATACATTCGGATCTGAGGTGTCCCTCCTTCCCACAACCAGAGCAGGTCTTCGGTTGCCTGTTGTAAATGACGATGGCACGGCAACCACCGATATTAAGTTCTATTCGGACCTGGCGGACTCCGTTCAGTACAGGATATGTCTGGAATGGCGTCCATTTTTCCGCAATATGATTATGCACCGTACCGTAGGAGCGCAGCGCTGCCACGACGTCCTGCGCCGGTATTTCGAATGGAAGTTCGAAAAGTCTGATCGTGCGGAGTCCCATGCCAGAATAATCGACGTGCCCAGTCTCCACATTGCCCTCAACATGGCAGAAACGGAGGCCCTGTTTCGTCTCCCAAAGGATCAGTTCACATGTTGCGTTGTTGATGATCTTGACATAAACGATGCTACTCACAATGGACAAGTGAATGCCAAGAATGTAGGTCGCCAGGATTTTTGCCTCTTCTCGTAGGAATCGTTTGACTTCAAGTGCCTTGGGTCGTGCAAATTCGTTGCGGAACGTAAATTTGAGCGTCGATTTTCTGTATTGGTGCGCCATGGTGATTTACATGCTGAGTACGGCACGTGCGAAACGGCCGAGTACGATGTAAACAACACGAGCGCTCGCTCCGCGGCAGGAACACAGCGTGTCCTCACCGCAGCAGTGCCACAGGCCAACCGCCACTCAGCTGCCGGAGGCGGACACAAGAAGAGGTGAGATTGTGGCTCCCTCAACAAAGTCAAACATTCTACGGTGATGGTGTTAACAAACTGGTCTCTCCTTGAGAGAAGAGCGCTCGTCGCCATGGTAACTATGGTGAGAAATAAATATGCAGACATGTAAGAACAAAGATAAAGAATGTTAAGAACGTTTGATTTACTTAAATGCCTTTAAAAGTTTTGACATAAAAAATCTGTAGGCATTACTTTTCAGCATGCCCTCTTAGAATCTTAATTTGCTGAGGTGGATCTCTAGCAATTTTGTTTTTCTCAAAACAAGGAAACAAGACCTGGTAACTAATTACATTCGTAATGATTACATCTGCGTAACTAAAACACCCAACATCTTTGTTAACGTTAGGTATATTCTGATATTTAACTGTTCATACAACTTTTTCACTCATCAGCACCTTCGCTGCCACCTTGTACCTGAAAACAAAACAAAGTATGACGACCTCGTTAACGTAAACTGATTTGATCGATGGTTGGTTCAAATGGCTCTGAGCACTATGGGACTTAACTTCTAAGGTCACAGTCCCCTAGAACTTAGAACTACTTAAACCTAACTAACCTAAGTACATCACACACATCCATGCCCGAGGCAGGATTCTAACCTGCGACCGTAGTGGTCGCGCGGTTCCACACTGTAGCGCCTAGAACCGCTCGGCCACTCCGGCCGGGTCCGCAGCTCGTAGTCGTGCGGTAGCGTTCTCGCTTCCCACGCCCGGGTTCCCGGGTTCGATTCCCGGCGGGGTCAGGGATTTTCTCTGCCTCGTGATGACTGGGTGTTGTGTGATGTCCTTAGGTTAGTTAGGTTTAAGTAGTTCTACGTTCTAGGGGACTGATGACCATGGATGTTAAGTCCCATAGTGCTCAGAGCCATTTGAACCAACCACTTCGGCCGGCTAGTAGCTGATGGTTGGAGCACTAACAACTAAGTTTTCAGATAATCTGCGTAACCAGTTATGCTGGCCACTGATGTGATATGTATAGGGATCGTGTCAACCCCTCCCGCAAGACCAAAAGCCTGAAGATGGCACACTGGAAACGCCGGAACTGGTTGCAACAAAATAAATAAAATAATAAGGACGGCTGCAGGGGTTTTATTTTTTCACAACTGTAAATGATGGCTGGCGGAGGTGGTCACGAATATGTACGGTCGTAAGCAAACGGAGCTCTGGAAAGCCACGTGACACTACCGAGACAGAAGACAGTCGTGTTAGGCGTTTGGCTACGACCCATCGTACTGCAACAACAATTTCACAGCAGCTGGCACCATAGTGACACGACGAACTGTTCGAAATCGGTTGTTTCAAGGACAGCCGTTTGCGATTTCAGTGGCGTCAAACGAGAGCTCATTGGAGGGCTAGGTGGAGTTCTGTTGTATTTTCTGATGAAAGCTGGTTCTGCCTCGGCCCCAGTAACGGTCTTGTGTTGGATAGAAGGAGGCCAGTTGACTTCCTGCAACCAACCTGTCTGCGTGCCAGACACACTGGGACTGCACCCGGAGTTACGGTCTGGGTTGCGCTTTCGTATGACAGCAAGAGCACTCTCGTGCTTACGCCATGCACCCTGACTGCAGGTTTGTATCTCTGTCTGGTGATTCTACCTGCCGTGCTGCCTTTCATGAACAGCATTCCAGGGGGCGTTATCGAACAGGGTAACGTAGACACACCTTTGATGTAACCCAGCACACTCTACAGAACGTCGACATGTTGCCTTCGAATACTAGAGACGTCATCGGTCAACTCCAGCTTCATCCGCAAACAGCATTTACCCTCCCTGTATTAACCGACCAAGTGCAACAGGCACTGACGACGGGCGCCTGTAGAACACAAGCCGGCCGTTGTGGCCGAGTGGTTCTAGGTGCTTCAGTCCGGAACTGCGCTGCTGCTACGGTCGCAGGTTCGAATCCTGCCACGGGCATGGATGTGTGTGACGTCCCTAGGTTAGTTAGGTTTAAGTAGTTCTAAGTCTAGAGGGCTGATGACCTCAGATGTTAAGTCCCATAGTGCTTAGAGCTATTTGAACCATTTGTACAACACAGTGCATGCACGCTTGCATGTTTGCAATCAACGTTAGGTGCCAGCATTTTACATTTGCAAAGGCGCTTACATTAACCTGTGATCTTGGAATGTTAATCACTTAAATATACGAGCTAGACAAATGTAATCCCTAAATTTCATTACTCTACGATAATTATTTTTCGATGTTATGATTTACTTTCCTTCAGTGTACATACAGGGTGTTCCATTCATATCGCTCACCAAAAATCAACGTTTTTAACATCATTGGGTAGTTCTTGTTGAGAGCATAAGTTTTATGTATTCCCACAGATGTAGGAAATACGGGGTAGAGGTTAATTTTTTGAAGTGGAACCGCGTACGTTTTATTCAAGAATACACTCATCCTCTCCAAGAGCTATTCAAAAATGTATCACACTGTACCATTTTATCCACGAAACTTGTAGCTCAAAATGGTTCAAATGGCTCTGAGCACTATGGGACTTAACATCTGAGGTCATCAGTCCCCTAGAACTTAGAACTACTTAAACCTAACTAACCTAAGGACATCACACACATCCATGCCCGAGGCAGGATTCGAACCTACGACCGTAGCGGTCGCGCGGTTCCAGACTGTAGCGCCTAGAACCGCTCGGCCACTCCGGCCGGCGAAACTAGTAGCCATGGAAATGATAAGTGGTACATAAATTCTCTAATTTAAATATCACCTCAGTGTATTTGATTAACTAAATAATTTAACCTCTTAAAATCACGTTTGAACATTTTACAAATTACTAACGAACATTGAATGCAACAATGCTGCAACTATGCAGTAATTAGATCTTGTTATTGTAGAGTACCGTATTACAATCCTTATGACAATGGGGAAGTAACATGACGCTTTGTAGTAGCTTCTACAGTGATAATACCCTACATGAAAAACAGAGCGTTTACATGCTCATAATGATGGCCCTCGGCATTCATACATAGTCACTCTGTGGTTGAAGGACGCCCTACGTCGTGCTACTACTTCCTCTTTGATGGCTGTACAAGCATCAGTAAAGCGATGCTGCATGTCGTCTGGTGTTGTTGGAACATTTTGGTAGACAACATCCATGACTCTTTCCTTCAGAAAAAAAATCCAGCGCTGTACAGCCCGGAGAATCGGGCAGGCGAAATAACTGGCTCCCATGTCAAATCCAGCTGTCAGGGTATTTATGATCCAGAATTCGTCGTGTTCCTAAGGCGTTATGTGAAGGGAAACCATCATGCAATACCACCACCCCCTGATTCAGAGGTACGGCGTCCAAGAGAACGGAAAGAGTGTGTCCTAAAAATCTGGCGTATCGTCTGCCATTTTGGTTGCCATTTACAAAGAAAGGTCCGACAGCAGTATCACCATTAATTCAGTACCAAACAATAACGTTCCATGGCCGTTATGCTCTATCTGTCAGAGCCATGGTGGATTGCTGATGGCCAATAATGCACATTTTCATATTGACAATTCCTTTATTCCTTTCTTGGAGAATGACTCCTAGTCGGTAAAAGGAACATCTGAGAAGAAATTAGGATTCGTCAGAAGTTGTTGCTGAGCATGCTGACAAAACTGAACCTTATTGTTGAAGTCATTTCCACGAAGTTCTTGGTGTAAATGAACAAGACAAGAATGGAATTTGTGACGTTGCAGAACGCGATGTGCACTTGCTTTCGAGAAATCAACTTCATTTTGAATTCGTCGTGTGCTGACTTGAGGATTCACGGCTACGGCAGCGAGCCTAGTGACCTCAGCAGCTTCGTCTGTTTCTTTTTCTACAATGGTTTCGAGTTCTTGCATTTGAACTTCCCGCTTTACGTAGAAGGGAAATGAGACGATCAAACATCCAGCTGGAAGGAGGTGGCTCGTCAGGGAATCGTCTGCAGTGCAGTAGTTGTGCCTGAACGGAATTTCGCCCTCCTACAGCAAATTACAGTACAGGTACGTACAGTAGAGTACAAGACAGACATAATAACATAATAATCACAATGTTCGCTAACAGTACTGAACATAAAAATGCAAGTTACTAGATTATTTCCCTCAACGTACTTTCTCCGTAGATCAGCAGCATTTCTACCTTGTCGTCATGCGTGTGCGTCATACACCGTTACACAACAAAAATTGTAATCTCATTGTGTACTACCGCCATGCAGTTATTAAGTTACTGTGATGCACACCTACACTGATATGCTGTGTACTGTACGCTAAAGCAACAAGAAATCAGGTGTGACGGCGGGGGGAAGAGCGTGGGTGTGAGAAGAGGAGTACCTGTGTTTACAAGAATCGCAAATCATAAACAAAACCCATATCACAATTACAGCACGACGTTGGGTACGTAATGTGTACAATCAAGGCAGTAAACAACTCGCTTTATTCACAATTTGTGTACTCTTTATCATTTGCAAATCTACGTGTTATTGACAAAAATGGTACAGTGTGGTACATTGTTGGATATCTCTTGGATAGGGTATTATTGAATAAAATGTACATGGTTCCATTTAAAAAATTTTACCTCTACCCCAAATCTTCTACAAGTGTGGAGATACATAAAGGGTATGCCCTCAACGAGAGCTACCCAATGATATTAAAAAACACTGGCTGAAACAATTTTTCGTTTAACGCATCAGAAAAAAGTTATTATGGGTAAGCAGGATAAATGGGACACCGTGTATGTGACCTAGGTAATAATGTTGAAAGCCTCGTGATGCTGCTCTCGAATGATGCTGTTGTATATAGAGAAGTTTCAACGCTAAAAAATTGCAACCAAAAAGTTACGAAAAGATTTACAGAGGATTGATACTTGGTGTAGGGACTGGCACTTGGCCCTCAAAACAAATAAATTTAACGTACTGCGCATAAAAAAGCTAGAAAGGCCCCATTACTGTATGATAAAACGATTGCCGAACAATCAAATGGTTCTAATGGCTCTGAGTACTATGGGATTTAACTTCCGAGGTCATCAGTCCCCTAGAACTTAGAACTACTTAAACCTAACTAACCTAAGGAGGACATCACACACATCCATGCCCGAGGCAGGATTCAAACCGGCGACCGTACGGTCGCGCGGTTCCAGACTGCAGCGGCTAGAACCGCTTGGCCACCCCGGCCGGCGCCGAACAATCACTGGATGGTTGTATGGATTTAAAATTGTTGCTTGCTAAACAGCGAAGTCATCGCCGCACTTTCTCAGGATCATGGTAGTGCCATCACGTGTAGTGCCAACAGTCAAGTACAAGGGAGATGGTGTTACGTTATGGAGCTTTTTCTTTTTAGGGTGTGGTCCCCGTATTGCACTTAAGAAAACACAAAATGGAGAAGAATATGAACACATTTTACGGCATTACGTGGTGTGTACATTAATGCAGCTGTTCGGAGTCGATGATTATTTGTACCAACATGACAAAGCACCCTGTTATAAAGCGGCTTCTGTGAGCCAATGGTTTGTAGATAAGAACATTCCTGAAATGGACTGGTGTCCCAGAGTCCTAGCCTGAACCCAATGGAACGTCTTTGGGATGAGATAGACCGTCGACTTTGCTTCACTCCCCAGCGTCCGACATCATTAATGTCTCTCGTTTCGGCACTTGAGCAAGGTGCCTTTCTCCCACAGACATTCAGCCACCATTCACATCCAATTGTATCCACTCGTCCAAGCCACTTTTATTTGCCCCACCCTGTAGATCAAGTTTTGCTTGGGAACCCATGTACGGAGATGTCATCCAACGACGCTGCAGAGTGGCAAAGTTATAGGTACCGGCGCCTCTAAATGTATGTACACACAGGGTAATTCCGTGACGATGTTACAAACTTTCAAGGACAATGGAGACGGGTAAATGTATCAATTTGAGATAAGGATCCCTGGTTCAGAAACTAACGAGTCGAGACTTATGAGAGAAAATCATCTGACAGTGGAATCCATGTACCGATACTATTGTTGCTAAGGATGTGGGGTATGCAACTTTCAGAGAGCAAGACAAGATAAAATTTCCAGTAAACATGGGCTCTGAAACGCTTACCTGAGGAGCTAGTGTGAAACACATCCCCTCTATTGAACAAGTGCTCATAACGTTTTAGATGTGGATTTTAGAGCTCATGTTTTCTAGACTTTTTTCTTGTTTGGGCCATACTACCACATCGACAACCGTAGCTGTACATCTGTTCCACTATCAGAAGTATCAGAACGATTTTCGCTTAAAACCTTATGACCTTAGATGTTAAGTCCCATAGTGCTCAGAGCCATTTGCTCATAACTTTCGACTCGTTCGTTTCTGGTACAGGGACTCTTATCTCAAATTGATACTTTTATTCTTCTTCATCATCCTCGTAAGCCTGTAACGTAATCACGGAATCACCGTGTACACGCTCGTACATATACAGGCGCGCACGTGCCTGTAACTATGACGCTCAGTAGCTTCGTTGGGTGAGTTTCCGGACATGTGTTCCTCTGTAAAACTTGATCAACAGGGTGGGTCAAATGAAAGTGACTCGGACGAGTGGATACGATTGGAAGCGAATTTGTGGCAGCATTAACTGAGGAGGAAAAGACCTGCAGGTACTTCAAACAGGATGGAGCAACTGCCCATACAATCGGCCGATCATGGAGCACATTTACATAATCTTCACGGCTGACAAACGTTTTAGCAAAGGTCATTCTGATCGCAGTCCTAGCTGGCTACCCAGGTCACCTGAACTGCCAGTGTACGATTACTTCGTGTGGCAGCCCTAAAGTCTGAGGTGCATCGCAACAACCCCCTTAGCCTTCTAGAACTACAGCAGAACATTTCGGATGAGACTGCAGCAATTTCAGCAGTCTAGCTTTGATACGGCTTAATCAACTTGCTGACCATGGCCCAGAAGTGTCAATAGATGAATGATGGTACTTTCAACATCTGCTATAGTCAGATTAGTATTGTATTTACTTTCCCCTGCTGTGTTTCTTTGTACCCCGGAACTATGACATTCGGGCCACTTTGATTTGCCCCTCGACAACCTCTAGAAATGTATAACATGAATCGTGAAATACCCTGTATTGTACAGCGTGTGCATTGTATATGACTGTAATTTCATTGTCATGGTCACCACTTTAAGCTCTATATGTAGCTTCCTGTAGTTACAATGTAATCGTGCGCAGAGACATCTACATCTACATCTACATTTATACTCCGCAAGCCACCCAACGGTGTGTGGCGGAGGGCACTTTACGTGCCTCTGTCATTACCTCCCTTTTCTGTTCCAGTCGCGTATGGTTCGCGGGAAGAACGACTGTCTGAAAATCTCCGTGCGCGCTCGAATCTCTCTAATTTTACATTCGTGATCTCCTCGGGAAGTATAAGTAAGGGGAAGCAATATATTCAATACCTCATCCAGAAACGCACCCTCTAGAAACCTGGTGAGCATGCTACACCGCGATGCAGAGCGCCTCTCTTGCAGAGTCTGCCACTTGAGTTTGCTAAACATCTCCGTAACGCTATCACGGTTGACAAATAACCCTGTGACAATGGTGCAGATGTTGGATAAGCTGGCTTCATTGTGAATATGTCTCGCAATTTTATCATCACAAACACTGCAATCATGTGTGATCTTAGTGGGCTATGACTCGATAGTGTCCGTGATTAGTTGTGTGTCTCACTACCTGATACACGCCAGAAGTAGCAGCGTGGTCGACACAGTATTCACAGTCATTTGGTTAAAGATAGAATCTGTTCTAAGCACCAGACACAAATTTTCGATGTTCTTCTATCCAATTGCGACTTTCGTCACACCTGCAGATGCGATCAGCCTGGTGTTTACGTGCAGGGGGATGGTGGAATGGCAACCTTGCTCGTAGCCATACGTGAAGGAAATTGTTGCTGATCGTCGTAGCTCTGGGTGAAACATTGGTCTTGCTTTGTGAAGTGTTCTCCATGCTTGCAGTAATAGCTGTCAGTCCTATGCAGCGTCTCAAGCGTGGCTACTGCCCGGAAGTAGGACGATGAGCACACGTACTTTCATTGGCTACCGGAACCAACAATGACACACTGCGGACACTTCACACCCAACGTGAAGGCAGTTATTCTGAAGGACTGACCAGCATAACAATGGCCCACAATATAATCTCGGTAAACGCTGTTACTTGTTTGAAATTGCTTCCTGGGATGTTTACTGACCTAGTACGATGTTCGAAACAAACTACCATTTTGCCTAGTGGAACTCAATTGCTATTGCTCTGGTATTCCCGTGAATTTTGAGTGGTTACGCTCATTGTCTCATATCAATGCCCCAAACACTATAAGGTGTCTACGCCACTTCTATAGTTATTATCATTTTTCATTTCCCACTAGCCACGCCGGCCGCGGTGGTCTAGCGGTTCTGGCGCTGCAGTCCGGAACCGCGGGACTGCTACAGTCGCAGGTTTGAATCCTGCCTCGGGCATGGGTGTGTGTGATGTCCTTAGGTTAGTTAGGTTTAAGTAGTTCTACGTTCTAGGGGACTTATGACCTAAGATGTTGAGTCCCATAGTGCTCAGAGCCATTTTGAGCCACTAGCCACTTCATGGAATACAAACTTCAGTCCCCATCAACAACAATGCTGCCGAACTAGTACCTATACGATTACTAACGTCAAATAGACATAAAAGTCACGTCGAATATGTCTATTAGGATTTCTCCCCTCTTTTTCTCAGAATTTTGTGGATCATCATTACAATTCATCAGTGCTTGATTTCAGATTCGAAGTTCCGAAGTCATCTGGAAAAATTGTTGTTCAGCATCGCCGTTCTGCAAGCATCAGTAAGTTTACTCTTTACGTTCTCCTTCGTACCTGATGTTCATTTATTGAGATCAACTTCTACCTTCTCAGAGTTCACAAGTCAGACTGATAAATTAGTGGGAGATTCTGATATTCGAGTCCTATGCTCACAGCACAGTAAGTGTTTAAGAATTTGTCTCCTGCAATTTTTTTTAAGGATGTAGCTGGTGAGTGGACAGTGTTCCAGTAGCCTCTACGTGAGGTACCAAGTCTCTTGATTGCCGCTCCTCTACAATTCGACATGATCGCTATCCATATTACCTGCACCGATGGCAGTCTAAAGTGTCACGTCAAGAATGCCTTGACAGAACGGTAACACATTGATTTCCATGCCCGTGGGGCATACCGTTGGTACTGGTGCGGAGCTTCCCAAATTTTCGAAGAGAACTACACGTGTATACTGGGTGGTCCATTGATCATGACTGGGCCAAATATCTCACGAAATAAGCGTCAAACGAAAAAACTACAAAGAACGAAACTTGTCTAGCTTGAAGAGGGAAACCAGATGGCGCTATGGTTGGCCCGCTAGATGGCCCTGCCATAGGTCAAGAACCCCCATTTTTTATTACATATTCGTGTAGTATGTAAAGAAATATGGATGTCTAGTTGGACCACTTTTTTCGCTTTGTGATAGATGGCGCTGTAATAGTCACAAACATATGGCTCACAATTTTATACGAACAGTTTGTAACAGGTAGGTTTTTTTAAATTAAAATACAGAACGTAGGTACGTTTGAACATTTTATTTCGGTTGTTCCAATGTGATACATGTACCTTTGTGAACTTATCATTTCTGAGAACGCATGCTGTTACAGCGTGATTACCTGTAAATACAGCATTAATGCAATAAATGCTCAACATGATGTCCGTCAAGCTCAATGCATTTGGCAATACGAGTAACGACATTCCTCTCAACAGCGAGTAGTTCGCCTTCCGTTATGTTCGCACATGCATTGACAATGCGCTGACGTATGTTGTCAGGCGTTGTCGCTGGATCACGATAGCAAATATCCTTCAACTTTCCCCACAGAAAGAAATCCGGGAACGTCAGATCCGGTGAACGTGCGGGCCATGGTTATGGTGTTTCGACGACCAATCCACCTGTCATGAAATATGCTATTCAATACCGCTTCAACCGCACGCGAGCTATGTGCTGGACATCCTTCATGTTGGAAGTACATCGCCATTCTGTCATGCAGTGAAACATCTTGTAGTAACATCGGAGAACATTACGTAGGGAATCAGCATACATTGCACCATTTAGATTGCCATCGATAAAACGGGGGCCAATTATCCTTCCTCCCATAATTCCGCACCATACATTAACCCTCCAAGGTCGCTGATGTTCCACTTGTCGCAGCCATCGTGGATTTTCCGTTACCCAATAGTGCATATTATGCCGGTTTTCGTTACCGCTGTTGGTGAATGACGCTTCGTCGCTAAATCTGTAATCGTCCCGTAATTTCTCTTGTGCACAGTAGCAGAACTGTACACGACGTTCAAAGTCGCCGCCATGCAATTCCTGGTGCATAGAAATATGGTACGGGTGCAATCGATGTTGATGTAGCGTTCTCAACACCGACGTTTTTGAGATTCCCGATTCTCGCGCAATTTGTCTGCTACTGATGTGCGGATTAGCCGCGACAGTAGCTAAAGCACCCACTTGGGCATCACATTTGTTGCAGGTCGCGGTTGACGTGTCACATGTGGCTGAACACTTCCTGTTTCCTTCAAAAACGTAACTATCCGGCGAACTGTCCGGACACTTGGATGATGTCGTCCAAGGATACCGAGCAGCATTCATAGCACACGTCCGATGGGCATTTTGATCACAATAGCCATACATCAACACGATACTGACCTTTTCCGCAATTGGTAAACGGTCCATTTTAACACGGTTAATGTATCACAAAGCAAACACCGTCCGCACTGGCGGAATGTTATGATACCACGTACTTATACGTTTGTGACTATTACAGCGCCATCTATCACAAAGCGAAAAATGTGGTCCAACTAAAACATTCATATTTCTCTACGTACTATACGGAGATGTAATAGAAAATGGGGGTTCCTATTCAAAAAACGCAGTTGATATCCGTTTGATCTATGACAGCGACATCTAGCGGGCCAACCAAAGCGCCATCTGGTTTCCCCCTCCAAGCTAGACGAGTTTCGTTCTTTGTTGTTTTTTCGTTTGATGCTTATTTCGTGAGATATTTGGCCCGGTCACTATCAATGGACCACACTGTATATACACACTCCTGGAAATGGAAAAAAGAACACATTGACACCGGTGTGTCAGACCCACCATACTTGCTCCGGACACTGCGAGAGGGCTGTACAAGCAATGATCACACGCACGGCACAGCGGACACACCAGGAACCGCGGTGTTGGCCGTCGAATGGCGCTAGCTGCGCAGCATTTGTGCACCGCCGCCGTCAGTGTCAGCCAGTTTGCCGTGGCATACGGAGCTCCATCGCAGTCTTTAACACTGGTAGCATGCCGCGACAGCGTGGACGTGAACCGTATGTGCAGTTGACGGACTTTGAGCGAGGGCGTATAGTGGGCATGCGGGAGGCCGGGTGGACGTACCGCCGAATTGCTCAACACGTGGGGCGTGAGGTCTCCACAGTACATCGGTGTTGTCGCCAGTGGTCGGCGGAAGGTGCACGTGCCCGTCGACCTGGGACCGGACCGCAGCGACGCACGGATGCACGCCAAGACCGTAGGATCCTACGCAGTGCCGTAGGGGACCGCACCGCCACTTCCCAGCAAATTAGGGACACTGTTGCTCCTGGGGTATCGGCGAGGACCATTCGCAACCGTCTCCATGAAGCTGGGCTACGGTCCCGCACACCGTTAGGCCGTCTTCCGCTCACGCCCCAACATCGTGCAGCCCGCCTCCAGTGGTGTCGCGACAGGCGTGAATGGAGAGATGAATGGAGACGTGTCGTCTTCAGCGATGAGAGTCGCTTCTGCCTTGGTGCCAATGATGGTCGTACGCGTGTTTGGCGCCGTGCAGGTGCGCCACAATCAGGACTGCATACGACCGAGGCACACAGGGCCAACACCCGGCATCATGGTGTGGGGAGCGATCTCCTACACTGGCCGTACACCACTGGTGACCGTCGAGGGGACACTGAATAGTGCACGGTACATCCAAACCGTCATCGAACCCATCGTTCTACCATTCCTAGACCGGCAAGGGAACTTGCTGTTCCAACAGTACAATGCACGTCCGCATGTATCCCGTGCCACCCAACGTGCTCTAGAAGGTGTAAGTCAACTACCCTGGCCAGCAAGATCTCCGGATCTGTCCCCCATTGAGCATGTTTGGGACTGGATGAAGCGTCGTCTCACGCGGTCTGCACGTCCAGCACGAACGCTGGTCCAACTGAGGCGCCAGGTGGAAATGGCATGGCAAGCCGTTCCACAGGACTACATCCAGCATCTCTACGATCGTCTCCATGGGAGAATAGCAGCCTGCATTGCTGCGAAAGGTGGATATACACTGTACTAGTGCCGACATTGTGCATGCTCTGTTGCCTGTGTCTATGTGCCTGTGGTTCTGTCAGTGTGATCATGTGATGTATCTGACCCCAGGAATGTGTCAATAAAGTTTCCCCTTCCTGGGACAATGAATTCACGGTGTTCTTATTTCAATTTCCAGGAGTGTATATTACTTATAACCAGATCTTCGGAAAATAGAATGGAAAACATTAAAATCAAATTACAAATGCGGATTTTAAAAATCATATCTCTTCTACTAGGTGAAGTATACATTAAAATAAATTATGGTCTGTACCCATGGATCAGCATATGGTACGTGTAACGTACACTGAAGAGCCAAAGAAACCGGTACACCTGCCTAATGTCGTTTAGGGCCCCCGCGAGAACGCAGAAGAGCCGCAACACGACTTGGCATGGGTTCGACTAATGTCTGAAGTAGTGCTGGAAGGAACCAACACCATGAATCCTGCAGGGCCGTCCATAAATCCGTAGGAGTACGAGGGGTGGAGATGTCTTCTGAAAAGCACGTTGCAAGGTATGCCAGATGTGCTCAATAATATTCATGTCTGGGGAGTTTCGTGGCCAGTGGAAGCGTTTAAATTCAAAAGAGTGTTCCTGGAGCCACTCTGTTTCAATTCTGGACGTGTGGAGTGGCGGGCTGTCCTGCTGGAATTTCCCAAGCCCGTCGGAATCGGCAATGGACATCAATGGATGCAGGTGATCAGGCACGATTCTTACATACGTGTCTCCTGTCAGAGACGGGCCCCACATCACTCCAAGTGCAAACGCCCCACACCATTACAGAGTCTCCACCAGCTTGAACAGTCCCCTGCTGACATGCAGGGTCCATGGATTCATGAGGTTGTCTCCATACCCGTACACGTCCATCCGCTCGATATAATTTGGGACTAGACTCGTCCGACCAGACAACATGTTCCCAGTCATCAACAGTCCAATGCCTGTGCTGATGGGCCCAGGCGAGTAGTAAAGCTTCGTGTCGTGCAGCCATCAAGGGTACACGAGTGCGCCTTCGGCTTCGAAAGCCCATATCGATGATGTTTCGTTGAATGGTTCGCACGCTGACACTTGTTGATGGCCCAGCATTGAAATCTGCAGCAATTTGTTGAAGGGTTGCACTTCTGTCACGTTGAACGATTCTTTCTCTTCCATCATCGTTGCTCCCGTTCTTGCACGATCTTTTCCGGCTGCAGCGATGTCAATGTTTTTCCGTGTTCCTGATATTCACGGTACACTCATAAAATGGCCGGATGGGAAAAATCCCCATTTCATCGCGACCTCGGAGATGCTGTGTCCCATAGCTCGTGCGCCGACTATAACGCCACATTCAGAATTGCTTAAATCTTGATGACCTGCCATTGTAGCAGCAGTAACAACTGCGCTAGACACCTGTTGTATTATACAGAGTGTTACAAAAAGGTACGGCCAAACTTTCAGGAAACATTCCTCACACACAAAGAAAGAAAATATGTTATGTGGACATGTGCCCGGAAACGCTTACTTTCCATGTTAGAGCTCATTTTATTACTTCTCTTCAAATCACATTAATCATGGAATGGAAACACACAGCAACAGAACGTACCAGCGTGACTTCAAAGCCTTTGTTACAGGAAATGTTCAAAATGTCCTCCGTTAGCGATGATACATGCATCCACCCTCCGTCGCATGGAATCCCTGACGCGCTGATACAGCCCTGGAGAATGGCGTATTGTATCACAGCCGTCCACAATACGAGCACGAAGAGCCTCTACATTTGGTACTGGGGTTGCGTAGACAAGAGCTTTCAAATGCCCCCATAAATGAAAGTCAAGAGGGTTGAGGTCAGGAGAGCGTGGAGGCCATGGAATTGGTCCGCCTCTACCAATCCATCGGTCACCGAATCTGTTGTTGAGAAGCGTACGAACACTTCGACTGAAATGTGCAGGAGCTCCATCATGCATGAACCACATGCTGTGTCGTACTTGTAAAGGCACATGTTCTAGCAGTACAGGTAAAGTGTCCCGTATGAAATCGTGATAACGTGCTCCATTGAGCTTAGGTGGAAGAACATGGGGCCCAGTCAAGATGCTACGTACTGATGTGCTTGATGCTAGTACTGTAGAGCTATGAGTCGCATGTCAACACAAGCGCCGAAATCAACATTACCTTCCTTCAATTGGGCCAACTGGCGATGAATCGAGGAAGTACAGTACATACTGACGAAACTAAAATGAGCTCTAACATGGAAATTAAGCGTTTCCGGACACATGTCCACATAACATCTTTTCTTTATTTATGTGTGAGGAATGTTTCCTGAAAGTTTGGCCGTACCTTTTTGTAACACCCTGTATAATCGTTGCCGACCGCAGCGCCGCATTCTGCCAGTTTACATATCTCTGTATTTGAATGTACATGCCTATACCAGTTTCTGTGGCGTTTCAGTGTACATAAGATGCATAGTCATTTTAACAAAAAGGCCACTTTACATGTATACAGGGTGAACCAGAACTCCACCACAAAATTTCACAGGTCGTCCCGGGTACAAGGGACCGGTGGTCTCCAGTACTTCGTTACAGAGTATTTACATTTTGTTTATTGTAAAATTTGTAAATTTGTGGTAAGATATTATAGGACCAAACTGCTTAGGTCATGGACAACACACACACCCCTGCCCGAAGGAGGACTCGAACCTCCGACTGGTGGAGCCGCGCGGACCGTGCAAGACGCCTGAGACCGCGTGGCTACCCCGCGCGGCTGCTTGTTTGATGTCTTAAACCTGTGGTCCGGTATTGGATTGAAAATATCTGCACGACAGCGAAATAGTCGACGGTATGTGCTGCGTGTCTTGCGTGGAAACGAACTTGTTTCATTCGGTCAGTTCCATTCTCTCAAGGTACTTGCTGTTGACAACAGTAAGGCCTACTTTACTCTTAGTCCACTAGCTCACATTCAGTAGAGATCGGTCCCGTCTCGGCTTGGTTTTTGTGAAAGTTTTGTTGCACATTAACAGTGATACACCGGTTTAGTGATCAAAAATCGGCATCCCGCAAGAAACTTGAATATTTGGTCGATGGAGTTCTTCTTGTGTAAGTGAAATGAATTGAACCTAGCTTCTTCTAACAATCCTATTGCTGTGTGTTCGCGACCTCTGTAGTGACAAAACATGAAAACAATTTCTCTATATAACAATAATTCTACAATTATCCCCACAGTACGCAAATCGCTGTGAGAGGTATGGCGGACGGTACTTCTCATTGCACCAGCTATTAAGATTAGTTATCGTTCCATTCGCGTATGGGGCCCGAGAAGAATGCTTAAACGCGTCATTGGGCGCTGTAATTAGTCTAAACTGTCCTCACTATCCTAGGGCACCGATACTTGGTGGTTGCAGTATATTCCTGGATTCATCATTTAAAGCTGATACTTGGAATTTGTTAAGGAGGCTTCCTTCGGGTAGTTTGCTTCCATCTTTAAGCATCTGTCAGTTCAGTTTTATCAGCATCTGCGTGACTTTTCCACTAGTCAAGTAAACCTTTGATCATTAGTGCTGCCTTTCTGTTTTTCGTTGAATGTCCCCTGTTCGTGCTATTTAATAGGGATCCCATACACTTGAGCAAATTCGACAATGGGTCGCACGGGTATTTTGTATACGGTATCCTTTGTAGACCGATTGCATTTCCAATGAACCAGTCTGCCTCCTGCTTTACCTAAGATTTAGCCTTATACGGTATCCTTTGTAGACTGATTGCATTTCCAATGAACCAAAGTCTGCCTCCTGCTTTACCTAAGATTTAGCCTATGTGATCGTTCCATTTTATATTCCTACAAGGTATTACACCCAGGTATCTGTACGAATTGACTCCAACTGTGACCCGTTGATACTGTAGCCATATGACAGCACGTTTTCATTTTGAAAAGTACATAATTTTATATTTCTAAACATTTCAATCAAGTTGTCAATCTTGTCACCACTTTGAAATCTAATCAAGATCTAACTGAGTATTCGTGTAGTTTCTTCCGACAGTACCTCGTTATAGATAACTACATCATCTGCGAAAAGTCTGAGGTTACTAAAAGATTGTCTACAAGGTCGTTACTACACAACATTAACAGCAGGTGTCCCAACACACTTACCTGGAGTACAGTCGAAGGTATTTATACATCTGTTGATGACTCTCCACCCAAGATAACTTGCTGTGTACTCCCTACCAAAAAATCCTCAATCGAGCAGTAAGTTTCGCTTGATACCCCATACGATCATAATTTTGATAGTAAACGTAGATTGCATACTGAGTCAAACGCTTTATGGAAATCTAGAAATACTGCTTATACGTGACTACCTCGGTACACGGCTTTCAAAGTGTAATGTGAGTAAACTGAGAGTTAGGTTTCACATAGTCGATGTTTCCGGACTCCATGCTGTTTGGCATGGATGAGATACCTCATTACGTTTGAGCTCAGAATACGTTCTAAGATTACACAAAAAATGTATCTTAAGGTAGCTGGACGTTAGTTTTATGTTCCGCTTCTGATACGCTTCTTGTAAATGGGTGTTATCTTCGTTTTCCTTCAACCAGTGAGCACCGTTTTTTGTTCAAGGAATGTGTGGTAGATTACGTTAAAAATGGGGCTCACTCAGAGGGAAATGTGGTAAAGAATCTGATAGGGATTCCATCGGGTGCTAAAACTCTGTTGCTCAACATCACATACATTAATATCTGTATCACTCCTCTTTGCAGTGGCGAGAGAATTACGTATGAGAAGTACACCTGGATAATTCTGCATATCATTATCGTTATTTCAAGGTAGAAGATGTGTTATGATAAAGTTGTGTATTACTTTAAAAGAACATATTATTCGTCACAACTTAGGTAACACCATAATTTAGGTAACAAAAGGACAAAATTTTCTTTAGGTAAAGAAGCATAAAGATTTTTCATATTAGGACACAATATGAGTGGTAATGTTACCGATGCAGTACCACTAAAATCGTATTACTACGTATGGTTTTCCGAAATTCCTTCACCAAAAACTACGAAGTAAATGTTCCAGAATGTAACTCAAAATCTGCTGCCACCTTGAGTAGCTTAAAAGTAGGTACCTTCGTGTAGTGAAACAACTCTAATCACTTAATAAATGCAAGTCTTCCTCTCAAGATCGTATACCAATTAGATTTCTTTCGAAGTATCCTGATGTAATACTCCAAACTTAGCAAACATATATAAACGCTCGCTCAACGAAATATCCGTACCTAAAGACTGAAAATTTGCACACGTCACGCCAATATTCAACAAAAGGAAATATGAGTTAGCCGCCGATTACAGTTCCGTTCCACTGACGTCAGTTTTTCAGTAGGGTTTTGGAACATATACTGTGTTCCAACATTGCGAATTACTTCCAAGAAAACGATCTATTGACACATAGTGAACACGGATTTAAAACAATTGTTCTTGTGAAACACAACTAGCTCTTTACTATCAGGAAGTAATGATTGCTATCGACAGAAGATCTCAAATTTATTCCACATTTCTAGAGTTCACGGAGGCTTTAGATACAGGCCTCATAAGTGGCTTCTAATCAAATTACGTGCCTCTGGAGTATCATTTGTGTGACTGGATCCGTGATTTCTTGTCAGAAAGGTTACCGTTAGTGGTAACTGACAGAGAAACATTTAGTAAAACGGAAACAATATCTGGCGCTCCCCAACAACTCTTACAGTGCATCTACTGTTTTTAATCCATGTAAATTATTTCGGAGATAATCTGAGTAGCCTTCTTATATCGTTTGCAGATGATCCTGTCATTTACCGTCTTGTAAACTGATCAGAATATCAAAACCAATTACAAAATGTTTTAGAGAAAATACCTGTATTGTGCGAAATGTGGCAGTTGTGAACCTAAATAATAAAAAAATTGCCATCAACATTAGTACTAAAAAGAATCGTTTAAATTTCTGTTACACGATAGATCACACAAATATAAAGGCAACAACTTTAGTAGGAACAATCACACAGATAATGTTGTGGGGAGGTGAACCAAAGACTGCGTTTTATTGGCAGAACACTTAAAAGAGGGGCTGATACCTAAAACGACTGCCTATACCACACTTTTCTGCCCTCTGCTAGAGTACTGCTATGTGGTATGGGATCCTTACCAGATCGGACTGATGAAGAACACCGAAAAAGTTCGAAGAAGGATAGCTCCTTTTGAATTATCGCGAAATTGTGGAGAGAGTATCAAGGATTTGGTACGCGCTTTGAAATGGAAATTGTCAAACCAAAGGCGTTCTTCATTGCTACGAGACCTTGTCACGAAATTTCGATCTCCAACTATGTCCTCCAGTTGCGAAAATATTTTTGAAACGCCCTACTAAACCCGCAGGACAAGACAGGTAGTTGGAATTGTGGAAAGGGGCCAAAATGAACGGCTGTCAGTTACACTCGAACACATACAACTTTATTTATTTGACCGAACATTTAAGTACAAATTCTTGAACTTAGTTATCGGCTGAATACGCCACATTATCTTATACCTTAAGGGCACAACCACTTAAAAAAACGGCTAAAAGCCATTAACTCAGAATTCAGACGATAAAAAGAATATTATAAGGCAGAAGGCCTCACGTTAAGTAAGTTCTATAATTTGGCTGAAGGCCCAAAAATCTAACACTTGAAAAGCAACAACCTTAATTTAAAGACGGCTGAAGGCCGATGATTTAAGACTCAAGGTAAAATTAAATTAAAAAAACACAAGGAAGAAAGCCTTATCTCCAATTAGGCTGAAGACCCCAAACAATCTGATGCTCGAAAGACCAAAACCGACTGTAGGCCCCATGACTTAAAACTTAAGGTAAAATAAATTTAAATAACAAAGCCTTATCTTAAATTAGGCTGAAGGCCCAAACAATCTAACACTTGATAAGCAAGGAATTTTAATTTTAAAACGGCTGAAGGCCCATGACTTAAAACACAACTAAAATCATTTTTAGTAGGCAGAAGGCCCAAAGTTTTATCTTTAAATAATATTTTAAATCAGGCTGAAGGCCCAAACAATCTAACACTTAAAAAGCAAGGAACTTAATTTTAAAGTGGCTGAAGGCTCATGACTTAAAACACCACTAAAAACAATTCAACTTTAATTCAAGACCATCGGCTATGAGCCATACAAATACACACAAAAGAAAATGAGAAAAGACAGTGCAGCTAACGGCGATCAGAAGTTTCGGGGCTCAGCCAGCACTTGAAATACTAACGTTCACTTAGGTGAGACAGGTAGTCGGCCCAACCATTCTCGATCCGATGACAACCCAACCAACAGACAATCAACAGACCCACCGACAAGGTAACTTGCGTTCCACTCAACCAGCACGCAACCAGGAGTTCAATGCAAACGTAAAAGGCATGGACGCCCACAACCAAGCATACATTAAGCTGTCGAACTACACACCGTTCTGGACAGCGACAACACAGTGTGGAAAGGACACTGCCTAAATTTACGTCAACGGCCAGGGCAGGTAAGTGGAACGTTAACGGCCACGAGGCAGAAAATTCCGCTGGTGCACTTCAATAGCAAATAACCAAATACAGTTAGACTCCACTGGACGGTGGCTAAACCTTTGCCAACTCGAGCACACACGTTGTTGCTCGCGGGAGTATCCCAACAGCTAACAACGAGAACCAAACAGCACGATGTGAACAGTCTTGACTTGTTGGTAAATTAAATCCAAACTCAACTTTCGTGTCCAGGGTCGGTGAGCCACGGACATCGTAGCAAGGGAAACAGCCCCACACACTCCGACACTGCGTAGAGACCGCCAGCAGGCTCGGCCAAACAACGCCCCGTGGATATTTCCTCGCTGCTCCACGCCAACCGACTGACTCCCACACATCAGCACGGAGACAGCACTAAAATAACTGAACAGTCGACATCACAAGCTACACACAGTTTCACAAGACGACCGACCGACGACCAACCAAGGTGGTCCGCACTCAAGTGATATGAATCGGCACCCGTCGGGCGAGTCACGGCTGTCCAGACCTCACTGCCGCCACGCCCCGCCTAAGTCGAACACTGCCAGGTCCGAACTTCACTGCTAGCGCCTCCCAACTCACTGGCAGATCCGAACTAACTCGAACACACGACAACCGGGACTGAAGTGTTTGTTCTTGTCGCTCGCTGTGAGACAGTGGAACAGTAGAGAAATACGAGTGTCTGGCGTTGTCGAAGTTTCATCCTCTACTGCTGGTGGTGGGCTGGAGCCGGGCTCGCGGCCGCAGACTATATGTGCTACGTCCAAGAGCTGCTCCTCGGTTATTTCAGGTGCGGTTGTCCTCTTGCTACCTGCAACGGTCGTTCGCTGTAGCACAGGAAGCTAGGAACCGTTTACCTTGAGGCTTTCTTCTTTCTTGTTGAATCCACCCCTGTGTTTGTTTATTTCTACAGCGCCTCTAAACCAGCGGGTGCGATAGCTCTTCTCTACAGCCAGAACTTCCCTGTCGGCGAATTTTACCACGTGGTCGGTCTCACACAGCGCGTTCTCTCCCACGACCGAATTCTCCGCCTGAGCGAACCTGCAATGTCGCTTATGTTCTGTGATCCTGTTGTTGATTGATCACAGAGCATGTGAGACACAAGAAGGAAAAGTAGGGTACGAAGTTGAAAACAAGAAGATCCAGTGCAACACGCGTATATGAGAGGGAATATCGAAGAACGTTATGAAGACAATTGCTCTTCTGCCGGCAGGAAGACATTCTACATCTACATCTGTATTCCGCAAGCCACCTGACGGTGTGTGGCGGAGGGTACCTTGGGTACCTCTATCGGTACTCCCTTCTATTTCAGTCTCGTGTTGTTCGTGGAAAGAAAGATTGTCGGTATGCCTCCGTGTGGGCTCTGATGTCTGATTTTATCCTCATTGTCTCTTCGTGAGATATACGTATGAGGCAGCAATATACTGCTTGACTCCTCGGTGAAGGTATGTTCTCGAAACTTCAACAAAAGACCGTACCGAGTTACTGAGCGTCTCTCCTGCAGAGTCTTCCACTGGAGTTCATTTATCATCCCCGTAACGCTTTCGCGATTACTAAATGATCCTGTAACGAAGCGCGCTGCTCTCCGTTGGATCTTCTCTATCTCTCCTATCAACCGTATCTGGTACGGATACCAGACTGGTGAGCAATATTCAAGCAGTGGGCGAACAAGTGTACTGTAACCTACTTCCTTTGTTTTCGGATTGCATTTCCTTAGGATTCTTCCAATTAATCTCAACCTGGCATTTGCTTTACCGACGATCAACTTTATATGACCATTTCATTTTAAATCACTCCTGCCCGCATCTCGTGGTCGTGCGGTCGCGTTCTCGCTTCCCACGCTCGGGTTCCCGGGTTCGATTCCCGGCGGGGTCAGGGATTTTCTCTGCCTCGTGATGGCTGGGTGTTGTGTGCTGTCCTTAGGTTAGTTAGGTTTAAGTAGTTCTAAGTTCTAGGGGACTGATGACCATAGATGTTAAGTCCCATAGTGCTCAGAGCCATTGGAACCATTTTTTTTTAAAATCACTCCTAATGCATACACCCAGATAATTTATAGAATTAACTGCTTCCAGTTCCTGACCTGCTATATTGTAGCTAAATGATAAAGCACAGCACATTACACTTGTCTACTTTGAGATTCAATTGCCATTCCCTGCAACACGCGTCTATTCGTTCCAGATCCTCCTCCATTTCAGTACAATTTTCCATTGTTACAACCTCTCGATATACCACAGCACTATCCGCAAAAAGTCTCAGTCAACTTCCGATGTTATCCACAAGCTCATTTATTTATACTGTGAATAGCAACAGTCCTACGACACTCCCCTGCGGCACACCTGAAATCACTGTTACTTCGGAAGACTTCTCTCCATTGAGAATGACATACTGCGTGCTGTTATCTAGGAACTGTTCAATCCAATCACACAATTGGTCTGATAGCCCATATGCTCTTACTTTGTTAATTAAACGACTGTGGGGAACTGTATCAAACGCCTTGCGGAAGTAAAGAAACACGGCATCTACCTGGGAACCCCCTGAGTCTCGTGGACGAATAGCACGAGCTGTGTTTCATACGATCGTCTTTTTAGAAACCCATGCTGATTCCTACAGAGTAGATTTCTAGTCTCCAGAAAAGTCATTATACTCTAACATAAAATGTGTTCCAGAATTCTACAAGTAATCGACGTTAGAGATATGGGTCTATAGTTCTGCACATTTGTTCAACGTCCCTTCTTGAAAACAGGGATGTCCTGTACCCTTTTCAATCTTTTGGAACGCTACGCTCTTCTAGAGACCTACGGTACACCGCTGCAAGAAGGGGGGCAAGTTCCTGTATCCCATCAGGTCCAGCGGCCTTTCCTCTTTTGAGCGATTTTAATTGTTTTTCTAGCCCTCTGTCATCTATTTCGATATCTACCATTTTGTCATCTGTGCGACAATCTAGAGAAGGAACTGCAGTGCAGTCTTCCTCTGTGGAACAGAGTGTTTACATTGTTCATTTGCATGGCGGCTTCGCCGGACGATGTGGCCGAGCCGTTCTAGGCGCTTCAGTCTGGAACCGCGCGACCGCTACGGTCGCAGGTTCGAATCCTGCCTCGGGCATGCATGTGTATGATGTTTTTAGGTTAGTTAGGTTTAAGTAGTTCTAAGTTCTAGGGGACTGATGACCTCAGATGTTAAGTCCCATAGTGCTCAGAGCCGTTTGAGCCATTTTGAAGCATGGCGGCTTCGACGCGGTTCAGACAGGGCCGCGCAAAGCACCATGCGGGAGTAGTGAGCGCGTGAGCGGGGGGTTCGGGTCTCAGGTAGGTTGTAAGAAGTGAGCAGGTTGTTTCCAGTACGGTGGGTACAAATTTCACAGATTTTTGGTTGGATGCAAATTTCACTGGGTACAGTTTTCGTGCGTCAAACTTCTGACATTTCTTTATGTCGATCGAACGAGCAGGTGCTTGCCGGCCGTGGCAGCAGACAGCTCGGCACTGGACTACTCGCGGCCGCGGCGACCGACCGCCGTCCTCCGGCCCCGCGCCATCCAGCTGCAGCCGGCTCCAGCTTCTCGCCGCCAGTGCCTGACTCTTCTGGAATAAGCGGCGAGCAGCCACGCCCCGCGGCGCGCCATTGTCCGCACAAGTCCCGTCCCTCTTCACGGCGGATGCTCGGCGCAGCTTCTCAAAATCCGCTGCTTAAGACCGGCCACAAACCGCAAAAAACGCCGCCCGCCGAACTCGCTTACCGCATGGAAGAGTGACCGCTCGCCTTTCTCGTCACCATTGTTTGTGGACTTGTGCGGTGTGGTGTGCATCTGATCTCTCCCCCTTACCTTCTGCCGTCCACTTTTTTCTTCCCTTCAAACCACAAAGAACCAGAATGTACCGAGTGATCAAAAAGTCACTATAAATTTGAAAACTTAATAAACCACGGAATAATGTAGATAGAAAGGTAAAAATTGACACACATGCTTGGAATGACATGGGTTTTATTAGAACCAAAAAAAAAGTTCACAAGATGTCCTACAGATGGCGCTGGACAGCAAAACGTCAGTGACTCCGCATGACAATCGTGTATAAAAGGACCTGTAATGAGAGAGAGAATCCCCTCACGCGGATCCTGTACGACCTCATTCCGTTCCCCCACCTCCTCCTTTTCCTTGGACGGATATCGATACTCTACACCTCCCGTAAACTCGATGCTTCTCACCGACTGGTCTCTCCCATCCTCTCCCTCCCCCGTCCACTGCCTCACCTGTATTTCCACGTCCCACCTGCTCTTCATCTCTCCACTCTCCATACCCTCTCCAAAGGTGGCTTCCGCCAGCTCCCCCTCCCTGATGATGCACTCCTCCCCTCCATCTACCCCTCCTACCAACTTTGATCCTCCCTCCCTCTTCCTGTGTTTGTTCCTATGGCCGGTATTACACTATCAAATTTCTTTGTCAAATATCTTTGTCCAAAACCTTTGTCAAAGATATTTGATGGGGTAATAGGAACTTTGTCAAATGTCGTCCAATATTTGATCAAATCTAGGGCCTCGCTGTAGATTTGATCAAAGAAATCGCTTGTATTCTGTTCACTGCAATGTGACATGTTACCACATGGAGCGCTAGCATCGCTGCAGCGTTCTGTCGTCTGCAGTGTTTTTATAAACATTGCCGGTAAATACAATTGGTGTGTGCTGACAACTACAAAATTAATACAGATGTATGAAGCTGATGAGGCGCTTTACAACGTGAGGCACCATGAATACAAAAATAAAATAAGAAGATTGGAGACGAGACCTGACCTGACCTAACCTAACCTAACCTAACCTAACCTAACATAACCCTCTCCTGTAGCAAGGAATCGGAGTGTTACAGTGAGCCTGTCTTCTGAAGATGTAGCAGTTCTTAAGTGAATATTGTGCTTTGTGATATGAGGATACACTTCACTGGGCGCATACAGGAATGTATGCTCATCCATTCTTAAGTAATTGATGTACCACTTGACGTCTTCCACTGTAAGCTCACGTAAGAAGTTTTGTTGAATTCTTTTATCGTGTCGTCGTAAAACCCACGGCTTCACCCAGATTAGATGAGTTTTTCGTTCCATAGATCCATGCTGAGGAGATCCTCTTGGATGTGGAACATGTCAATTTTTTTAAGCTGAAATAACAATACTAATAGTATGAGTAAATACAATACATCATTTGTTTCTACACTCCTGGAAATGGAAAAAAGAACACATTGACACCGGTGTGTCAGACCCACCATACTTGCTCCGGACACTGCGAGAGGGCTGTACAAGCAATGATCACACGCACGGCACAGCGGACACACCAGGAACCGCGGTGTTGGCCGTCGAATGGCGCTAGCTGCGCAGCATTTGTGCACCGCCGCCGTCAGTGTCAGCCAGTTTGCCGTGGCATACGGAGCTCCATCGCAGTCTTTAACACTGGTAGCATGCCGCGACAGCGTGGACGTGAACCGTATGTGCAGTTGACGGACTTTGAGCGAGGGCGTATAGTGGGCATGCGGGAGGCCGGGTGGACGTACCGCCGAATTGCTCAACACGTGGGGCGTGAGGTCTCCACAGTACATCGATGTTGTCGCCAGTGGTCGGCGGAAGGTGCATGTGCCCGTCGACCTGGGACCGGACCGCAGCGACGCACGGATGCACGCCAAGACCGTAGGATCCTACGCAGTGCCGTAGGGGACCGCACCGCCACTTCCCAGCAAATTAGGGACACTGTTGCTCCTGGGGTATCGGCGAGGACCATTCGCAACCGTCTCCATGAAGCTGGGCTACGGTCCCGCACACCGTTAGGCCGTCTTCCGCTCACGCCCCAACATCGTGCAGCCCGCCTCCAGTGGTGTCGCGACAGGCGTGAATGGAGGGACGAATGGAGACGTGTCGTCTTCAGCGATGAGAGTCGCTTCTGCCTTGGTGCCAATGATGGTCGTATGCGTGTTTGGCGCCGTGCAGGTGAGCGCCACAATCAGGACTGCATACGACCGAGGCACCCAGGGCCAACACCCGGCATCATGGTGTGGGGAGCGATCTCCTACACTGGCCGTACACCACTGGTGATCGTCGAGGGGACACTGAATAGTGCACGGTACATCCAAACCGTCATCGAACCCATCGTTCTACCATTCCTAGACCGGCAAGGGAACTTGCTGTTCCAACAGGACAATGCACGTCCGCATGTATCCCGTGCCACCCAACGTGCTCTAGAAGGTGTAAGTCAACTACCCTGGCCAGCAAGATCTCCGGATCTGTCCCCCATTGAGCATGTTTGGGACTGGATGAAGCGTCGTCTCACGCGGTCTGCACGTCCAGCACGAACGCTGGTCCAACTGAGGCGCCAGGTGGAAATGGCATGGCAAGCCGTTCCACAGGACTACATCCAGCATCTCTACGATCGTCTCCATGGGAGAATAGCAGCCTGCATTGCTGCGAAAGGTGGATATACACTGTACTAGTGCCGACATTGTGCATGCTCTGTTGCCCGTGTCTATGTGCCTGTGGTTCTGTCAGTGTGATCATGTGATGTATCTGACCCCAGGAATGTGTCAATAAAGTTTCCCCTTCCTGGGACAATAAATTCACGGTGTTCTTATTTCAATTTCCAGGAGTGTATTAAAAATTTCGTCAGTGGAGTAGGAGTTGGTCACTAGTAAGTCTTTCAAGCTCCTTTTAAACTGATCTTTATTTGTAACTAAATTTTTTATGTTTGATGGCAAATTATTGAAGATGAGTGTTCCTGAGTAGTGGACCTCTTTTTGAACTAAAGTAAGTGCTTTTAAGTCCTTGTGTAGATCATTTTTGTTCCTGGTATTGTATGTATGAACTGAGTTGTTTGTTGGAAAAAAGAGATATATTATTTACGACAAATTTCATTAAGGAGTAAATATACTGAGAGGTAGTAGTTAGTATACCCAGTTCTTTGAAGAGGTTTCTAGAGGACGTCCGTGAATTTACTCCACAAATAATATGTATTACACGCTTTTAGACTCTGAAAACTTTTGTTTGACTTGAAGATTTACCCCAAAATATTATACCATATGACATTATGGAATGAAAGTATGCAAGCTTTTTCATTTTTATGTTGCCTATGTCTGCTAATACTCGAATTGCAAACAGATTTGTTAACGCATTTCTGCAGCTCTGGGATGTGCTCCTCCCAACTGAATTTATTATCAAGTTGTAATCCCAGGACTTTTAAGACTGTCAACCGCGTATGTATGGTTCCATTTTTTCCCCCACTTCTTTTCCGCATGTGTACACAATGCAATTCGGGTACGTACAACTGCTGCGGTTAATAACAAGTTGTTGTCAGCCATCTTGAACTTTGACGAAAAATTTGATGACAGTGTAATACCCCTTCTAGCGCTACGTCAAAGATCTTTGTCAAATATATTTGACGGAATATTTGATCACATCTTTGATCAAATCTTTGACAAAGAAATTTGATAGTGTAATGCCGGCCTATGGGCACCCTCTCTCCCTTCTCTCCCCCTTCCCACCCTCCTTCCTTTCTCCCCACTCCTCCCCTGGGCTTCCCCTACCCCCATACCTCCATTCCTCCTACCATCTCCTCTGCCATTGGCATCTTTGCTCTCCCCTCTCCCTCCCCCCCCCCCTTCTTCCCCTCTTGGCAGGTCCCCGGACTCGCACACGTTACGTGGACATTCGCGCGCCGGAGATCATCGCCTAGTGCAGGGCTTAACAACTGGCCGGTTTTGAGCGCGAGTACTCGCGTCTGCTCAGGCACGTGCTCGCGAGCAGGTGCAAGGTCGCGGAGTTGGGAGGGAGGGGAAATGAGCGCGCACGTTCGAATAGGGCCGCAGTGTGCCTATTGAATACGCGCCGACTGTGTAACGTTTAAAGTACTATGATCAGTTCTAACAGTCACTTCGCTGGTTAAGAATCATGTCAAGTCGCCGTTGTGTAACCCCAACAATGGTTTCGCAGTTCAACCCCCATTGGGAGGAATTGTATCTGTTTACAGAAAAATATGGTGTTGCAAAATATTTAGTATGTCACAAAACGCTGAATTCTTTAGGAAATTTAACTTGCAGCGACATTATATGTCGTACCACGCGACAGACTACGGAAGTGGAAAATGTGATGGACCATATCGTGCACAGGAAGTTATTAAACTTAAAAGGAAGCTATCCGAAGAAGATCTGGACGACGAAGAAAAATCAACTGAGGCAGCTCTCAGAGTGAGTTACAAAATTGCTTTGCTTTTAGCAAAATCCCTGCGCCTCTTCACTGATGGCGATTTAATAAAATAATGTTTGGTAGCTGCAGCGGAACATTTGTGTCCATCTCAAGTTGAACAGTTTCGGATTGTGCCATTATCAACACGACCATTATACGTCGCATACAGGACATGGCAGACGACGTCCAGAGCCAGCTTGCAAATATCTGTAAAGATTTTATGGCGTATTCTCTAGCTCTGGACGAAAGTGTTGTATCAGTGGAACAGCGCAGCTTTCCATATTTGTTAGAGGTGTTAATAGAGATCTTCAGGTGAGGGAGGAGCTCTTCGATTTGGTAGCCATGAAGAACACTACAACCGGAGGTGATATTTTAAGTAGTGTTGAAGAAAGTGTTGAAAATATAGGATTGTCGTGGAATTCTTTAGTTTCAGTGTCTACAGACAGTGCACCAGCGATGACAGGGGAAAAATCAGGTTTCGTTGCGCTGTTGAAGGAGAAAATGCAAAAACTGACCGTGCCGAATGAAATAAGGGGCGTTCACTGTGTGATCCACCAGGAAAACTTATGTGCAAAGAGTATCACTCCAAAAAATGTAATGAGTGTTGTTGTTCGTACAACCAATTATTTAAGAAAGTATGGGCTACAACACAGGCAATTTAAAAGCTTTCTTGAGGATGTAGAAAGCCACTATGGTAGCCTGCCTTATTGCAGCGAGGTCCGCTGGCTTAGTCGTGGCCAATTATTAAATCGATTTTTTTGCCTATTAGATGAGATAAATATGTTCATGAAAATAAATAACATGTGTGTTCCTGAATTGAAAGAGCCTTCATGTAAATGTGATTTCGCGTTTGTAGCAGATTTAACTAGCCATCTGAATGCTTTGAACATTTCAGTACAAGATAAAGATCTGCTAATTA
Organism: Schistocerca cancellata; assembly: GCF_023864275.1. Classification (NCBI taxonomy): domain Eukaryota; kingdom Metazoa; phylum Arthropoda; class Insecta; order Orthoptera; family Acrididae; genus Schistocerca; species Schistocerca cancellata. Next base: position 533,298,241 of record NC_064630.1, on the reverse strand, counting down.
CTCATTTCATAGATCGAATACGAGCTTTTAAAATGAAATTGACACTTTGGGTGAGTCAGCTGGAAACAGGAAATCTAGCTCATTTTCCTAAATTATCATCCATGCAAGATGTTCACAAAGACAGTGAACGTTATTCACATAGTTTAGTTCCCCTTAAGGAAGAATTTGATCAACGCTTTCAAGATCTGACAGCACTAGACAGTGATTTTGTTCTGTTCTCCTCTCCATATTCAGCGAATATTGAAGATATTCGTCCTGAGCTGCAACTAGCAATTATTGACCTGCAGTGTGACAGAGAATACAGAGACAAATTTCAGAACAAGAAAAACATTTTGGAATTCTACAGACACTTCCCTCAGGATAGATTTCCTCGTTTGCAGAAACTGGCGGCTACAATAATATCAATGTTCGGTTCCACGTATGTTTGTGAACAACTGTTCTCTGCAATGAAATGTAACAAGACGCACCTGAGAAACGCATTGTCTGATAGAAATTTAAACCGCACGCTGCACCTACAATGCACAAGAACAATTACTCCGAACATAGACGCAGTTGTAAAGGGCAAAAAGTACAAGATAACCGAGAATCCCACACTTCAGTGGCACCTTTTATTGTGTAACAGTTCACAATTAATACGAATGTAGAGGCATACACTAAGCTAATAAAATTATGTGGCACGTGTACATTCTCCTTTATTTGTTTCATTTGTCGCAGTAATAATTCGTGAGTGATATCCCTGCAGGTGGCTGCGGATTTACATTGACTGGCGGCAGCTGTTGTGTGCCTCATGTGACTCTCCCCACTCTCTGCTCTGGTCCGGTAGGGGGTGTAGCGTGCTCGCGCCTTGCTGCTCACAGCTTGCTCCGCGAGCACGTATGTTGTGAAGCCCTGGTCTAGTGTTTGTGTGTGGCGTCGTGTTCATGCTCAAGTGTTACAGTGTTTATTCGTTTGTGCTCCAACGTTCGCGTGTGCCATCTATCATCTCTGTGCATGTCCACGTGCCTGAACATTCTTATCTTGGACTCTGTGCCCGTGAACGGCTCCGTGTGTTATAATTTTGTATGTCTACGTCTGTATATCCACCCTGTCTGTTCTACGATTGTCTTCTTTTGTATCTTTAGTTTTATCTGTGGCCGAAGAGCGGCATAATATGCCGCTGCTGGCCTACCTGTATCAGGTGTGAAATTAACAATAAGGAAGAAAAAAAAAGAGAGAGAGAATCAGATGCGCCAGCAGTCGCAGCATGTTGACGTTACCTGAAAAGGCGCTTTTAGTGAAGCTGTATTATCAGAATGGGGAATGTGCTAGTTCAGCGTTACGATTCTATCGCCATAGGAAGGGGATTCGAACGGGTAAAGGTCTGTTGACAAATGCAGCTGTGGCGAGAATGATTTCGAAGTTCGAAGCCATGGGTTGTTTAGACAATAGACCCCGTAGTGGCTGACCGAGCACAAGGCGTAATGTTGCTGAGACAGTTCATGAAGAAATGGAGACTGTAGCGGGTTCGTCTACGCACGGGGAAGTCAGCGTTCATGCAGTCGCACGTCGCACCTGCATTCCTTACACTACTGTTTGGTTGGCACTTAGGCGTACCCTCCGATGCTATCCGTACAAAATCCATCGGCATCATGAACTGTTACCTGGCGATTTAGTGAAGCGGAGGGCATTTGCAGTGTGGGCGTTTCAAAAGATGGCGGAAGATGACGATTGGTTGAGTAATGTGTTGTGGACCGACGAAGCTCATTTCATGCTACGAGGGTCTGTCAACGACCACAACTGCAGAATTTGGGCTACCAAAAATCCTAGAACTGTCGTGGAAACTGCACTGCACGACGAGAAAGTCACGGTATGGGGTGGATTTACCTCATCTACCGTTATCGGGCCTTTTTTCTTCGAGGAAATGCGTGATTCTGGTTTTGTAACTGCTACCATGACGGGTGAGAGGTACGCCGATATGTTACAGAATCGCATCATCCCCAGTCTGGCTGATAAACACCTGCTGCAACGCACGATGTTTATGCAGGATGGCGCTCCACCCCATATTGCTAGATGCGTGAAAGATCTCTTGCGCGCGTCGTTTGGTGATGATGATCGTGTGCTCAGTCTCCACTTTCGTCATGCTTGGTCTCCCAGGTCCCCAGACCTCAGTCCGTGCGATTATTGCTTTGGGGTTACCTGAAGTCGCAAGTGTATCGTGATCGACCGACATCTCTAGGGATGCTGAAAGACAACATCCGACGCCAATGCCTCAACATAATTCCGGACATGCTTTACAGTGCTGTTCACAACATTATTCCTGGACTACAGCTTTTGTTGAGCAATGATGGTGGGCATAGTGAGCATTTCCTGTAAAGAACATCATCTTTGCTTTGTCTTACTTTGTTATGCTAATTATTGCTATTCTGATCAGATGAAGCGCCATCTGTCGGACATTTTTTGAACTTTTGTATTTTTCCGGTTCTAATAAAACCCCATGACATTCCAAGCATGTGTGTCAATTTGTACCTCTCTATCTACATTATTCCGTGATTTAAAAATGGTTCAAATGGCTCTGAACACTATGGGACTTAACATCTGTGGTCATCATCCCCTAGAACTTAGAACTACTGAAACCTAACCTAAGGACGTCACACACATCCTTGCCCGAGGCAGGATTCGAAACTGCGACCGTAGCGGTCACGCGGTTCCAAACTGAAGCGCCTAGAACCGCACGGCCACACCGGCCGGCCTCCGTGATTTATTCAGTTTTCAAGTTTATACTGACTTTTTGATCACCCGGTATTATTAGGTCTGCTAAAGGGAGCCCCACGTTCGGGAGTTGATTCTGTTGGTGTCAATCCTGTGGCTCTCTCGATAGGCGCGAGACCAAAAAATTGTGGATTAATTCATTCACTGTCAACTGAATATGTGCACTTGAGCAGGACAGTTGTAAATAACTAATAACATAAAATGTGTGCGTTGCAGGAATGAAATACAAATTCTAGTGTTAAATCGTTTTGGTAGCATCCGTTGAGCGCCATTCTTTTGTAGTGATACTTTTGCTGGGCTTCAATCTTGTGAAATTAATTTATGTGATGATCAATCCCTCAGGCTCACTCTGAGCAGCTAATCGATGCAGTGATGGCTTTATTAAACTACCCCCATTAATAAGCTACTTGCATTTTCTATTAATAAAAATCTGCATAACAAGCGCAGAATTTGAAATCAGCAACGATTGGGTCAGGTGCACTAGCTGGAGAGATTATAATAGCTTTTACTGTCAGTAAATGTAGGGCGCTTAAAAAAAAAGTGTCACATTGTAGTATTCGTAATAGGAGAAAAGTTCGTGTAATGGTACGTCCGTACACGAATACTTTTTGAGATATGAGTCAATCTGTTCTCTTATTCCCATCTGTCTGTTACGTACAGCTAGACACTATATGCAGTGCTGCATATGGTTACAAGCATCCTGACATCCTTCAGTCCTCTTTCTCAGTGAGCCACGCACTCTTTCAGATACTCCTGGCGCCATTCTGATTCCGTCACAGGCATTAGTCACACGCTCCAGTGACATCCGCACATTGTCGATAGGTTGGGTGTACACCAATGTGCCTTCAAACGTTCCCATATTCAGAAATACAACATATGCAGGTCCAGTGAACAGAGAGGCCGAACTACCAGACCTGCTCGACCAACCAGTTTCCAAGAAACTTTCCGGTGAGGTATTGCTGCACTAAAAAAATGCTCCGTTCCAACAAACCTTGGAAGGCCCAACGGTACCGACCGACCGATCACTGGAAGACGATATGTAGGGGTATGTGGTCAGCACACCGCTCTCCCGGCCGTATGTCAGTTTCCGAGACCGGGACCGCTACTTCTCAATCAAGTAGCTCCTTAGTTTGCCTCAAAAGGGCTGAGTGCACCCTACTTGCCAACAGCGCTCGGCAGACTGAATGGTCACCCATCCGAATGCTAGCCCAGCCAGACAGCGCTTAACTTCGGTGATCTGACGGGAATCGGTGTTACCATTGCTACTGCCGCACGATCCGTAGAAAATGGGGTGGTGCCTCGTCACGCATAAACCACAGTCGTTGTCTTTCTGCATGGGCAATGTTCTCTAATTATCGCCTGTAAATCATCGCGCAGTAATCTGTGATACACAGCATCTGTTAATCTGTTTAGTGAACTGTGAAACCTTTCTGCTTATATCTCTGTATATGTGCGGTGCAGAGTGCGCGAAACCTGTTTTGTGTAGTCGATTGACCAACGGTGTGTTGCCTAATGACACATTGGACAGTTTTCAACATCTCAGAAGTACGCAATAATAAAACCAATAAAAATTACACATCAATTGAAGTACTAAATTTTGTCTGAATAAATTACACAAATTATTTTAACAAAAGTCCGTTGCTGATTTACGTACCTAACTTTCGAAACAAAATTCAGAACACGAAAAAGGTTTCACACACGGATGTATGACACTGTTCACTGAAATGTACTTTGTATAACAAGAAAAAAACTTCCAAACCGAATGTAAGCCATCTGATCTAATCACTAATTAACTGTGTAATGACAGTGTTCTGTATGTATAGTGTAACCGTACGACTATGGCCCTGAGCTATTCTTTCACTTACCTCGGTACAGTAAAGGTTTTCTCTTCAAAATGGAGCACAGCAAGCAGCGCCGCAGCACAAGTAAATTAAAGTGGCGAACTAAAAATGACATTTAAAATCGTGTATACCGCCACGTGCATTGCGCACACAAGCAACATTGTATTTCTTACATGGTAATAATTTTCGGTGGTAATATTCTACAAATGTTTTTCTGAAACAATTCTGTAGCAAAGAATTAGTTTATAACTTCAAGATCGTGAACTGTATTGACTTTATACAAAAATGCTCTGTTCTTTCACAAATTGTGCAAGCGGATAGGAAAACTAACTTTCCTGGCTATGAGCAATCCACAATATATGTTTCAACCAAATTTCGGTACAATAGTTCATTTTACAACAGAGTTCTAACTACGCGCAAGTATACAAAGTCGCGGATTTACCTTGTATCACAACTCTTCACAAAACTCATTTCAAAATGATGACCGCGCTGCTGCTACGGTCGTAGGTTCGAATCCTGCCTCGGGCATGGATGTGTGTGATGTCCTTAGGTTAGTTAGCTTTAAGTAGTTCTAAGTCTAGGGGACTGATGACCTCAGAGTGCTCAGAGCCATTTGAACAATCTGAACCATCAAACTGATGTCGTGAAGATGATGAGAGTGGCATGCCCAGGCCTGTAGCTCCACAGCGGTGTTCTTCGAAAAATATGTGGGCGACCCGTGGAGCACCTACTTCACGCCGCACAGGGGCCATGTCTGCAGAGATTCCAGTCACCATAATGGGAAACCCGTCCAAGGTGCGCCGCCATTCCTGGTCTATGTGGAAACATGAGATGTCCTACTGGTCAAAGGCCAAGTCTGGTCCTGCAGAAGAGTCAGACAGAACGTCTGCATTTTTGTGTTGTGGGCTTGTTTGAATGGTGTAATTATGGGATCTGAAGAAAAGTCCCAACAATGAAGCTGTCGTGCTGCCTGCCCAGGAAGATGGGAGCATGGCCCAAGTAGCGCTACCAGTGGATCATGCTCTGTAATGGACATATTCCTTTTCTACCTGCAAAATGTTCTTTTGTTCAGGTGTCAGTGTCTATTATGCATAGGCAATTAGTTGCTCAGTATTGTCATCGTCCCTACGCGTCAGAGCTGTCCCAATGCCTTAAGGAGAGGTATCCGTGGACAAAAATCTACTCCTGAAAAAACTGTCATTTGTGTAAATGGCACATGTGCCCTGCGTCAGTCAGTGCAGTAAATAGGGTGCAATGGTTGATTAGGTGGGCTTCACTTGTGGAACCCATGACAATTAAGTCATCGAGATAGTGCAAGCGGGGACGGACATGTTAACCTATCACTGGATGATTGCTGGTGCAGAAGAGATCTGCACACGTACGCCGCAAGCCCCCACATGGTGCATGGTGGAAGGTACCTTGTATCATTACTGGTCATATCCTTTCCTGTTCCACTCGCTAACGATGGAATAACGACTGGCTATGTGCCTCAGTAGGAGGCGTAATTTCTCTTATTCCATTTTTGTGGTTCTCACGCGAATGTAAGTTGGCGGCGGTAGAATCGTTCTGCGGTCAGCCTCAAATGTTGGTTCTCTAAATCTTATCAATAGTGCCTCGTGAAAAGAACGTTGTCTTTCGTCCAGGGATTCCCATTTTTTCATGTTTGTAACACTTGCGTGCTGATCGAACCTACAAGCAACAAATTTAACAACATGCTTCTGAACTGCTATGTTGTCTTCCTTTAATGCGACCTGGTGGGGAAACCACATACTCGAGCAGTACTCAAGAACAGGTCGCGCTTGTTTTCTTTTCGCTTCCCTAAAGTTCTCCAAATAAACCGAAGTTGACCATTCGCCTTCCCTATTACCATCCTTAAGTGCTCGATCCATTTCATACGCTTTGGACGTTCGCTTAGATATTTAATCAACGTGTCTGTCAAGCAGCACACACTGTTAGTGGCTTATTTGAACGTTAAAGGATTATTTTTCCTACCCATCTGCATTATCTTACTTTTTTTTACATTTAGAGTAAGCTGCCATTATTCACGTCAACTACAAACAAGTCGTCTTGTGGCCTCCTACAATAGCTTACCGACGATACCTTCCCACACAGTAAGACTCCTATAACTTGAGCTGAACCCGTCCTCCCATATTTTCCCCCAAGTATAGAATATTCATAGTTGATTAAATACGAGTCACGATGCGAGTGCAGATTTCTAATTAAATCTATTGAAGAATTCGTCGTAAATATGCGTGGCTGCTCACCTGTAACCTGGAGTAACCATTGCAAAAGTGTTCTTCTCATGTTTATACTTCTATGTGATGCTGAACGAAGAAAAAGATTGGTCATAAATCGCCACAGAGGCAGTTGGTTACCAGGATCTGGCACTCAGTTGTGTATTGCAAGTATGTGTTAATAAAAATAGCTTTGAACATGAAATTATTTTATACAGCTGCGTTTCTTCCCCCAGCCGGAAACTGCACTGAAACAGTTCGTCTCAAAATTTTTCGATTCCTGAGATATTTTCGCAATTGGCAAAGTGGAGAGGAATATTTATCATGAATATTTATACGCCGTTATCATAAACAAAAGTACACAAACCGAATTATACTGAACCCCGTTACTTGTACAGGTACGGTAAGACGAGTAATAATTGAGATATTTTTTATAGCGGATTGGTCATTGTAAGGGAACCTGCACAAGTAACATAACTTCCAAAGAATAACGTTTTGACCGCAACTCAAGTAGCAACAAAGTTTGTCTTATTTTTATGTTAATGATAAAGACATTTAATAAAAAGGTAAAAGCATGAATCCAGATACACAACCTTGACAGCTGGTGTTTTGTGGATGGGGGAGGGGGGAGGGCCGTGAGAGGGCAAGAACTAATTTGATGTAATATAATGTTAGCTATGTGTAAAAGGCCTGTATGAACATACTTCTACGGCTAAGATCATGCATGGAACAATTCCCCCTTTGTACAATAAAACTGCCGCATTTCTTAAAGTAGCTACTTATGATTAAAAAACAAACACAATTTTTGCAAGTGCCTACATATGGCCAAAAACTAATAATTAGGCACAGGTTGTTACTGCATAGCACCCATCTTTGAGGACACTGATACCGAGTTCATAACTTATTACATTTAATGTTTATAAACTGTCGCGCAAAGTTCCAAGCGTACATTTTAATTCTTCTGTCAAGTGAAAAAGGCATTCCAAGCATCTCTATACACTTCATACAAGCAATATCAAATATTTTATAAGAAATTTTGTAAAAAGTTGCTTGAATGGGCTAAGCGTCCACAAGGTAAACATCGCCGAATCCTCAGAGTTGGGGCAACATCTCGGACGATTGACAGCCTTCTGTACAGGAGCCCTACCACACACCGTAGCGCCGTTGGCAAACAGCCGCAAATTGCTGCTCACTCTGACCGTCAGTTCACAAATGTACGTAGAGAATAAGAACGGCCCTGTCACACTGCCCTGGGGCACTGCTGCCGATACCCTTCTCTCTGATGAAAATTCGCCATCGAGGACAGCATTGCGGGTTCTTTTGCTTAAGAAGTCTTCGAGCCACTTTTATGTGAACTTTGCATGGGGGCTTAATGATTATGCAATAATTTTAGTAGCTGTGTGACCAGTTGCGAAGTTTCGTAACCGGTTGGCCCTGAGTAGTATTAGTACGCAATCTGACTGCATAAAATAACAATAAAGAATGACAAGAAATTTCCGTTAACACAATTGATTAATTAAGTCCCCAGCAACTATAAAAGCTGCGAAACAACAAAGCACAAGTGTAACTGTGTGTGGTAGTGTGATTCAACGTACATGTATCTGGCACGGTTCTTCCTCAGTACGACAAGATATTTTAAACACCATTTCCAATGAACTAATTGAAAAACCAGAAGTACTATAATTGCACATAGAAACCAGAATTACAAGTCTAATACATGAACACGAGCCAGATGCTTTGTTGACTGAACCTGTGACCAGGCACCATCGTCATTAAGGAAACAAGAAATAAATTTTTTTTGTTACCTCCATATACACTCCTGGAAATGGAAAAAAGAACACATTGACACCGGTGTGTCAGACCCACCATACTTGCTCCGGACACTGCGAGAGGGCTGTACAAGCAATGATCACGCGCACGGCACAGCGGACACACCAGGAACCGCGGTGTTGGCCGTTGAATGGCGCTAGCTGCGCAGCATTTGTGCACCGCCGCCGTCAGTGTCAGCCAGTTTGCCGTGGCATACGGAGCTCCATCGCAGTCTTTAACACTGGTAGCATGCCGCGACAGCGTGGACGTGAACCGTATGTGCAGTTGACGCACTTTGAGCGAGGGCGTATAGTGGGCATGCGGGAGGCCGGGTGGACGTACCGCCGAATTGCTCAACACGTGGGGCGTGAGGTCTCCACAGTACATCGATGTTGTCGCCAGTGGTCGGCGGAAGGTGCACGTGCCCGTCGACCTGGGACCGGACCGCAGCGACGCACGGATGCACGCCAAGACCGTAGGATCCTACGCAGTGCCGTAGGGGACCGCACCGCCACTTCCCAGCAAATTACGGACACTGTTGCTCCTGGGGTATCGGCGAGGACCATTCTCAACCGTCTCCATGAAGCTGGGCTACGGTCCCGCACACCGTTAGGCCGTCTTCCGCTCACGCCCCAACATCGTGCAGCCCGCCTCCAGTGGTGTCGCGACAGGCGTGAATGGAGGGACGAATGGAGACGTGTCGTCTTCAGCGATGAGAGTCGCTTCTGCCTTGGTGCCAATGATGGTCGTATGCGTGTTTGGCGCCGTGCAGGTGAGCGCCACAATCAGGACTGCATACGACCGAGGCACACAGGGCCAACACCCGGCATCATGGTGTGGGGAGCGATCTCCTACACTGGCCGTACACCACTGGTGATCGTCGCGGGGACACTGAATAGTGCACGGTACATCCAAACCGTCATCGAACCCATCGTTCTACCATTCCTAGACCGGCAAGGGAACTTGCTGTTCCAACAGGACAATGCACGTCCGCATGTATCCCGTGCCACCCAACGTGCTCTAGAAGGCGTAAGTCAACTACCCTGGCCAGCAAGATCTCCGGATCTGTCCCCCATTGAGCATGTTTGGGACTGGATGAAGCGTCGTCTCACGCGGTCTGCACGTCCAGCACGAACGCTGGTCCAACTGAGGCGCCAGGCGGAAATGGCATGGCAAGCCGTTCCACAGGACTACATCCAGCATCTCTACGATCGTCTCCATGGGAGAATAGCAGCCTGCATTGCTGCGAAAGGTGGATATACACTGTACTAGTGCCGACATTGTGCATGCTCTGTTGCCTGTGTCTATGTGCCTGTGGTTCTGTCTGTGTGATCATGTGATGTATCTGACCCCAGGAATGTGTCAATAAAGTTTCCCCTTCCTGGGACAATGAATTCACGGTGTTCTTATTTCAATTTCCAGGAGTGTACATTGACGAAAAATACACTGTGACCATTGCAACATCTTCCATCTATACATTACATCAACCGAACAGCATCTACTGTCTCGCTCACAGAACAACAACTGCACACGATATGCTCTCAACTAGTACTGCTCTCTACATCCTCTCAACAAGTACTCCCACGGCAACCTCAGAACTACAACTGCCAGTGGAAGCGGCGGAATAATAATCTTTGGCGCAATCTCTGGCGCTGTGACTCAGTGTGGCCACCTTTCAACTTCAGCTGTATGATCGGACCGTCATTAGTAGTCTACAGTTGGGCACCGTTTTATATGCTTTCCGGAAATCTAGGAATATGGACTCTACATGTTGCCCTCCATAAATGGTTTGCAGCATACCGGGGGAGATTTAGAAGCATCAGTCATACAGTCTAGATCTTGCTCCATGTGATTTCCAGCTTTCCGGCCGGTTGAAAGAACATCTGGAAAAAAGACATTTCCTAACGATGACGTCGTTCACACAGCGCTTCTCGAATAGCTCAGTGATCGAGGTGCGGATGTCTTTAGTCAAGGAATCGAAGGGTTGTTCGAACGTTCCGACCTTTGTTTACAGCGATTTGGTGACTACGTAGAAAAACAGTGTCATGTGTCTAGTCTGTGTCACTACGAATATAGCGCAGCAGTCCAAAAAAATTACTTGGCCTGCCACAGTAACGTGTAACCTACTATTTGAAGTCCCCCCTCGTAAGAGATATGGCCAGAGAATTCCGGAACATTAGTAATTTCGCGCCAATCATGTGTTGGAGCGCAATGCGGTCGGCATCCCTGCACATGCCAGTGTTCAGTGTGTAGCCCCTGGAAATTGCACTGCTGTATGTCTGTTAGTTGTCGTTCAGTGCTGTATTGAATAGAACGTTGTGTCGCACAGTTTGCAATTTTCGAGGGTTAGAGGAGCAACGCGTCTACATTCAATTGTAGGAAGCCTACGGTGACGATTGCTTAAGCCGTACTCGGTGTTACGAATAGTTCAAACGTTTTAAAAATGGTCGGACGGAAGTTAAAGATGACCCTCGTTCACGACTCCCTTCAACATCTACCGACGACGCTCTGTTCAGGAACGTCGACGAAACTGTGCGGCCCACATCTCGTGGTCGTGCGGTAGCGTACTCGCTTCCTACGCCCGGGTTCCCGGGTTCGATTCCCGGCGGGGTCAGGGATTTTCTCTGCCTCGTGATGGCTGGGTGTTGTGTGCTGTCCTTAGGTTAGTTAGGTTTAAGTAGTTCTAAGTTCTAGGGGACTGATGACCATAGATGTTGGGTCCCATAGTGCTCAGAGCCATTTTTTGAAACTGTGCGTGCCAATAGAAGACTGACTGTCCGAGAGATCGCAGAAGAATGTAACATTTCAGCTGGATCATCTCATGAAATCCTGACACAGCATCTTGGAATGCATCGCGTTGCCGCCAAGTTCGTCCCACCGCTCGTGACTGAAGACCAGAGAGACCTTTGCATCACAAAGCGAAGAGTGTTTGGATCGCGCAAGTAAGAACGAGATGTTTCTTAAGATGATCATAACTGGTGAATGGACGTGGCTCCACGGTTATGATGCTGAGACCAATGTTCAATCCTCACAATGGATCGGGAAAGGTTCACCAGACCAAATGTCAAAACCAAGCTGATAGTTTTCTGTGACACTGACGCATTAGTTCATCGTGAATTCGTGCCACACGGACGAACTGTTAATCGATGGTAATGTCGGGACGTGTTGCGACGCCTGAAAGAAAATGTGAGAGCGGCCTGAAATGTGGCGAGACAATTCATGGCTCTTGCATCACGATAACGCACCAGCACATTCGCCCCCATTGCTGAGTGGCTGTTGCCCAAAAATCGAAATCACTGTCCTGCCTCATCATCCATACTCTCCATACCTGGCCCCTGTGAACTTTTTTTTTATTTCCAAAGTAGAAAACCCTGTTGAAAGGACACTGATTTACAACGATAGTCAAGACAAAAGAAAATTCGCAGACAGCGCTTCGCGGTATCCAGCAAGAGGTACCGAGCGAGGTGGCGCAGTGGTTAGACACTGGACTCGCATTCGGGAGGACGACGGTTCAATCCCGCGTCCGCCCATCCTGATTTAGGTTTTCCGTGATTTCCCTAAATAACTCCACGCAAATGCCGGGATGGTTCCTCTGAAAGGGCACGGCCGACTTCCTTCCCCATCCTTCCCTAATTCGATGAGACCGATGACCACGCTGTCTGGTCTCCTTCCCCAAACAACCAACCAACCAACCAGCAAGAGGCACACCAAGACTGCTTCTGGAAATGGAAACGGTGTTGGGAACCGTGTATCGATTGTGGGGGAGAGTATTTCGAAGGAGATCATACACAATAAGTAGAAGGTAAGCATAGAAAAATTTTATGGGCAAAGTTCTGGAATGTTTTGGATAGAGATCGTATCTAGTAGCGCTGTTGCACGTGCCCACACAGGTTAAGGCATCTATATTTCGATCACATGTTTTATTGGAGCATTCACTCGAAAGACGGCGAAACTATAATACAAATTTCAATATAATTGTCATACCGGATGATCAAAAAGTCAGTATAAATTTGAAAATTTAATAAACCACGGAATAATGTAGATAGAGAGGTAAAAATTGACACACGTGCTTGGAATGACATGCGGTTTTATTAGAACAAAAAAAAAAAAAAAAAAAAAAAAAACAAGCATTGCTAGACGCGTGAAAGATCTCTTGCGCGCGTCGTTTGGTGATGATCGTGTGTTCAGCCGCCACTTTCGTCATGCTTGGTCTCCCAGGTCCCCAGACCTCAGTCCGTGCGATTATTGGTTTTGGGGTTACCTGAAGTCGCAAGTGTATCGTGATCGACCGACATCTCTAGGGATGCTGAAAGACAACATCCGACGCCAATGCCTCAACATAATTCCGGACATGCTTTACAGTGCTGTTCACAACATTATTCCTCCACTACAGCAATTCTTGAGGAATGATGGTGGACATATTGAGCATTTCCTGTAAAGAACATCATCTTTGCTTTGTCTTACTTTGTTATGCTAATTATTGCTATTCTGATCAGATGAAGCGCCATCTGTCGGACATTTTTTGAACTTTTGTATTTTTTTGGTTCTAATAAAACCACATGTCATTCCAAGCATGTGTGTCAATTTGTACCTCTCTATCTACATTATTCCGTAATTTATTCAGTTATCAAATTTATACTGACTTTTTGATCACCCCGTATTTCAGTTCTCTGGTGCGTGCTGGTCGTTATGGGCTGAGAAAAGCTTGCATACAAAGAAGATGTATTACGGCTTATCTCACCAGAAACACGGTAGTTTATAAAATATAAAATCTTCATTAATAGAAAAAACTGAATTGTTTGTCTGAATCACAGCTTTACTGGGGGTCTTAAAATTACTTTTTCTCAAAGAATTTGTTACAAAAATACTAACGGAATTGTTCGGGAACACAGGTGAAGATTTAAAAAGAAGAAAAAACCACGTACACAAATAGATACAGCGTTAGCCGCCTTGGAAGAAAAGGTCATCGGGTGGCAGAGAAAGAGCGCCCAGGCTGTTGCGCGTAGCTGTTGCGTTGGGTGGAGGCTTGCACATCGCGTGTCGTCGTGATCTCGCGAAATTACAGCTAAAGTGGCTTCAATTATGTTTGCCCACAGCGGGGTCGGCGTCTGCCCCCAAAGCGGAGCCTTTAGTGAAAATTCTCTCACACCTTTGGCGCTTATTTGAGCAGTCCAGCTCCAAGTATACAAGCCGTCGGCAGGCGACGCTAATCGTCTGCGTTGTGCGTCATGGGTAAATCTTCTTCCCTGCTGCAGACATGTAGACGGAGCCCAGCAACACTGTTCATTGCCGAGCTTGTGAATAAAAGAACAGTAAACTAAATGTATGCCTATCTTCACTGATGTACGCAGCGAATGTTCATTGTTAGACTTTTGAAGAAACAAGGGAAGTTTAAAGTAAATTTTCAGCGTCATTCCTTCGAAAATGTTGAACGTGCACATCACAACTGATATCATGAAAGAGAAAATCATTCAAAACTATATTACCTATAATTATTGTACAAAAAACAACAAATTTTATGGAAGTACAGAATATATTACTTACCAGGGCAATTTAAGGTATTAGAAGACTAAATTTGAAAATTGTGAAACCTTCAGCTGTTTAAGTAAAACTACAGAACACTATTCATTGTCTGTGTAACTGTAGTACCCATAATAATAACACAAATTTAATACTTGCAACATTTTTTTAACGTTTTATTACTTTGTAATGTGTGTCTGATCTGAGTCTCATTAGGTCCATGGTGTTTTAAACCTGTAGATTCAAAATAGCTCATAGGTTAAGCATAATAATTCTTTGCAGAGTATTATTCTGTTTATGAAAGATGTTTTTAATTCTCATAAAATAGGTAAAGCTGTAGAAAAAGACGCTTAATATACAATTTGCACAAGAACGAAGAGGAAACAATAAGGATGGAAGACAAAGAATGTAGTAGTCGGACAAATAAGGGCCTTAAGGAGGGTAGGACGTCAAACGGGCCGACTTGGAGCAGGAGAGGCACCACAGTACGTTTTAATTTCCTCTGTCTATACTTTCGTAAATAAATTCGTAAAACCTTATCAGCATGACCAGGAAGGATTCAGGACTCACACTCACAGCAGTGGAAGTTCAAAACCACAACAAAATAATTTTTTTTACATGTGAAATTTCATCATTTTTTCACACACTATTGGCTGCATTTATTGCTATAGGTACACTTTTCTTCAGAAGTAACATAGATTCTTCGATGAATTTTGCACAGCATATAAACCATACTTACAGTGTATGAAAATCTAGAATTTATTTAATTCATGAAAACATGAACGAGCTTTACATTTTAAACGTCATGTTTAGAAAAAACTCAAATTCTATAGTTAATAACCTCAATTTTTACTATAGTTTTTAATAGATTTGGAAAATTCTAGAGTTTCATTCACCTTACTTATGAAGAAAAGTGTACCGATAGCAACAAATGCAGCCAATAGTTAG
Organism: Schistocerca cancellata; assembly: GCF_023864275.1. Classification (NCBI taxonomy): domain Eukaryota; kingdom Metazoa; phylum Arthropoda; class Insecta; order Orthoptera; family Acrididae; genus Schistocerca; species Schistocerca cancellata. The sequence goes on along the minus strand of NC_064630.1, from coordinate 533,283,141 downwards.
GTGAAACAATTATGAAATTTTATATGTAAAAAAATTATTTTGCTATGTTTTTGAACTTCCGCTGTTATGTGTGTGAATCCTGAATCCTTCATGGTCATGCTGAAAAAGTTTTATGAATTTATTGGTAACAGAATAGGCAGTGGAAATTAAAATATCCTGTGGTACCTGCTCCAAGGCGGCCCTGTTGACGTCCTATCCCCCTTAAGGCAAGGATCCAGTCTATCTCCCCTACCGTTCAACCTTTAGATCGAAGATTCAATGACGAAAATAAAAAAAAAACTCTTAAGGAACCGGATTAAAATTCCAGGAGAAATTATATCAATCATAAGATTCGCTCATGACGTTATTATCCGTAGTGAAAGAGGGGATGAATTACAGAACCTGTTAAACTGAATAACCTTTCTAATGATAACAGAATGTAGGTAGGAAGTAAACCAAAGAAACAGAATACTATTGAGTAGTAGCAGAAATGATATTAATAAAAAAAACTTTATCGAACCCAAGGACCACGTAGAAGACGAAATTTGTGCACCACAGCCTAGCCCACAGTGGTGAACATTTCTAACGTCGATTCAGCGGGACGACGTCATAAGGGAAGAAGCGACTACCAGCTCTGTAACTATCTGCCTCTGCACAAGAGCGCGTATTCACTACACAAAAACACTTAGTCAATACACTGACGCCAGCCAACGTCTCTGAAAGTTGAAGTTGTGACACTTTACAGTAGAGGCAGTGCTTCTGGAAAAGCTGACCAAACAGGAGACTAGAGCGAATGAGGTCATAGTTGCCTCAACAACTACAACCGAGTACTGCCATTGTGGTAACACTAGCAAACCTGGCTCACCTTTATGCCACCTACCTTGGACCCTCAGTCTTAGTAGTGTTCAGTTCCTCACAATATGCACACTCATGGAGTCGACGCTAGCCCATAACCACGAGAAGAAGACTTCTTGCAGTCGAGGTGAGCAGCCATTTGCTACCAGCAGACATTACTGCCGATAGCTGCAGGCCTCTGCTTGAACTAAGTCTACATGCAGTCAATTTGGCCCCTAGAAAGTGAAGAACTCCTAGAAAGCAAAATAACGGAAGACAGACGAAGTAAGGATTGTATAAGGAACACAACACCGCAAGCAAAGAGGGCATCCTTCGCTAGAAGAATACTACTAGTGACGCGTCCACGAAATAAAATTAAAGAAATGAGTGAATCACCAAGTAATAAAATTTCATGAACATAAGATACAATTTCATGAACATATGAATAACGCTATTAACTGGGAATACTTCCCGTATTTGCTAGTTAATTAATTCCACCGATATATAATCAAACTTTTGAGACCGTGCTCTTTCCGAAGATTAATTTACTCACATAACAGTCCACACAGCTTGTGAATATTAAGTATCTCACCAATGTCCTTTACGTAGTACAGTTGCAGTCGCGAACGATGGTGTTCAAGATTCGACTTTTTCTGTGCATCTACGTCACGCATTCTCCGACAGCCAGTGAGCGTTCAGTATTCTTTTGAACGCTCTGCTGTTAATATCGCAGCCAGAGTATTAAACGTGAGTGTAGCGAATTATTTAGTGTATTTTTATTCCGTTTGTTGCGAATCGTCGTTTCTGACGGTTATAGTAAGAGAAAAATTCTATGAAAGTAAGCGAGGACATAACTTGCAGGATACTCGCTGTTTTGAAGCACAAAGCACGAGTATGCGCGTATCGCAGCTGTCGCTTGTAATTGGCAACACTGAAATGCCTGACTTGGGCGAATCATATCGTTCGTGGATCAGACTACAGTTCTTTTTGTTGCTTGGTTGGATAATATGCCACACAGTATAATATAGACAGCGCTTTAACAGAAATACGTATCACTAACACAATATGAGTGAAGTACGGATTTCTAAGAACAAATGAGATATGCCTGTTGTTACTTTTACCTTAAATTAATCTTCCAATAAATTGCATCCAGTCTCTGTAGAATTAATGAACACGTTCCTGAGCCACGTACAACACTGATATGCAGCTCTTAGGCATATAATAACTGTGTAATTAAGAAGAGCATTTGAGAATCGCTTCCTGCTCTTTGCAGTGCCATTTCCAGACGGACTGAGGACCGAAGACTGGAATTTCGTACATGGAGATAGACAAATTATAAACGAAAGTCAATTAGCGATGGGATGTAAAAGGTTCTAGTAGCTTCCGTGCTTCAAGGATCAATAACTGAATACAAATGTTTTTATGTGAAGAAAAAACAGTAAAACAATGGGTTAGTTATTACACCAGTACCAAACATAGACAATTTGAGGAAATATCTGAAAATGTGCGTCTATATTACAACTAGTATTCGAAGTTAATGATGGACTGTAGGAACAACGAAAAGAACAGAGTCGAAGCATTTCAGTTGTTGTATTCCAAAAAGATACTGAAAATTCAGTGATCAGCTAACACAAGAAACAGGGAAATTCTCTGCAGTACCGGTGAGAAGAGGAGTACGTACAAAACAGTGACTAGAAGAAGGGTCAACGTGATACGACAAGAGTAAAGACATCAGGGAATAATAGCCATGGTACTAGAGGGAACCGTAGAAGGTGAACACTGTGGACGAAGACAGAGATTATAACACTATTCAACAAACAACTGAGGTAGTTGACTGTATACGCTATTCTGAAGTGAAGAGTTTGGTGCAGGCAGGCATCGCAGTTTTCCTAATATTTTCTTAACATTAAAATCTTTCCCTACTTGCATATAATTTTTCAGATTTACGTGTTACTGTCCTGTTCCGTCGACCTTATTTCGATACGTAATGAGAAGTGACTCGAATGAAGTGTTCATTCCGTGACCCATTAAGCGTGATTTCGACTTGAGTTAGTCTAGCTGATTCAGTTAGCAGGCAAAAGCAAAATGCAGTGTACAACGTTAAGTACCTTCAGAGAGTAGTAACGTGAAACAAATATTATTCAGCTTTATTTTGCCTTAGACCTTATGAGAGCTGGATCTTTATCACCCATTCTAGTGATGATTGTGGACGAACTAGTAACAGACAAAATGTTGAATTTCCGATTCCATATGGACGTCCACACGTACGTGTACTCCAAGGTGGACAGTTGTACAGGTATCTGAGGAATTTTAATGTACCGTTGTACAAGAAGAGCATTTACAGGTGGATGTGGTAAAGAATGAAATGGGTGATACTAGTATGAGATATATGTTATAAACCTGAGAGTTTTCCCACATTTTTTAAAAAGGCGCTAACTTACTTCACCGACTCCTCCGATTAACCCAGGCTATCACTGCTACTACAGGTACTGGATTACTTACGAAAGTTTTTAAAATATGTAATGAAGTGTGAATTCGCGACGTAAACCACAATGCCTCTTACTATAACGTGAAAGTGTAAGCAAATCCAAATAGGTTCGTCCCATATTGCCTACATCGCTCCGATGCACTCAGTATGCTGTCACAAGTACTTCATACTTTAGCACACGACGTCTCCATGAGCAAACTCAGCTTAACACAGGACGCTTCTGATCTGACTTACACGAGTAAATCCCTGAAATCTTCTTATGGCTGGCTTTCCTCTTCTACCAGACTGAGATGAGCTGGGAAAAACACACACACACACACACACACACACACGTTCACTTTTACAAAACAATAGATGCAAATACACTCCTGGAAATGGATAAAAAAGAACACATTGACACCGGTGTGTCAGACCCACCATACTTGCTCCGGACACTGCGAGAGGGCTGTACAAGCAACGATCACACGCACGGCACAGCGGACACACCAGGAACCGCGGTGTTGGCCGTCGAATGGCGCTAGCTGCGCAGCATTTGTGCACCGCCGCCGTCAGTGTCAGCCAGTTTGCCGTGGCATACGGAGCTCCATCGCAGTCTTTAACACTGGTAGCATGCCGCGACAGCGTGGACGTGAACCGTATGTGCAGTTGACGGACTTTGAGCGAGGGCGTATAGTGGGCATGCGGGAGGCCGGGTGGACGTACCGCCGAATTGCTCAACACGTGGAGCGTGAGGTCTCCACAGTACATCGATGTTGTCGCCAGTGGTCGGCGGAAGGTGCACGTGCCCGTCGACCTGGGACCGGACCGCAGCGACGCACGGATGCACGCCAAGACCGTAGGATCCTACGCAGTGCCGTAGGGGACCGCACCGCCACTTCCCAGCAAATTAGGGACACTGTTGCTCCTGGGGTATCGGCGAGGACCATTCGCAACCGTCTCCATGAAGCTGGGCTACGGTCCCGCACACCGTTAGGCCGTCTTCCGCTCACGCCTCAACATCGTGCAGCCCGCCTCCAGTGGTGTCGCGACAGGCGTGAATGGAGGGACGAATGGAGACGTGTCGTCTTCAGCGATGAGAGTCGCTTCTGCCTTGGTGCCAATGATGGTCGTATGCGTGTTTGGCGCCGTGCAGGTGAGCGCCACAATCAGGACTGCATACGACCGAGGCACACAGGGCCAACACCCGGCATCATGGTGTGGGGAGCGATCTCCTACACTGGCCGTACACCACTGGTGACCGTCGAGGGGACACTGAATAGTGCACGGTACATCCAAACCGTCATCGAACCCATCGTTCTACCATTCCTAGACCGGCAAGGGAACTTGCTGTTCCAACAGGACAATGCACGTCCGCATGTATCCCGTGCCACCCAACGTGCTCTAGAAGGTATAAGTCAACTACCCTGGCCAGCAAGATCTCCGGATCTGTCCCCCATTGAGCATGTTTGGGACTGGATGAAGCGTCGTCTCACGCGGTCTGCACGTCCAGCACGAACGCTGGTCCAACTGAGGCGCCAGGTGGAAATGGCATGGCAAGCCGTTCCACAGGACTACATCCAGCATCTCTACGATCGTCTCCATGGGAGAATAGCAGCCTGCATTGCTGCGAAAGGTGGATATACACTGTACTAGTGCCGACATTGTGGATGCTCTGTTGCCTGTGTCTATGTGCCTGTGGTTCTGTCAGTGTGATCATGTGATGTATCTGACCCCAGGAATGTGTCAATGAAGTTTCCCCTTCCTGGGACAATGAATTCACGGTGTTCTTATTTCAATTTCCAGGAGTGTATATACATACATAGGTATAAATAAACGTAGCCCAGAAGGTCTATTGTAATGTTGATTACTGAGCAAACTGTTTTCAATTGTAAATTGTTATGTACACAAGTATCTTAGTTATGTTTGAAGTAACTGTTATGCAAAGGAGAAGTGAGCAGAAATGCTCTGCTGATGCCAGTTACCTGTTCGGTGTTGAGTAAGATATTCACATCGATTATAATAACAAAATGTTGACTACTGCACATATTGATCGCTTATAAACGTACGAAGCTCAACTAATATTATCATTATACAGAAATACAATATGATGTCTGCACGAAATAAAAAAATCAACGTTGCTGCCAAAAATTTCAAAGTCCTATGTTGAATCTCTTATTGTTAAGAAGTACTGTCGACTTGAATCTTGTTGGATTTTCATAACATTGTATGACACATTGAATGGATACAAGTGGTAATGTTTTTTTTCTCTTTATAGTGATTTTTATCACCTTACACAAGGCGGGCTGTCAGCAGCTGAGTACGCCGGTCGTCACCCTTGAGGCACAGAGAATACAATCAAAACGGCGGGTAAAACAATGTAGACACTAAAAAACAAAAAACATGGAGCCGTTCACGCTGGACGAGAAAACATCACTGACACGGCGCACAAAACATGGATGATGGCGACGGTACACGTGAACAGTGGCGGCGAACCAACACTAAACACAAACGAAGGCACACACACGAGACACTGATGGCGATGACCTCCGGCGCGCGAATGTTCACTGTGCGTGTGCGAGTCCGGGGACCTGCCAAGAGAGGAGGAGGAGGAAGGGGAATGGGAGAGCGAGATGCCACGGGCAGGGGAGATAGGGGGAGGGGGGTGGAGGGAGGGGACAGGGGAAAGGGAAAGGGAAGAGAAGGGAGGGAGGGTGCCTAAAGGAAAGGACACCGGAAGTTGGGGGTGGGGCAGGGTCAAAGTTGATTGGAGGGGTAGATGGAGGGGAGGAGGACCTCATGAGGGAGGGGCGGCCAGTCACTTCGGCCGTTCGTTTTCTACTTCTCTCACTATCCTTTAATCTTTCTTTTATTTTTAAAAAAAATAAAATAAAAAGCAAGCACAAAGCCAAAAGTCAAGCAGAACGATAAGTCAAGTAATTCCCTACCGAAAACGTCATGCCAGAAGGAGAAGCGCCTCGTGCGCTAGGACTTCTCTTACAGTCGAGGATACTCCCTCATTCAAATGTGCAGGTAGGAGCTGGTGGAAGCCACCTTGGGAGAGGGTAGGGAGGGTTGAGAGATGGAGACTGGGTGGGACGTGAGAGTACAGGCGCAACAGCAGGCAGGGGGGGGGGTGGGAGAGGATCGGGGAGACTAGCGGGTGAGGAGGATCGAGTTTATGGGAGGTGTACAGGATCCGTATCCTTTCAAGGAAAAGGAGGAGGTGGGAGAAGGGGATGAGATCGTACAGGATCTGCGTGGGGGAGGGGAGACAGATGCGATAGGCGAGGCGGAGAGCATGAGTGGTAATGTTTACACATTTGTAATTATAGTACATGATCGCATATTCTAGCAGCGAGAGAGAATTCTATTACTGTTAATGTAATTAAGATTGAGCCGTGCTGGGCCCGGCTTACCCGCTGGTTTAAACCTTGACTGTTACTCTGCGTTTGGTTTGCCGCGGTTATTGCAGTAATGCCGTGGTTCTTCCTCTTTCTACTTGTGGCAGCAGCGGTATGTATCGATATTCGCACCTTGTACTATCTTTAGTCTGGTGCTTATAGTTTCCGGCTAGCCGGTGTGCGGCAGTCGGTCGGTTGGTGTGGATCAGCCAAGAAATCTCTGTGCAGCGTAGTGGGCCGGACCCGCTGGCGGTCTCTACGCAGTGTCGGAGTGTGTGGGAGCTGCTCCGATTGCTACGAGGTTCGTGGCTCACCGACCCAGAACAACAAAGTTGAGTGGTCATTTAATCACCGAAGCTGGTCCGTTCACATTGTGCCATTGGTTTTCATGGTTGGCTGTTGGGGGTATTCCCGCGAGCAACAGCGAGTGTTCGAGTTGGCGAAAGTTTGGCCACCATCCGGTGGAGTTTAAATGCATTTTGGTTATTTGAAGTCCAAGTGCACCAGCGGAATTTTCTGCCTTGTGGCCGTTAGCGTTCCAGTTACCTGCCCTGGCCGCTGACGTAAAATTCAGTCAGTTTCCTTTGCTCACCATGTTGTCGCTGTCCAACACGTGTGTGTAGTTTTGACAGCTTATGCATACTTGGTTGTAGGCGGCTACGCCTTTTACGTTTTACCATTGGAGTTCCTTGTGTACTGGTCAGTCTTGTCGGTGGGTCCGTTGACTGACTCTTGGTTGGGTTGCCGGTGGATCGGATATAGTTGGGCCGACTACCTGTCTCCCCTAAGCGTACGTTAACATTTCAAGTGCAGACCGACCCGCGGAAACTTCTGAGCGCCGCTGGCTGTACTGCCTTATCTTACTGGTGTTTCATTGTGTATTTTAATGGCTCATAGCCGATGGTTTGAATTCGTATCCTTTTAGTTGGATTTTAAGTAATGGGCCTTCAGCCGTTTAAAAATTGAAAGTTCTTTATTTGTCAAGTCTTTCATTGTTTGGGCCTTCAGCCTCATATGAATTTTTTTTTTTTTTGATAAAGATTTGGGCGTTCTGCCTTTTGAAAATTTATTGTAGTTGTGTTTTATATTATGGGCCTTCAGCTGTTTTAAAAATTAAACAGATTGTGCCCTTGAGCCATAACATTGTGTGACATATTCAGTCGATAGTTAAAGTCGGAAATTTGCGCTGTAATGTTTGGGCAACTAAATAAAGTTATATGTGTTCGAGTGTAACTGACAGCCGCTAATTTTGGCCCCTTTTCCATAATTCCAGCTACCTGTTCTGTCCTGCGAATTTAACCAGGAGTTTCAAATATGCTGTGGAATACTGTAATTATTTTCTCAAGGAAATGCTAAAAGTTGTACGCTCTCTTTGTTCAGTTGGACGTCGAAATTCTGTTTCTTCACACCATACAACAATGAATGGTTCAAATGGCTCTGAGCACTATGGGACTTAATTGCTGTGGTCATCAGTCCCCTAGAACTTAGAACTACTTAAACCTAAGGACATCACACACATCCATGCCCGAGGCAGGATTAGAACCTGCGACCGTAGCGCCTAGAACCGCTCGGCCACTTCGGCCGGCCCTACAACAATGAAGATGGCAGCTGAATGGTAATTGCTGAAACGCCGATACAGTCCATCGGGAGATGCGCAGTGGATGCACTGCAGCAAAAAGAGTTCTTTACTGCCGTCTTGATAGTGCTGTTTCTTGAAGAACGTGAAACCACGGCAAAATGGCGGTTCTATAATATTAATAAGAAAATAATTACCAAAATTGAAATAAAAAATATCTACGCCACCGCGACGCGTCTTCTTGTAGAATTTCAGAGAAAACAATTTTGATGCAGGATGCAGGACTGGTACACGTCGGGTTAGTAAACTTCGCAGATACAGATTTGAGTTTAACAATGGATAATAGTACATTTAAATGTCAGATCGTTCGTTTAATAATTTCAACTCAGAAGAATTTTCAGAAGCTTTGGTCCTTCGCTGTTTTGTCTGACCTTTTAAAATCATTCACAGTTCAATGTGTAGAACAATACTGGTAGGTCTTCATCGGAATTACTCAAAGAAGAATAAAATTCAGTCTCTTTTCTGTCTCACGAAGACGCAATAATTCTGTTTGCTGCCCGCAGAAATCAACGTGTAACTGTGTTCTCTTAAAGTTACAGCTTCTGGATTAAATTGTTGATGTATCTTCGGTTTGCTCTTCTTCCCACCGTCTTCTGCGATTATCCTGAAATAAACCTTCTCGCTTGTAATATTTATTTTCTTCTTTGGTTTGTTCCTGTGCTTTCCTCTTCTGTATCGATCTCCGGAAAGAAATTATTTTTCTCGAAATAGAGTGTGGAGCAAAAATTTCAAATTACTATGTTTAGGTGTATTTTGATCACATATAAAATGTATTTACACCAATACAACCCGTAAGTTACGAAATTTTAGAACTGCAGTTTTTTTTTAAGGACAACATGAATGTGGCGTTCTTCTTCGTGCTCACACGTTAAAAGTCTTTTCTTCACGTTCTTTTGTCAAAGTTTCGTGCGAAACAACAGCAATTTCTTGATGTATTAAAACTATCAGATCGTTGAGTGAACGAGGCTCGCGGAAATTAACTTTGAATTTTAAATGACACCGTAAGAAGACGCAAACCGACAGAACTGGAGAGCGTACTGGCCAGTGGAGATCACCGAAACGTGGGCCCAAGTTTTGAGGAAACATTTCTCAACAACTGCCGTGTATGCTATAGCAGTGTCGGCAGTGACTCCATCCTGGTGGAACCACATTGCTGCCGTGCTGCTCCTAAAAGCCTCTAGTTGCGACCGCAAAATAATGCGTAGCATTGCAACATAACATTTATAATTTACAGTTACACAAGAGCCGCCTTCTTCAAAACAAGTAAGGCTCAACGATCCCCAGTATGGAAACTCCACACCACACGGCCACTTCAGCATTGTACAGCGGTTTATGATGCAATCCTTTTTGGATGTCTGCTGCCCAATAGCGACAGTTTTGCTTATTTACAAAGCCGTCGAAGTGAAAGTTAGCTTTATCGTTTATCATTAATAAAACACCACCAGCAGAAGATACATCAAACATTTTCTTACAAAATGATATCTGTTCGCCAAAATCACGTTCATAAATGGAAAACAGACCAGAAGGAATGAATAGTAGGAGACAACAAGAACAAAGAACGAAACATACAAGAAGAAGCAGGCTAGAAGAACAAGAAAGCTAGTGATTGACTATAGAGAAAGAAAAGGCGTGTAGAAAAGCGGATTCTGAAAGCAGCGAAGAGACCCTTTTTCGAAAGGCAGTTGCATGATACTGAATCACAGAAGTACACTAATGAAAGCAGAAAACTCCACAGAAAGGTCAATAACTTTACAAAGGGATTCTACCCGAAGAAACAGAATGTAAAGGGAAAAAAAACTGGTGAACAAACATCAGGAGTGTTACATCACTTGGCAGAGTACTTTAAGGAATTATTATACTCAAAGAATGCCGAAACATGGGAACTAACTGAAAACCAACAGGCCGAAGAAGAGGAAAATGAGGTGCCCTCCACGCAAGAGGTTCGGCTAGCAATAAAAAAACTAGCCAACAATACCCTGACAATGATAACCTGCCAGCTGAGCTTATTAAGTGTGGTGGAAAACATCTTGTTAAATGCATGCGCGCCCTGATCTGACATGCAGTGTGCTGTGAAATTCCCCTTACAAACTCTTAGGACTTGTAGAGGGGACTGAGTAGATAATATTCTGAATTGGTACCCATGTCCGGAAGCGTACCACTTCTGTACTACAACCATTTGAAAACACGTTGATAACGCGACCACTTTTAGAAGTAATTTAGTAGGCGTGACCCAGCACATCACATGTTTTACAATTCCACTCATTAATAACCGAAGAAACGAAAAGGAAACTTAATTAGTTTTCACAAACACTATTGTTTACAGTTAATTCGGGTGTGCAGCGCTTCCTTGGAGACCACAGTCACACCTGCTGACGGTATTGGTACCAATTTCTCGAAGCCGTTGCGTAATTGAAGCGAAAAGGCGACGAACAGCTCTTTCATTGCCGTGAGCTCCACCATACAAGATGATCATGTCGGTGTATTGTGAAAACCTGTATTCAATCATGTTGCTGTAACACTCACAGACGCGTGAACGAGGCTCGAACTAGGTCAGAGAGGCAGTATAGACGTTAAATGACATTAGCTGATCCGACGTAAGCATACCCCCTCTCCCCCTCCCCCCCGTAACCACGGTGTTGCGTACCTACCAAGCAAACATGTTTTAGAACGGCTGTAATACGGAAATGTTACGTTTCCGGACACGGGTTCCAATTCAAAATATTGTCCCCTCTGCAAGTCCTAGGAGCTGTAGGGGAAATTTTAGAGCACCCTGTACATGGACGCAAAAAATCATCTCAGGTGATTGGAATATGGGAGTAATGTGTGCTATACATGAAAAGAGGACATTCTGGAATGTACAAACTATAGGGGAATTACATTATTAAATATTGCATCTAAAAAATTCTACTCCCCGCTTTGTACCTGTGTAGGATCTTTCGCAGAAATAGCAGTTGGGAAATATAAGGCAAGCTTTAAATCTTACAAATCAACTATTGACCTAATACCCACCCTGAGGCAGATATTGGAGAAAACAGGGGCGTAAAATATAGAAACACATCACGTATTTGTTGATTTTAAAGCAGCATGCTCTTGGCAAAAGAGATTTAGCGTAGCCCAAAGTCTAGGTTAGAAGCCTAGGTGGTAATTAGTTTGCGACTGACGAAGCCAATGAACTCAAATGCAAATAAAGGTTGTGGTATGTAATAACCTATGTTGCGGCCTAGTGTTTATATTCGTCCCATATTTAGATGTAATTTGCCATGTTTTCTGTTTCCACAAACAAAATTGACACTCGATGCAGTGTAAATGGGATTGTAAATGGGAAATTCCTTTAGTCACTTCCATCAGCCACCGCACTGAGTGTAACATTGGTTTGTGCTATCAGTAACGCAGTCTATCTCATAACAACTAAAACTACAATTGAAAGCTAAAAGTTCTGGGTCAAGGCAATCAGGTAGGTGCAGTATTTCTTGATTTCCGAAAATCATTTGACTCAGTACCACATCTACGCTTATTGTTAAAAGTACGATCATATGCGGTATCAAGTAAAATTCGTGACTGGATTGAGAGGCTTTTTGGTAGGGAGGACAGCATGGTTATCTTGGATGGAGAGTCCTAGTCAAATGTGGAAGCAATTTAGGGTGTGACCCTGGGAAGTGTGTTGGGACCCTTTCTGTTCATGTCGTATAATAATGACCCTGCAGACTTTTTGCAGATGATGCTGTTATCTGCTGGTACTGTCTGAAAGAAGCTGGATAAATGTTAAGTCAGATCTTGATAAGATTTCGAAGTGGTGCAAAGATTGACAACTTGCTTTAAATGTTCAGAAATGTAAAACTGTGCACTTTACAAAACAAAAAAACATAGCCTCTTATGACAATAATATCAATGAGTCACTGTTGGATTCGGCCAACTCACAGGAATACCTGGGTGTATGAAATGGAATGAAAAAGAAAATTAAAGCAATAACAACCCTCGGTCATAGAATTGAAGTCTTATTGACCAAGGTTTCGGCCACTGCTAAGAGTGGCTTCATCAGAAATAAAACATTGAACTGGCAAGTCACGTATAAAATAAAGCGATAAATCTTTAGTCACAAAATTTTAAAATAGAAAACATGTGCGTGAAAACATGTGAGCACAGCCCATAGTGGTTTGCCTTTTATGTTTTCAACAATGGTTCAAATAGCTCTAAGCACTATGGGACTTAACATTTGAGGTAATCAGTCCCCTAACTTAGAACTACTTCAACCTAACTAACCTAAGGACATCACACACAGCCGCACGGGAAGAGTCGAGCGGTCTGAGGCGCTGCAGTCATGGACTGTGTGGCTGGTCCCGGCGGAGGTTCGAGTCCTCCCTCGAGCATGGGTGTGAGTGTGTGTGTGTGTGTGTGTGTTTGTCCTTAGTATAATTTAGGTTAAGTAGTGTGTAAGCTTAGGTTCAAATGGTTCAAATGGCTCTGAGCACTATGGGACTTAACTGCTGTGGCCATTAGTCCCCTAGAACTTAGAACTACTTAAACCTAACTCACCTAAGGACATCACACACATCCATGCCCGAGGCAGGATTCGAACCTGCGACCGTAGCGGTCGCGCGGTTCCAGACTGTAGCGCCTAGAACCGCTCGGCCACTCCGGCCGGCTGTAAGCTTAGGGACTGATGACCGTAGCATTTAAGTCCCATAAGATTTCACACACATTTGAACATTTCTGACATCACACACATCCATGCTTGAGGCAGGATTAGAACCTGCGACCGTAGTAGCAGCGCGGTTCCGGACTGAAGCACCTAGAACCGCTCGGCCACAGCGGCCGGCCCATTGGCTCACAGAAACTGCTTTATAACAGGGTGCTTTGTCATGTTGGTACAAATAATCATCGACTCGGAAGCTGCGTTATTGTACACACCACGAAATGCCGCAAAATGTGTTCATTTCGTTCTCCATTTACATTTAGTGTTTTCTTAAATGCAATAAGGGGGCCACGCACTAAGAAAAAAAAAAAAAGCTTCATAACGCCTCATCCGTACTTGACTGTTGGCGCTACACATTATTGCAGTGGGGTCCACAGCACCATTATCCTGAGGAAGGGCGGCAATGACTTCGCTGTTAGCAACCAACAATTTAAATCCATACAACCAGTCAGTGATTGTTCGGCAATCGTTTTATCATACAGTAACGGGGCCTTTCTAGCTTTTTATGCGCAGTACGTTGCATTTATTTGTTTTGAAGGACAAGTACCAGTTGCTGCACCAAGAATCAATCCTCTGTAAATCTTTTCGTAACTTTTTGGTTGCAATTTTTCAGCGTTGAAGCTTTTCTATACACAACAGCATCATTCGAGAGCAGCATCACGGGGCTTCCAACATTATCACCGAGGTCACATAAGCGGTGTCCCATTTATCTTGCTCACTCAAAATAACTTTTTTCGTAAACGAAAAATTCTTTCAGCCAGTGTTTCTTAATATCATTGGGTAGTTCTTGTTGAGGGTATACCCTTTATGTATCTCCAGAGGAGATACGGGGTAGGGGATAAATTTTTTTTTAAATGGAACTATGTACATTTTATTCAAGAATACCCTCTCCAAGGGATATTCAAAACTGTACCACACTGTATCATTTTTGTCAATAACACGTAGATTTGCAGACGATAAAGAGTACACAGATTGTGAAGAAAGCGAGTTGTTTACTGCCTTGATTGTACACATTACGTACCCAACATCGTGCTGTAATTGAGATGTGGGTTTTATTTATGATTTGCGATTCTTGTAAACACAGGTACGCCTCTTCCCACTCCCAGCCGCTTCACCCCCCCCCCCCCCCCGCGCACTGATTTGTTGTTGCTATAGCGTACAGTACACTGCATACAAGTGTAGTTGTGCATCACAGTAACTTAATAACTGCCTGGCGGTGGTACACACTGAGACTATCATTTTTGTTGTGTAAGGGATTTTGACGTACACGCATGACAACAAGGTAGAAATGCTGTTGATCTACGGAGAAAGCACGTTGATAGGAAATAATTTAGTAACTTGCATTTTTATGTTCAGTACTGTTAGCGAACATTGTGATTATTATGTTTTGACTGGTTTGATGCGGCCCGCCACGAATTCCTTTCCTGTGCTAACCTCTTCATCTCAGAGTAGCACTTGCAACCTACGTCCTCAATTATTTGCTTGACGTATTCCAATCTCTGTCTTCCTCTACAGTTTTTGCCCTCTACAGCTCCCTCTAGTACCATGGAAGTCATTCCCTCATGTCTTAGCAGATGTCCTATCACCCTGTCCCTTCTCCTTATCAGTGTTTTCCACATATTCCTTTCCTCTCCGATTCTGCGTAGAACCTCCTCATTCCTTACCTTATCAGTCCACCTAATTTTCAACATTCGTCTATAGCATCACATCTCAAATGCTTCGATTCTCTTCTGTTCCGGTTTTCCCACAGTCCATGTTTCACTACCATACAATGCTGTACTCCAGACGTACATCCTCAGAAAGTTCTTCCTCAAATTAAGGCCGGTATTTGATATTAGTAGACTTCTCTTGGCCAGAAATGCCTTTTTTGCCATAGCGAATCTGCTTTTGATGTCCTCCTTGCTCCGTCCGTCATTGGTTATTTTACTGCGTAGGTAGCAGAATTCCTTAACTTCATTGACTTCGTGACCATCAATCCTGATGTTAAGTTTCTCGCTGTACTCCTTTCTACTACTTCTCATTTCCTGCGTCTTTCTCCGATTTACTCTCAAACCATACTGTGTACTCATTAGACTGTTCATTCCGTTCAGCAGATCATTTAATTTTTCTTCACTTTCACTCAGGGTAGCAATGTCATCAGCGAATCGTATCATTGATATCCTTTCACCTTGTATTTTAATTCCACTCCTGAACCATTCTTTTATTTCCATCATTCCTTCCTCGATGTACAGATTGAAGAGTAGGGGCGAAAGGCTACATCCTTGTCTTACGCCCTTCTTAATACGAGCACTTCGTTCTTGATCGTCCACTATTATTATTCCCTCTTGGTTGTTGTACATATTGTATATGACCCGTCTCTCCATATAGCTTACCCCTACTTTTTTTCAGAATCTCGAACAGCTTGCACCATTTTATATTGTCGTACGCTTTTTCCAGGTCGACAAATCCTATGAAAGTGTGTTGATTTTTCTTTAGCCTTGCGTCCATTATTAGCCGTAATGTCAGAATTGCCTCTCTCGTCCCTTTACTTTTCCTGAAGCCAAACTGATCGTCACCTAGCGCATTCTAAATTTTCTTTTCCATTCTTCTGTATATTATTCTTGTAAGCAGCTTCGATGCATGAGCTGTTAAGCTGATTGTGCGATAATTCTCGCACTTGTCAGCTCTTGCCGTCTTCGGAATTGTGTGGATGATGCTTTTCCGAAAGTCAGATGGTATATCGCCAGACTCATATATTGTACACACCAACGTGAATAGTCGTTTTGTTGCCACTTCCCCCAATGATTTTAGAAATTCTGATGGAATGTTATCTATCCCTTCTGCCTTATTTGACCGTAAGTCCTCTAAAGCTCTTTTAAATTCCGATTCTAATACTGGATCCCCTATCTCTTCTAAATCGACTCCTGTTTCTTCTTCTATCACATCAGACAAATCTTCACCCTCATAGAGGCTTTCAATGTATTCTTTCCACCTATCTGCTCTCTCCTCTGCATTTAACAGTGGAATTCCCGTTACACTCTTAATGTTACCACCGTTGCTTTTAATGTCACCAAAGGTTGTTTTGACTTTCCTGTATGCTGAGTCTGTCCTTCCGACAATCACATCATTTTCGATGTCTTCACATTTTTCCTGCAGCCATTTCGTCTTAGCTTCCCTGCACTTCCTATTTATTTCATTCCTCAGCGACTTGTATTTCTGTATTCCTGATTTTTCCGGAACATGTTTTTACTTCCTCCTTTCATCAATCAACTGAAGTATTTCTTCTGTTACCTATGGTTTCTTCGCAGCTATCTTCTTTGTACCTATGTTTTCCTTCCCAACTTCTGTGATGGCCCTTTTTAGAGATGTCCATTCCTCTTCAACTGTACTGCCTACTGCGCTATTCCTTATTGCTGTATCTATAGCGTTAGAGATCTTCAAACGTATCTCATCATTCCTTAGTACTTCCGTATCCCACTTCTTTGCGTATTGATTCTTCCTGACTAATGTCTTGAACTTCAGCCTACTCTTCATCACTACTATATTGTGATCTGAGTCTATATCTGCTCCTGGGGACGCCTTACAATCCAGTATATGATTTCGGAATCTCTGTCTGACCATGATGTAATCTAATTGAAATCTTCCCGTATCTCCCGGCCTTTTCCATGTATACCTCCTCCTCTTGTGATTCTTGAACAGGGTATTCGCTATTACTAGCTGAAACTTGCTACAGAACTCAATTAATCTTTCTCCTCTTTCATTCCTTGTCCCAAGCCCATATTCTCCTGTAACCTTTTCTTGTACTCCTTCCCCTACAACTTCATTCCAGTCGCCCATGACTATTAGATTTTCGCCCCCTTTACATACTGCATTACCCTTTCAATATCCTCATTCACTTTCTCTATCTGTTCATCTTCAGCTTGCGACGTCGGCATGTATACCTGAACTATCGTTGTCGGTGTTGGTCAGCTGCCGATTCTGATTAGAACAACCCGGTCACTGAACTGTTCACAGTAACACAACCTCTGCCCTACCTTCCTATTCATAACGAATCCTACACCTGTTATACCATTTTCTGCTGCTGTTGATATTACCCGATACTCATCTGGCCAGAAATCCTTGTCTTCCTTCCACTTCACTTCACTGACCCCTACTATATCTAGATTGAGCCTTTGCATTTCCCTTTTCAGATTTTCTAGTTTCCCTACCACGTTCAAGCTTCTGACATTCCACGCCCCGACTCGTAGAACGTTATCCTTTCGTAGATTATTTAATCTTTTTCTCATGTTAACTTCCCCCTTGGCAGTCCCCTCCCGGAGATCCGAATGGGGGACTATTCCGGAATCTTTTGCCAATGGAGAGATCATCATGACACTTCTTCAAATACAGGCCACATGTCCTGTGGATACACGTTATGTGTCTTTAATGCAGTGGTTTCCATTGCCTTCTGCATCCTCATGTCGTTGATCATTGCTTATTCTTCCGCCTTTAGGGGCAATTTCCCACCCCTAGGACAAGAGAGTGCCCTGAACCTCCATCCGCTCCTCCGCCCTCTTTGACAAGGCCGTTGGCAGAATGAGGCTGACTTCCTATGCCGGAAGTCTTCGGCCGCCAATGCTGATTATTTATCAAAATTTAGGAAGTAGCGGGGAATCAAAAACACTACCCCTAGACCACGGGTACACTACTGTACATACCTGTAATTTGCTGTAGGAGGGCGAAATTCCGTTCAGGCAAAACTACTGTACAGCAGACCACTATGGGCTGCGCTCACGTGTTTTCACACATGTTTTCTATTTTAAAATTTTGTGACTAAAGGTTTATCGCTTGATTTTTATTTTATACGTGACATGTACAGCAGACCACTATGGGCTGCGCTCACGTGTTTTCACACATGTTTTCTATTTTAAAATTTTGTGACTAAAGGTTTATCGCTTGATTTTTATTTTATACGTGACATGCCAGTTTAAATTATTTATTTCTGATGAAGGCACTCTTAGTAGTGGCCGAAACCTAGGTCAATAAGACTTCATTTTTTGCGACCGAGGGCTGTTATTGCTTTAATTTTACTTCGTAACGGTCGCTGACAACGCAGCCATTTTTAAAACTTTATGAAATGGAATGATCAGATAGGGTAAGTCGTGGGTAAAGCAGATGATAGATTTCGGTTGACTGGTAGAATACTGAAGAAATACATACAGTCTGCAAAGGAGCTTGCTTACAACTCACACGTGTGATCCATCCTAGAATATTGCTCAAATGTGTGGGACCCGTACCTTATAGGATTAACAAGGGATAGTGAACATACACAGAGAAGAGCAGCACGAATGGTCACAGTTTGTTAAATCCGTGAGAGACTGTCACAGAGATACTGAAGGAACTGAACTGAAAGACTCTTGAAGATAGACGTGAACTATCCCGATCAATGGTGGCTCTAGGAATGTACTACAATCCCCTACGTATCGCTCACAAAGGGATTGTGAAAATAAGATTGGAATAATTACTGCATGCATACAGGCATTCAAACAATCATTCTTCCCGCGCTCCATTCGTGAATGGAACAGTAACAGACCCTAATATTTGGTACAATGGGGCGTACCCTCTGCCATGTACCTCACGGTGATTTGCAGAGTATAAATGTAGATGTAGCGTATGACACCATAAAAGAAAATAAGCTTATTGAAGCCATGTTTGAAACTGTCATACCACAACAGTTAATACACGTCATAAATTTGATTATGGGAAGTAAGGATACTAGGAAATTTCACACCCCTTTTTGAAACTAACTTGTAATGAGACAAGACGATGAGATTTCATGTGTGCTTTTCAATGTAGCACTACAGAAGGTAATAAGGACAGCTCAAATCAGCATGACAGACACAATGGCAATAGAACGGTGCGGATTCCGGCCTATGCAAATGATGTGAACATCTTTGCAAGAACAGAACCAGCTGGTAACGAAACATATAAGGCACTGATGGCAACACAGTAGAAATGGGACTGGAAGTGAACATCATTAAAAGAAAAACACACGAATAATAGGAGCAGAATGAAGGAGACGGACGGCGGACCGCCGCTGTGTTGAAGTTATGTGTCGGTTACATGCTGTCCATCTCGCATCATTGTACGGATATGTCTCGTGAGCTTCCGATTTGGTTTATCGGATGCGAGTGAGCCGAGCATCATCAATAACCATAATTGCCGTTTCCTGTATCAGTACTGTGACTGCAGTGTTCGGTAAGTTCTGGCTGTCTGTTCAAGGTTAACGTCCCATTTCATGTCAGACTTGTGGTTATTGATCCCGCTTCTGTCTCCAGGCAGGAAAGTTGTGCGTGTGCTCTCCTATAAAACTACTGATTTTGTTTCTTTATTTAATGTTCCCATCTAAGTGTTATTTGGTGTAAGGCGTCGGATTTGTGGCGGCGCGCGTTTCTATTTGAAGTCGGTTCACATAACGTGCAATGTCCTGCATGTACTCTTACTATTACTGGAGAGCTCTTATTGGGTGTTTCTACTTCCAAGAGTGTCTGTGTTTTTTATGTTTGTAATGGTGGGGCCTCTTAATCCCAAAAAAAGGGGTTCAAATGGCTCTGAGCACTATGGGACGTAACATCTGTGGTAATCAGTCCCCTAGAACTTAGAACTACTTAAACGTAACTAACCTAAGGACATCACACACATCCATGCCCGAGGCAGGATTCGAACCTGCGACCGTAGGAGTCGGGCGGTTCCGGACTGAGCGCCTAGAACCGCTAGACCACCGCGGCCGTCCTCTTAATCTCAATTCTTAAGTAACTCTGAGTGAGGACTTTATTTCAAATTTGTTACTATTGTCTTACACGTGGCTGTAATGTTATTCAGAAGGTTGTGCTCTAGCTGCTGTTATGTGTTCGTTAGCCAACCGGACGCGTGAGTTTGGTGTTTAGTGCTCCGCTCCGCGTGGCGATCACTTGTTTACTCCTCGCCTCGGCGGCGCCAGTTTGGTACATTTTGTAGTTGGCAGTTGGCAGTATTTATATTTTGGCCGCTTTGCAAGTTTCCTTGATTCGACTCCATTAACTCAATCGTTTTCTTGTTGCTGCAATTTCGAGTGTCGTTCGGCGGCGTTCGGTCTATAGTAGCGGCCTGACCCAGTTCCCGTACTAAATTCTGTATTTCTCTGTTAAATAGGCTACCATTTGTTTGTCTTTTGATGGGACTTGGCTAAAATCAGCATGGCTGACAGAGCAGGCGTAGCGTCCAGAAGCAGAGACAAGTCCGCACACGACTGAATGGCCAGCGGGTGCCGGCGGTCGTGCACCACTTTAGTCTTCCCGAGCCCACTACACATTGCCAAGAAGGGGTTGTATAGCACGCCGATGTATTTGTTTGTGTCTTAATCGTTGCGCACCTGTTGCAGCTCTCCTCACACTTTACTTCCTCCAGTACCTCGTCTCCGACCTTCCAAACTTCACAGAAGTGAGGACAGGTCGCGCTTGGCAAGCTCATTTGGTAGAGCACTTGCCCGCGAAAGGCAAAGGTCCCGAATTCGAGTTCCAGTCCGGCACACAGTTTTAATCTGACAGGAAGTTTTAAATCAACGCACTCTCCGCTGCAGAGTAAAAATTTCGTTCTTTTAGTAATTACTAGATTTATTTAATTCAATGTGTTGATGCAAGTGTGGCTCGGCTAACTGGAAGGTTATTAATCGTACTCCTTATTTGCACTGTTGGTTTTTGAACAAGCCAAACACTGGTAAATTTAAGATATGTTAATTTCATGAAGCTTGTCACTATTTATACCATTCAGGACACAATAATTAGCACCGACTTTGTCTGGTTTTTCTTTTAGGAGCCTTGCACGCCTCCGCTATCCAGCGGTATATTAATTTTCTTATAAGCTGCATTTTTGCGGCGTCCACCTGCTTTCCCGCTTGACCTGCAGGTCCATGATACGTTTTGCACTTTTAATAACTTTACTTATGTCTTGACCACACTTTTATTTTACATCAACCTTACTCGTTTCGGCTTTCCTTCATTTTCAAAGGCTACAAAAAATACAACATAAAACTGATATCAGACGATGTGAAAATATGGCACATCTCACCATTGATAAGACACTGTTACAATGACTAGAATGTGGCTTCCTAGCTTACCATTGCTATGTCAGTCATATAAAAACGTTAGATACATTGTATCACGACAACAGTTTTGAGCAAAAGACAAAAACAAACTACTACCAAGTGAAACTTTTTTGGAATCCATGTGGACTAGACCGCCAGGGAGCGTTGGGTACGTGGCATACACTGCAATTTGTTTCTGTTTACAATCGCAATTGTCATCATAACAACGTATAAAATAATTTCATCAGTCAATATGGGAATTACATACAATGATTTACAAAAGATACTACTTTACAAAAGAGTGTGTCACAGTTTTTTTTCCTAATACTATTCCCTATTGGCTATGGGGCCAACAGTCTGTTAACAAACAAATCTTTTGTTTTGTTTACAACTTACAGCACATAAATTAGTACCAGCTGTAAAAGTTCATAAATATTTAATAAAAGTTAAAATTATATAGATTACTAGAGGATTGTAGGAGAGTTGATTAAAACTCGCACACTTAAGATACATAATGTAACCATAAAATTGTTTTCTGTAACTAACAAACATTGTAGATCGCCGTGTCACAATTAAGGGAAGAGGGAGGGGTCAAGGGATACACGATATTAATCTAAACATATTAAAAAATCGTCTGAAACCGTTTGTAATAGTGTAACCACAAATGTTTATAAAATGACAGCTTAAATAAAATAGCGCGAAAGCATTGTGAAGCAGCTATAGTAACGCTGTTTTCAATAATTTTCAATCAGTCGCATGTGAATACTTTATTGGCATACTTAAGGTAACGTACATGAGGTCTTTTATGGTTGTACCGAGCGAGGTGGCGCAGTGGTTAGCACACTGGACTCGCATTCGGGAGGACGACGGTTCAATCCCGTCTCCGGCCATCCTGATTTAGGTTTTCCGTGATTTTCCTAAACCGCTTCAGGCAAATGCCGGGATGGATCCTTTGAAAGGGCACGGCCGATTTCCTTCCCCATCCTTCCCCCACCCGAGCTTGTGCTCCGTCTCTAATGACCTCGTTGTCGACGGGACGTTAAACACTAATCTCCTCCTCCTCCTTTTATGGTTGTATGACCGTAAAACTTTTTTTCTGTGAATAACAAATATTGTAGAATGTCTAACATGTTTGAGACTGGTCCAGGTCCATCTTCCTACCACAGCTGCCCAAGGATGTTTTAGGAATCTGTGTTGAACCTACGGCCTGCAAGGTAAGCAGACACTAGCTCATTATGCGAAGTTCAGAAGAGTGCATCAGTATGGACAGTGATGTAATCAGACATAGATCACAATGTCAGTTTCACCACACTCTCTGAAAAAGTACGTTATCGCTAACAGAAAATACTGTACAGGTTCAGGTGTAACTATACGTTAGAAAAAATGAAAATCTTAGATTTTCGTTATTAAGGTTTATTTCTACTCCAAGTGTGACTTCATGACATAGTAATCATAATTATAATACGTGCAGAATAGTGAAATACTGATACTGGGTGTTCACAACTGTTAAGCGAAGTTCCTAACTTTTCTAAGGTTGAAACTTCCTGACAGATTAAAACTGTGTGCCGGACCGAGACTCGAACTCGGGACCTTTGCCTTTCGCGGGTAAGTGCTCTACCAACTGAGCTACCCAAGCACGACTCACGACCCGTCCTTACAGCTTTAATTCCGCCAGTGCCTCGTCTCCTACATTCCAAACTTCGCAGAAGCTCTCCTGCATACCTTGCAGCAAGGTGGTTGATGACCATGTCTGGGGGACGATAAAATAAAGCAAACTAAGTACAATTGGGGTCAAAGATATCAATTAAGCTAAAATGCAGAATGAAAATACCCAGAAATAAATGGGGTCTGTATAGGGCACGTAAATATCACTACCAATGTAATTGCACAATTAAAACAGTTCAGTAACTTCAGAGTATAAAGCACTCTGCAGTGGCTAATCAATCCTTTTTGTTTGATAAGATGTATCGCGAGTTTTCTTTTCAATGGTTCAAATGGCTCTGAGCACTATGGGACTTAACATCTATGGTCATCAGTCCGCTAGAACTTAGAACTACTTAAACCTAACTAACCTAAGGACAGCACACAACACCCAGCCATCACGAGGCAGAGAAAATCCCTGACCCCGCCGGGAATCGAACCCGGGTACCCGGGCGTGGGAAGCGAGAACGCTACCGCACGACCACGAGATGCGGACTTCTTTTCAATGAAGCTCGACTATCGTGAATATGTTTAACTACAGGTCATGGCTGAAGGTACGAAAAACTAGGAGAGACAGACGACCGCAGTTCTGAGTGTCAATTGAATATCACTTTGTGGCGTAGAGCGAGCGCGCGTGTGTACCTTTCTTCTGCGGCGGCAGTGCCTGCTGTCGGCTCGAGCTGTGAACATGAGAACCTATTCTAAATTTCTCTCGACTTTTAAACACCGATCCGATACATTTCCTACGTCTTTGGTGAAGCCGAGACTCCTCGATATTCCCTAGCTAAGTGACATGGTACACGCTGTTTGGCTGGAATAGCGTGTATGTCGTTGGCCTCAATTCACTCGCAAGCATTAACTTTCAGTGCTGGGTGCAATTCTCTGTACTAGGAGACTTTGCAGTTCAACTCCATAAGAGTTAAGACGAGCCTGTAAACAACTGTTCACATAATTACTCTCGCAATCGTCTCAGCACGGCGCAAGTCGCCTCGCTCAGACACTCGACGATTTGCTGCAAGACAAGAGCGAATTTTTGTGTCTGCATTTTGTCTATATCAAAGCTGATGGCCACGCCTTTTCTTTCTGGCCAATCACAGTGTTCCTCTTGTTATAACTCCACCCACTAGAGTTTCTATAGCCTATCGGGGGTGTCGTTTCTTTAGTAAGGCAGAGTTTAACTTCTGCTACGTAATACTGCGACAAGCAGCTCTTTTTCACGTGGGTTTTAACACAGGTGGCTACAGTGAGTCACCAATGTTTTGAGTTGGGTTTCTCCGGACGCCTATCTGCCATCTCCAGTCGTGTCCCTGCAGAAAGGCTTTGCAAAGCGTCGTCGTTAAAAGCTACGACAAGGGCGGCTATTGCCAGCGGCCTGCGCAGTGACCCCAGTGTCGCGTTGTGTCCACTGGATGTCGTGCTGTGAAGGTTTCAGCCGAACATGGGACGCGTGTTGCTGTCATAAAATTCTCCTTTACTCAGAACTGCGGCTCATAGCTCAGGTCTGGAAAATTACTTGTGTGCAATTCCTAGTGTGAGTGTTAGTGGTTTATATTCACAAAATGTTGGCTTGTTTATTTGATTTGCCTATCAATAAAATTCGTAGATTTTCATGTAATTATGTTGTGTCACATATCGATTGAACTATAATTGTTTCAGGAATTCAATGTAAAGTGTGTTATTTGTCTGACACCTTACAAATGCCATGACGCAAATTAAAAATGGGGGAAGGGGTACACAATATTAATCTTGGCATATGTATATTGTCTTAAGCATGCCGATGAACTATTCATATGCAGCTGCTCAGCGCCTCACGCTTCGTGGCAACAGCGCAACTGTAGCTGTTTCACAATGTTTTCGTGGTACTTTATTTATGCTGCCATTTTATAAACATTTGTAGCCACACTATTACGAACGGTTTTACGGGATTTTTAATATGTTAAGATTAACATTGTGTACCCCTTGTCTCCTCCCACTTCCTTTAGTTGCGATATGGCACTTTATAATGTTTGTTAATCACAGAAAACAATTTTATTTTCATACAACTACAGAAGATCTTATGTACAGTATCTTAAGTATGCCAACTTTAACCAGTTCCCCTACAACCCTCTAGTAATCTATATAATTTTAACTTTTACTAAATATTTATGAACTTTTACTGTTGGTAGTATTTTATATGCTGCAAGTTGTAAATAAAACAAAAGATTTGTTTGTTAACCGACAGTTTTCCCCAGCACCAATCAGTGTGCTCTTGTAGAGTATTAGGAAAAAAACTGTGACACATTGTTTTGTAAAGTAATATCTTTTGCAAAACATTGTAAGTAATTCCCATATTGACTGATGAAATTATTTTATACATTATTATGATGACAATTGAGATTGTAAACAGAAATTGCAGCGTGTGCCACGTACCCAAAGCCGCCTGGTGGTCTAGTCCACATGGCTTCCAGGAAAGTTTCGCTTGGTAGCAGTTTGCACTTGTCTTGTGAGCAAGAATGTTGTCGTGATACAATGTATCTAACGTTTTTATATGACTGACACAGCAATGGTGAGCTAGGAAGCCACGTTCTAGTCATTGTGACAGTCTCTGATCAATGGTGAAATGTATCATTTTCATATCGTCTGGTATCAGTTTTATGTTGTATTTTTGTAGCCTTTGAAAATGACGGAAATTTGAAACACGTAAGGTTGATGTAAAATAAAAGTGTGGTCAAGACGTAAGTAATGCTATTAAAAGTGTATCCAGATGGCTGCGTCATCTCACAGCATTTTCTTGCAAATTGCAACTTTTAGTTTTGATGAGTGAATTCGCAAATATTAAAATATATGACACGTATAGCCGTTTCATTGCTTGCATTGTCTTACAAGCTTAAATTACTTGCGCTGTAGATCTTATAATTTGCTATAAATTTCAAGCTGACACCTCTATCTGCTCCTGAGAAGAATGGGTCTTACTAGACGAACAGACAGATTAATGAAAAATCGCAACCAAATTTTTATGCAATATAATCACAAATTTACAATTTTCAATTTTTTCCTTTAATTCTACATTGAAATCTTGCTTCTTGTCATTTTTTTATTGTTGGTCAATGGGTTTTGATAATGAGTGTGTATCAAAATATGTGACATGAATGGCCATATGTTTTGACTGGATTGACTTACAAGATTTAAGTTTTCATTCCTCCAAGAGACCATTGACTTTAGTGTGTGACATAAATTTCAATTAGATACATCTACCCATTCCTGAGAAAAAGGGATCTTAACAGTCAGACAGACAGACAGGCAATAAAGTAATACTATTTATGGGTTCCATTTTTACCAGCTGAGGTACAGAACCCTAAAAATGCTCAAAAGTGTCTCAATGCTCGGATTTTTTGTAGTATTCAAAAATATTTATCCAGGAAATTATGTAAAGGATGTAAACGGCAGTATTTGAAAGTACTTTACAGAGGGCTCAAAAGTATCTGAGAGCCCTTTATTATTGAAACGTCCCCTTAGAACAAATTTATACAAGACTGTGCTTAAACTGACACACAAGGTTTTTAGCGCAACGCAATCTGACTATCAAAGATCCCTGCAAAAGAATGACCCTGAGTAACATTAACTTATACCTTTCACAAATCACTTACCTCACAAAAATCTTATTTACTGGAACTACTGCAATACAGCGAGCGCCACTACTGCCAGCTAAATAAAAGATTCAAACTACGGAAGGCACTAACTACTGATAGGGATAGTTAGCAAATGAAAGATATTAATAGAGAACAAACAATGTATTTACCTTAATATCATCACAAGTCATAATATATGTAATTTCAAAACTCCGCCATCTCTCTCCTCACATCCACCACTGCTGGCGGCTCACCTCTAACTGCGCAACGCTACGCGCTGTTAACATCCAGCTGCCGCTGCCCAACACTACAATGGCAGACAACAATGCAAACTAGCCACAGACTGCACACAGCACAGCCAGTGATTTTCATATAGAGCGCTACGTAACTTTGCCAATAAGAAAACATAAACAGCCTACTTACATATCATCACAAGTCATAATATATGTAATTTCAAAACTCCGCCATCTCTCTCCTCACATCCACCACTGCTGGCAGCTCACCTCTAACTGCGCAACGCTACGCGCTGTTAACATCCAGCTGCCGCTGCCCAACACTACAATGGCAGACAACAATGCAAACTAGCCACAGACTGCACACAGCACAGCCAGTGATTTTCATATAGAGCGCTACGTAACTTTGCCAATAAGAAAACATAAACAGCCTACTTACATTATTTACATTATATTCGAAAGTATTTATCCAAAAAACTACATAAATAGTGTAATTTTCAACGTGTCATGTACCCTGCAAGATGCTCAAAAGTATCCAAATGTTCTGAATTTTTGCGACATATTCAAAATATTTATCCAAAAAATATGTAAAGCAGCATATTTTCCACATCTAAACTGTTCTATGCTGCTATTATCAAAAGCAGATACATATTTCAGAAATCTCATGACACAGAGCTGCATTAGAACAATATTTATTTACTACCAGTTTCAGTCTAAGGCGTCATCTGGTGTGACAAATTGCCCAATACAAATCACATGTCAGTCATGTGGAAACATAAAATCGCATTGACTATCCATCTCATGAACAAATAACATACTGTTATGCCTGTGAAGTTTCCATAAGGGAGATAGGGAGCCTTCACCAAGATCGAACTCATTGATTAAGCGTTTTTCTTGTTCCAGTAAGTTATCTTCCTGATACCCAATGCATATGACCGTCGGTTCATTGTAATATGATACACATGCCTCACTGCAAAACACACATGGGCACTGTCACTGATCAAACTAATAAAATAAAGTGCTCTTGTTGACAAGAATTACCAAAGTATGCTCTTGCTGTGCCAAAAACTCTTCTCTACAAATGATACCAATGCCAGTAACATATTATAGCGACTAGTGCTAGGGCTTTAACTTTATCTTGAAGTACAAAAGTTTGTAAAACAAACAAACACACACACACACACACACACACACACACACACACAAGCATGTACACACGTCTGAATTTTGCACCATATTCAAAAGCATTATTTCTGACAGTATTTCTGTCTAAAATAACAATGCAGCTAAAATTCTACCTCATCAATGTATTTCATCTCTAGTAATGTTTGTATAAAATTTTATCAACATCCTTCTCTGTAATGATTGCTTTAATAAGGAATCAATATACAGGGTGATTCAAAAAGAATACCACAACTTTAAAAATGTGTATTTAATGATAGAAACATAATATAACTTTCTGTTATACATCATTACAAAGAGTATTTAAAAAGGTTTTTTTTCACTCTAAAACAAATTCAGAGATGTTCAATATGGCCCTCTCCAGACACTCGAGCAATATCAACCCGATACTCCAACTCGTTCCACACTCTCTGTAGCATATCAGGTGTAACAGTTTGGATAGCTGCTGTTATTTCTCGTTTCAAATCATCAATGGTGGCTGGGAGAGGTGGCCGAAACACCATATCCTTAACATACCCCCATAAGAAAAAATCGCAGGGGGTAAGATCAGGGCTTCTTGGAGGCCAGTGATGAAGTGCTCTGTCACGGGCTGCCTGGCGGCCGATCCATCGCCTCGGGTAGTTGACGTTCAGGTTTCATAACTAACCTTTTTCGTAGGACTCTCCATACAGTTGATTGTGGAATTTGCAGCTCTCTGCTAGCTCTGCGAGTCGATTTTCCTGGGCTGCGAACAAATGCTTGCTGGATGCGTGCTACATTTTCATCACTGGTTATCGGCCATCCAGAACTTTTCCCTTTACACAAACACCCATTCTCTGTAAACTGTTTATACCAACGTTTAATACACCACCTATCAGGAGGTTTAACACCATACTTCGTTCGAAATGCACGCTGAACAACTGTCGTCGATTCACTTCTGCCGTACTCAAGAACACAAAAAGCTTTCTGTTGAGCGGTCGCCATCTTAGCATCAACTGACGCTGACGCCTAGTCAACAGCGCCTCAAGCGAACAAATGTACAACTAAATCAAACTTTATAGCTCCCTTAATTCGCCGACAGATAGTGCTTAGCTCTGCCTTTTGTCGTTGCAGAGTTTTAAATTCCTAAAGTTGTGGTATTCTTTTTGAATCACCCTGTATAATATTTGCAGAAGGATTGGAAGGGAAAAAAAACCTCTAGATATAAATTTTATTCTAATTTTTCTTTTACATTTTCACATTGTAAATCACATCTTTTACAGTTAACTTTAACTTGGAACACAAATCGTTTAACATCTCATACCACCACAGTCTCATTTGTCTTAAGCATCTTTTAGAATATCATCTGTCGCAAACAGTAGATTCTTGCAAGAACACAAATGCATCTCATAAGCTGTCAGCTTCTATGACGACCAGCTTGTAATATTGGCACTATAATTCAGTCTATAATTTCAGTTCGCCTCTGAAAACGATTATGATCCTTCACCATCTACTCCCAAGAACCAACATTACTGTTCAAAATGCGAAATACCATGCACTAATTATGTGAACTGTTTCCATGTCTTCCGAATTTGTAAAATGCAACTTCTGTGGATGGCTTTCAACTCACATAATGTTAAAGATTAAAACTATGTGCTGGACCCAGACTCGAACTCGGGACCTTTGCCTTTCGCACTTTCACGTGAAAGCCAAAGGTCCCAAGTTTGAGTCTCGGTCGGGTACACAGTTTTAATCTACCAGAAGGTTTTAGACATTAAAAACAGTTTTGCATCACCCCAGTTCCCAGAACTCCTGAAGGTAGACGTTGACTGTGGATATTGTATCACAGACACCGTCTCTTTGACTGTTCAGAGATGTTACTAAACCCGCCCAAAGTTAAAAACAACCATGCATGAGCAGCGCCTATTCGACGGCGGGGGTCGCAAAGCCGATCAGCTCCAGTCTTTCCACCAGGAAGGAGGTACAAGGCTCGTGTTGTCTGTAGTTCAACCATGCCTAGACGGTCAATACTTCGGTTTGATCGATCGCGTCCTCATTGTTACTTTGTGCCAGGAAGGGCTATCAACAAGGGAAGGGTCCAGGCGTCTCGGAGTAAATCAAAGCGATGTTGTTCGGACATGGAAGAGATACAGAGAGACAGGAACTGTCAATGACATGCCTCGCTCAGGCCGCCCAAGGGCTACTACTGCAGTGGATGACCGGTACCTATGGACTATGGCTCGGAGGAAACCTGACAGCAACGCCACCATGTTGAATAATGCTTTTCGTGCAGCTGCAGGACGTCGTCTTACGACTCTAACTGTACGCAGTAGGCTGCATGATGCGCAAATTCACTCCCGACGTCCATGGAGAGGACCATCTTTACAACCACGAGACCATACAGCGCGGTACGGATGGGCCCAACAACATGCCGAATGGACCGTTCAGGATTGGCATCATGTTCTCTTCACCCAAGAGTGTTGCATTTGCCTTCAACCAGAGAATCGTCGAAGACGTCTTTTGGTGCAGCCTGGACAGGCTGAACTCCTTAGACACACTGTCCCGCGAGTGCAGCAAGGAGGAAGTTGCCTGCTGTTTTGGGGTGGCATTATGTGGGGCTGACGTACGCCACTGGTGGTCATGGAAGGCGCTGTAACGGCTGTACGGTACGTGAATGCCATCCTCCGACCAATAGTACATCCATACCGCCAGCGTATTGGCGAGGCAATCGTCTTCATGGAGGACAATTCGCGCCCCCATTGTGCACATCTTGTGAATGACTTCCTGCAGGATAACGACATGCTCGACTAGAGTGGCCAGCATGTTCCCTATCGAACATGCGTGGGATAGATGGAAAATGGGTGCTTATGGACGACGTGACCCACCAACCACTCCGAGGCATCTACACCTTATCGCCGTTGAGGAGTGGGACAATCTGCACCAACAGTGCCTTGATGAACTTGTGCATAGTATGCCACGCCGAATACAGGTATGCATGAATGCAAGAGGACGTGCTACTGGGTATTAGAGGTACCGGTGTATACAGCAATCTGGACCAACATCTCTGAAGGTCTCGTTGTTTGGTGGTACAACATGCAATGTATGGTTTTCATGAGCAATAAAAAGGGCGGAAATGATGTTTATGTTGATCTCTAATCCCCTTTTCTGTACAGGTTCGAGAACAGTCGGAACCGAGGTGATGCAGAACTTTTTTTGATGTATGTATATGATCCACCTATACTATCGGACTGATTGGTGTGTACCATACCACTGAAGGTAAACAGTTATATTCATATTAGGTCTACAACTGGCCTCCGCCGTTTTGCAACATACGGTAGTAGCTGCAGGTGGCGGTGAGGATGGTAGGTCGTGTCATACAATAAACTTAAGCATTTGTAAGCATGACGTCATCAAAATATCATTCTTATTCTCGATTGAATATATCAAATTACGAGCCTAATTATCGTCATCTTCGGGAATTTCTAATTTTCTGTTTTAACACGAAGAAATCTGCTGCTGAGGCTCATTAAATGCGGGGTAAGACCTATGGTGAGAAACGTTTTAGTGAAAGAACGTGCAGAGAATGGTTTCAACGCTTCAAGAACGGTGATTTTGAGGTCTACGACCGGCATGGCAATGGGAGGGAGAAGTTTTTAGAAAGTGGTATTACTGACAGTAACAATCACACGAGATTGGTATCGCAACTGAAACGTTTGAGAAGAACATTGAAAGACAAACTGCCACAATAAAGCGATCAACATGAAAAAGTGATTTTGCAACATGACTCTGGTCAATTCCACGTCACAAAACCAATCAAAACTTATTTGCAAACGTTGAAATGAGAAGTTCTACCTTACTCGCCGTATTCTTCAGACACTGTTCCCTCTCATTACCACCTTTTTCGATCAGTGTCACACGGCCTGGCAGACTAGCACTTCCGGTCATATGACCAAGTGCAAAACTGGATAGATTCAAGGAGCTCCTCAAAAGACGCCGAATTCGTCCGCCGTGGGATTGGTAAGCTGCCCGAAAATGAGAGAAAGTGGTGGCCAGCGATGGCTAATAATTCGACTTGTAAATTTTTTGTACATTTTTCACAGTAAAATCTCTAACTTCGAGAAAAAAAGGCGAAGGCAAAGTTGTAGACCCAGTAGCTTCAGGAGCATGTCATAAGAAGGCAAAGAGGCTGATTTGGAGCCACACAAATCAAACCAAATGCTTTATTAATTCTATATTAATAAGTCTATATTAGTAAGTCTATATTAGTAATATTAGTGCGAACTAAGTGATATACATAGTTCAAGTTTTTTCCACTAGTCAGCGCAGCTGTTTATGACGTCAATAAAAGGCGTTAGCGGAAAATTTAAAAATCAAGACGGCGGATGGTGGAAAATTTAAAACTAAGATAGAGTTGGAGGGAAATTAAAAAATCGAAGATGAAGATGCTAGAAAATTTAAAAATTAGAGAAGTCAGATGGTGGGAAATCAAAAAAGTTGCAATTGGTGA
Source organism: Schistocerca cancellata (assembly GCF_023864275.1). NCBI lineage: Eukaryota > Metazoa > Arthropoda > Insecta > Orthoptera > Acrididae > Schistocerca > Schistocerca cancellata. Next base: position 533,250,862 of record NC_064630.1, on the reverse strand, counting down.
TAGCAGTAAAGATAAAAAATGCAAGATGTTATGGACTGGAAAATTTTTTCAGTCAGTCACAGTGCCTAACGATCCAGGATGATGGGGGAGGGGGGGCGGGTGGGTGGAGGGGAATTTTTTACAGTTAATAACAGCGCAGTACTGTTTGCATTATATTCAATTATACTAAAGACATAAAGAAGCTCAATGCTCTTAATTTTTTGTCCAATATTGAAAAGTATTTATCTAAAAAAGTATGTAAAATGTGTAAACTGCAGTACTTCAAGGTATTTTACAGAGTGCTCAAAAGTATCCGAATGCTCTGAATTTTTTATTGCGCCATATTTAGATGCCATGTTTTGTTAGAAAAGAAGATGCATTCAAGAAGCACGTACTTCAACTTACCATCATACCAGTTTTTCAGAGATAGATTAAAGAATTCTGAAAGACGAACACAGACCAAGATGAAGACAAAGTAAAAGTCAAGAAAAACAGTGTACTCGTGAAAGTAGGAGGTGGAGATACTAGAGGAGAAGAAGATGTTGATTACATTGAGGAAGATTAATAAGGAGAAGATGACCACAGTGACGATGATGATTAAGAAAAGGACAATAAAAGTGAGGGAGATGATGTTCATTTTTGGAATACAACCTACGACCAGCTTAGAGACAGATGTGATGACACTTTCTGCAGGATCTGACCATCATTTTGTAGGACAATGCTCAAGCACGTACAGTGCAAGCTGTTACTGATTTGTTCGACTGATGGGGCTACTAAGTGCTATACCACCTACTGCACTTCCCTGACTTAAGCCCTCGTGAGTTCAACTCGATTTATAAACTGAAGGAAACACTTCACGGCAGTCGCTTCAGAACTGCTACAAATTCGCGGGGAATAGACCGCGCCGCTAGAACTGTCAACACAACTGGCACTGCTAAGAGTATCCTACGGCTTCCACATCGCTGGCAACAGGTTATACGCAGTGGTGGTGACTACTTTGAAAGAAGGCCGTTGTGGCCGAGCGGTTCTAGGCGCTTCAGTCTGGAACCGCGCGACCGCTACGGTCGCAGGTTCGAATCCTGCCTCGGGCATGGATGTGTGTGATGTTCTTAGGTTAGTTAGGTTTAAATAGTTCTAAGTTCTAGGGGACTGATGACCTCAGATGTTAAGTCCCATAGTGATCAGAGCCATTTGAACTACTTTGAACGTCAATAAAACTTTGAACCACGTATCTATTTTGTACAAGCTGTAAAAAAATAGTTGCCACCATTAAAGTTCCAAACCTCGTATGGCCGCCCGGTGTATACATGATGTGGCATTAAACATTAATTTATCTGAAAAAAATTTCGCTTTGCGGATGACACAAGCGTTATCGTGAAAGACTTGAAACATGATTTAGGTAATCCCTATCAGTAACACCAGTATATGTGTTTCTGAAAAAAGTTTATAGCTTATCTTTGTTCCATCTGAAATTCCAGTCGTTTGTTCTTAATTTCTCACCAAGTTCGCTTGCCAAATGATCCGTCCAGCTTTTTCCTGTAATAAATTCAAGTCAGTGGAAATAAGATTTTTTAAGAACTGTCAAAGACTGCTCAGGAAGGGACCACATAAAAAATGATGTCATCCGGGCAGAACTGAGAATTTATAACTTATATGAGAAGATTAAAGAATACGGGGAAAATGGAGATAACACTTCAGCAGATGTAAACAAGCCTTCAGTAAGATGGAGGACAGCTTAGAAAGAGATGGTGATAATTATGTGAAGTCGGAACAGGCTTAATGCCTAGGCGTTGAAATACAGATGGAGAATATTATCGCTTAATTGCACCGAAACACAATTCCTATAGTTTCTAGCAGGGAGTCCTTGTAAAAGTGATTTTTTGTCGTCCACATGTAGTGAAGCAGTCATTATAGGTGACAATTTTAAATTTTTAGGACCGACGGTAGGTGGCAAGCTTGTTTGAAAAAATCGCTTTCGAAATCTTGAGCAGAAACTGAATGCTGCTATCTTCAATATAAGAGTAATTTTTCACTATCTCTGACACTGAAGTGCGAAGGCTTGTATATTGTTACTTATTTTTACTCTCTTATCTCGTATAGTTTTATATTTTGAGGCGACTCTGTGCATTCACTAACAGTCTTCTTAGATCACATTTATTCAGGTGCCTCACAATTCTAACTCTGCCGTACATATATTCCATCATAAGATTTTTTTGTTGAGAAAAATGGGCCTTTTCAGAAGAAAATATTGCATTCATTCAGAGAACACTACCAGGAAAAACAATGCGTCGTTGGATACTTCTTTCTTAATTATTGCTAGAAAAGCGCATGCACCACTCAGAAGGTTTCATTTTCAGTAGGCATTCAGCAGAACTGAAAAAAACTAAGTGATAAGCTACTGTTCATTTGAGTATTTCATTTTACCTACTGGATTGTTGATTTTCATAAATCGTGACATATTTGCTGTACATTGTATGTTTGTGCTAAAATTAGCTTTGATTGAGCGATATGAGCTCTTTGAGTAACCTCTTTGTACGCCCATTACAGTATTTTTGCAACTTTGGGAGATAGGTTTATGTATCAGTCAACAAGAAGCTTTTGCGGTTTGGAAGACGCGAAGTGTTCCTTGTTTGGATGTGCAGTCGCTATTCTGGCAGAATTCTTCGTCGATTTCAGTTTTGTTTGGGTTATGAGGTGATATGGTGTTGGTTGGTACGAGGTTCATCGTGTGAGATAATTTCAATTACTTGCAGTGACGACTATCAAGCGAATAGTCAGGTTATTTAGAGAGTGTACTCTAAAACTATGTGCAGGTTAATTCACGATTACTTTGCGCTCATGTTTGAGGCAATATTCTTCTTCAAGGCGAAATGAAACCTCACAGGTAGCTAATTATTGATTAAATGGAAGCTGATTATAGGAACAAATGTTATCTCATCAACCCGTCATGCTGTAGATTCAAAGTTATCCTTCTCTCTTGAAATACAAAAGGGTCGATGCCTTGTATAAAGTTCTGTGTTAATAATACATTCCTCCAATTACGCTTTGTGAGATTTACTTTTACATTTACTGGCCTGAGAACATATGTGGCATAGTAAATTAACTATTCTTTTGGTATAAAGTACCTCTATATTAATGTGATTCGTTCCAGAATTCTTTTTCTTCAAACCAACTAATTTCTTCGTTATATGTACGTGAAGCAACGGCACGTTGCCACACGGCAGCTTTGCTATAACTTGTTGATCCCAACCGCGGCACGTGAATATTCTAATGCATCAGAGACAACTCACTAAATTAAGCCTGCGATTGCAAAACGTTAGATATAAGTACTCTGTCATTGTGCGAATTAGGTTTCAGAAACTGCTGTTACAGATGAGCTGTACTTTCTCAATGTACTGCAGATTGCTTTGGCAGTTTACTGAGGTATTAGTTGGAAATGGTGGTCATAGCTTGTGCGCTGATCTTAATGGCTGAATTACTCCTTCATGCTTAGAATCAATTGTTATATATCCGAGTTGACATCCTCATCTGCACTGCTGAAAGCTGTAAGCCGTAAACAAGCATATTATTCTATTCTTGGTTAGGTTCTTGGTGAATCATTTATCTTTTGATGTTTGAACAAAAGCTGAGCAGAATTCATTTTCGTTTCGCTTCAATTAGGTTAGATTAGATTAAATATTATTTACGTCTTTCATTTAGAAATTCTCTATGAGTGTTCTGTAAACTATTACTGAGTCATTCCATGACGAAATAGTTTTGCCTTGCAAGGACCCAAGGAACCTAATCAATAAATAAATATTCATTGTAAATGATGAATATAAAATTATTCACATGAAGACAAAATCTTTTGTTTACACTGTCACAGTGTTAGACAATTTTATCAAATGGCTCCAATAGTTCAGTTTTTATACAAAAAATCCGGATTTGTGTTGGATCAATTCTGAGCATTGTGTATCCCCTGACGAAAATGGCATTTTCTGGGAGGATAACTCCCCATGCTGCAGGGCCACAATCGTGCTACAGAAGATTGAGGAGCATGATAGTGAACTAACACTGATGACTACCAAATTCGCCTCATCTGATGGAATACATCTGAGATGCTATCAGGCGCCACGTCCATCCCCAGAAGCCACCAGCTGTAATTTACCGGAATTGAGTGACCTGTGCGTTGACATCAGTTGCCACGTACCTCTGGAAACCTACCAGAATAGCTGCTCTACTGAGTTCTTAAGGTGGACCAACAAGCTATTTTCATCATGTTTTGGGTCTGCAGTATTTATATGTAAGACCTTTTCATAGGCACCACGTCCGCCCGATAGCTGAATGGTCAGTGTGACGGACTGCCGTCCTAAGGGGCCCGGGTTCGATTCCCGGCTTGGTCGGCGATTTTCTCCGCTCATGGACTGGGTGTTGAGTTATCTTCGTCATCATTTCATCCCCAACAGGCGCGCAGGTCGCCCAATGTGGCATCGAATGTAATTAGTCCTGCACCAAGGCGGCCGGACCTGCCCCGTAAGGAGCCTCCCGGCCAATGACGCCAAACGCTCATTTCCATTTCTATAGGCACCATACAAGCATTTGCCTTAAGCGACTTAGGGAAACCACCTACGACCTAAATGTGGGTGGTCGGACGGTGATTTGACCGCCGTCCTTCCGAATGAGAGTCTACTGTGCGATCTCGCTCGGATATCGTCGCATGCATGGGACTCACACACCTGTGACATATGCACGTTGTCAATAGCTGTTGAACACGTCAGCACCTTTAAATATCCTAATAGAAATATAAGGTGTTAAATACAGGTGAACGAGATGGCCACGCTACTGGAACTCCTTGAAAAACCGTCGCTCACGAAATTCTGTGTTAACTATCTTCGTACGAGGCGTAGAAAATGAGCTGGTACCGCACAGTGAGCAAACCACATCCGTTATCTTCCTACAGATATAAAGTTATCAGTACAGCGTATTTGATATGCCACGCCGAAATTGGTGATAAACAGCTCCTATTAATTTGTCCGGTAAAGTTTATGGCCCTGTGACTCCGTCGCCCACTACTCCTGCCCACACATCGGTACCAAAGCGAACCTGACGCCTTGCTTCCATTACCGCTCGAGGATTTGCAGTCGCCCACACGTGGTTACTGTGGTAATTTATTACCCCACTCAATGCGAATCCCACCGCATCCGCAAATAAAATGCATTCTGTGAACTTCGGATCTCTAGCGCTCCGTACTGGAATCAATTGACAGAATTGTAATCTGTAATCTGTAGAGGTCCTGCAGCGCGAAAGGTTGCTCACGCTGTGATATACATGACGCAACTGCTCAACCAGAATTGATCATGTAAAAGGTTGGTTCATACCTGAATCTCCTTCAACTCTTTCCGAACTTGTTTCAGATCCGTCTTCTACGCGTCGAGGAATGCACCCCGCCATATACGGCGCGAAATGTGTGAGGCGCTCTCTCTTGTGTTTGTTGTAAATGATCTCATCCAGAAATTTGCTGCAACTATCTATTGATCATCTTTTTTTCATATTAAAAGGTGCATGTTAAATCGCTACTTTGAACGTTCAGTTTTTATGTTTTCGAAGTTCTCATTACTTCGCGAGACAGTTATCCCTGCATAACTTCAAAGTTGGGTCTATGCCCTATTTCGACTTTACACACTTATACCATCTCTGAAGTTTTCTTTGTGACGCTGGCGGGAAGTCATGTGTTAGGCTCATCTCCAAACAATATATTCAAAATGTCCACTTCCAACCATTTACTATTATCAAGTAGCACTGAACAATCTACTGCTATGCGACAACAGCAAATAGCGTATTAATGTGCTACTGTTTATACTGTACCGAATATCATGGCTACAGTATTCCAACCCGGCCAACCACGGGTTGTTCATGAAAATGACAAACCCAAAACATTTGCAGTTAACGAGCTAAACATTTCTCTTAAAATAGTTGCATAGACGAAACGACATAGTACACAAAATAAAAATAAAATGGATGCGCCCTGCTAAACCCGCAGGACAGGACACGTAGTTTAAATTGTGGAAAGGGGCCAAAATAAGCGGCTGTCACTTACACTCGAACATATAACTTTATTTATTTTACCAAACATTACAAGAGCTAAGATATTTTAAAAAAACACAGCATTAAGTTTTGGACCTTAATAACCGGCTGAATACGTCATACAATCTCATGCCTTAAGAGCAAGATCACTTTAATTTAAAATCGGCTGAAAGCCAATAACTTAAGACTCAAACCAAAATCAGAAATTAAAAAGGCAGAAGGCCTTATCTTAAAACAGTTCTTTAATTAGGCTGAAGGCACAAACAATCTGACACCTTAAGAGCAAAACAACTTGAATTAAAAAATCGGCTGAAGGCCCATCACTTAAGACTCAAACAAAATTAATTAAAAAAAAAAAAAGACCAAAGGCCTTACCTTAAAACAGTTCTTTAAAATAGGCTGAAAGCCCAAACAATCCTACTCCTTAAGGGCAAAACAACCTTAATTTAAAAATCGGCTAGAAGCCATACAAATACGAACAACAAGAACAAATAAGAAAAAGAAGTGCACCCGACGGTGCTCAGAAGTTTCCGAAGGTCGGCCAGGAATTCAAACACTAACGCTCACTTAGGTGAGACAGGCAGTCGGCCCAACCATTCTCGATCTGACGACAACCCTACCGACAGACAGTCAAAGGACCCATCGACAAGAGAACATCCGCTCCACCCATCCAGCAAACAACAGGGAGTTCGATGGAACTACGTAGAAGGTATTGGCGCCCACAACCAATTATGCATTGAGCTGTCAAACTAGACACTGTGCTGGACAGCGACAAACCTGATGAGGAAAATACGCTACCTGAATTTACGTCAACGGTCAGAGCAAGTAACAGGAACGTTAACGGCCACAAGACAGAAGATTCCTCTGGTGCACTTCAGTTCACAACAACTAAGTACAGTTAAACTCTACCGGAGGGTGGATAACATTTACCAACTTGAAGACACATGTTGTTGCTTGTGGGAATGTCCCAACAGCTGACAAGAAATCCAAACGACGCAATGTGAACAGTCGTGACTTGCTGGTAGATTAAGTGAAAACTCAACTTTCGTGTCCAGGATCGGTGAGCCACGGACGTCGTAGCAGTGGGGACAGCATCACACAATCTAATTCCCTCAGAATCACCCGATTTAATTCGACTACATACCATTAACCTCGTTTTGCTTTTGTTGATTTTCATCTTACACCCTCCTTTCAAGAAACAGTCCATTCCGTTCAACTGCTCTTCCAGGTCCTTTGCTGTCTCTGACAGAATTATAATGTCATCGGCGAACGTCAAAGTTTTTATTTCTTCACCATGGATTTTAATACTTACTCCGAATTTTTCTTTTGTTTTTTGTACTGCTTCCTTAATATACAGATTGAATAACATCAGGGAGAGGCTACAACCCTTCCCAACCACTGCTTCCCTTTAATGCCCCTCAGCTCTTATAACTGCCATCTGGTTTTTGAACAAATTGTAAATAGCCTTTCGCTCCCTGTATTTCACCCCTGCCACCTTCAGAATTTGAAAGAGAGTATTCCAGTCAACATTGTCAAAAGCTTTCTCTAAGTCTACAAATGCTAGGAGCGTAGGTTTGCTTTTCCTTAATCTATTTTTTAAGATAAGTCGTAGGGTCAGTATTGCCTCACGTGTTCCAATATTTCTACGGAATCCAAACTGATCTTCCCCGAGGTCAGCTTCTACCAGTTTTTCCATTCGTTCGTAAATAATTCGCGTTAGTATTTTGCAGCTGTGACTTATTAAACTGATAGCCATCCATCATAAATTCCAATACATGGCTAACTTTTTTCCTGGAAACTATCTGTTCTGTAAGTTCGTCGTTGACTGACACAACAAAGAAGTGATTAGCGTGGAGCACATTGTAAATACTGTTTGTTGGCGTTTAGTACACTTATAGATGTTATATACTAAACTGTTTTTGCTTCCACTTTGTATCACTAAGCATATTCAGTTATAAGTTGGCACGTATCATTGATTTACCCTGACTCGTTCAACAACTGCCTCAGAAACTGCTGACCGACCCACCCAGCGTCCTATGTAATACACAGCCAGTTTCGGTGAAACGATTTTATTAATTTATAACTCTTTGTCTTTGACGTTGTGGCTTTCGATTTTGTGATGAATTGCCCTTGAACTGCAGTAGAGGATCTGGATTCGTGAAACCATAAACAACACTGCAAATGGTCTGCACCGTTATATGACTCCTTGACGAGTGTTAACACCCCCCCCCCCTCCCTTCCCCATGAACCATGGACCTTGCCGTTGGTGGGGAGGCTTGCGTGCCTCAACGATACAGATAGCCGTAACGTAGGTGCAACCACAACGGAGGGGTATCTGTTGAGAGGCCAGACGAACGTGTGGTTCCTGAAGAGGGGCAGCAGCCTTTTCTGTAGTTGCAGGGGCAACAGTCTGGATCATTGACTGATCTGGCCTTGTAACGCTAACCAAAATGGTCTTGGTGTTGTGGTACTGCGAACGGCTGAAAGCAAGGGGAAACTACAGCCGTACTATTTCCTGAGGGCATGCAGCTTGACTGTATGATTAAATAATGATGGCATCCTCTTGGGTAAAATATTCCGGAGGTAAAATAGTCCCCCATTCGAATCTCCGGGCAGGGACTACTCAAGAGGACGTCGTTATCAGGAGAAAGAAAACTGGCGTTCTACGGATCGGAGCGTGAAATGTCAGATCCCTTAATCGGGCAGGTAGGTTAGAAAATTTAAAAAGGGAAGTGGATAGGTTAAAGTTAGATGCAGTGGGAATTAGTGAAGTTCGATGGCAGGAGGAACAAGACTTTTGGTCAGGTGAATACAGTGTTATATATACAAAATCAAATAGGGGTAATGCAGGAGTAGGTTTAATAATGAATACAAAAATAGGAGTGCAGATAATCTACTACAAACAGCATAGTGAACGCATTATTGTGGCTAAGATAGACACGAAGCCCACGCCTACTACAGTAGTACAAGTTTATATGCCAGCTAGCTCTGCAGATGATGAAGAAATTGATGAAATGTATGATGAGATAAAAGAAATTATTCAGTTAGAGAGCAAGATGTATGGTGAAATACCCTCAGACTTCAAGAAGAATATAATAATTCCAATCCCAAAGAAAGCAGGTGTCGACAGATGTGAAAATTACCGAACAATCAGTTTAATAAGTCACAGCTGCAAAATACTAACGCGAATTCTTTACAGACGAATGGAAAAACTGGTAGAAGCCGACCTCTGGGAAGATCAGTTTGGATTCCGTAGAAATGTTGGGACACGTGAGGCAATACCGACACTACGACTTATCTTAGAAGAAACATTAAGGAAAGGCAAACCTACGTTTCTAGCATTTGTGGACTTAGAGAAAGCTTTTGACAATGTTGACTGGAATACTCTCTTTCAAATTCTGAAGGTGGCAGGGGTGAAATACAGGGAGCGAAAGGCTATTTATTATTTGTACAGAAAGCTGATGACAGTTATAAGAGTCGAGGGACATGAAAGGGAAGCAGTGGTTGGGAAGGGACTGAGACGGGGTTGTAGCCTCTCCCCGATGCTATTCAATCTGTATATTGAGAAAGCAGTAAAGGAAACAAAAGAAAAGTTTGGAGGTGGTATTAAAATCCATGGAGAAGAAATAAAAACTTTGAGGTTCGCCGATGACATTGTAATCTTGTCAGAGACAGCAAAGGGCTTGGAAGAGCAGTTGAACGGAATGGACAATGTCTTAAAAGGAGGGTATAACATGAACATCAACAAACGCAAAACGAGGATAATGGAATGTAGTCGATTTAAGTCGGGTGATGCTGAGGGAATTAGGTTAGGAAATGAGACACTTAAAGTAGTAAAGGATTTTTGCTGTTTGGGGAGCAAAATAACTGATCATGGTCGAAGTAGAGAGGATATAAAATGTAGACTGGCTATGGCAAGGAAAGCGTTTCTGAAGAAGAGAAATTTGTTAACATCGAGTATTGATTTAAGTGTCAGGAAGTCGTTTCTGAGAGTATTCGTACGGAGTGTGGCCATGTATGGAAGTGAAACATGGACGATAAATAGTTTAGATAAGAAGAGAATAGAAGTTTTCGAAATGTGGTGCTACAGAAGAATGCTGAAGATTAGATGGGTAGATCACACAACTACTGAGGAGGTATTTAATAGAATTGGGGAGAAGAGGAGTTTGTGGCACATTTTGACCAGAAGAAGGGATCGGTTGGTAGGGCAGATTCTGAGGCATCAAGGGATCACCAGTTTAGTATTGGAGGGAAGCGAGGAGGGTAAAAATCGTAGAGGGAGACCAAGAGATGAATGCACTAAGCAGATTCAAAAGGATGTAGGCTGCAGTAGGTACTGGGAGATGAAGAAGCTTGCACAGGATAGAGTAGCATGGAGACCACACAACAACAACGACGACTGTTAGAATAATTCTTTCACGGATGCCATCTAGCGAGAAGGTCAGGAACTAACAGTGGTATCCGGGGACAAAACTAGTGGATATAATGCATTCAATGAAGTAACAAACATTTCTTGAGTTATTTATCCTTTCCACAATTAAAGGTTACTTTTGTGTAACTAATTTAGAAAAATCCTTTGTAGTGATGAAAATTTCTCCGATGTGGCTGCAGTCGATGCTGTAACAGCTCTTTATAGATTCGTTGTGTCTGTCTTCCACTGCACGCAGTGAACCCATACAAGTGGTGTAAGTCGGCCGAGTCTTCATCAGCAAACCTATTCGTAATTCTGTGAATAACAGTTAACTTTCAGTTAACACTGCCGTAAAAGCAATTCCTACACAGAACCCACACCACTGCAAGAGTGGCATTGTGTGTGGTATCGATAGTAACGATCCCACATAGTTTCAAATGTTGGCACTACCACGAGACACCGACGGCAGCGCCCTGTAACTGGTGCTGTGCATCTCTCCAAGCTCCGCTACAGATTCTGCCCATTTGATCAGGTGCAAACAGCCAGGACACTTCGCCTCAACTTCGCATCACCTTGCAAGTTATGTAATATCTTTGCATATGTTATCCTCTAGTAAATGTTCCTTTTAACAGTATCGGCAGTACCTAGAGATTAGTACCTTTTCCTGTTCCTGTTCCTTACCCACACGCCGCATCCCAGGCGGGATAAATGGCTCAAATGGCTCCGAGCACTATGGGACTTAACTTCTAAGGTCATCAGTCACCTAGAACTTAGAACTAATTAAACCTAACTAACCTAAGGACATCATACACATCCATGCACGAGGCAGGATTCGAACCTGCGACCGTATCGGTCCCTCGGTTTCAGACTGTAGCGCCTAGAACCGCACGGCCACTCCGGCCGGCTGAGGCGGGATACAAAATTGTGCATCACTACTACCGAAATTTCGAGAGAGCGGGTTGCAGGAAGAATCTAAAAACATCTTAGTTACTTCCATATACGTCTCGCGAAACAACCACAACGAGAAAATCCGAGGATTTAGAACTAATTCGGAGGCATTCACGAATTGAACAGTTAGGGGGGATCAGATAGTATCCTCCTGCACGGACCATAAGGTGGCTTTCGGAGTATGCAGGTAGATATACTGTAGATGTAAAACGGAGCATTACTGAATGGAAGCTTGAGGGTGAAGCGTAAAGTGAGCGTTACTGTTGACAACAGCAAGATCCGTAAGTGAATGTAGCAAATTTGTTATGAAATAAAACACATAGTACATATCGCACACTGTTGTGCTGTTTTGCATGCGTTGTCAATACAATACAGATAAAAAGACAAATAGCGATAAGAAATTAAACGAAAAACAACTATACCGTAACAAAAACTTTTTCCAACTCAAGCGGTGATGGTACAGCAACCAGTAATATACGATGAAGAAACAAACAGTTGTGGTTGCAGCGTCGTAATTATTACTCATTTATTAACGACGCGTTTCACTTGATCTAGGCATCTTCAGTCTGGCTGATATAAGATGGCATTAGGCACCAGAGATATCGAGCATCCAAAATGTCCCAGCAAATAACTGACCTCGACAAATGTTTGCGAATGTTTGACAAGGCCAACTAATTGCTAGGATGTTTTGCATGTTCTGTATTCGAGGTGGAATGGTTCAAATGGCTCTGAGCACTATGGAATTCAACTGCTTAGGTCATCAGTCCCCTAGAACTTAGAATTACTTAAACCTAACTAACCTAAGGACATCACACATATCCATGCCCGAGGCAGGATTCGAACCTGCGACCGTAGCGGTCCCGCGGTTCTAGGCTGTAGCGCCTAGAACCGCACGGCCACACCGGCCGGCTTCGAGGTGGATAACACTATCAAATATCAGCCAATCTGAAGATGCCTGAATTAGGTGAGAAACGTCATTGGTAAATAAATAATAATTACAAGCTTGCAACCACGACTGTTTGTTTCTTCATATTCTGTGACAAGCCATCGGGGATTAGGGCTCTCTGTACCAAAATTCTCAGAAAATAACGCAGAAGACCTCCAAAATTTTGTTAGTGTTATTCACCTGTATAAAGCACTCCTGAAGAAAATTGAAAGACTTCGCCTTCAAATTAATTTCTAAACCTGTGGTTTTTTCATTAATAGTCACATCTCTCGTAGCAATTTCTTGAAAATGTAGATAGTAGAATGACTGTTCTTTCTTTTTTAACTGTTTTTCGGATCATCTTCTCCCTTGTCTTCGTAGAATGGATGCTGGTGGCGTTTTGAAGCAAATTCATGTTATCAACCACCATTCACATACGCCAATAGACGTATAATATCTCCTCTGTGAGTGTAAGAATCGCCAGCTGTACGTATATTGCGATCTTTTCTACACACTATATCAAAAATAAGTAGAAGGAACAACCGGTGCTTGGTACATACTGCACCATTAAAAACAGTCAACATAAATAGTTTTTCAGGAAATGAACATACTCTTAGAAGTTGCGGAAAGCCAGAACAAAAAAGGTGCACGTTTACAGCTGCGGGTTTGTGAGAGATCGCTTCATGATTTAAAATAATTTATAATACTAGACAAAAATCATCACCTCAAAACACGAAATTCGAGTGGTTAAATTTGACCATGCGAGTCTATTTTGGTATGGACTATTACATAAACGTATTTCACATTTAGAAGTTCCCATAAGAACGTCTGTTACAATAAATGAATTAAATCTTTATTTCTAGAAATAAGCAGTCAATAGAGAATAAAGTTTGTTATAGAACTGCTACGAGAACAAGGGGAATTTTTTGAACTGGCAATGAGAAAATAAGTCAGAACTGTACTTAATTTTGATCGTGGTTTTACTGCAGGTCCATCTTGTCCAACGGTTTTCCAATTAGTAGAATTCTATTACTCAAATTCAAATTATCTTCGACTTCCATCGTCTCTTCATTGAACTGAAAAAGTGTCCAAGTCACAAATTTCTTTAGTTATTGGGATAGGTAAAAGTCAGAGAGGTATATATCTTAGGAATAGGATGGATGTTCCAAAAATTTGTACTCCTTCGTATTTCCTACTACTGAAACGTACGTGAGAAGGTGTACTTGTAATTTCTCTTGCAATACACATCTCTTCTCACTGGTTCAGAAGACCTGTGCAATTTTAGCTAGTTATTTTTTCACGATTTGCAAGATAATCAATACGGAGAACCTATTTTGCATTCCAGAATACAGTGATTACAACCTTTCCGGTCGATAAAATCGACTGCTCCTTCTCTTTGAGCACGACTACTGAATCTCTTCCACTGCTTTGATAGCTGCTTGTTTCTGCCATGAACTATTGGCTCCGTGGCTCACTCACGCACCAGCTCCCACATCTAAAAAAAATTATGACTGGGAAACTTTTTCAGTTCATCAATAGAATAGTTTTAACTTTAAGTGCACAGTCTGTAAAGCACGCTATATATACCACCTATTGTTTTATAATTATTCTATTGCTAAATATCACAAAATAGATTTTTTTGTTTGGTTATTTCATCAGGAAATTCAGTTTTTATACAAGCAGATATTCTAGTATTCAAATTCAATAAAAAATTTGAGTGACCTGAACAACAGGGGGCTGGGAGTACTAGAGTTGTTGGTAATGCGCACAATTTCAATGGTAAAGTGACTATCCAGACTTTCTTTGCTTATATCACGTGTAACACTGAAACAAAATGTTATAAAAAATCTAAGAATTATCAAGCACTAAAAGGGAACAAAACAAATGCAGACAATGTCATTTTACAGTTTCTCGTCCATCTCAACACCGACAAGTTGTGCATTGGAACATTCCCTTTGAGCGCGCCATTTATATCCAACTTATTATCAGGCAGGTTTATGCCGCAGATGTGTCGTAGTCATTACTTAGGTGGCGGCATACTAACGAAACGATCTCGCAGAACGTATCTCTTTCCCACTCAACCTCCTCCCCGCCTCTGCCTTTTCAGCCTGACAAAGTTTGCATCGGAAAATCGATAAACTTCACACGTTAATTACGGAGCGGTTTGTTACCAAAATTCAATTTCGTATCGTTCTCGAATGTTGGAGAATTCATTAGCAGAGTTGGGAATTTCAACTCTTAATCTGTACTGGTCTGTGCAAGAGCTACTTACTACACATCACGCGTTTCCGAAGTAATGAGCTACATTTAGGAACATTAATGTTGCGTTCAATAAGAAAGCATTTCAGTTGCCCAACTCGATACTACAGATCCTTGTGTATATGTAATCAGAAACCAGCGTTCAACAGCTCTTTCTTAGTTGCTACTTCATAGTTTCGTAAGTAACAATTCATCAATCTCAAGCCAGAGGCAGAATGACGCAAAGCTACAAACCATAATCAGAAAACACTCTTTGACCCGGCTTACATAATTAATGAAAAGATACTACCACATGATACTGCTTTTTTCTCAGAAAAAAGTACAGACATTTCGAAAAGGGTTATTACGTCTCAATCCAGCAATAATCTGATAAATCAGCATCAAGTCACAAACTCTTACAGGACTACTTCATCGACGAATCTATATTTAACGCCATGTCATGACCATATTTCATCGTTTCCCTAACTACATCTACATGTTTTTTGTCTTAGACTTCAATTACGATGAAAACATTTATTTTTCAAGATTGATGACACTAAACTATAGTTAATTTACTCTAAAGGATAGTCTTATGTCACCTCTATCAGTCTCCATTCATATCAGATACTACACGAGTACATTAAAAGAAGAGAGAGAGCGACTGTGACGAAAGTTTTCATAATAGGGTTCTTTATATTTCCTCTAATTAGGTTTTTAAATATTACAGTGATTCATACACTATTTTTTCTCGAGCGGTTACTTACAGAGCTACAGTATAGTCTGTTATTTCCGTGGCTGGAAGGAGATTGAGCAGCAAATATGGGGTGTTTCTGGAGGAATAGTAAATATTTTAAAGTTTTGAACACGGCTGTTATTCAGCAACTGTATACTAGTTTCAACATAGGATTAACAGCCAACCGGTTACACTAGATACTAGGCACGTTGACCTAGGTTTCGACACCTATTAGGGGTGTCTTCATCAGAATGAAATGTTGCTAAATCGTAAAATTACATTGCTAAAAAGCAGCAGTCAGAATTTGGAACAGCTTTGCTCATATAAAAAGTAAAATACAACGTTCTAGCCTTTTTCACGTGTGCCCAGCTGGGAACGTCATCAGACTGATTTTGTTTCCAGCTGGGCACGCGTGAGAAAGGCTAGAACGTTGTATTTTGCTTTTAGTATGAGCATAGCTGCTCCAAATTCTGACAATTGCCTTTTAGCAATGTAATTTTACGAATTAGAAACATTTAATTCTGATGAAGACACCCGTAATAGGCATCGAAACCTAGATCAATGTACCTACCGTTTATGTACAACTGATTGACTATTTAATCCTATCTTGAAATATCTTATAGTTGGTAGCAGAGACCAATTCGGATGAAATATGGCATACAAAATGGTTCAATTTTTATAATTTACGGAGTTACAGCTACTAGAATGTATACGAAACGAAGCCGCACAGATCATGCAAAAGAAATGCAAATCAAGTTCAAAAGTTAATTTTCGTAACTTCTGTTGTGGACAGAACAGCAGTCAGAGCAGGAAGAAGTAACACTTCACAAGCAACTTTACAGTCTATGTGGGTTACAGGAAGACATAGCACATAGCTGGTCACCACCTAGGGAGGTACTAGAGGATATATCATCAGGCTGGGAACTTCGTTTTAAGGTGCACGGTTGAACCTAAACAGTGAGTTGTAGTTCAAGGCCGGGGGTCTACGAGTCGGCGTCCGCCTAGAGAAGATTCGGCGTATCGGCGGAGGTCGGTGCTGGTCAGGGGTTACTACGACCGAGGAACCGTGGAACAGTCAGCACAATTTCCCGACGATGACTTGTTTCTCAAAGGCCGCACGCCGACCTAATTACTGCTGAGGCGGAGCTATACACTGCAGACTATTTCCACGCATGAAACTTACGGGGAGAAATAGTCCTGCATTGGCGGCACTTCCTGTTGTCAACCGAAATCCCGCATGCGGCAGTAGTAGTACCTGCAGTGGTGGAATCCCGAGCTCCAGGCGATAACAAGTCCAGTTGTTGTTACTGGTGAGCTAGTTTGCTACCCAGAAATTGTATTGGTGGTAGGTGGCTTACAGACACCTGCGTAGAAAGTAGACCACACCTGAGGTTAGGCCACACGCAGGAAGTAGGCGTACATCCAGTTGCTGTCTGGTCGGAGAGTATGTACGGATACCGCACATTCCACCTTCGATTTCAATGCACTCTGTTGTGTGGCCACCGGCAGGCTCAGCCAGCGAGTCAATATATGACGTCTAACGCCTTCTCGATACCAAAGTGGTAACTGAAACATATCGATCAGAAGATGGGCCTCGACAACGCAGAAGATGTCAACGTCTCTTCCATACAACGGATTATTGCCACCTGCCACCTCGAACTGTGAAGTGCATAGATCACTACGTGACCAAGGTTTTCCAAAAAGCTCCAAACCAAACAGAAAAATATGTAAATTATGAAGGCGAACATCGCCCTACATGGAGAGGATGTCCCAAAGTTCCAGGAGGCATTGTGGATTTACATTGCACAGGGACAATCAGCACAGACCAGACGACAACCGATTGATACCCCCACTCAACTGGACGTTCGCCAACGAAAAAGAATTTCCGTCTTTACGTCGGAGAACGACACAATCTATAACCGCCTGGCACACTTCCCCTGGCACCAGATGTGCATAACATAGCGCGACTACAACTGATACACATTCACAGTTCGACTTCTCAGAAGTCACGAAGATTGTCACGAGCGAAACAGAAGTTTTAGCGACTCTCTGCCAAAAGAACATATTTACCTTCATTCAAGAGACCTTACGAAAATTTAATGAAGCACCAGACACCCTATCAAAACTGTCAAAACTGCTCACCTTAGCAGATGGAGTCGTGAAGATACTCACCCCTAGTAATGGCCCATAGACGAACAAGGCTGGATAACCTTTCACTCTGTATATTCAACGCGAGCGGTGTATAATATAAGAAGGTGGAATTTGAGGGTAACCTCATCCGTTTTAAGATCGACATTCTATTCCTAACGTAAACGAACCTCCGCCCCACCCAACCTTTCAACTTACGTAAAACGGTGGGCTACCCGACGGCTGAGCAAATGGCTGAAGGGGTGGCACGGCCATGTATATCAAGCGATCAGTCACGTTCCTCTCGCACTACAACAATTTACAGCACTGGAAACAACTGCAGTTAACCATCTCCGCTCGTTTTTGCATCATTACATTAGTTACGGGTATCTTAGCCCTCAGAGGCCGTTCGTCGAGGATGACCTTCTGCTGCTGTTTGTTCGACATGAGAGAATTCTGCTTTGTGGGACGTTAACGCCGAGCACTTCACGTGGAATTCGCGCCGTTCCAGCCCACGAGGGTATCAACTGTGTGGCTTGGAGGAACGACTGGAAGCCATCACATTTGGGCCGGACGATCCAACTCACGTCTCAAACAATTCGTCACACAGACCCGAAGTGTTGGACGTAGCTATAGTGAAAAATCTAAGGCTCCATTTGCGCCTTCAAAACATTAACGATCTGACGCCCTTGTCAGACGCAGCATTCTCATTAGGAAACCCATCCGCAAATGCCATACTGGAACACTGAGCATTTGTAAATACGTGCCACATGCTTAAACGATACAGTATAATTGGCCTACTAATCACAGTCACAGCAAAAAATCACAATCGCATTGAAAAAAAATCAGTTATGTTAACTCAAACTCAAGCACAGCTCACAACTTGAACTTCAAAATAGAAATGACTGTCGACAAATACGAGGGCAGTTCAATAAGTAAGCAACACATTTTTTTTCTGAAACAGGGGTTGTTTTATTCAGCTTTGAAATACACCAGGTTATTCCCCAATCTTTTAGCTACACAACACTATTTTTCAACGTAATCTCCATTCAATGCTACGGCCTTACGCCACCTTGAAATGAGGGCCTGTATGCCTGCACGGTACCATTCCACTGGTCGATGTCGGAGCCAACGTCGTACTGCATCAATAACTTCTTCATCATTCACGTAGTGCCTCCCACGGATTGCGTCCTTCATTGGGCCAAACATGGAAATCCGACGGCGCGAGATCGGGACTGTAGGATGCATGAGGAAGAACAGTCCACTGAAGTTTTGTGAGCTCCTCTCGGGTGCGAAGAGTTGTGTGAGGTCTGGCGTTGTCATGAAGAAGGAGAAGTTCGTTCAGATTTTTGTGTCTACGAACACGCTGAAGTCGTTTCTTCAATTTCTGAAGAGTAGCACAATACACTTCAGAGTTGATCGTTTGACCATGGGGAAGGACATCGAACAGAATAACCCCTTCAGTGTCCCAGAAGACTGTAACCATGACTTTACCGGCTGAGGGTATGGCTTTAAACTTTTTCTTGGTAGGGGAGTGGGTGTGGCGCCACTCCATTGATTGCCGTTTTGTTTCAGGTTCGAAGTGATAAACCCATATTTCATCGCCTGTAACAATCTTTGACAAGAAATTGTCACCCACAGCCACACGACGAGCAAGCAATTCCGCACAGATGGTTCTCCTTTGCTCTTTATCGTGTTCGGTTAGACAACGAGGGACCCAGCGGGAACAAACCTTTGAATATCCCAGCTGGTGAACAATTGTGACAGCACTACCAACAGAGATGTCAAGTTGAGCACTGAGTTGTTTGATGGTGATCCGTCGATCATCTCGAACGAGTGTGTTCGCACGCTCCGCCATTGCAGGAGTCACAGCTGTGCACGGCCGGCCCGCACGCGGGAGATCAGACAGTCTTGCTTGACCTTGCGG
Source organism: Schistocerca cancellata (assembly GCF_023864275.1). Taxonomy (NCBI): domain Eukaryota; kingdom Metazoa; phylum Arthropoda; class Insecta; order Orthoptera; family Acrididae; genus Schistocerca; species Schistocerca cancellata. The sequence goes on along the minus strand of NC_064630.1, from coordinate 533,231,511 downwards.
CGATGATGACACACGCTTTGCCCAACGACTCACCGTGCTTTTGTCCACTGCCAGATCACCGTAGACATTCTGCAAGCGCCTATGAATATCTGAGATGCCCTGGTTTTCCGCCAAAAGAAACTCGATCACTGCCCGTTGTTTGCAACGCACATCCGTTACAGACGCCATTTTAACAGCTCCGTACAGCGCTGCCACCTGTCGGAAGTCAATGAAACTATACGAGACGAAGCGGAAATGTTTGAAAATATTCCACAAGAAATTTCCGGTTTTTTCAACCAAAATTGGCTGAGAAAAAAAAATGTGTTGCATTACTTATTGAACTGCCCTCGTATACCCCTTAACAACAGGAGTACCAATAGACCAATTGAAAGCTTCTTTCTGTAATCAGCTGTACCTTTGTAATCCGTACTATGTCTGTAATCAGTTGTAACATGAACTGGACGCATGTTATATGAAGTGTTTTATTCGCATTTATCTATACTAGCACTTCCTAAAATATTTACTATTCCTCCCGTATGCTGCGACGTATGATTCTTACCTTATAGTCTGTCGGTGGTGTGAGTCGTTCGCTATATGAGAAGATATATTGCTCGCTGGCTTTAATTTACACGAAATGTACAGCATAATTCTGAAACAAATTTTCCGACTGATAACAGAAGTAATTGAAAACATTCATTTCATTGAAACTGATCGGTGGAGCTTAAACGCAACCGCAAGACGTAAATACAACCATAGAAATGCCTAATAAATAAAAGAAGTGTGAACAAATTCAGCAGTTTGTAGTACTGGGAAAATAGCTGAAATTTACTTGGACCATGTTGAACTGAAACTTAGGCTACTTTTTGTGCACAGTAATACACTCAAGGATGCACCATAATTAGTCCGGTAGTGTTGTACATTTCATGTAATAGTGCTGATGAAAACTATTGTTTTGTTGATTCCATAGTGTACTCCCTGTTTCACTGTTGAGCAGAAAGTACCTCATTTGTCTGCAAATTGTCCCTCTTCGATCTAAATTTCGTGGTCCGTTTACAATTGGTGATTGTTTGGTCCTGGTATCTGACTGCAGAGGTCTGGTATTAGTTGAGATATAGCGCTAGCACTATTCGAACTTTATGCTCAAATCCTACTATCTATAGCACTTCTAATTTACCGTTCATCCTTTAATAGGAGTAAGGGGAATAATTTAACATACCTCTACAGTTCACCTTCACTAGTCTGCCTGAAGTGCTGTTGACTTAACACTCTATAGCTTAGCCGTTTCACTTCTCCCTCCCACTGTATTTTCAGTGGAGATGTATAATGTGTGGTCCACCATTTATGTCATACCGAGAAAGTGGCTGTTAATATCACATGTAAAATATTCACTTCGATGTCCTGTACAATGTCGGTACCTTATTAATTTGCAATTTGAAAAGCCATTATTTGAACACACATTCAGCGTGAAGACGGAGGAACCTAAAGCGGATCGACAAGATACTTATAATTCAGACTGTCAGATGACTGTGTAATCTCTTCGACGTTCGTTCCGCTGAGGATTGTTTTTATAATTCCTCTCCTGCAGAGACTTGTTCAACTCAGAGTAGCACTTGCATCCAACGTACTCAATTAATTGCTGGAGGTATCCCAAGCTCTGTCCTCCTATGCAGTTTTCATCCTCTACAGCTCCCTCTAGTACCATGGAGGTTATTCCCTGATGTCTTAACAGATGTCGTATTGTGCGATCCGAAAGCATCGACTGCACACCTACCAGCACTGCGCCACAGAACGGCATCGAGAAGGCGGTGACCCGCGTGCCAATGGGGAAAGAGCGGGCAGCGCCACACACCCAGGTGTCCAGAGCTCAGCGCTCCCTGTCAACACTCACTGAAGCAGCCAACCACCGCTGATCGGCCCCAGTTCGGTCGCAGACATCGAGAGTATCATTACTGGGCAACAGGAAGACGATACTCAGCCTGCGTTCTGCGAGCAGTAATTGCGTGTAAGAGGCACAGGTAGCCACTTCACAACGAGAAGTTAACACTTTGCCGTCCGCACGTCTCGTACAAATTTATTCGCTTGGCGCCGGCAGCGCTAATTCGTGTTACTTGGCTTGTCGCCGACCGCTTGCCACCTTTCCGTTGATAATAAGCTTCAAACACATTGACTTTTGCGCGCTTTAATTTTTCGGAAATCCCCTATTTTGCCGTATCGTTCCACAAACTCTAATTTTCTTTTCAAGTAACTTCTCTGCAAGTTCTACACTGTTATAATAATTATCCATGCAGAGGTGATGCCACTTTCCATCAGAAGGTGTCAGTAGTTCCATCACTGTTTTTGCTAAAGGCTGTCCGGCGCCGGAATATATCTTGAATGAGGAAATGTATCCGGTAATCGAATCACACAGCATCCGAATGAGTATGCCATCTTTCGTAATTTTCGACGGATTGTAAACTTTAAAATTTAATCGTCCACGCCGCGGTATCATTACTTCATCAGTTGAGATGTTTTGACTTAGGTTAAACGATTCTTTAAACTTTTTGGAAAAATAACCAATTACGAAATGCACTTTGACAAGCCGGTCGGCATTATCCGGTTAATTGCTGCTGTCGGAAAAATGTAAATATGATATTTGTCTGAATCTGTTGCGGGACATAGATTTGCGAAATATCGGTGTGTCTATCAACGGATTCGTTGACCAATAATCATCGATCCTTGCGTTTTTTTACAATTCCCATAAGGATAGCAACCCCAAACCGTTTTCTAAGTTCGGGTCCGGTAACGTCGACAAACTTGGCATTTTTAAAAATCCAGTTTCCATGTTTTGCAATTTTGACTGTAGTACTTGTTGGTTTCGTTGCTAATATATTCAAACAGATCATTCCCAATATATAATTCTACGATATCCTCGACGCTCTGTGTATCTTTGTGAAATATGTTTGGACCCGGGGATCCTTCTTCGTCTGATTCAGCCGAATCACTTGGCAACCGAATTCTCTTTGGACGTATTTCAATATCTTCCTACGATTCTGCTTCACTTTCATTTTTTAATATCCGATGTCTTCTTCCCAATCGGCCAAGTCGTGCGGAACGTCAGACAAGACGTCCGCGCATTCATCGTAAGTAATCCTATTGTCCTTTTCGTCTGCCATGATGAAAGGGCACAAGTTCTTATAAAAACAAAAAACTTGTTGACGTTTGTAACTTATTGCTACCTAAACAAAACACCAGCAGCATGCAGTCGCCGGCCACTGAGCGGTACTATGCAGACGACACCACTGTGGTGTCGCCGGCCGTTGACCGCTACATCGCGCACGACACCATTGTGGTGTCGCCGGACGGCATAGTGTTAAGTTATGTTTCTTTTCTTTTTAGAAATAAAATTCCTGTTAACTAGAAAGTTTACTGTACAGATCGTTTTGGATTCCTGCCAGAGGCCATCGCAACTTCCCTCCTTCCTTGTTTGTGTCAGTGTTGACAGCCCACAGTAGCCGACATAACAACTATCATCTTGCTCCTTCTTGTTATCACAGTTTTTCCATATGTCCCTTTCTTTGCCGATTCTGTGGCAGACCTAATTCCTTACCTTATCAGTCCTCCAGATTTTCAACATTCCTCTGTAGCATCGCATTTTCAAGCACTGTACATGATAACAGATAATAATGGTAAAAATTTTTTTTGTATTCTAGTTCCATCACTTTGACTTAGGCTCAGGCAGTAGCGTGAGCAGCTACGTAAACTACTCTGCAGCGCTCTTGGCCGGCTCCAACGCAATTACGCTGAGTTAAGGACACCACCACGGTATTGCTGGGTGAGAGACGCCAACTTTCTACCACAAACCCGCCAATAGGAGGACCGGAAGCAGTCGCGTGAGATACGCAGTCGGCGAGGTAGCGGCCACAACTGTGGGTCGCTCTCTTGCCTGCCAGCTTCCTTACCCCCTGGACGTGTCCTCCAAACCTTCTTATCGAAGGCGTAATGCTCTTTCCGTACCACGTGTGGTTCTCCCCGCGGCCATAGTCAGTTTTCATGAACATTGTACCCCTTAGTGGTAATTCTTAGGAATAAAGTCCATTTTTCCCCGAATACTGTCTTTAGGTGTAGCAAAAACAGCCCAGATGCTCACGTGAGCTCCTGATACCATCCTGACATGTACAACACTTTGATTTTCTTCTATTCTGGTTTTCCCTCTATCAGCGATTCATCCCCATAAAGTTCTGTGCTCCACACGTACACTCTCAGAAATGCCTTCCTCAAATTAAGCCCTATGTTTGATACTAGAAGATTTCACTTAGTGAGAAATGCCCTTTTGCGTCTCCTAGTTTGCTTCTTAACTCCTACTTGCTTCTTTCGTCATGGGTTACATTGCTTGTCCGCTGCTCGTGGTCTCGCGGTAGCGTTCTCGCTTCCCGAACACGGGGTCCCGGGTTCGATTCCCGGCGGGGTCAGGGATTTTTCCTGGCTCGAGATGACTGGGTGTTGTTGTGTCGTCTTCATCATCATTCATCCCCATTACGGTCGGAGGAAGGCAATGGCAAACCACCTCCACTAGGACCTTCCCTAGTACGGCGGTGCGGTTCTCCCTCATCGTTCCCCTACGCTCCGTCACGGAGTGTGGGACTTCATCATCATCATCGTCTACTACATGATCACCAATTCTGATGTTCTCGCTACTCTCATTTCTGCTACTTCTAATAACTTTTGTATTTTTCCGGTTTACTCTCAATCCGTATTATGTACTCATTAGACTGTTCATTCCAATCAACACATACTGTAAATCTTCTTCACTTTCACTGAGGATAACAATATCAACAGAGAATCTTATCACTGATATCTTTTCACCCCACTCTCGAACCTTCGTTTGATTCCCGTCATTGTCTCTTCGATGAATAGGTTGAACAGTATGTGTGAAGACATCTTTTTAATGCGATCACTTCGTTCTTTGTCTTCCAGTCTTGTTGTTCCCTCTTGGTTCTTGTACATATTGTTAATAACGCGTCTTTCCCTATAGCTTACCGTTTCTCTGAATTTCGAAATCTTGTACCACATTACGTTGTCGAGTGCTTTTTCTAGGTCGACAAATCCTATGAATGTGTCTCCAATTTGATTTTAGTCTCGCTTCCATTATCAAACCCTACATCATAAACGCCTCTCGGTTGTCTTACCTTTCCTAGAGCTAAACTGATCGTCATCTAACAAATTCTCAGTTTCCATTTCCATTCTTCTCTACATCATTCTTGTCGGCAGCTTGGATTCACGAGTTGCTAGGCTGATTGTGCGGTAGTTCTCCGACTTATCTGCCCTTGCTATCTTGGGAACTGTGCGGATGATATTTTCCCGAAAATCTGATGGTACGACTCCAATCTCATCGATTCTACACACGAGTTGGTTGGAAATACCGATGAAATATTATTTATCCCTTCTGCCTGATTTGATCTCAGATCTTCCAGAGCTAAATTCCGGCTCTAATATTGGATCCCATAGCTCTTCCATATCGACTCCAATTTCTTCTTCTATCATGTGATCAAGCATGTATTCCCTCTCACAGAGGCCTTCATTGTACGCTTTGCACCAATCCGCTCTTCCCTCTGGCATTGCCACTGCGCTGGTAATATTACCACCCTTGGTTTTAATTTCACCTAAAGTTGTTTTGGCTTTTCTATAAGCTGAGTCAGTCCTCCCAACGATCATTTCTTTTCAATTTCTTCGCATTTTCTGCAGCCATTTCGTCTTTGCTTCTTGCACTTTCTATTTATTTCATTCCTAAGCTATTTACATGCTGTATTCCTGTCTGGAAATCTTATCCTCACGAAAATGATAACAACAAATTTAATTGATCCTTTATGCGAATAAAGTAAAACCTTTCGTTTTTAAAGTACAGCATATTATCGTTTTACTTCTTATGTCATTGTATCCCTTGCTCAGTAGTTTCATCTTTAAAAGTCTGTCTTGTCGGAAATTGATATTGTTTCCTTTCGTCACTTACAAAGATGTTGTACTATCCAGATCTCGAGCCACCAGATCACCCACTCATTGCTAGTCGGCCATTTTACTTCGTATACGGCCCAGTTCTGCGCTTTTCGCTTTTTGATGTGACAGAATGACATTGCGTAGTTATGAAACGAAAACATTTACAATTACGTCTATACCCCCCGCCCCCTTCACCTTTGCTCCCCCTTCAAATTTCTTGTTCCATGCTCGGGAAGGAAATCTGTCGGTGATTCTCTACATGAGTTTGAGTTGCTCATTTTTTCCCGTCACGGTCATGTCGCAAGATGTTTTTGGAAAGGAGTGATATTGTCATGTAGAAAACGAAAGCACGCCCCAGTTACAAGATGAGGTTGTCAACAACAGCTAATAAAGCACATTTATTAAATACGCATGCATAGCTAAACTGCTTGCCTTTGTAGAGAGTGGTCCTTCTTATATGTGCATGGGATGTTCTAGTAAATTACCTTATTCCATAAATAATTGAACTCCAAAACCACCTTCCAGAAATTCACAAACCTTAAACGGCGAATATTTGCAGGAGACGGGAATTGAACCACTGACCCACAAATCGCCAGCGAGTGACTAGGACCGTTACATCACGTTTGACGACGTACCACACCCTGTACTACTTCTAAGAGAACAGCTATAGCCGGCCGCGGTGGCCGTGCGGTTCTGGCGCTGCAGTCCGGAACCGCGGGACTGCTACGTTCGCAGGTTCGAATCCTGCTTCGGGCATGGGTGTGTGTGATGTCCTTAGGTTAGTTAGGTTTAAGTAGTTCTAAGTTCTAGGGGACTTATGACCTAAGATGTTGAGTCCCATAGTGCTCAGAGCCATTTGAACTATTTTTTAGAACAGCTATAGCTTCCTGCATCTGTATCTACTCAATGGACCTTCATACTGCCAAAGCGCATGAACTTACGCATACTCTACTTTTCTCAGGTACATTTTGCCCGCAGTGGTAAATTATATACTTCAGTATTCTTCATTTCATATGCTGCATGAGCAATGGTCGCAACGCTGTTAAAGCAATCATATCAGACGAAATGCGGTATAAAGAAATGAAGAATGCGGCTGGTCGATATCATACTTTTGCGATTTCACAGCACGGCGTTTACCACTACACCACAAGCACGTACAGCACCAGAATAACCCAAGTGCAAAGCAATACTTTTTTGGAAGCTTTCACATCGTACAGTGTCTCCAGTTCGTGCAAATTGTCATTAAGTGATTTAATTTCAGTGATTACAAAATCTAGCCAAAAGTAGACATTAGTACACGAGGCACCGGGTGAACTGCGATGCGATCGAGCAAGGAAATTAATGTGTTGGATGGACTGTAATTCACTCTAGGAAGTCAAGGCTCAGCCATCATCCGGTGTGACACATCCTCCGTTCCGAAAAAATCATGAACAAGCCAAATGTGTAGTTCGGTGGTCTGTTGGATTGATTCTAGCTTTGGTATGAGTTAGTCTGGTTTCGATTCCCACTATAGGTGACCATTTGTAACAGAAACAAACAGTCCCTCTTCATCCCTGGTAACGGCAAGTGAAGAACGTAGTCTCTCCGCTATCACCTGGAGAAGAGTCTCCTTAAATTGGGCCATGACAGAGGAGGAAATTGCAGCTACTAGAAATTGTGTTACCAGTAAGTTTTCGTTTAATAAACCAATCATCTTGTAAAGTGACAAGGCTTTAATTTCTTATTTTGTTTCATATCTCATTAAGCTCTGTCATGCTAACACCTGAATGAGATTTTCACTCTGCAGCGCAGTGTGCACTGATATCAAACTTCCTGGAAGATTAAAACTGTGTGCCAGACTGAGACTCGAACTCGGGACCTGTACCTTTCGCAGGCAACTGCTCTACCATCTGAGTTACCCAAGCACGACTCACGGCCCGTCCTCACAGCTTCAGTTCTGCCAGTACCTCGTCTCCTACCTTCCACAGAAGCTCTCCTGCGAACCTGCAGGACTAGCACTCCTGAAAGGTAGGATATTGCGGATACATGGCTTAGCAACAGCCTGGGGGATGTTTCTAGAATGACATTTTCACTCTGCAGCAGAGTGTGCGCTGATATGAAACTTCCTGGCACATTAAAACTTTGGGCCGGACTGAGACTCGAATTCGGGGCCTTTGCCTTTCGCGGGCAAGTGGTCTTCCATTTGAGCTACCCAAGCACGACTCACGCCCCCTCCTCACAGCTTCACTTCTGCCAGTACCTCGTCTCTTACCTGGTTCGCAGGAGAGCTTGTGAAAAATTTGGAAGGTAGGAGACGAGGTACTGTCAGAAGTGAAACTGTGAGGATAGCCCGTGAGTCGTGTTTTGGTAGCTCAGATGGTAGACCACTTGCCCACGAAAGGCAAAGGTCCCGAGTTCGAGTCTCGGTCCGGAACACTGTTTTAATCTGCCAGGAAGTTTCATGCTAATACCTAATTACCGGAGAAAAATAATTTTGATTTTTAAGGTCTCTTCGTGTGTTGCCAATACTTAGACATACATCTTTTAATCACACCATTTAAGGTTCAAATATGTCATTCCTAGCTGAAAAAGAATTCGATAGATAATATCTTTTCGTGTATAATCAGCGACGACGATATGTGTGGGGCTAGACTCCCAGTCAGCAGAGAACTTTTCGTCACGTTCTTTTTAGTTCAAAACATACGCACATTTCTCCACTGGGGAAAGAAATCGATATTTAATATCTGTTAGTGGCTAGAATATAACGACGAAAGCTGCCGAATTCGTCCCTCAGTAAAACAAAAATTTTTCATCTGGACATTTCAGTTTCAAACATCTCGCTAACGGTGTAAACTTCGATGCCCAATCTTTGACTGTGCTTAGTCGACAGTCATAGGTCTGCTAATTGCCGGGTTAGAGCCCCGTTCAACGCCAAGCTTTTCGTCACATCATTTCAAGTTTAAACATGCACTCGCATTCTTACTTCTGAATGGAGCCATTTTTAACATCTTTCGAGGTTAGTTAGCAGGGACAGTAGTTAAGGGATAGGAGTTTCAGTTGAGAACAACAATTTTAGTCGTGTAATTTCAAATAGATATTGGCCAAAAATAAGATATTTTTTTCCTCTTACAGGGTGTTTCAAAAATGACCGGTATATTTGAAACGGCAATAAAAACTAAACGAGCAGCGATAGAAATACACCGTTTGTTGCAATATGCTTGGGACAACAGTACATTTTCAGGCGGACAAACTTTCGAAATTACAGTAGTTAGAATTTTCAACAACAGATGGCGCTGCAAGTGATGTGAAAGATATAGAAGACAACGCAGTCTATGGGTGCGCCATTCTGTACGTCGTCTTTCTGCTGTAAGCGTGTGCTGTTCACAACGTGCAAGTGTGCTGTAAACAACATGGTTTATTCCTTAGAACAGAGGATTTTTCTGGTGTTGGAATTCCACCGCCTAGAACACAGTGTTGTTGCAACAAGACGAAGTTTTCAACGGAGGTTTAATGTAACCAAAGGACCGAAAAGCGATACAATAAAGGATCTGTTTGAAAAATTTCAACGGACTGGGAACGTGACGGATGAACGTGCTAGAAAGGTAGGGCAACCGCGTACGGCAACCACAGAGGGCAACGCGCAGCTAGTGCAGCAGGTGATCCAACAGCGGCCTCGGGTTTCTGTTCGCCGTGTTGCAGCTGTAGTCCAAATGACGCCAACGTCCACGTATCGTCTCATGCGCCAGAGTTTACACCTCTATCCATACAAAATTCAAACGCGGCAACCCCTCAGCGCCGCTGCCATTGCTGCACGAGAGACATTCGCTAACGATATAGTGCACATGATTGATGACGGCGATATGCATGTGGGCAGCATTTGGTTTACTGACGAAGCTTATTTTTACCTGGACGGCTTCGTCAATAAACAGAACTGGCGCATATGGGGAACCGAAAAGCCCCATGTTGCAGTCCCATCGTCCCTGCATCCTCAAAAAGTACTGGTCTGGGCCGCCATTTCTTCCAAAAGAATCATTGGCCCATTTTTCAGATTTGAAACGATTACTGCATCACGCTATCTGGACATTCTTCGTGAATTTGTGGCGGTACAAACTGCCTTAGACGACACTGCGAACACCTCATGGTTTATGCAAGATGGTGCCCGGCCACATCGCACGGCCGACGTCTTTAATTTCCTGAATGAATATTTCGATGATCGTGTGATTGCTTTGGGCTATCCGAAACATACAGGAGGCGGCGTGGATTGGCCTCCCTATTCGCCAGACATGAACCCCTGTGACTTCTTTCTGTGGGAACACTTGAAAGACCAGGTGTACCGCCAGAGTCCAGAAACAATTGAACAGCTGAAGCAATACATCTCATCTGCATGTGAAGCCATTCCTCCAGACACGTTGTCAAAGGTTTCGGGTAATTTCATTCAGAGATTGCGCCATATTATTGCTACGCATGGTGGATATGTGGAAAATATCGTACTATAGAGTTTCCCAGACCGCAGCGCCATCTGTTGTTGAAAATTGTAACTACTGTAATTTCGAAAGTTTGTCTGCCTGAAAATGTACTGTTGTCCCAAGCATATTGCAACAAACGGTGTATTTCTATCGCTGCTCGTTTAGTTTTTATTGCCGTTTCAAATATACCGGTCATTTTTGAAACACCCTGTAAATGCCTGGTCAGCAATGACGATCGCTACTGTGTTCAAGTCTAGGACTGGCTCGAAAACTTTCCTTAGTTAGCAATTCCCGTAAGTATTGAGTTTAAATCGCGTCCCGAACGAGAGAGTTTATTTCATTTAAAGTTGAAACTAGTGTACAAACATATGCCCGTGAATAACTGAAGTATTTATGCTAGATAACAAGGGTGATTAGTGACTTTAGAAGTGTACATATATCCACATGTCAGCATGAGTACAGTGAAATTACTAGTGACACGGTGTTGATGTTGAAGTTTCCATAGAGCGATTGACGCTGTTACCATGGTTAGCTTTGAGATCACGAAAATGATTTTGGTTATGCTCACTATCAATCGGTTTCCATTATTTTTTCTGTATCTGCCCAGTGCACAAATTCTTTATTCCGCAGTGTGGGCTTTCTGGTAGAATTTTCTTGCCCTTCTGGCTTCTGTTGACAGTCTTCGGAGACCCTCGTTCCATGATACTTGTGTACTACAGCCCGTTTGTCTTTCGTGGCTTCTTGTATTGCAGAGTTCTTGGCCATGTGTGTCGACTTTGTGACGTGTCTTTAACGTGTTTAGTGCGTCTTCATTGCTGAGTTCACTTCTGCAAGAGTCAACTGTCCAAATTATAACGCTGTGGTCACTTGTGGTGACGGCTGTTTCAGTTTTCCAGGTTATGATCTTTTTGACTACATTTTTGTTAACTACTGGGTTATCTATATTACGCTTCACATTTGGCCTCTCTTCGTATGTGGGTGTTAGCTTATTTCATGAACCTGTGTGTGCTCTATTGGACTCCGGGAGCAACAGTTCTTAATCTGTTCTGGGTGGTGTGAGAAACTAGGTATAATTTTCAAATTTCTGGTGCTACAAAGGTAATTCACGGCAAACAGAAACGTTGACAGGAGCCTACTGCCGGTACTAGGGAAGGCATTACTGTATCTTCAAATTAAGGAGTTGTCATGGTTAATTCAGTTTACTGTAGTGAAAGAATTAAGCACCGATGTCCTATCAGGATGTGATTTCCTTAGAAAGACTGGATGTGTATTCAGTTGTGTTGATGGAATGATATACTTTAAATTTCAACCTGGAGATAGTTTTTATTTGTGCCAACATCAGTGTCGTCGTGGGGTGTGCTCCGTGAAGGCTAAGGTGTTATACTTCTATATTTACTATTTAGATGAAGGGCAAGGTCAGGGCACTGTTAAAGATTTCAGCTCAATATCCTGAAGTATTAACTGAGCGACAGGGGGCTAACCAAGAGAACTGAGTACAAGATTCAGTTAACAGATCAGGTTCCTGTCTGTCAGTCACCTCCCAAGATGAGGAAGATCCCAAAATCACTTATCAGCTATTAGCTGATGGTGTTATTAGGCCGTCGGTCTCGCCCTACGCATCTCCGATGTTCCTGGTGCCGATACCTAGTGGTGAAGGATACTGGTCGGTGGTCGATTACCGCGTTCTGAAGTAGAACGTGGTTCAGGAGTCTGTACCATTGCCAGGCTTACACAATTGTTTCATATGGTTCTTGGGTGCCCAGTGCTTCACTGTCCTCGATCTCAAGCAGGCCTACCAACAGGTACCTTTGGCGGAAGACTCAAAACTTCTTACCACATTTCGTACAGATTGCAACTTGTTCGAATACAACCGCGTCCTACTTGGTCTGGCTACAGGTGTGGAGGTACTGTCTCGGCTATTCGATTCAGCGTTGGGAGATATTAAATTTAAGTGTGTCTACAGCTATCTATACGAAGTTGTGATCTATAGTAGTAATTATGAGGAGCATTTAATCCACCCAGGCCAGATCGGCAGTGGGAGTTTTGAATTGAGCGTGCGTCATGATGGCACAGTACCGTCACGCCTAGAAAGACTCGAAGGATAACCAGGTGGGCAGTGAGGATTTCAGCTATCCGATTTGAGATATGTCTCATTAGAGGGGAGACATCCGAGTAACGTCCTGGCGCGCTACAAAGACTGGAGGCGTCGCGAGGCAGGCTGAATCTCGTCCCTGCGGCAGGTGGCGCCGGTCTCCCACCTCGCATTAGACACCCGATGTACAGTACACACAGCCTGGAGTGATAGCAGCATCACAAGGCGTCTCTGCCACGTACTGAGTCGCCACCGTGTTGGACCCATCGGCTGCACTTGGTAACGGCAAGCTACTTCGGGTCGGCATCGATCTGCTCGAGTTACTGTGCGATGAAAAACTTCGCGTAATGAGAGACCACTTGTGTCGTGTAAGGCTCCATATTGGTTCGGTTGCTGATTAGTTGTGAAAGTCATTATTTCTGCGTAAATCAGTGGACTGGAATTTTTGTTAAATTGCTTAGTTCATTATGAACCAGTGACCAGACAAATCTTTGTAACTGCATTTGAATCGCCGTTTGCGGAGTGGGCACAAATTTTGTTAAAAGCGTGTGTTATTCGCTGTTGACCAGCTGACATGTTCCTGTAAGTTGCTTATGAAGTTGATGTGCCGCATGGTTAACGTTAATTTGTCCGCCCCCAGTAGCTGAGTGGTCAGCGTGACGGATTGTCAATCCTCTGGGCCCGGGTTCGATTCCCGGCTGGGTCGGGGAATTTTCTCCGCCCAGGGACTGGGTGTTGTGCTGTCCTCACCATCATCCTATCATCCTCATCGACTGCAGGTCGTCGAAGTGGCGCCAAATTGAAAAACCGGCACCCAGCGAACGGTCTGCCCAGCGTAGGGCCCTAGCCATACGATTAAATAAAACGTTAATTTTAGTTATTTCACATTTTGAAACCCTTCCCTTTGGTGGTTGATAATTAATACGGTATGAAATCGATTTGTGGCTTTGTCGTTTCATGCTGTAGCTACTAATGACGCCTGACTGCCTGGGATTAATTTTAGTAATCGTTCAATACGGATAATATTTTAAGTAAATTCATTCAAGACATTAATCCGCTATTCTCAAGGTAACTGTTCAAGCTGCGAGTGAGCATTTTGTTTGCTTGAGACTTTGTCTTTAAATAGTTTCACAATTTTCTCTGTGGGGGACGTCAATAGGCACACAAAACAATATTAAAGATCAAGGAACACCTAACCTGGCCCAACCTAAAATTAGTTTGTCAGTGTGAAGAATTCATCAGAAGTAAACCAAATCCCCACAGCTGGATAGAAGAACTCAATTCTACCAGGGAAGAATATTCCATCGCTGAAATTTTCATTGATTTCTTGTGGCCTCTACCCTGTATGAAGACAGGGAATCAGTACATCTTGGTACTAGTAGATGCCTTTTCGCGGTTTGTGTGGTTGGTACGATTATGTTGGGTACTACTGGTGTTACTATTAGCCACTTGAGGCTTATATTTTCTATATTTAAGGCTCCGAAGGCACAGGTTGCAGATAATGCTCCAGCCTTCTTATCTTGTGAATTCAAAACAAAATAAGACCACTCGATATTATCCACAACCTTTGTTTGCTGAGCAGGTCAACCGCAACCATTAATGTGCCCTGATAATCTACCATCCACAAACTCAAATCAAGTGGGATCAGTCAGATGGACAGAAAGACTTTTTTCCGCCACTGCTGTACATGAATCACACAAAATCACCCCCGTTAAACTGATGTTCACCTTTCTGGCCAATCTGCCACTGTCCAACCCATGATCCATCAATGATCTCCTGACAGAGGGTAATGACCTAACATCATTAGAAAAAAGTTGGGAAGCAGCGCTTCGTAATATCTGGCTTGCACACTACAGAGAGGCTGCTCGCTATAACAAAGGCAGGAATCAGACCACACTGAGGTGAGGGGATATGGTTTTCCTAACAAACTTCTGGGCACAACGAATGAGGGGTGAAAGATGACATATAAGATGTTGTCCCACTTCATAGGGCTCTACAAGGTCGTCAGGGTGACGTTTCCAGTCAACGTCCAGATCCACGACCATTCCTCATGTAAGTGCATTTCCTCACACATTATTCATTTAAACTCAGTGACTTGTAAGAATGATGTTGTTGAGTTCCCCACTTGTTCCACCTTAAGTGGCGGAGAATTGTGGCGTGCCATGGCTATATCGGACACTTGGTTTGTTGTCGATATAGTCTACCTGGCAGGGCTTCCTCTCACACGTCGCCCGTCAACTCCTGAAGACGCTCCCAGCAGGTGGTGGTGGTTGTGGTGTCACTCGGCGCGACAATGCGGTGTGGAACTGTAGTTCTGTGCCAAATCAGGCAAGCTCCCTCATGTAAGCAGACGACACTTAGTGTCCATAACTGTGGTGGAAGTGTTTATTTTGGACCACAGCTGAACATAGTGGAATTGCGGCAGCCATGACTGAGGCCAGTAAGTATCTTTGCGACTCTTATTATTTTAAAGGGTCTGAACCCTCGACCATTGGAAGGATGATACTGCTTGAGATTAATGCTGAGTAGTTTTCTTCGTGAAGTGTGTATATGGATTGTAACTCATCCCCCGGTTACCTAGTGCCTAATTGTAGGACAGTGACCAGATTGTTAAGGGTATTCCAACGCCTTGCACTAATACAGGTGTCAGTACATGTTATTCGTTGTTCTATTCAAGATTAACTGTCAAGTGTCCGAAAATTTAGTTGTTGTATGGTTGATTCACCTATTCGCTCAGATCACACGACCTGCTTCTTTTTGCGTGGCCTTTTGCAATGATTTAATAAGCCATTTGTCGAAACCTACTATGTATTATTTGATGTATGAATTATCTAATTACAGTTTGTGAATTTCCGGCCATCATTAACCCCATTTCTGTTTCTGTAAAGGGATGTGTAATTAAATGTGGCCTTTGATTCATAACATGCAACAGATAGTTTTGTGTACGCGTTGAAACAATAAGCTTTAAAATTCATGTCTTCAAGGTTGATTGGTAAGCTTCAAGGTGGCACATAGCGTGCACATACCGCAAGTATTGCTTTATCTTGCAGGATAAAATATAATTGTCCTTACTGTCGACTAATTGTTATATTTATGACTTGTTTAAATTAAGAAAATCTTTTCTGTGCTCTATGTCTCCATTTTTTCACCCCTTTGTTTATCGAGTTTACGTATAGTTCTTAATGAGTTGAGTGAGTAAGACTTATTTTATTTAATTCAAATTGATGCATCTTCGCTGAACTGTCTTTCATTTGTCTGCTTTTGCTAAACCTGAGTTAGCTTCATTTCTATCCTCAGGTCATAAAGCATAGGTATTATCTTTTTCTTCCCTTGCTTCGTAAGGTTTCTCTAGATGTCGATGCAATAGTACTAGTTTGTGTATTCTTGGAGGTGAAGGTTAACGGTTTCTCATTTTTGTCACTGCCACTTGGAGTGATGTTGTGATGTAAATCTTCTTGTTAAAAGCCGAGCAACACAGTGGAGCTGTTAATATTAAACCACTATTCGCTATTTTGTCCGTTTACATTAATTTTCTTTTTTGGGTGTGACTCAGCCTTAAAACATTTTACATCACTGAATGAGATTTTCACTCTGCAGCGGAGTGTGCGCTCATATGAAACGACTGCACCAGCGCCGCATTGCAACTCTCCAACTGGCAGGTCCGGACTGTGCTCCAGACACGTTCCAACTGACTGATAGACCCGAACTCGCGAGCCGAACTGCTTATCCGAACTCCCTTACGACAGACAACGACCGAGAAGTAATAGCAGTCGAACAAAGATACTAAAAGAGGGTATATATCGATACGCGCTGCTAACGCTGCTCACGGTCAGGCAAAGCAGCAACTCGGTAACAAATGGCTCTGAGCACTATGGGACTTAATTTCTGAGGCCATCAGTCCCCTAGAACTTAGAACTACTTAAACCTAACGAACCTAAGGACGTCACACACATCCATGCCCGAGGCAGGATTCGAACCTGCGACCGTAGCAGCCGCGCGGTTACAGACTGTAGCGCCTAGAACCACTCGGCCACCCCGGCCGTCCAACTCGGTAACAGTAATAATTTAAATTAACGTAGTGAGGTGTAAGTACGTTAAAGACAGGGTGTAAAATATGTGATGGTGGGAACACGAGCCACGCACAGCTCATTGTGGTGGATTGTTTAAAAGAAGTTAATGAAATTAACCTCAAAATTTTAAGTAATCGCTTATGAAGGTATATGTTTTCGTAGTGGGCCCCTAGCCATAGGGGTAATCACTTTTTTAAACTTATTCTAGTAATTGCTTGGAACTGTTTGTGTGTTGGGCAATTGACAGTTGTAACAAATTCTGAATTGATCCAAACATTTCGGTACGTTTCGTAACGTCTATATTGTCAAGTTTTAGTTTATTAGATTATATTGCCGGTTTTTCGTAAAAACTTCCACAAAAGTTTTATAGTCATTCCGGGTGTAATGTTGTCTTTTGGGTTTTTGTGAGGAAAGTTTGTTAAGCTTAATCAGAATTTTACCAGGCCAGCACCTTACAACTCTCACCATCGAGTCCCTACGATTCCAGGACTACTCTTCCTGAGAATTCTTCAATGAATCTCAATCTGGTATCTGCCTTTAGTTTTATGAGATACTTCCATATTAAAAGGCTCTGTACACATATTTCTAGAAGTAACAGGGCACTGCCGATTCTGGCCATTAAATCGGTGTAAGCAGGTGTCAAAATACAGCAGATGCAGTTGTAGTTGTTGTATTCAAGGTCACCGACTCTACTATCCTCCCCTCATCTGTCCTTCACCTCCCTCCCTCACATTGCTCTCAGGCAATTGCGCTATGATGCCCTTGACCAATAGGAATCAAGTTCCCTCTCTCCTCCCCTTTTAAAAATCCAACTGCCTCTCATTCATTATATACAGGGTGTTACAAAAAGGTACGGCCAAACTTTCAAGAAACATTCCTCACATACAAAGAAAGAAAATGTGTTATGTGGACATGTGTCCGGAAACGCTTACTTTCCATGTTGGAGCTCATTTTATTACTTCTCTTCAAATCACATTAATCATGGAATGGAAACACACAGCAACAGAACGTACCACCGTGACTTCAAACACTTTGTTCAAAATGTCCTCCGTTAGCGAGGATACATGCAACCACCCTCCGTCGCATGGAATCCCTGATGCGCTGATGCAGCCCTGGAGAATGGCGTATTGTATCACAGCCGTCCGCAATACGAGCACGAAGAGTCTCTACATTTGATACCGGGGTTGTGTAGACAAGAGCTTTCAAATGCCCCATAAATGAAAGTCAAGAGGGTTGAGGTCAGGAGAGCGTGGAGGCCATGGAAATGGTCCGCCTCTACCAATCCATCGGTCACCGAATCTGTTGTTGAGAAGAGTACGAACACATCGACTGAAATGTGCAGGAGCTCCATCGTGCATGAACCACATGTTGTGTCGTACTTGTAAAGGCACATATTCTAGCAGCACAGGTAGAGTATCCCGTATGAAATAATGATAACGTGCTCCATTGAGCGTAGGTGGAAGAATATGGGGCCCAATCGAGACATCACCAACAATGCCTGCCCAAACGTTCACAGAAAATCTGTGCTGATGACGTGCCTGCACAATTGCGTGCGGATTCTCTTCTACAACACATGTCCATTGTGAAAATTTACAATTTGATCACGTTGGAATGAAGCCTCATCCGTAAAGAGAACATTTGCACTGAAATGAGGATTGACAAATCGTTGGGTGAACCATTCGCAGAAGTGTACCCGTGGAGGCCAATCAGCTACTGATAGTGCCCGCACACGCTGTACATGGTACGGAAACAACTGGTTCTCCCGTAGCACTCTCTATACAGTGACGTGGTCAACGTTACCTTGTACAGCAGCAACTTCTCTGACGCTGACATTAGAGTTATCGTCAACTGCACGAAGAATTGCCTCGTCCATTGCAGGTGTCCTCGTCGTTCTAGGTCTTCCCCAGTCGCGAGTCATAGGCTGGAATGTTCCGTGCTCCCTAAGACACCGATCAATTGCTTCGAACGTATTCCTGTCGGGACACCTTCGTTCTGAAAATCTGTCTCGATACAAACGTACCGCGCCACGGTTATTACCCTGTGCTAATCCATACATCAAATGGGCATCTGCCAACTCCGCATTTGTAAACATTGCACTGACTGCAAAACCACGTTCGTGATGAACACTAACCTGTTGATGCTACGTACTGATGTGCTTAATGCTAGTACTGGAGAGCAATGAGTCGCATGTCAACACAAGCACCGAAGTCAACATTACCTTCCTTGAATTGGGCCAACTGGCGGTGAATCGAGGAAGTACAGTACATACTGACGAAGCTAAAATGAGCTCTAACATGGAAATTAATGTCCACATAACATCTTTTCTTTATTTGTGTGTGAGGAATGTTTCCTGAAAGGTTGGCCGTACCTTTTTGTAACACCCGACCACTTTGGAGTGCCATCAGCAGGAACCACAATACAATAAAAAGCAGAAGAAGTATTTCAGATCTAAAAGTAAATACTTATTCGTCAGTTACTAATAATTATGTTCGATTATTAATACACTTGTTTATACCTACATTTTATTATTTTTTCAGCAGCAGAACATGCCCCTGATACAGTCCTAGCAGAACTGCAGGATCCGGAAAAGCAGGTATTGTCTGCACAACCACAGCCACAGCAGTCCACGGGCAGTCCACGGGCAGTCTTCGTGATTTATTGGACCTGCCGTTCGGCTATTCTATCCACCGCCACAGCCACAGCAACAGTAGCCGCCTGAACTTACTCAACTCACCAAGCCGCAGTTAAGTGTCAGCAGAATACTTCTATTTTCCGATACACATAATTCAGTTGCTAGCGAGTCCAAATGGATGAATATTGGCATAGCATCTAACAGTGACTTTGATGTAGTAATTGGAGTAAAAAGGTGTTCAACGCGTTGCCACTATCAGGCAGTATTCATATTACAAGTGCGACTATGCAGCACGAAGAAGTACATAGAGATGAAGATGACGACAAAGTACGACCCATCCCATACCCCAGCTGACATCCATGCGTTTGAGAGGTGACAATAGTTTGCCGCTTCTGGGAAGTGTGGCATCACCGCACGACTGATCTGGTGTGATGCCACGCTCACAGGGAGTTATAGTACCGCGTGTGTAGTCAATAAAGAAGAGGAGTTTAGTATGGGAAGTCATTATGGCTAAATACTAAATATTTTCATTAATAATTAAGTCCTGTAGTTTAAATATTGCCAACGGCCTTGCCGCAGCGGTAACACCGGTTCCCGTCAGATCACCGAAGTTAAGCGCTGTCGAGCTGGGCTAGCACTTGGATGGGTGACCATCCGGTCTGCCGAGCGCTTGTGAGGCAAACTGAGGAGCTACTTGATTGAGAAGTAGCGGCTCCGGTCTCGGTAACTGATCTACGGCCGGGAGAGCGGTGTGCTGACCACGTGCCCCTCCATATCCACATTCAGTGACGCCTGTTGGTTCAGGATGACACGGCGGCCATTCGTTACCTTTCGGCCTTCATGGCCTGTACGGGAGGAGAGGAGTTTAAATGCTGATTTTAAGTATGTTTCCAAGGCAACTGAAAGATGACGGTAACTATGTTCCTCATGAACAGAGGTATTTTTTCTGATTGATAATATCCTATTAACAAGTTACAAATTATCGCCATGATGGTGCCTTTCGCTAAAACGGTGCCTTTGTATGTAGAAGCCCACCTTCACATGCAGAGATACGCTTTCTAGGTGATATTGGTGATAAAATATTGTCAGGGCCTAGGAATTCCAACCGTAGAACTTGCTGAAAACGGACGCTGTTAGAATGATTACTAAACGTAGTACCATGGTCAGGGAACTGTTTTTTCCTGGATAAGAGTTTCCGAATAGGATCCTGAGAGAACAGCCGCCTTCCCCCTTTAGTTAGCCTTCGAAGTGACAACACGCACTACTGCTATCTGCATAGCCAGTCACTAGGCCTCGTGGACAGCCACAAAGGCGCCATGTTGGTAGAAATTCTCCACAATGCTGAAACCTCGAAAGCTGCGACGAGTAATCATTTCGATCATGTTATTACATATGAGTCGTGATAACGCATTAGGTGATTTAAAAATGCTAGCACAAATTTATGATCCCCACCGAATCACAAGACCATCCATGTTAAGCAGCCAGGAAACGCCAGATTATATGCAAATTGAAGATGGAGGAGGAGGGAAGAAAGGAAATGGAAAGGAAGGGATTACTGATGTCAGCTGGATTGGGACATTACGCGAAATCATTTGCGACGAGAGAAAATTCTAACTCAGGATCTCCTGCTTACTAGGCAGGTGCGTTAACCATTGCGCCACCCTGCACACAACGCACTCGCAGCTGCGCGGACTAGCTCGGCACACTTCACAGCCGACCCGCATTCCCACCGACCGCCACGTATCCGCAGTCCCTGCTCGCTACTCTTAGATTCCCGCAGGAGGTCGCACGTACTTGTGCATCTGCACTGAAGAAGGACATGTCCGAAAGAACAGACACCACGCCTCCATACACTATTGGCCATTAAAATTGTAACACCACGGAGATGACGTGCTACAGACGCGAAATTTAACCGACAGGAAGATGATGCTGTGATATGCAAATGCTTAGCTTTTCAGAGCATCCACACAAGGCTGGCGACGGTGGCGACACCTACAACGTGCTGACATGAGGAAAGTTTCCAACCGATTTCTCATACACAAACAGCAGTTGATCGGCGTTGCCTGGTCAAACGCTGTTGTAATGCCTCGTGTAAGGAGGAGAAATGCGTACCATCACATTTCCGACTTTGATAAAGGTCGGATTGTAGCCTATCGCGATT
Source organism: Schistocerca cancellata (assembly GCF_023864275.1). Classification (NCBI taxonomy): domain Eukaryota; kingdom Metazoa; phylum Arthropoda; class Insecta; order Orthoptera; family Acrididae; genus Schistocerca; species Schistocerca cancellata. The sequence continues at coordinate 533,210,162 of NC_064630.1, read as the reverse complement.
GCGGTTTACCGTATCGCGACATTGCTGTTCGCGTTGGTCGAGATCCAATGACTGTTAGCAGAATATGTAATCGGTGGGTTCAGGAGGGTAATACGGAACGCCGTGCTGGATCCCAACGGCCTCGTATCACTGGCAGTCGAGATGACAGGCGTCTTATCCGCATGGCTGTAACGGATCGTGCAGCCTCGTCTCGATACCTGAGTCAACAAATGGGGACGTTTGCAAGACAACAACCATCTGCACCAACAGTTCGACGACGTTTGCAGCAGCATGGACTATCAGCTCGCAGACCATGGCTGCGGTTACCCTTGACGCTGCATCACAGACAGGAACGCCTGCGATGGTGTACTCAACGACGATCCTGGGTGCACGAATGGCAAAACGTCATTTTTTCGGATGAATCCAGGTTCTGTTTATAGCATCGTGATGGTCGCATCCGTGTTTGGCGACATTGCGGTGAACGCACATTGGAAGCGTGTATTCGTCAACGCCATATGGCGTATCACCCGGCGTGATGGTATGTGGTACCATTGGTCACACGTCTCGATCACCTCTTGTTAGCATTGACGGCACTTTGAACAGTGGACGTTACATTTCAGATGTGTTACGACCCGTGGCTCTACCCTTCATTCGATCCCTGCGAAACCCTACATTTCAGCAGGATAATGCACGATCGCATGTTGCAGGTCCTGTACGGGCCTTTCTGGCAGAAAATGTTCGACTCCTGCCCTGGCCAGCACATTCTCCAGATCTCTCACCAACTGAAAAAGTCTGGTCAATGATGGCCGAGCAACTGGCTCGTCACAATACACCACTCACTACTCTTGATGAACTGTGGTATCGTGTTGAAGCTGCATGGTCAGCTGTACCTGTACACGCCATCCAAGCTCTGTTTGACTCAATGTCCAGGCGTATCAAGGCTGTTATTACGGTCAAAGGTTGTTGTTCTGGATACTGATTTCTCAAGATCTATGCACCCAAATTGCTTGAAAATGTAATCACATGTCAGTTCTAGTATAATATATTTGTCCAATGAATACCCGTTTATCATCTGCATTTCTTCTTGGTGTAGCAATTTTAATGGCCAGTAGTGTATAACGCCAGATTTTCTGTCTATTTATCAATAGGTGACGATACACCTCATTCGCTCGCCAAGTTATCTAATGCTTTTAATTGCCTGTTAGTTGCATCATTCAGTTATCCAAGCATTACCTGCAGGATTTATTCTTGTATTCAGGCTCCATGAATTAACCACTCTTCGCAACCTATTTCAGTATTATCAATATTTTTCGATCGATATGTACTCTACTGTACTCTTTAGGATCACAATGTGTGATTTAACTCGAGTTTGCCAATAAATACGACAGTAATCTGAGTATGGTTGTGAAGCTCCCCTACTGTGCTGTAATTCGATGTGCAGCTTTAAATATGTGAATTGTAACTGAGCAGAAAGTCTGATCTTAGTTCTACCCTGCTAGTAGGAAATGAAGTCTGATGCTTGGTGTTACGGTCGAAAAAGGAAGATACCCAACGCCTTTAACAGAACTTCTCCGGGAGAAGGAGAGGCAGTGGAAATTATTAAGTCAGCCCGAGGTTTACAGCCTTTTTATACTGGCTCCCTGGCTATATTGTGGAATGCTAGCGTGGCTACAGCGACCTGGCGGTTCTTATTAAAATACGAAACAAGTAACGCAGAAATTTCGTCCAAAGGCAACGCTGCTGGGTTCGTAAGTGGAGTTCACTTTGTGACACTACAACTAAAGCCAGCCTCATCACATGACAAGAAGCGCACATAAGTGCTCATGTGCTCATGCTACATCAAATAATGAAGAATGAGGTTCCAATTAACTACACAATTGGACTGCTATGGAACATTGATACCTTCGGTACAATAAACACTCTTGTGTATTTCATTTCTTTATAATAACTGAAGAGCGGAAATGGAATACATTCTAAGTGCCACATATGACATTCGTCAGGAGAATGAAAAAACAATAAATCTGTGTTTTCAGATAACTGGTTTGTATCCAAAAACTTGAGAAGGTATCCTGAGACCACGGAATTATATTGCTCACCGCACCACCGCGAACAATAATGAGGCAAATTAGAAAACAAATACTTTATTAAAAACATTCGAAGTGCCATACTAGGAAACTGACTGGTTCTAAGTGCGATGAAGAACTATTTCACAATTTGATTCTCGCAATGAAGAAGCAGCAACCAGCCACCATTAATTACGATATTTATAGACACAAATAGCGCTCTTATCGATTTCGAAGCTACGGATTAATCTTGAGACGGATGTTGACTTTCGTACTACACTTCTTATTGTTTAAATTAATATACGGTTGTTTTTTTTCAACACATAATGTAAGAAACAATAAATATAATATAAATGTGAACAGCTATCTGAAGGTAACCCATAGGCTCAAAACTGGTAACGGTGCTATTTGTCTAAATAAACTGCATTATGAACAGAAGCTGGTTGCTGTTTTCTTCTTCGAACGAATCAACTTTTATTTGTACACAAGCACGGTCTGAAAGTTGTCAGTTTTCGACAAAATGGCAGGAAGAAAGTTTTTGTTTGGCATTAATACTGCCCTATAACGTTTTGTTTGTGGTAATAAAGATATAGAAATACAGCGTTATGTTTTAACTGGTAGAACTGTAGTCAACAAACACCGCTGTTCATATCTTTTAAATTTGGGAATCCTAGAGGGAAGCACAGCTTGGCAGAAAGCTAACGCCCCATCTGCTAACGCATGTTTGAAAGACTTTCTCCTTGGTTTGGTACCTGGATCAAGTCCAGGATCCTACAACAGAGTACTGAGAATACAACAGAAATGGAAACGCGTTTTGTGAAAAAAATGGGACGTTTTTCATTTCCACTCCTCACGTTTAATTCTATGTATACATAACGTTACAGATTTCCCTTCAGAGAAAACTCGGAGAGGGAACAGGCGGTCATAGTTAGATTCCTTCGGACTACGGAAGTTTAACCTGGAATCTGATCTATGATAGGGTCCTCATGAGATAAAAGCAATTTTTCCAAAATGGAGACAACCGTTCGCTGAAAATCTGAACAGCTCCTTCTTCTTAAAAGATGCTCCTTGATATGGAAAACGTACTCCTTCGTATTGGTAAGTGATTACACAGGTTGGGAAACCTCTAAGGAACAAAGATACGGTGCACTTTATGCATGCCAACAGGTCCGTTACTCTTCTCAGCAGTTGGCAAGAGGTCTAATTTTTTTAAGTTCGGAAGCTTGCTGAGGAGTGGCCGCTCCGTGGTCATAAAGCTCCAGGACACGGCGGTCTCAACCCCCATTCTCCTCGTTCACACATCAGCAGCTGCATGTTCGCTAAACGCCTACTGTAATGTAACATACACTGACCTGCCAGAAGTCATTCGACAGCGATACGCACAAATACATATGGCGGCAGTATCGCATACTCAAGATATAAAAGGGCAGTGCATTTGCGCAGCTGTCATCTGTACTCAGGTGACTCATATGAAAAGATTTCTGACGTGATTATGGCCGCACGACGGTAATTAACAGACTTTGCAAGCGGAATGGTAGTTTTTAGCTACATGCATGGGACATTCCATTTCTGGAATCGTTAGAGAATGCAACATTCCGGGATACACGATGGCAAGAGTCTGCAGAGAATACCATATTTCAGACATTACCTCTCACAACGGACAACACTGTTGGCGATGTGTTTCACTTAACGGCCGAGAGCAGTGGCGTTTGCGTAACATTGTCAGTGCTAACAGACAGGCAACACTGAATGAATTAACCGTGGAAATCAGTGTGGAACGTACGACAAACATATCCGTTAGGACAGTGAGGTGAAATTTCCCGTTAATAGGTTATGGCAGCAGATCATCGATGCGAATGCCTTTGCTAACACCATGACATCGCCTGCAACGCGTATCCTAGGCTTGTGACCATATCGGTTGGACCCCAGACGACTGAAAAACCGTGGCCTGATCAGATGAGTCCCGATTTCAGTTGGTAAGAGCTGATGGTAGGATTCGAGCCTGGTACAGCTCCACAAGGCCATGGCCCTAACTTGTCAACAACGCACTGTGCAATTTGTCGGTGGCTCCATAATAGTGTGCACTGTGTTTACATATAAAGAACTGGGTTCTGTGGTCTGCTGCGCTAGTATTAGTCTTAGAAGTAGGAAAGGGGAATTTCAGTAAAGGCATGATTGGGCAACGAAGTCTAGGGCCGCTGGTAGTGTGTGGTAATAGTCAGCAGCCAGTAGGCCAGGTAGAGTAAACATGGCGCGGAGCTGCAGCGGCGTATTGCAAGTACGATTTGTTTGGAGTGGAGTAACAGCGAGGCAGGGCATTGCAGCGTTGCTTTAAGTTATTGCGATGTATGAGGCGAGGCAGTAGGCCAGAGCCGGGAGTGGTGATGTCTAAGTGGCTGACGTATGGGAATTTACCGCTGCCATAGTTTCTGTCTCTCTCTGACACTGCAACAAAAGCAAGGGGTAAAGCAGTATAAATAGTATGGCACTTTTAGCTTGAGAGGTGTGCCAGGTCAGTCGAGAGTTGGGTCGGAACTGTGCTGGTCTACACTTATAGGGGCCAGTCTGGCAGGGATGTTGTAAATATATTCTGTGTAAACTTGTGCTTTGTTTCTATGTACTTGTTCAGGCTGTATTCTGCTTCCGGCGGGACGGAACGGCAGCCGGATGCTTGGAGATTGCACTGTCTGCCTGAAGGAGGGCAGTGACAGCGGTCTGCAGCAGGTCCAGGACGGGCCACGTTCACTTCCCACCTGGCGTACCAGGGTCCGGGGGAGGCGTACGCTGCGGGAGACGCAGCAGCGCTGAAACAGCGTTAGGGACGGAGGCAGGTGTTGCCGTCCAGCAAGCACCACTAGCGGCAAGTTGCGGCACGGTGTCCAGGAGGGTGCGGGTTCGAGTCCGATCCTGTCCTGGGAGCAGCAGTGTCCGAGGGCCACAGGTGGCCAGTACAACCGACACCCCCGGGATAACAAGGCCGCCCAGCAGTGTTAGTGACGTCACACTAAGTGGCCCATAGCCGACGCAGCAGTCCACGGACACCTCCGTACAGACGCGCCTGATGCTAACGATCTTCTGTCCGTCATACAGAAAGGAGCGAACTATAATTCGAACCAAAGACCAAATTATATATCTTCTTGTAAACAGCATAAAGGTTCATAACGAAATACCGATTACATATACGGGCAGGAATAAGTTCTAGAACTCCTCTGAAAATTGTTTATCTTCAGTACCAGAATGAACATCAAATTGTCAGGTTTTCTAAATAGAAAAGCACTTTGTTATTAACAGACAGCAATAATGAGACTTGCAGTTGGGGATTTCTACGTGGAAAAGGAAATAAGCTGTAGAGAGATTGAAAATGGTAAGTAAAGAGAGCATCAGCCTTTTGCTCACATTCTTACATGTAATGCACTTGGTTGTTTTTCATTTCCTTACCTTTCATAACATTCTAATATTGTTTCAAGAAGTGTATCTTCAATAGCAGAGTGAACTTCAAATTGTCAGGTTTTTCTTAAAGGAAAGAGCAGTCCCTTAGTATCACAGTGCAAGACAGAATCTTGTGTTCAGTGATGTCTATGTTAAAAGGAGAATATTTGATACCTATCTTTTGTTTCCATTCTTTATTACTGGGGATACACTTGTAAAAATTCTTGAAAAGAGCTGTCACCGTGAACATATGAGTAAATTCACAATAGTCATGTGTTTTATGAGATAAAGCGAACTCTTGTTACCTTATTGTAAACGAAAGTTGTGAGGGTTTTGCTATGTATGACAGTGTTTAAGATAATTTACTTTCAGTGCAATAGCTTGAAAATGTTAAGTCCTGCTGTCAGTTGGCATTTGTCACCATCTGTATACGAGTTTTAAAGCTAAATAGTGTTCTGACAATTATAAAATAGTGGCAAAGTTCCTCAGTCGATTAAACTTATTCCTGCCCGTATATGTAATCGGTATTTCGTTATGAACCTTTATGCTGTTTACAAGAATATATATAATTTGGTCTTTGGTTCGAATTATAGTTCGCTCCTTTCTGTATGACGGACAGAAGATCGTTAGCATCAGGCGCGTCTGTACGGAGGTGTCCGTGGACTGCTGCGTCGGCTATGGGCCGCTTAGTGTGACGTCACTAACACTGCTGGACGGCCTTGTTATCCCGGGGGTGTCGATACAACCGCCTTCTTCCCGTGGTCGGACAGAGCAGGCCAAAAAGGGCGGAGGGCAGTGCGGACCAGGAACTGTAACAGTCTCCGGAATCGCGGGCAGTAGAGCGCGCCAGTCGGTACGGCTCTGCAGGCGAGCGGGGTGACTTCCACCGTCGGTCAGCCTTGATGACTGCAGGAGCAGTGTCTGCAGTCCAGGAATGCGAAGACGGCCGGACTCGCGAAACAGCCTGCGGGCAGCGCGCTGACATTACGCTTCTGTAAACTAGCTGAATAAAGGAATACTTCTGAATACCGCTGTATCACTCTGCACTGCCCCTTGACGCTATTGAACTCGCTCAGCCTCCTCACGAAATACGGCGCGATGGGTGCCGGCTTCAGCTCGGCCATCTGGAGTCCAGGGTTCGACCATTGATGGGCTGCAACAGGTCGAACTGAACTGATCACTGCCTGGAAATGGCTATGTTCAGCTACTTGGAGACCATTTGCAGCTATTCGTGGACTTCATGTTCTCAAACAAAGATGGAATACTTATGGATGACAATGCACTATGTCAGCGGGCTAGAATTGATCGCGATTGTTTTGAAGAATCGGATCATTCTAGCGAATGATTTGTCCACCCAGATCGCCCGACATGAATCTCATCGAACATTTATAAAACATAGTCGAGAGGCCTATTTCGTGCACAAAATTCTGCACTGGTGATTCTTTCACTGTTACGGACGACAATAGCGGCAGCATGGATCTGTATTTCTGCAGGGGACTTCCAACGACTTGTTGAGTCCATGCCGACCGCGCGGGGTAGCTGCGAGGTCTGGGACGCCTTGTCACGGTCCGTGCGGCTCTCCCCGTCAGAGGTTCGAGTCCTCCCTCGAGCATGGATGTGTGTCTCGCCCATAGCCTAAGTTAGTAGTGTGTAGGCTTAGGGACTGATGACCTCAGCAGTCTGGTATCGTAAGACCTTACCATTAATTTCCAATTTTTTGAGTCCATGCCACGTCGAGTTGCTGCACTATGCTGGGCAAAAGGAAGTCCGACATGATATAAATAATTATTCCACTACTTTTGTCACCTCATTGTATATGGACTTTGTCGTACCTGTGTTTAAGACTGTACCGTACGTAAAAATCAAAGACAGTTTTATTAAGTGACAGTGTTATTAACCAGGGACATTATTATAAAGACATATCTTTGACTGTCGACGGTTGTGGAACATGGTAGGGAAGCAATGGAAATAACTTTTTATTCTGTGTATTATTCAATAATTGGAGAAGAAATCGGTACTCACCACAGAATAATAGGTGAGGTTTAATCTTATCCACTGCCTTATCAAGTTACTACTAACCTTATAGAACAATTCCAGACCGTCTATGAGGACATGATGTCGGGGAGAACCTAACAGACATCCCAATGAACCCGCACTACATACATGGTGACTCATCACGAATTTAATTACTGCGAAGTTAAAACTGTTTAGCTCTTCACAGAGGTAATTACAGTCGACGCTTGTTGAGGACATACGCCTGATTTTCACATGTTATAAGATTTTTTTGGACGGACTATTCAGCATTACAAAATACAACACCGAATACAATACGTCAAACTGAATAGAGAAACAAAAACAATAACAGGGAAGTATGTTGCTACGGTTATCACATTCGTCACCAGCCACTTTCCGCCTAGAGTCTCATTACAGTTTTGCTGTTCGTTACCTTGGACAGTGACGCTTAATGATGCTCGCGCCGTTTTAACGCGGCACTAGCAACTGTTTCGGACTTGAGCGTTATAGCAGCCTGATGGATGCTGCAAGCTCCCTTCAACATATCGCCATGTGGTAAGAAGATAATCCACCCCCCCCCTCCCCTCTCTTCGTCGTTTCGACCAAACTGAGTGCAATGATCTCTACATTCTATCTGTCATATCTTCGGTTCATAAAGGAACCTTTCCCGCAATAGTATCTTATAAAGTAACGGTACGTTGTCCGCCACTCTATAACCATTACGTTTGGTAACATATTTGCAATGCCGCTTTCCTATTAAGTGTCAGTATTTTGTTTATGGGTGGCTGTAGTGAATTCTTGGCTGCATTCACACTTCGTGAAGGCTGTTCTCGGTAACGTGAAAGTTCTTTCTTTTAATGAACACTGAGGTGCTAGAAGTCATGGAATACCTACGTCCGCCCCTGGTAGCTGAGTGGTCAGCGCAACGGAATGTCATACCTAACGGCCCGGGTTCGATTCCCGGCTGGGTCGGGGATTTTCTCCGTTCAGGAACTGGGTGTTGTGCTGTCCTTATCATCATCATTTCATCCCCAGCGACACGCAAGTCGCCGCAGTGGCGTCAACTCGAAAGACCTGCACCAGGCGAACGGTCTACCCGACGGGAGGCCCTAGCCACACGGCATTTCCATTTCCATTGAATACCTACAAATATCGTGTCGGACCTTCTTTTGCCCACCGTAGTGCAGCAACACGACTTGGCATGGGATCGACAACACGCAGGAAGTCCCCTGCAGATATAATCAGCCATGCTGCCCCTATAGCTGTCCATAATTGCGATAGTGTTGTCTTCGCAGAATTTTGTGGAACCTCCGTCTCGATTACGTTCCATAAATGGTCGACGAGACTCATGTCGGCCGATCTGGGTGGCCACATCATTCGCTCGATTGCCATGAATGTTCTTCAAATAAATCGCGAACAACTGTGGCCCGATGACTTGCTAATTGTCATTCATAAAAATTCCATCGTTGCTTAGAAACGTGAAGTCTATGAATGTCTGCAAATGGTCTCCATGTAGCCGAACATAACCATTTCCAGTCAATGATCGGTTCTGTTGGACAGAGGACCCAGTCTATTCCGCGTAAACACGGCCCTCAACATTATCAGACATCACCAGCCTGCACAGTGCCTTGTTGACAACTTGGGTCTATGACTTCGTGGGATCTGCACCACGGTCCAATTCTACCATCAGCTCTTACCAATCGAAATCGGGACTCGTCTAACGAGTCCACGGTTTTCCAGTCATCTATGGTCCAACGTATGTGGCCACGAGCTCAGCAGAGGCACCGCAGGTGATATCAAGCTGTTAGCAAAGGCAGTCGCATCGGCCGTCTACTGCCATAGCTCATTACCGCCAAATTTCACCGCACTGTCCTAACGGATACGTTCGCCGTTTGTTTCAAATTTATTCCTGCAGTTATTTGACGCAGTGTTGCTTGTCTGTTAGCACTGACAAGTGAAGACCGACGGCCACTGCGTTGTCCGCGGTGTGAGGTAACTCCTGAAATTTTGTATTCTCGGCACACTCGCGACAATGTGGATCTTGGAATACAGAATTTCCTGACGAGTCCCGAAATCGGTTGTCCCACACGTCTATCTCCAACTACCATTCCGTGTTCAAAGTCTGCTAATTCCCGTCGTGCGGCAACAATCACATCGGACATCTTTTGACATGAATCACCTGAGTACAAATGACAGCTCCGCCAATGTAGTGTGCTTTTACACCTCGTGTACGCCATACTACCGCCATCCGTATATGTGCATACGCTATGTCATGACTTTGTCACCACTTTGGTAACGTTACTCATTGGGTGTCGTTACTACTTTCCACATCCCCAGTTCTGTAATTTACAGTCCCCTGAAAGTAGGGACGAGTTCGATTGCCCTATACGGTCAAGACACCCTTACAAATCACAATTATTTCCACGGACATGCACGAGATGGAAAAATTCCCCCACCCTTCAATTAAAAGAAATGACTCTCTGTCGATCCAGTTACAACTTCAGCAAGTCATAACTTTCAGAACCTATCCAAAATAAGAAAAATGGTTTCTATGCATTTGGGCAAGTACTTGGCAAGCCTGGAAATAAAGATGTAATACGCACACTGACTGAAAAGTCCGTCCGTTAATCAGGTGATTCGATTTGTTGCGCTGCCATTCATGAACAGCATTCCAGTGGTGGAGTGGGAGGGGGGGAGAGGGGAGGGGGAGGGGAGGGGAGGGAGGTGTTCCAACAGGATAACGTTCACCAATATGCTGCTGTTGTAACCCAACGTGCTTTACAGAGTGTCGGCACATTGCCTTGATCCACTCTGTCTCCAGCCGACCACATATGGAACATCATCTGATGACAACTCTAGCGTCATCCACAAACAGTATTAACCGTCCCTGCGTTGACCGACCAAGTGCAACAGGCTTGGAACTTCATCCCGCAAACTGACATCCGGCACCTGTACAACACAACGCAGGCACGTTTGCGTGCTTGCATTCAGCATTCTGGCGGTTGGACCAGTTACTTATGTGCCAGCTTTTCACATTTGCAGTGGCTTATCTCGAGCGTTCGTTAACCTGTGATCTTGCAATGTTAATCACTTGCATACGTTACCCAGACAAATGAATTCTCGTAGTTTCATTACTCTACGTTAATTATTTTTGGAGTTGCGATTTTTTTCCGTCAGTGTAATTGGAACATTGGTTTGCACTAGCTGAATTATTTGTAACGTTTTCAGCAGCAGCATGAGACGTCCTCACAGACTCCATACGGAGCAAATACACACTTGAAAGATACGAAAATACTCGTCGCCAACTTTTCGATTTTAATCAGAGCTTATCTGATAAAAAAACAAACTACATAAAGCGGGTAGGAGCAGCTGTTCTACAGTTGTCGGAACAAAATGAAATAGACGCTGAGTTTGCCGCCAACTGCTCTTTTTTAATCAGATCTTATTTGACATAAAACAAACTACACCCAAATGGGTAGGACAATCTGTTCTGAAGCTGTCGTAACAAAATTAAAAAACCGTGGGTTGGTCGGAATAAATTTTTCCTACACAAGATTCATAAGCTGAATCAATAGCTTGGGTTAGACACGTTGCAGAATTCATTTATTACCGGACAATATACAAGGAGAAGAGTTTGATTCCTCTAAATGTGAACATAAACAAGGTCATCTTCTGGGTACCGTTGCGTTTTACAATGTGGTGGTAAAAGACATGGCACAGCGATATGAACATATTCGGATGGCGGTAGATCGGGTACAGAAGGTATAAGAGGGCAGTGCAGTGGCCGAGCTGCCATTTATACTCAGGTGATTCATGTGAAAAGATTCCTGACGTGACTGTGGCCGAATGACGGGAATTAACAGACTCTGACACATTGGACATTCCATTTCGGAAATCGTTATGGAATTCCGTAAGCCGAGATCCACAGTGTCGCGAGCGGGCCGAAAATACCAAATTTCAGGCATTACTCCTCACCAGGTACGACGCAGTTGCCGACGGGTTTCACTTAACGATCTAGCGCAGCGGCGTTTACGTAGAGTTGTCAGTGCTAACATACAAGCAACACTGCGTGAAATAACAGCAGCACAAATCAATGTTAGACATAGAACTAACATATCCGTTGGTAAAGTGCGGCGAAATTTGGCGTTAATAGGGTTTAGCAGCAGACGACCGACGCAAGGGCCTTTGTTAAGGGCACAACATTGCCTGCAGCACCCGGCCCTTGACCGTATGGGTTGGACCATAGACGACTGGGAAACAATGTCGTGGGCAGATTAGTCCCGATTTCAGTTGGTAAGAGCTGACGGTAGAGTTTCAGTGTAGCGCAGCTTCACGAAGCCGACGACCCAAATTGTCAACAATGCACTGCCCAAGTTGTTGGTGGCTCCATAATGGTGTGAGCTGTTTTTGCATGGAATGGACTGGGTCCTCTGCTCAAGCCGAACCGTCCATTGATTGGAATTTGTTATGTCCGACTACTTGGAGCCCATTTGCAGCCATTGATAGACTTCACGCTCCTAAGCAACGGCGGAATTTTTATGGGTGACAATACGCCATATCACCTGACCACACAACATTCTGGACAACTAGAGCGAGTGATTTGGTCACTCAGATCCCTCGGCGTGAATCCTATAGTACGTAGTCGAGAGGTCAGTTCGTGCTCAAAATCCAGCACCGGCGATACTTTCGCAATTGTGAGCGGCTATAGAGCCAGCATGGCTCAATATTTCTGCAGGAGACTACCGACTTGTTGAGTCCACGTCACGCCGCGTCGCTGCACTACGCCATGGTATAAGGAGGTCGGACACGATATTGGCAGATATCGCCTCAGTGCACTCTGGTCACCAGAGCCGTCCCAGTAGGCGATATCTGGCGGACACAGGTGTTACTGAACTCAGGGCTTCGCTCAACGGAACCATTTGTCTGGCAGGTCCAATAAATTAACAGTGAGACGCCCTACTAAACTTGCAGGCAGGGCAGGTAGTTTAAATTGTAGAAAGGGTCCAAAATAATCGGCTGTCAGTTACACTCGAACATACAACTTTATTTATTTAACCAAAGAGCAAGGAAATGAAAAAAAAAACCACACAGCATTAATTTTTGGAACTTACAATCTCATGCCTTAAGGGCAAGGCCACTTTAATTTAAAATCGGCTAAAAGCCAATAATTTAAGACTCAAACCAAAATCAGAAATGTAAAAGGCAGAAGGCCTTATCTTAAATCAGTTCTTTCAATTAGGATGAAGGCCCAAACAACCTGACACCTTAAGAGCAAAACAACTTAAATTAAAAAATCGGCTGAAGGCCCATCACTTAAGACTCAAACCAAAATAAAATTTTAAAAGGCCAAAGGCCTTATCTTAAAACAGTTCTTTAAATTAGGCTAAAGGCCCAAACAATCTTACGCCTTAAGGCCAAAAAAAACTTAATTTAAAAATCGGTTAGAAGCCATACAAATACAAACAACAAGAACAAATAAGAAAAGGCTGTACACCCAACAGCGCTCATAAGTTCCGTTAGTCGGCCTGGAATTCAAACACAAACGTTCGCTTAGGTGAGACAGGCAGACGGCCCAACCATTCTCGATCCAACGACAACCAACCGACTGACAGTCAACGGACCCAGAGACAAGATAACTACCACTCCACCCGACCAGCACACAACAGGGAGTTCAATGGAACAACATAGAAGATATTGGCGCCCACAACCAATTATACACTACTGTCCATTAAAATTGCTACACCAAAAAGAAATGAAGATGATAAACGGGTATCCATTTGTCAAATATATTATACTAGAACTGACATGTGATTACATTTTCACACAATTTGGGTGCATAGATCCTGAGAAATCAGTACCCAGAACAACCACCTCTGGCCGTAATAACGGCCTTGATACGCCTGGACACTGACTAAAACAGAGCTTGGATGACGTATACATGTACAGCTGCCCATGCACCTTCAACACGATACCACAGTTCATCAAGACTAGTGACTGGCGTATTGTAACGAGCCAGTTGCTCGGCCACCATTGACCAGACGTTTTCAATGGGCGAGAGATCTGGAGAATGTGCTGGCCAGGGCAGCAGTCGAACATTTTCTGTATCCAGAAAGGCCCGTACAGAACCTTCAACATAGTCGTGCGTTATTCTGCTGAAATCTAGGGTTTTGCAGGGATCGAATGAAGGGTAGAGCCACGGGTCGTAACACATCTGAAATGTAACGTCCTCTGTTCAGAGTGCCGTCAATGCGAACAAGAGGTGACCAAGACGTGTAACCAACGGGACCCCATACCATCACGCCGGGTGATACGCCAGTATGGCAATGACGAATACACGCTTCCAATGTGCGTTCACTGCGATGTCACCAAACACGGATGCGACCATCATGATGCTGTAAACAGAACCTGGATTCATCCGAGAAAATGACGTTTTGCCATTCGTGCACCCGGGTTCGTCGTTGAGTACACCATCGCAGGCGCTCCTGTCTGTGATGCAGCGTCAGGGGTAACCGCAGCCATGGTCTCCGAACTGACAGTCCATGCTGCTGCAAACGTCGTCGAACTGTTCGTGCAGATAGTTGTTGTCTGGCAAACGTCCCCATCTGTTGACTCAGGGACAGAGACGTGGCTGCACGATCCGTTACAGCCATGCGGATAAGATGCCTGTCATCTCGACTGCTAGTGATACGAGGCCATTGCGATCCAGTACGGCGTTCCGTATTACCCTCCTGAACCCACCGATTACATATTCTGCTAACAGTCATTGGATCTCGACCACCGCCAGCAGCAATGACGCGATACGATAAAGCGCAATCGCGATAGGCTACAATCCGACCTTTATCAAAGTCGGAAACGTGATGGTACGCATTTGTCCTCCTTACACGAGGCCTCACAACAGCGTTTGACCAGGCAACGCCGGTCAACTGCTGTTTGTGTGTGAGAAATCGGTTGGAAACTTTCCTCATGCCAGCACGTTGTAGGTGTCGCCATCGGCGCCAACCTTGTGTGAATGCTCTGAAAAGCTAATCATTAGCATATCACAACATCTTCTTCCTGTCGGTTAATTTTCGCGTCTGTAGCACGTCATCTTCGTGATGCAGCAATTTTAATGGGCAGTGGTGTATATTGAGCTGTCAAACTACACACTGTGGTGGACAGCGACAACACGATGAGAAAAATACACTGCCTGAACTTACGTCAGCGGCCAGGGCAGGTAACCGGAACATTAACGGACACAAAGCAGAAGATTCCGCTGGTGCACTTCAATTCAAAATAACCAAGTACAGTTAAACTAAACCAGAGGGTGGCTAAAATTTGCCAACTTGAAAACACTCGTTGTTGCTGTCGGGAATGTCCAAACAGCTGACAACGAAATCCAAACGACACAAGGTGAACAGTCATGACTTGCTGGTAGATTAAGTCAAAACTCAACTTTCGTGTTCAGGATCGGTGACCCACAGCCCTTGTAGCAATGGGAACAGCACCACACACACTGACCGCGCGAGGACGCCGCCATTGGCCTTGGCCAAACTACGCACCGAGTAGATTTTTTCGCTGCTCCACGCCAACCGACTAACTCCCCAGGCCCGGAAACGGTGAGAGGACCAAATATACGCTGGCCGATGAGACAACCAACCGAACGACCAACCAATGGTCGTCCCGCTCCAATCTCCCTCAGTCTGACAGTTCATATGTGTCGCCAGCGGTCGGCGAGCACTGGCTGTTCACGCCTCACCAGTACTCCGTCCCCGACTTCACTGGTGCTGCGTCCCGACTGCACTGCTGGTCCGTCTCAAACTGACTGCCAGACACACGCCGACCCGGAAATACACTCCTGGAAATGGAAAAAAGAACACATTGACACCGGTGGGTCAGACCCACCATACATGCTCCGGACACTGCGAGAGGGCTGTACAAGCAATGATCACACGCACGACACAGCGGACACACCAGGAACCGCGGTGTTGGCCGTCGAATGGCGCTAGCTGCGCAGCATTTGTGCACCGCCGCCGTCAGTGTCAGCCAGTTTGCCGTGGCATACGGAGCTCCATCGCAGTCTTTAACACTGGTAGCATGCCGCGACAGCGTGGACGCGAACCGTATGTGCAGTTGACGGACTTTGAGCGAGGGCGTATAGTGGGCATGCGGGAGGCCGGGTGAACGTACCGCCGAATTGCTCAACACGTGGGGCGTGAGGTCTCCACAGTACATCGATGTTGTCGCCAGTGGTCGGCGGAAGGTGCACGTGCCCGTCGACCTGGGACCGGACCGCAGCGACGCACGGATGCACGCCAAGACCGTAGGATCCTACGCAGTGCCGTAGGGGACCGCACCGCCACTTCCCAGCAAATTAGGGACACTGTTGCTCCTGGGGTATCGGCGAGGACCATTCGCAACCGTCTCCATGAAGCTGGGCTACGGTCCCGCACACCGTTAGGCCGTCTTCCGCTCACGCCCCAACATCGTGCAGCCCGCCTCCAGTGGTGTCGCGACAGGCGTGAATGGAGGGACGAATGGAGACGTGTCGTCTTCAGCGATGAGAGTCGCTTCTGCCTTGGTGCCAATGATGGTCGTATGCGTGTTTGGCGCCGTGCAGGTGAGCGCCACAATCAGGACTGCATACGACCGAGGCACACAGGGCCAACACCCGGCATCATGGTGTGGGGAGCGATCTCCTACACTGGCCGTACACCACTGGTGATCGTCGAGGGGACACTGAATAGTGCACGGTACATCCAAACCATCATCGAACCCATCGTTCTACCATTCCTAGACCGGCAAGGGAACTTGCTGTTCCAACAGGACAATGCACGTCCGCATGTATCCCGTGCCACCCAATGTGCTCTAGAAGGTGTAAGTCAACTACCCTGGCCAGCAAGATCTCCGGATCCGTCCCCCATTGAGCATGTTTGGGACTGGACGAAGCGTCGTCTCACGCGGTCTGCACGTCCAGCACGAACGCTGGTCCAACTGAGGCGCCAGGTGGAAATGGCATGGCAAGCCGTTCCACAGGACTACATCCAGCATCTCTACGATCGTCTCCATGGGAGAATAGCAGCCTGCATTGCTGCGAAAGGTGGATATACACTGTACTAGTGCCGACATTGTGCATGCTCTGTTGCCTGTGTCTATGTCCTGTGGTTCTGTCAGTGTGATCATGTGATGTATCTGACCCCAGGAATGTGTCAATAAAGTTTCCCCTTCCTGGGACAATGAATTCACGGTGTTCTTATTTCAATTTCCAGGAGTGTACTATCGGTCGCTCCAGAGATGGTACGACAGTTCACTTATCGATACGTGCTGCTGCTGTCGCTCACGGGCAAGTAAGGCAGGAAATTAGTGACGCCGGTAAATGGAATAAGGAAACGAGGCGGCAGTACCGTAGTAGAAGATGACGAACAATAAATGGGATAACGTGTACCGTGCACAGCTCAAACAAGTATGGATCAACATTCTCTAAAGTCATCTGCAGTTTCAGAAGACTTTTGTTGCATTAGAGGTGCGAGACACGATGGTCTATTAAAGGACTTTAGGACTTTTCACGGTCCTGCTTCTAACCTGAAATCCCTGTTTACAAAGTCACAGCATATGGCTAAGTACTCGACGATGCATGTGAACTTAGCAGCACCTATGACAGCGAATTCTGATGTTGTTGTTGTGGTATTCCCCCCAAAATCGCTCTGATTCTGGTCTGCCCGCTAACCTATTCTGTCCAAGCCACTTCATCCCTGATTAACTACTAAAATATTCGTACATTTAAACTTGTTTATTGTGTTCATGCCAACAACTCCCTCTACAATTTTTACCCCCTTCACTCACCTCCATTGTCAAATTGACTATGTCTTGATGCTTCAGGAAGTGTCTCCCTTCTTTTAATACCTTAAGTCATAAATTAGTTTTTTACCCAATTCGATTCAGTGCCTCCTCAGTAGTTACTCGATCTCCCCAACTAATCTTCAGCATTCTACTGTAATATCACATTTCGAAAGCTTCTCTCCTGTTCTTGTATGAACTGCTTATCGTCCACGTTTCACTTGCGTACAAGGGTACATTCCAAACAAATACCTTCATAAAAGACTCCCTAACACTAAATTTATATTAGATGTTAACAAATCATTTGTTTCAGAAATTCTTTTCATTCTATAGTCAGTCTGTTGCCCAAATAGCAAAACTCGCCTACTATTTTTAGTGTCCCGATCCCTAATCTAATTCGCTCAGCATCACCTGTTTAATTACACTGCATTCCAGTAACTTTCTTTTACTTTTGTGTTTCATCTTATAATCTCTTTTCAAGACATTGTTGAGATGCTCATCCAAGTGCCAATGCCGTCTCCGGACGAATTACAATGTGATCTGCATATCCCGAAGTTTTTATTTTTTCTCCCTCAACTTTAAACTTCTTTGCAAATTTCTTCTTGTTTCCTTTACTGTTTTTTCAATATACACATTTTTTCTCTCCTTAAATAACACTCAAGATCCCCAAGTGAGTAATATTCAGAGACCCAAATTCTTATGTGAAAATTTTGTGGATGGTATAACATCCGAAACTTAAACAAGTAAGGACTGGAAACTAAAATCTCGTTTCTTATTCATAAAACATACACCGTACTGCAATATCTTCAGCTTATATCAACTGCTCACAGCGACGACGTCATTCTCGATGCGTTCAATGCAACGGTGCAATAAATTCAGCCATAGTCAGGTATCCTTATTGTCTGTTGCAAAATTAAATAGTTAGCCAGAAACGTAACTATCAGTTCCACTTCAGTTTCTACTGCAGTTTTACTCAGGACTTCATATCATCTCTCAGGTATCGATACGTACCGGTACCAGTAGCTCCAGCGGCGGCAACATGGTACAGGACTGTCTTTTCAATCTATATCTGTTGTTAGTGTGCTCACGGACATTAATATCAAAGCGAGATGGTGCGTCGTCGTGTTGAAATCGCATCCTCTTGTGGAAAACGAGAGGTTCTGTCCTTAACAACTGTTGCAGCACTCCTCTGAGGAATTCACATTACGCTAGTCGCATTCCATAAATTCCACGCGGAAATAAGTCAAGGATGTACATTCCATTTAACTTAAGTGCGATACAACTGAAATGACTTTATTACACAGTTACAGGTACTAGTTCCCAGACCAGGTCATATCAAAATGGCAATGAGGATTAAAGATTGCAAAGTTAAGTCAGAGTTAAGTCAATAGCAACAAGGATATGGTTCAAAATTTTCGTCCTGTCAGTCCACGGCGACAAGTTTTTAAGAGCATTTACAGTGAACTTTCTCACAGCTCCCACAGCAGACGATGATCATAAGACGATTCTTCACATATCTGGTGTTCGTCGTCATCACAAACTTGACACCACGTGTTCTGTCTTTATTGAAGCACATACAGCAAAAGCAAGAACTAATATTCAAGAAGCTGACTGACATCGCCACATCACCAGAGGTACCCAGCCACCTTTCTCAGGTTGCCTCCAGTGTCAATGGGCTCTGGAAGCTCGCTTCTGATAAGGCGACAGACACCTGTGCCAACTCCATTCCACGCTTGGAACTGCATTTCATTAACAAGACTATTCAGACGAAATCTATCAATGGGCTTTCTTCTTGCCTTTTTCAGGAACCCAAGTTCCTTGGCTTGACCATGTCATAACTTGCTCTTTGTCACAATAAATGCCTATTCCACTTCCTGTGACAGTTTTTGTGCTCATGTGCACACTCTTCAATCGGAGGCGTCTTTCTCGATGTTTCAGGGCTCTTCGTTGGTCCTTCCTAGTTGCCAAATCCCTGCTACACCGACGCTACAGGACTCACTGCCAATCCTTCCTACTTGTCCAATCCTGAATGCAAATATGCACCATACACATTCCATGGCGTCTTCCAGGCTGTTTCAGGACACTTTACCAGTCCTTAATACTTGTCAAATCCTTGGTACAAATACGCACCGTACACATTCCATGGCATGTACGACGCCAATCCAGGACCGCCTATCAATCCTTACCAAAATGTTGACGCTCAAAACGCTTCCATCCCTACAGGGCCAATGTGCATCCTCCAGAAACAATACACCTAAAAACTTTACTAAAAGATGCTCTCGCATTGCTATACGCCCTCTCAGCATAAAACGTCTACAAAACTCCACTATAAAGTGCGCTCGCACTACTACCCGCCCTCAGGGCACAGTACATCCAGATAATTTCATTACAAGGTGTTCTCGCACTACTGGCGTAATCCACTTCCACATGCCTGTGACTCCGTTTCAGGCAGACTACATCTTAATCATTCTGTTTCACTTTCTATGCCTAAACTAGCACAGCATGATGCATCAAGTCATCCGCCGTTCCACCCTCTGCCCTGCTCCAGTCTGGTCGACTCACCAAGAATCCTCAGTTGAATGGCTCCAGGAGGGACCATGGGAATTGTACAGGGTGGTCATTGTTCCACACCGAGACAAGATATGAGGACCACCAACTGGAGTTTCTCAGTTCCTCTCTTACAGAAATCAATGCGTAAAAAGTGGATCTACGCTGGACTGCATCTCCGTGGTCCGTGACAATAAGTCTTTCTGCGAAAACAATACAAATCCTTATCCTTACAGACTCATTCTAGATAAATGGTTCAAATGGCTCTGAGCGCTATGGGACTTAACATCTGAGGTCATCAGTCCCCTAGACCTTAGAACTACTTAAACCTAACCAACCTAACGACATCACACACATCCATGCCTGAGGCAGGATTCGAACCTGCGACAATAGCGGTCGCGCGGTTCTAGACTGAAGCGCCTAGAATCGCTCGGCCACTGTGGCTGGCAATTCTAGATAAAACCACCCACGCCTGCCCCAATTTTTGCAACCATACCGAGGCTATCCACATCAGCATCCAGAAAGGTTTTCCCATCACTCGTCCAGAATCAGAGGTTCGTGGATGCGGCCTCTGAACAATTTTTCTGACAGTGAACAAAACCTCCTCCATGCATCCCAAAGGTGCTGCCATCGTTCTACAAGGGTCAGAAAGGAGGCTTGGCTGTAGTGCTACGTCAACATCCCTCCCTTTGGTGGAGGGATGATATATCCTGGCTCTTCACCTGCCAGTTTGTTGTCAAAGGAACCTCCTGCAGCTTTATGGAACCATGAAGAACTAGACTCAAAACAAAAGGATTGAATATAGCTGTAAACATTGATGCAGTTGTGATCTCTATTTTACCTCCATGAATCATATGCCGTCCAAACTACAAGCAGATATCCATGCACCAGGTAGTTATTTAGGGCGCTGCCCAACCGCTGTGAGAGCAATTCAGATCGCTGAACCTACCATGAACCGTCTCTCTGTAGTGTCCATACAACCAACAGGTGCAGTGCCAGACTAGGACACAGTTGAAGCCTATACATCCTCTCCCTAACTCCCTCGGCCTCTACCCCCACTCCTCTAATGTCAAAGGACAGTTCTTCTATTTATGAAATGGCAGAAATTAAAAGATCCAAGTTGGTGGTCATACATCACTTGTCCCACTGGAATTTACCGAGCTTTATGTCTATCCAAGATGGCGGACCTGAGGATACTGACTCAGCCAGCATGGTTGCCAGGTCAGTTGGCCTAATACATTTTCCACAACCCACTGACATCAGTTTTCAAAATGGTGATCCAAGGTGACTCACTTGTGAATACTGTTCTGGCCTGGATGGTTGCTAGGCCCTAAGTGTGGAATCCAAGATGGCGGACGTAGGTCACTTGTCGTACTACATTTTCCCTATCGCTAAGAAGTCAGAATCCAAGATGGTAATCCAAGATGTGTGACATGGGCATACTGGTCCATCTTGCATGATTGCAGGTCACTTGTGCTAAATGTAGAATTAAGATGGTGGACCTGAGAAGATGGGCCCACTCTGTATGATTGCCAGGTCACTTGTTCTAAATTTAGAATCCTGTTCTAAGTTTAAAATGGTGGGAAATTCAAAATTAATTGGTTTTCTCCACTCCTATGAGGTCACATCTCACATTTGGTAAGAGTCCACATGCTGCAAGTTTAAAATAATGTAATTTTTAAACAATTAGCACCAGCACTGCGATAGGATACAAATGTTTATGTCGTTATTTAAAAAATGCAGGGTGTACACAGTGGAGGGCCCCCACATTGCCACCCCCACGTTGCCTTGCAGCCCCTGAAGAGATTTTGATAACAGAACCACTGCCACCATCATGCTACAAGTCCAGCCAGTCATTCACAGCATCTCACAACTGGCTGAAATCATGCAGTTGTCTGTGCCAAGTCTGCAACCGATTGTCATTAAGTGTGGGCAGTGCTGCAGGAATGTATTATCACAATGATGGCTTTCCATGGATGAAATTCTCTGCATACTTGCCATAATATCATGCTGTGTGATGGTTGTCAAATTTTACCACTTGTAATTGTCCCCAGGTCACTAACAATAGAAGTACTGCATGACAAAATGTCGTAGGACAGCGATATGCACATATACAGATAGTGGTAGTATCAGGTACGCAAGGTCTAAAGGGGTAGTGCAATGGCAGAGCTGTTATTTGTACTCAGATGATTCATGCTAAAAGCCTTCCGACACCATTATGGCTGCACAATGGAAATTAACGTGTAAGGGTAGTTGGAGCTAGACATGTCGGACATTCCATTTGGGAAATAGTCAGGGAACTCAATATTCCAAAATCCACAGTGTTAAGACTACCGAGAACACCACATTTCAGGCATTAACACTCATCACGGACAATGCAGTGGTCGACTCCTTCACTTAACCGCCGAGAGCAGAGGCTTGTTGTCAGTGACAACAGACAAGCGAAACTGCGTGAAATGGCCGCAGAAATCAATGTGGGACTTACGACGAACGTATCGGTTCGAACAGTGCGACGAAATCTGGCGCTAATGGACCGTGGCATCAGCCGACCGAAGCGAGTTCCTTTGCTAACAACACGACATCGCCTGCAGCACATCTCCTGGGCTCGTGATAGTGTCGGTTGGACCCTAGATGAATGCAAAACCATTGCCTGGTCAGACGAGTCCCGATTTCGGTTGGTAAGAGCTGATGATAGGATTGGAGTGAGGCGCAGACGCCAGGAAGTGATGGCTCTAAGCTGTCAACAAGGCACTGTGCAACATGGTGGCGGCTCCATATTGCTGGGCCAGAGGTTATATGGAATGGACTGGGCCCTGCAGGTGTTCAGCTGATTGGAGACCATTTGCAGCCGTTCATGGACGTCATGTTCCCAAATAACAATGAAATTTTTGTAAATGACTATGTGTAATGTTACTGAGCCACGACTGATCACGATTGGTTTGATTATGAACAGTTGGTGGTAATAGTTTGGCCACCCAGATTGCACGACATGAATCGCACCGAACATTTATGGGACTCAATCGATAGGTCAGTTTGTACACAAAATTCTGCATTGCTGACACTTTCGCAATTATGGACAGCTACAGAGGCAGCATGGCTCAATATTTCTGTAGGGGACTTCCAACGACTTGTTGAATCCATGCCACGTCCATCTGCTGCACTAAGCTGGGCAAAAAGAGGTCTGACACGATATTAGGAGGTATCTCTTGACTTTCGTCACCTCAGTGTATTTGCCGGCCAGAGTGGCCGAGCGGTTCTAGGCACTACAGTCTGGAACCGCGCGACCGCTACGGCCGCAGGTTCGAATCCTGCCTCGGGCATGGATGTGTGTGATGTCCTTAGTTTAGTTAGGTTTAAGTAGTTCTAAGTCTAGGGGATTGATGACCTTAGAAGTTAAGTCCCATAGTGCTCAGAGCCATTTTTGAACCTCAGTGTATTTCAACATTGTTGATGAAAGATAAATGTGTCCGTTGCAGAAAAAAGTTGCAGAGCGGCGCCTATGCTGCTGCTAGCCCACCCCATATGGGGCATTGAAATACAATAAGGAAAAAAAAGAGAATCAGTTGTATGGAGCCAGTCAGTCTGTTGTGGTCAGATGTGGGCAGTCCTAAGTGGTCTCGCTATGTAATGCAGTGCATGTCGTTGTGAGTTAGCCGGCTCTGAGCAGTATGACGTATAGCGTGCCTGTTAGAGCCTACGCGGGATACAGTGGCCGATGTGCAGCGACCAACTTTCTTCCAAAGCGCTGGGAGAGTTCATTCATTTGTTCCAGATGGGAGGCCGACAGTTTTTGCCCCCTTTCGGCTGCTCGGCGATGTCAGTTTCGAGAAACACGGCCTGCAACCTTTCTCAGACGATTTTACACAATCTATTCGGTAAAAAAAATTCTTTTTTGCGTTGCTAATAGCATTATATGCCAGTTTGTAATGGAAAACATGGGTCGCTATGATTTTGCGTTTGGTGCATATTACGTAACATGTTGCTGCATATGAAATTTAACCGACATATCGAATTTTTCTATGTACTTGGGTGGATGGCCTTATCTGTCATCAGTCTCAAGAAAACTGATCAGACGTAGGACATTCATTTGCCATCGCACAGGCCAGCGATAAAATATCCAAAATATCCCTCATATTTCATAAACTGTTTGAAATATCGAAATGAGATTTTGCCAAATGATAGCACGCAAAGAGGAGAGTATTTTGCCATATAGTTATTATGCAAAACTTCATTGTCCACTGTGTTACTCCACTAATTACAGACATTTTCGATAAAAGAATGTAATTTTTTAGGGCCATCGATGCTGATGAAATGAGAAATGCTATGTGTTTTGTAACAACATAACTGAAGAGATTGCTGGTTTAATTTTGTACCAAGAATGTTCTTTTTCATAAGCTACTAACCTTACTTTTCCTCAGTTCCTCACTTAATAAACTTAATAAACCATTGTTTCAGGATTCTCTCGTAACTGTGTCTGTGCAACATGTTAGTGAGGTGATACTATGTAAACTCCGCTGTATTTTGGCAAAAGAAGTAAGTTTTAACATGGCAACAAGAGAAATGTGTAGGTTTTGCTCAAAATTCGCCACTCATGACGCTTCTCTGAAATATATATTACATTGTCCTCATTCTCCTTTACTATATCATTTCAGTCCCGGTAATCTGAAGTGTGGGGCGTCTCCAGATACATGAATTCATATCTTTACAAATTTTCTTAATTTGCACTTGTATAAGTGTCTTTGTGAAGTTCGCTTCCTATTTCAATACTGACATTGTCCCTACGCTCTTTGGCGGCAAGGAAGCTCATGCGTAGATGAGTGCCTACGCAACGATCAGTATGGTACTACATCGCGACAACTGGTCTTCTTATCCACCACAGTTGAGCGGCGCAGTATACTTTATAACCTTACGTGTGTTACGAGCGTGGGTAGTCGCGTGCTTTCTTTCATCGTGGTTTTACGTGCACTGGGCTCCAACACACCCAGAGAAGAGTAGCAAGGTTCTTGAAGAAGTAGAAAAAACCTTTCCTTACTACTATAGTTTAATTCTTTTATCTTGGGGGCTCGCGCATGCCCGCCCAGACGCGGGAGATTGCTGCGTTGTCAGTTGCACACGACGCACGCGCCAATAGGAGCAGCGCCATAGTATTGCATGGTTCGCAAGCTTACGTTCAGGGGGGAGCGAGCAGTTCATGAAGTAAAGCCACCACGGCCGCATTAACCCTTTCGTTGCTACAAAGACGTGCTCCCTGCATTCCGCAATGTGCGCGATTTTGTCACTGCACTGCTCGCCTGTGCAGACACATCGTGTTCCGACTGCTTTGACACTCTTATCAATCGATTCCACAAAAACTATTTGACCCAAAAATTAGATTTTTACACATCTTCTTGACTGATACCTTCCCCCCATAAATGACATAATTTTGTTTCGATGTTCAACGCAGTTATTATGCAGCATTAAATATAGTAAACCATTGCACGAAATTTTGAAGAGTTTGCAGAGGTAAAAGTCCATAGATAATTCGTGAAGTAAGGCACTTCGATATTGTTTTTAAATAATGAAAATATTAAGCACCGCACAAGGTTTGAACTCATAACCTTTCGCGTAGCAGTCCAACACCTTAACCGTTACATTAACGCACCTCGTCTGACTACCTAGTGCCATGAGGACTATAAAACGTCACGCAAAATACTGACAAACACTTTCGGTATGACTATGAATTACTCACGCTTCGTCGAAGTACAATAGGAAATAAACAATTACCGTCGAAGTACAATAGGAAATAAACAATTACCGCTGTTCTTTAGTGAGAAAAAGCGGTTCGTGAGAGTGATACAAACACCTTTCCTTGCTATCGCCTGAATTAGGAGTCTTATTGCTTGTTTGGTTTAATTAATTAATAGAATATGAAGCAATTGGTATAAAGAATGCTTTTTCCAAACTTTCTATAAAAGAATGTCTGCTATCAAGACATTGCTTTTGTTCTATTACTGACTGAACGTTTCTAAAACTGAAGACACTCATTCATGCTCTGCACTGCAGTCGAGATGTGGCAACGTCGTTCTCTGTTCATTGGCTGACTGTGTTTTGTGACGTCAGATGCGCAGAACGAATCTAAACTCGGCCGCCAAGATAAATGACGCGCACTTTAGAACCCAATAAATGACACTTTTTAGCGTTTATTTGCATGCTCCTTGCTTACTGTCCGCCCTTACAAGTCTGGAACAGGTTTTCCTCTACAACACGAACAAAACTTCCATAAACCAAAGTTTTCACTGCACAATATTTGCACTGCTCGAATGTAGCCAATACGTTTATAGTCTTTTTTAATTTAACTTATTAACAATCTTCCTTCGTACTGCCCTTGCTCATGAGCACAATTCTTACTTGTTTGAGAACATCTTTATGTCTCTTCATTCTTTTCTATGCTTCTGTTCAAGAATCATTCATTTAAATTTTATTATTTGCAATAAAATTATTTGAGGTATCGCTTCCTCTCCCTATTATTCAGGGCATGAGACTACCTTGTGCATCCAGCATACCGAAATGTGAATCGTGTGTGTTACGCGGGTAGTCTAGAAAGCACGCCTTGTGAAGTTACAGTACTCAGTTTTCTCATCGTGAATGCGCTTTGCTTAATGGTTTCGTTACGTTCGATTCAAGATTTCGGAGCACCGTCAAGCGCTCGCAATCATCTCAAATTTGAGATGTGAATTACTGTTTTTACCGCAAGTTTATTGAGGGATGGGGAGGGGAGGGGGTGTGGAAGAATTTCATTTGCACTAGACCCAGAGCACAACTTCGCGGTAATTATCAACTGATAACTTCAAATCATAATACAAGCACTAACTATAATAAAAAATATATATAATAGACAAATCTACAGTAGAGAAGATTATTCTTTCTTAGTTAGTGACAACTTCACATAGATAGCTTTACATCTAAGTGTGTACCATTTGTTATTCTCCTACTAGGTTCACCGTATCCACTGATCTGATTGTTTAATTGTGTTTGTGGTTCATGATCATTTAATTGTGTCTTTTATTCACGTTTATGGTTACTCGCCTTCCGCGGCTTGCTGCAGAGATTACACCTATTAAATAAAAATAGTATGTGCTAAAGCTAAGCTCTTGTCGTGCGTATCTTTGTCTCTCCATTCATTTCTATGCTTCTGTCCGAGCATCGGTGTTTGGGTCCTGCTGGTTCTTCTCGAGTGATTTGTATTTCTACTCTTCTGTGGGTTAGATGTAGTTTGTCCTTCCGGTTCCAAACTTTAGTCCTGAACACTCATATAACTCGCTTAAAAATAAAAGCAAAATTAAAATACTGCGTGTAATAGTACTCTTACTCTTTCTATGTGTTCCGAACAGTTAGCTCTTGCTGGTGTCAAGAGTAATATTAGCATTCAAAGTCGCATGGATAACGTATATTTATGCAAAGACAAAGAAAAATCTACTTGTATCGTTTCCTCTATTCCATTCCTTTAAGGAGATCAATTTCTTTTCCCATCGTTTCTCCACTCACCTTGTTCAACTTGCAGTAAAATGCATAGACGACGAATTCCTCTATCACTTATTCAAATTTACAGTCATCAGAGGACTATCTTGCCTGACAATTACATTTCCTCACTTCTTATCTGCTCGTCACAAATTTATCCTAGCCCACTTTCGTTTTTATAATCCAGCCTCATTTGCCACATAAATGTACTAATTTTTGTTTTACTTAAGTACTGTGTAAAAGATAGAATAGTACCAGTATGTTTGTGTTGTGATGTTCTTTAATCTTGTGCTCCGATCTACAGCCGTACTTGGTATTACCTATACAAGCATTGTCTTTGCCGTTAGTTTTCCTTACGATTTCCTACTGGAAACACTTTTTCAGGTCGCGATGTCCGTACAAACCTTTTATCTTCCTATTCTGTGGGTACGCGAGTACCCATCATGGGGTATTCGCACAATGCGAAAAGAACCGGTGTAATCAATTGCCATTTCTTATTTTTCTTTTGTAACAATGATTGTTTACAGTATACCTTTACCAGTATACTTTCCCCAACAGAGAACTGATTAATCCTACGCAGCCGTATGTCATAATGAATCTTTCGCATCTTGGCACTTTATGTTAAGATGCTAGTACTTGCCTTACATTTTCTTCCTCCTTATGCATAAGTAGAATCAGTGTATTCCACTCGTTCTCTTCCTTGTTTTGACGGCCGTCGTGGCCGAGCGGTTCTAGGCGCTTCAGTCCGGAACCGCGCGACTGCTACTGTCGCAGGTTCGAATCCTGCCTCGGGCATGGATGTGTGTGATGTCCTTAGGTTAGTTAGGTTTAAGTAGTTATAAGTTCTAGGGGACTGATGACCTCCGATGTTAAGTCCCATAGTGCTCAGAGCCATTTGAACGTTTGAATCTTCCTTGTTTTTGTGTATTAGATCTGATGGTGTTTTTGTGTATTATATTGTGTATTATACAAGGGAATGTTGTTAAGGATCTGCTCAATGTGAAATCACACACATCCATGCCCGAGGCAGGATTCGAATCTGCGATCGTAGCAGCAGCGCGGTTCCGGACTGAAGTGCCTAGAACCGCTCGGCCACAGCGGCCGGCTGAGAATGACTACATTGTTTTATCTTGAGGGAGGGAACTATATTTTTAGAACTGATTACGAGAAGCGCATATCACTCCTCTCTTTTTATTCTGTTCAGTGATGCAGGTCTAATTTAATAATCTGTAGTTGACTGGCATGGATAGAACCAGTGCCTCATTCGTTGCAAACTCTTCATCTTTCTTTGCAGTGACGACAACTCAGCGCCCGATCAGTGCAAGTATAACCAACTCCTCCGCCAAGTATAACGCTCCACCCGAAGAATAGACTGTTGGAGGACAGAAGAAAACACGCCGGTGTGTTTGCACTGTGGACATCGTGGTGCTCAGGAGTTGGTTATACTTGCACTGATCGGGCGCTGGGTTGTCGTTTGACAAATGCGGCATGCGTCCGGTTTGGCAGAGTCTATCCTTCCTGGGGGGGGGGGGGGGGGGGGTTCGACTGGTAGTGAAGATTGGTACTAAAGATCGATGTACCTCTTCCTCAACGTTCTCCGTTACCTCCCGACGTACATGAGCGGCGAGTGGTCATAATTTTAAAACTGTTATTTAACAATATTGCAGATATTTTACATTGCAACCAGTCTTAAAAAACTTATAAAGGCAAATCTATAAAATCCACCAAGTCAATGAATAACAACAAACATTCAGCAATAGAGTAATGCCCTCTCAATCAAGGCAAAATTGCAAGAACCATTACAATTATTTAAAACTTAAAAAGAGGTAACCGGCCCCCAAGATACTAACCATAATATTAAAAACAAATAACACAATAAAATTACAATGGGACATTCCACAGAATGACGATAATTTAAAAACACATACCCAATTCGAAAAATCAATTGATCGCACACAGGCCAGAACATATACAAGGTATTAGTGGTATAGGAGCAGATATTTTTATCGATGGCTGAGGACAGTGTACTGAACAACAGAACATCAATACTTACTTCATTTGCAGACTAACAAGTGTACCAATTACGATAGTATGTTTTTAATTTGGTTAGTATCTCAGGTTACGCATGGCCGAAGTATGCCATAAAGTTTATTTTTCGCTGAGCAGTAGGGTCAGGTATTGAAGTGTGAACGCGTGGAAAAAAAATGGATAGTCCATACCGAAAGGCGTAATCAGTTACGACTCTCCAGAAAACAAGAAGCAGTAAATTACGTGACGTGTTTGAGGATAGATTATTAGAGAAAAGCAACTGATACACTGAAGTGGATAAATGTTAAGGTACCACTGATCACAATATTTGTACCTATACCCCTAATAATTTGTATATGGAAATTTGCTCTGAATAATCGTGTCCACCCATACATTGACAGAAGAATTTCTAAGTCCATTCCTGTAGGAACATAGGAACATAAGTAAATTCGGATGTGCCCATTTATGAATACCAACTGAGCCCTGAACCAAACCACTTGTTACTACCCCGTAGTGAATGATTCTCGATGTACCATCAATGATCAATGTAACTGGAGTAAATCGTGTTCATATCTCTTCATGTTGTTCACATGACATTCGGGATAATTTGGACAGATATTTTTCCTTCTATGTAGTCTTCTTTAACTTTTGTTCCTTAATCGCATTGACTTAGCTATCACGCATGACCGACACTGATTATCTAGCACCACCTATCTGCACTATTAGACTATTACACTGATAATCGATGGTACGTAGAGAATCATTCACTTAAGAGGGGGGGGGGGGGTAAAAAATGGTTATGTTGGGGTTGGGCTGGTAGGCAGTAATGAGCACATCTAGATTTACTTTACAGGGCACATGGGTAAACGGGAAGATCTGTAGTTACTTACGTGCCTGTACGGGCAGGAACGGACTTGAACTTTTTTTTTTTCAAAACGTGCTTATGAGTGAAAACTTTAACTTCCGTCGCTTATTCCCACAACAGTAGCATATCGTATGAACAACGTAAACAGCTATGAAGAGCATTTATACCGAGTCTATGTCCATTCGTGCCCAAACAGATGGTGTGGTAAATATAGCTCCGCCCTTCGGCCACGGGAGAGCGGCTTATCAGGGTCCAAGGTCAACAGGCCTCAACACAACTTTGCAAGAGATTATGCAAAGATTGAGATAGAGAACAGGATACTGAGGTGAGGACCCAGGGTGGCTACAAAATAATAAAAGAAATCACTTCTCAGCTTTCGACAAGATCAATGTGTAATTTATTTAACAACTTATTACATCTCTAACTTCTACAGTTACTCGATGTATCATCAATGGTTTCTTGATGACATTCCGATCTTAAATACTATTATGTACAGTCATGTCGCCAACAAATTTAAACTTCATAGGCAATTCACGACCCCTAATAAAAACAGATACCCTGTCATTTTTAGATAATTTACATAGGCGACGAGTATGCACACACACACGTTTATCAATAAAAAATTGCCTGAAATTTCAGTCCCTGCAGCACTTCAGATTGTTTTAACATAAAATTTCGATATGCAATCTAATCACGAGATGGAACGTTTTCCAAACTAGTAGCCAATAAACGTAATGCCGAATCAACACGAACAATAGCGACAGTAAGCCACGCTTGACCAGCTTGATCATCAAAATCTAGTGCAGTTACTCTAACTATTACGCATGAGTAACAATGATGATCTAGCACCACCCGTGTGCACTGCCTGATGACAACATTGATCGTCGATAGTACATCAAGGACCATTCACTAAGGGGGCGGATAACAAATTGTTTGGCCTGGGAGTGGTTTGGTGGGCGATTACATTGATCATTGATAGTACATCACTAAAGGGGGATAACAAATGGTTTGGCTTGGACGTGGCATAACACAAAAAATGTAAATGTCGTATGATTAAGGCCTCCCGTCAGGTAGACCGTTCGCCAGGTGCAAGTCTTCCGATTTGACGCCAGTTTGACGACAACACAACATCCAGTCCCTGAGCGGAGAAAATCTCCTACCTAGCCGGGAATCGAACCCGGGCCCTTAGGATTGACAGTCTGTCACGCTGACCACTTTTCTTTTTTGCATTTTGTTCATTGTTGATCGTTGTGTTTGGTCGTTGCGGACGTCACATGACATCCGTTCAAGTTCGTTGTTGATCCTTTTACTCAGTTTTTTATTATAGAGGCCAATTCACTCAGCTACAGGGGGCGGACGGCACATCCCCGTGACAAGGGGTGTAACAAGACTTAAGGAGTTTCGTTACAATTCATAAATATAACATGTTGACAGAACGTTTCCAAATAACTTCCTAGAACAGCTTTAGGACGTGTACTCAGAACCGGCATTATGGGAAGAATGTCAAGATTCATAGCTCACTTACTGTAAAAGAAACCAGAGCTGTAATTATAACAACACTACAACGAAGGCACCATGCAGAGGTTGTTGTTCTTTGCCTAGACTCGCTTACGTCACCTGGCGAAATGTACAATGACATAACCTGCAGATTCACTGAGCTCTACATGAACCAGAAACAGGTATAATCTATTACAAAAATATTTAACGACAACGCTGTAATAAATAATCACCTTTGCAGAGACTAAGTATCTATGTACACAACATTACAATGTCTGCTCTTTCCTACAAACACGATGGCAGTCGTATATAAAGGAGAGTCAACAATAACTAGCACCAGAAACGAGGGAAGCGCTGTATGACAATACACTCCGCGGCGCAAGACGCTGTCCAAAAGTCGTGCTTTCCAGAAACCGCCAGGAACAGACTGCTCAGTAGCAAACAGCGATAGACTTGCTATTCTTCCACTTTTTTGGATAGAATATTGCTCTTAAAGGCTACAGGCTACATCAGCAAGCCATGCGCTACGATACGTCTGATACAATCCGTCCTGTTCGGCTGCTGGTTTGTACTAGAGGTTCGCTCTCATGTTACTCGCTCGGCCGTCCTCCCAGTTCTGTCCGACGTGTCCACTGGTCTTGTATACCGACTCGTGCCTGCACTGCTGCCGTGTTGCTCTCACTGAGAGCGCCCTCGTGGAGTCACCCTGCCGCAGATGCAAGTCTCTTCACGCAGATTTCCAAACTGCCGCGGCTGAATGACGTCCTGCGATGGCGCAGTTATTCTGTTCAATAGTTCTGACTGCCATAAAATGCTGTGGCTCTTCTCTCACTACCTGGCGTATGAGAGAGATAACGCCATGGTAGTTTTGCACAACTGCCTTAGGAGCCATTCGGGAGTCGGTCATGCTTGTGTCATCCCACTCTTTTCCATTGCATTTTCTTGGTGCGCTGACACCAAATCATGAATTCCTTAGTTACTGTGATGTTCAGTTTATGTCGTATTCGAGTCATAATGTGGCATAGGCCCAAAACACTCGATATGTAGCCTAGGATTCTGTTGGAATTTTTCCGTGTCCCCGCTACACGCAAAATACACTCCTGGAAATGGACAAAAGAACACATTGACACCGGTGTGTCAGACCCACCATACTTGCTCCGGACACTGCGAGAGGGCTGTACAAGCAATGATCACACGCACGGCACAGCGGACACACCAGGAACCGCGGTGTTGGCCGTCGAATGGCGCTAGCTGCGCAGCATTTGTGCACCGCCGCCGTCAGTGTCAGCCAGTTTGCCGTGGCATACGGAGCTCCATCGCAGTCTTTAACACTGGTAGCATGCCGCGACAGCGTGGACGTGAACCGTATGTGCAGTTGACGGACTTTGAGCGAGGGCGTATAGTGGGCATGCGGGAGGCCGGGTGGACGTACCGCCGAATTGCTCAACACGTGGGGCGTGAGGTCTCCACAGTACATCGATGTTGTCGCCAGTGGTCGGCGGAAGGTGCACGTGCCCGTCGACCTGGGACCGGACCGCAGCGACGCACGGATGCACGCCAAGACCGTAGGATCCTACGCAGTGCCGTAGGGGACCGCACCGCCACTTCCCAGCAAATTAGGGACACTGTTGCTCCTGGGGTATCGGCGAGGACCATTCGCAACCGTCTCCATGAAGCTGGGCTACGGTCCCGCACACCGTTAGGCCGTCTTCCGCTCACGCCCCAACATCGTGCAGCCCGCCTCCAGTGGTGTCGCGACAGGCGTGAATGGAGGGACGAATGGAGACGTGTCGTCTTCAGCGATGAGAGTCGCTTCTGCCTTGGTGCCAATGATGGTCGTATGCGTGTTTGGCGCCGTGCAGGTGAGCGCCACAATCAGGACTGCATACGACCGAGGCACACAGGGCCAACACCCGGCATCATGGTGTGGGGAGCGATCTCCTACACTGGCCGTACACCACTGGTGATCGTCGAGGGGACACTGAATAGTGCACGGTACATCCAAACCGTCATCGAACCCATCGTTCTACGATTCCTAGACCGGCAAGGGAACTTGCTGTTCCAACAGGACAATGCACGTCCGCATGTATCCCGTGCCACCCAACGTGCTCTAGAAGGTGTAAGTCAACTTCCCTGGCCAGCAAGATCTCCGGATCTGTCCCCCATTGAGCATGTTTGGGACTGGATGAAGCGTCGTCTCACGCGGTCTGCACGTCCAGCACGAACGCTGGTCCAACTGAGGCGCCAGGTGGAAATGGCATGGCAAGCCGTTCCACAGGACTACATCCAGCATCTCTACGATCGTCTCCATGGGAGAATAGCAGCCTGCATTGCTGCGAAAGGTGGATATACACTGTACTAGTGCCGACATTGTGCATGCTCTGTTGCCTGTGTCTATGTGCCTGTGGTTCTGTCAGTGTGATCATGTGATGTATCTGACCCCAGGAATGTGTCAATAAAGTTTCCCCTTCCTGGGACAATGAATTCACGGTGTTCTTATTTCAATTTCCAGGAGTGTACAACACCAGTCGCTCTGACTCCTGCTGCTTGTCGTCGGAGTCCACTTAGAAGTACGGCTCAATGTGATAGTTGCCGACAGCCAAGATATGGTACATCAGTGGCATGTTCTGGTACACACAAGCACCAGTCTCTGGTCCTCCATCATCTGCTGCAACCATAACCCGCTCCAGTAGATCTTTCTCAGATGCCTCAGGGGTATTGTAAATGAAGGACTTCATGTGACCCTACAGATAGTAGTCTACTGGGTTCAAATCAGGAGTGCATACAATCTAAGCAACAAGTCTACCACGACCTATCCGCTCTTTCCAAATCGTTGATCCAGATGATCTTGGGTCGTACATGATAAAATGAGGTTGTGCACTATCACGCTGGAACCACATGTTTTGACACACATGAAATGGCACATCTTTCAACAGCTCATGCAGTATTCCATCAAGGAATCACAACTGCGCAACACCTGTGAGATGTGATGGACGAAAGTATGGCCCAATCATACCTCCATCGAGTATCCCTGTCCAAATGTTCAGATCGCATCATTCCTGAAACCTATTGGAGAAGAGGGGGGAGGGGGGAGGGGCACACAGCATGCAGGTTTTCATCAGACTACACCTGACTGTTGTGAGAATTGAGAACAACTGCCCTGAAGAGGTTGTCTTCTGCAAAAAGGATCCGCCATGGTGCAAGAACCACCTGTAGAAGTTGGCTCATGATGTAAAATCCTGTGACTGTATTGCCTGTACCTTCTTGAGTCCTATGTGTTGTGACGTGACAGCTACGTCACACCGATGACACCTTGTGGGCCAGCGCAGCCGGGGCAGCTGCGGGAAACCGAAACGTCTCAGTGGACCAGCCTCACAGGAAAGCCAACAGAGGGCGGCAGCTCCAGGCTGTCCAGAACATTCATCGCCACGCACATCGTAGAAAACTCTTGCAGGCAAAACTATCTTCTTCTGCTGAAGCCGCAAGCGCAGCTAATGGAAAACTTGTTGCTCTATGCTGTAGTGTATTGGAATTCTTCGATCCAGCTGAACCACTCATTGCTAACGAAGTCTGGCCAGGCGACTCCCACATGCAAACAGTACTTCCCCTTCACAATGAATCATCTCGATTACGGTGTCTCTCGAGGGAGTCCCAGTCGTCTTCCAAATCTGCATGGACTCCTCGGCCACCGTCATTGATTGGAAATCTTATCAGAATGTTGGGCCACCACAATTACATCCTTTCAAAAACACATTTCGCAGTTGTAGTAATGACCTCATATTTGTGCAAGGATTTTGTATGCATTAGTTCAGTGTGGTGTAACCACTCCCACAGAACGAATTTTGGTGGTCGCCTCTCAGCGAGCTTCCAACCTCTTGAGTTTGGATCTATTTAATACATCAGGACTGGAAATTCATGACATTTCAAAGACCGTGAGGGTACTGGACAGACTGCGGATATTACAGACGTGTTAGAGAAATTTCGACCATGTTTTCACGAAAGGCCTCAGGTGTCCCGAGCGTTGAGACACACATTAACTTGCTACAATGGCGGCACCCAAATTTTTCAAACCACATGACATGCCTTTCGCATTTAGTGAGAAGCTACACAGTGAGCTACAACCATGGCGTGTTCACCCCATTTACGAAAAGTAGATAGGCAACGGGCCCTGGATCTACTACACCGAGATCACTGAGGTGTGGTGCCTACAAAGCGACCCACAAGACACCACATCTACTGGTGAGGTGTGGACTATGATATCACAGCTATAATCGCCAAGTGTACAACTGCCAAAGTAGGTAACGCTGCCCCACCCCAACACTGTTCCCCTTAGCCAACGACCTCAATCCTATGGTCCTGCATCCACCTTGATTTTGTGGGCCCATTCCTAGGAACTACGTGGCTCATAGCGGTAGATATTGGCACAGGTTTCTGTTCGTAACACGAACGATGTCCATGGCATCCCCATATACAGTCCAAGCACTGACAAAGATTTTCGCCCTTGAATGGCGGTCTGCGTGGATTGTCACAGACAATGGTCCTCAATTCACTTCAGCCGATTTCCAGGCCTTTTGCAAGTCTGATGGCATTTTATGTAAATTGAATGCGGAGATGGGAGAAATGAAAGGAAAGGGGCTACTGATGTCAGCTCCTTCAAGTAGAACCATCGGCAACGAATGAAAAAATTCGAACATGGAATCTCCTGCTTACCAGGTAGTTGGGTTAACCAATGCGCCACCGGCACACAGTGTTTATCACAATTGCGCGGACTATCTCAGCACGCCTCTTGGCCGACCCACACTCCCACCAAGCTCTACCTATCCTCAGTCCCCGTCCCTGTCTTCCACGCTCCATTCCCATAGGACGTCGAACGTACTTGTGCGTCCGTATTTCATTCCGCGTCGAGGCGACAGAGCGAGGTGGCGCTGTGGTTAGCACACTGGACTCGATTTTGGGACGATGACGGTTCAACACCGCGTCCGGCCATCCAGATTTAGATTGCCCATGATTTCTCTAAATCACTTCAGGGAAATGCCGGGATTGTTCCCTTGAAAGGGCACAGCAAATTGTCTTCCCCATCCTCTAATACGATGGGACCAGTGACTTCGCTGTTTGGTCCCTTCCTGCCAAACCAATCAACCATCCGTCGAGGCGAATCAATCATACACTACTGGCCATTAAAATTGCCACACCAAGAAGAAATCCAGATGATAAATGGGTATTCATTGGACAAATATATTATACTAGAACTGAAATGTGATTACATTTTCACGCAATTTCGGCGCACAGATCCTGAGAAATCAGTACCCAGAACAACCACATCTGGCCGTAATAACGGCTTTGATACGCCTGGGCATTGAGTCAAACAGAGCTTGGATGGCGTGTACAGATACAGCTGCCCATGCAGCTTCAACATTATACCACAGTTCATCTAGAGTAGTGACTGGCTTATTGTGACGAGCCAGTTGCTCGTCCACCATTGACCAGACGTTTTCAGTTGGTGAGAGATCTGGAGAATGTGCTGGCCAGGGCAGCAGTCGAACATTTCTGTATCCAGAAAGGCCCGTACTGGACCTGCAACATGCGGCCGTGCATTATCCTGCCGAATGTAGGGTTTCGCAGCGATCGAGTGAAGGGTAGAGCCACGGGTCGTAACACATCTCAAATGTAACGTCCACTGTTCAGAGTGCCGTCAGTGCGAACAAGAGGTGACCGAGATATGTAACCAATGGCACCCCATACCATCACGCCAGGTGATACGCCAGTATGGCGTTGACGAATATACGCTTCCAATGTGCGTTCACCGCGACGTCGCCAAACACGGATGCGACCATCATGATGCTGTAAACAGAACCTGAATTCATCCGAAAAATTACGTTTTACCATTCGTGCACCCAGGTTCGGCGTTGAGTACACCATCTCAGGCGCTCCTGTCTGTGATGCAGTGTCAAGGATAACCGCAGGCATGGTCTCCGAGCTGATAGTCCATGCTGCTGCAAACGTCGTCGAACTGTTCGTGCAGATGGTTGTTGTCTTGCAGACGTCCCCATCTGTTGACTCAGGGATCGAGACGTGGCTGCACGATCCGTTACAGCCATGCGGATAAGATGCCTGTCATATCGACTGCTAGTGATACGAGGGCGTTGGGATCCAGCATGGCGTTCTGTATTACCCTCCTGAACACAGCGATTCCATATTCTGCTAACAGTCATTGCATCTAAACCAACCCGAGCAACAATGTCGCGATACGATAAACCGAAATCGCGATAGGCTACAATCCGACCTTTATCAAAGTCTGAAACGTGATGGTACGCATTTTTCCTCCTTACACGAGGCATTACAACAACGTTTCACCAGGCAACGCCGGTCAACTGCTGTTTGTGTATGAGAAATCGGTTGGAAACTGCCTCATGTCAGCACGTTGTAGGTGTCGCCACCGGCGCCAACCTTGTGTGAATGCTCTGAAAAGCTAATCATTTGCATATCACAGCATCTTCTTCCTGTCGGTTAAATTTCGCGTCTGTAGCACGTCATCTTCGTGGTGTAGCAATTTAGTGGCCAGTAGTGAATGAATGCGCGGTGAACGCGCCGACGACACTTCGTGGGGCAGCGCACTCCGCCCGGCCGCGGACGCACCGCGGCGGCTCACAGAACCAGTCTTGCAGCAAAGCCGACAGAGGGCGGCAGCTCTGCGCAGTCAAGGAGATTCATCGGCGCGCGCATCCTAGAAGACGCTCGAATGCGGAATTATTTTCTACCGCCGAAGCCGCAAGGGCAGTCAATCGGAAACTAGTAGCTCTGCGCCGCGGCCTATTTACAGGCTGACAGTTACTGAACTATATGGAAAAAAACGTCAGTTTGTTACAACATACAGAGTGTGAGCCGTGCGTGGCTCGTGTTCGTGCCGTACCTCATTTGACATCCTGTTTTTACTGTACTACCACCTCGTTATGTTAATTTCAATTACTGGTGTCACTGAGTTGTCGCCTTGCCTGCCCTTGAGCGGCAGCAGCGGCGCTTATCGCTATAAGCTCTCACGTATTTTCTTTGCTGACTGCTATTACTTCCCGGTTGTCGTGTGTTCCGGGTTAGTTCGGATCTGCCAGCGAGTTGGGAGGTACTAGCAGTGCAGTTCGGACCTGGCAGTGTTTGACTTAGGACGTGGCAGATGTTCAGTAGGGGCACGGCTGCCGTGAAGTCCGGACAGCCATGACTCGCCCGTCGGTTGCCGATACATGTCACTTGATTGTGGACCACCTTGGCTGGTCGTCGGTCCGTCATCTTGTCGGACGACGCGTATGTTGGCCGGCGACTGCGTATGGGTTGCCTGCGTGTGCCGACTCGTCATTCGTTCTTGTTATTGCACAGTCGCTGCCATTAGTATTGTCTAGTTCTTCGTGCAAGTGTTCGTGGAACTGTGATGTCGACTGCTCAGTTATTTTAGTGCTGTCTCCGTGCTGACGTGTGGCAGTCGGTTGGTTGGTGTGGATCAGCCAGGAAATCTCCTTGCGGCGCAGTGGGCCGGGCCCGCTGATGGTCTCTACGCAGTGTCGTAGTGTGTGGGAGCTGTTCCGATTGCTAAGGGGTTCGTGGCTCACCGACCCAGGACATCAAAGTTGAGTGGTCATTTAATTACCGAAGCCAGACTGTTCACATTGTGCCGTTGGTTTTCATGGTTGGCTGTTGGGGTTATACCCGTGAGCAACAGCGAGTGTTAGAGTTGGCGAAAGTTTGGCCACCATCCAGTGGAGTTTAAATGTATTTTGGTTATTTGGTGCACAAGCGGAATTTTCTGCCTTGTGGCCGTTAGCGTTCCGATTACCTGCCCTGGCCGCTGACGTAAAATTCAGGTAGTGTCCTTTCCTCACCGTGCTGTTGCTCTCCAACACGTGTGTGTAGTTTTGACAGCTTATCCATACTTGGTTGTGGGCGGCTACGCCTTTCACGTTTTGGCTTTCGAGTTCCTTGTGCACTGGTCGGGTGGGAAGCACGTCGTCTTGTCGGTGGGTCCGTTGACTGTCCCTTGTTTGGGTTGCCGGCGGATGGGATATAGTTGGGCCCGACTACCTGTCTCCCCTAAGCGAATGTTAATATTTCAAGTACAGACCGACCCCCGGAAACTTCTGAGCACCGCTGGCTGTACTGCCTTTTCTTATTGGTGTTTGATTGTGTATTTTAATGGCTTATAGCCGATGGTTTGAATTTGTATGCTTTTAGTCCAGTGGCCTTCAGCCGCTTTAAAACTGAAAGTTCCTTACTTGTCAAGTCTTCCATTGTTTGGGCCTCCAGCCTCATTTAAAACATTTTTTGGATAACACTTTGGGCCTTCTGCCTTTTGAAAATTTATTGTAGTTGTGTTTTTCAATAATGGGCCTTCAGCCTGTGTAAAGTACTGTTTGAAGATAAAGCGTTGGGCCTTCTGCGTATTAAAAATTATTTTAGTTGTTTTAAGCAATAGTCCTTCAGCCATTTTTAAATTAAAGTTGTTATCTTTCAAGTATCAGACTGTGTGGGGCCTTCAGCCTAATTAAAGATAAGGCCTTCTGCCTTGTGTGTTTTTTTTTAATTAATTTTACCTGGAGTCTTAAATGTTGGGCCTTCAGCCGTCTTTAAATTAAACTAGTTTGCCTTTCAAGTGTTGGATTTGTTGGGCCTTGAGCCAAGTTATAGAACTTACTTACATGAGGCCTTCTGCCTACTAAATATTCTGTTTTGAATCTGAATTTTAAGTTAATGGCTTTCAGCCGTTTTTAAATTTAAGTGGATGTGCCCTTAAGGCACAAGATTGTGTGGCCTATTCAGATGATAACTAAGTTCAAAAATTGTTGCTGTATTGTTTGGACAACTAAATAAAGTTATACGTCTGAGTGTAACTGACAGCCCCTATTGGCCCTTTTCCACAATTCCAACTACCTGTTCTGTCCTGCAGACTTAAGCAGGGCGTTTCAGCGTGCACATAATTTATTCAACATGTCAACGACACTACAGATATTCTGATTTAGGTTATGACATGTTCGATATGTCTGCCATCATTGGCGATGATGTGACGCAGACGATAGCGAAATTGTGCACGACCCGCTGGTGTCGGAACACCGATGCTGTCAATGACCTCCTGAATGGCTGTTTTCAGCTCAGCAATGGTTTTGGGGTCATTGCTGTACATCTTGTCTGTAATATAGCCCCACAAAAAGGAGTGGCATGTGTTCAGATCCGGAGAATACGTTGACCAATCGAGGCCAATGCCAGTGACCTCTGAGTACCCCAGAGCCAGAATGCGGTCCCTAAAGTGCTCCTCCAGGACATCAAACACTCTCCTTCGATGGGGGTCGAGCTCCGTCTTGTGCAAAGCACATATTGTCGAAATCAGAGTCACTTTGGATAATGGGGATGAAATCATCTTCCAAAACCTTCACGAACGATTGGGTAGTCATCAAGAAACATAGCACCGATTATTCCGTGACTGGACATTGCATATCTCACAATCACCCGTTGAGGGTGAAGAGACTTCTCGATGGCGAAATGCGGATTCTCAGTCCCCCAAAAGCGGCAAGTTTGCTTATTGACGAACTCAACCAAATGAAAGTTGGCTTCGTTGCTAAACCGAAACATGCATGCGCTTACTAATTCCCATCATGCCCCGTGGCCAACCGTGCTCTTTGAACGTCCCAACACAAACCGTTCAGAAGTTGTGACGATTTTGTTTCATGTAGTCCAATAATTGCCACGCTGTAGTTCGGCGCAGCTGCCCTCGAAGAAAGAACCATCACAGACTACGACCAAGGATCACGCTGTCATCACTCCGGACTTAGCAGCTCCAGTAACCGCCTCATCGCGTGGATCTGCGGCGGAATTCTGATCGGCTCCATGAAGAGCGGTAATTGGTGACTGCTCTTTGATTCGTCCAGGTTGGAGAAACTCTATTTCTGACTTAAAAATATTTCGCTGCTTCCTCAGCAGGATTTAACTCCTTATTCCAAACGGACTAATACCGCCGAGCTGCAGAAAAAAATAAGATACTTTTCAGAAGAATGTTTTCTTTTATCATTTAAGTCAAAAAGAAACTTTGTGTTGTGTAATTCATTTCAGCAATTCTCCATTGAACTTAAGCCACGTATCTGATGTTATAAGTTACTTTATGTTCATGAAAAAACTGTGTCAGTTATTAGACTGTGAGGAAGTGTGTTAAGTGCGGTCTCACTTTCCACGTAGGTTATCTCCGGAATATCGGATACAGCAGTACGGTCGTCACAGTTGCTCTTGCAGAACACGCCACACAGTTTCGTGACCAGACTTCGTCTACTTGCTATGTTTCTAGTACTCGTCGCATCCTTTCCCACTCTATGGAGTACAGCCTCTGCAAGCTAGACTGTACGGCGCCGCCGTGATCGCCACAGCTGGCCCTGCTGGTGGGGAATGTATCCGTCTCCGATGCCTGCTGTTACACCAAAGCAAATAGCGAATGTGAAGCTGTCTGGCGGTGCGGAAAGCGCTTTTTGCATATGACTGACGAGCAGTCCTCCCAGTGGATCGAGCTTCGACGCATAACAACATGTCGGCGTATTCCACGAACGTGCCATGCACTGTGGCCAACAACAAACACTAAAACTAAAATGTACATACAGCTTGCATTCTGTACTGTAGTGAATGATTACTACTGTACACAAGTACAGTATGAAAAGAGACCACATGCACAATAGCACGCACAAGCCTCTCTGCAAATCACAAACTCAGCTGAGTGGCATGTAGGCAAACGTGTACCGGGCGGGCATGGGACATCAGGTGATCGGAAAATGTTGTACATAATATTCTAGAGAGTGAATGAGTTTTGTTATTTGGGGAGCAAAATAACTGATCATGGTCGAAGTAGAGAGGATATAAAATGTAGACTGGCAATGGCAAGGAAAGCATTTCTGAAGAAGAGAAATTTGTTAAAATCGAGTATTGATTTAAGTGTCAGGGAGTCGTTTCTGAAAGTATTTGTATGGAGTGTAACCATGTATGGATGTGAAACGTGGACGATAAGTAGTTTGGACAAGAAGAGAATAGAAGCTTTCGAAATGTGGTGCTACGGAAGAAATCTGAAAATTAGATGGGTAGATCACATAACTAATGAGGAGCTATTGAATAGAATTGGGGAGAAGAGAAATTTGTGGCACAACTTGACTAGAAGAAGGGATCGCTTGGTAGGACATATTCTGAGGCATCAGGCAGCGTGGAGGATAAAAATCGTTGAGGGCGACCAAGAGATGAATACACTAAACAGATCCAGAAGGATGTAGGTTGCAGTAGGTACTAGGAGATGAAGCTTGCACAGGATAGAGCAGCATGGAGAGCTGCATCAAACCAGTCTCTGGACTGAAGACCACAACAACAACAACAACAATATCCTAGACAGTGGCGCCGAAAATGCGAGAGATTTGAACACGTGTTCATATAGAGGGTGAGAACAAAGTCTTGCCCTGATTATAAAAAGTTATAACAGAATAACCGTTTGACATAATAAATTACATTTGATGCCGTTACATAGGTTAGTGTTACTAGTTATTGTGACCAATAGATGGCGCTAGTGCTCAACAACACCGACGCGGTCTGTTAGGTCACGTTAGTTGCTGGCGAAATGGCGTCGAAGCAGGAGAAAGCGCAATGTGTGCTTTGGTTTCACGAAACGAAATCGCCCATCAGTGTTCAGCGTAAATTTAGGGCTTCTTATGGACGCAGCCCTCCTGATCAATAAAGCGACGGTATGCAAAGTTTAACGAAACAGGCAGCGTTGAAGATCGTCCTCGAAGTGGCAGGCCCCGTGTGAGTGATGCAACTGTTAATCGTGTTCGGTAATCGTTTCAACGGATCCGTCTAAATCAAATCGTCAAGGATCACGTGAACTTCAAATACCGCAACCAAGAGTGGTGAAGATTCTCCATGAAAGGTTTAGGTTGCATGCTTACAAAGTGCAAATCGTGCAGGTCTTGCAACCGAATGTTTTCCTGACACGTGCTGAACTTGCAACTGAGATTCTCAACAGGATTAATGGCGCTAAAGATTACTTAAATCGCATATGCTCTACCGATGAATCCACCTTTCATGTCAGTG
The DNA here is from genome assembly GCF_023864275.1 of Schistocerca cancellata. Lineage (NCBI taxonomy): Eukaryota > Metazoa > Arthropoda > Insecta > Orthoptera > Acrididae > Schistocerca > Schistocerca cancellata. The sequence goes on along the minus strand of NC_064630.1, from coordinate 533,166,341 downwards.
GAATGGTAAATAGGCATAATGTCCGTGTATGGGGTTCAGAGTCTCCACTAGCTACTGTACAGTTACAGCGAGACAGCAAAAAAGTGAAAAATTTCCGGATCGGTGGACTGGAAGGAACGGTCCAACACCCTGGCCACCCCGCTCTCCAGACATTACGCCCCTTGGCTTTTTTTTCCTGGGGCTATATCAAGGACAGAGTCTTCTTCACACCCGTTGCTGACGTCGACGAACTGAAGGCTAGGATACAAGCTGCTGTGGGTACTGTGAGTGAACATGTTACGAAAAACCTGGCGGGAACTCGAATACCGTCTCGACATTCTCCGAGCTACCAAGGGAGCACTCGTTGAGGTTTACTAACGTAATCGGTCTTGAAAAAAACTAGTAACACTAACCTATGTAACGGCATCAAATGTAAATTATTATTTCAAACGGTTATTCTGTAATAAATTATTATAAACAGGGAAAGACTTTGTGCTTACCCTGGATTTTGCTTGTAGCGGAAAAACGGTACTATAAGTCCTCAACGCGTATAGAGGGAACTGAATTTACACCTTGTATACCGACGAGCCAAAAAATTATGACCACTGTCCACCCAGAGATAGAATCTCGCCTGGTTGCACCGTGGGTACGTGACGCGATAAGGAGAAAATACAAGCGGAGCAGAGACGAATGGGGAAACAAGAAACGGTTGGAGTCCCATTGCGAAAACGTTGTGAGCTTTGAACGCGGATTTAACGGAGAATAGTCACGTCATATCGTCATAAACAGTCGCATTTGTGGCAAAGTGATGTTCTCTCGTTGCTAGTTTGATCACAGACCAAGGTGCTTGCTAGGTGACGTAATGCGGAATAGCCGGAGTTATAGGGATTTTAGAGCCGGGAAAATACGGACCTAGAGGTCTTGGTGCGGTGGGCCTGGCCCGCGGTCTGGTATACCAAGCTAAAAAGAATAGCTGCGAAGAAAATGTCGGGTAGATTCTGCACCCTCGATGTGATCGACGTTGGGAAAACACATGAAACCTGAAGCAATAGCTACCGGACGAAATCTTACGGAGACGAAGAGACAGTGACAACGTCTCCTGTAAGAGAAACAAACACTGAAATTCATCAACACTAGCAGGAAACTTACTGAAGATGAGATCCAGCAATCTGAAAGGAAGACGATGAAAGCATCGACAGTTCGTCGGAGGAAGAGAGCAACCAGGAAGAATGATCTTCTTCAGAGAATGCTTTCTCGGACGGAAATGCAGTTGATGTGTAAAAAGAGAATATTACGGATGGTCATAGAATTGAGAACATGGATCTTAGAAGAAAGGGAAACAAAAAAACTAACTTCAGAAACAAGTAACATCCACAACGTTTTCACACAAGTTACAAGATGGTGAAAACCTACCACGAACCTCCCACTATCATGCAGAAACAGAGGAGGCAAATAAGTAAATAAATAAATAAATAAACACAGTACCGCCAAGAGTGATCCATCAAGTCGGGAACCGCACGATGCTGAATTACGAATTCAATAGAATTATCAAAGAAGGTCTGAGAGCGAAATACCGTAGTGACGGTATCAAAAACTTTTCTGAGTCCTAAGAAGACCAGAGACAGCACTCAGATTCTGCCTTGACAGGAACATTACCTTCTAAACACACCAGGACCTGAAGGTGCTGATCAAACATCTGCCCACTGAAATTCCAGAACACATAAACAAAGTAGATCTCCAGGAGGAAGAATTTACAGTAAAGGGATGGTTCAAATGGCTCTCAGCACTATGGGACTTAACATCTCAGGTCATCAGTCCCCTAGAACTTAGAACTACTTAAACCTAACTAACCTAAGGACATCACACACATCCATGCCCGAGGCAGGATTCGAACCTGCGACGTAGCGGTCGCGCGGTTCCAGACTGAAGCGCCTAGAACCGCTCGGCCACACCGGCCGGCTACAGTAAAGGGAGTCAATACCAAAAATGATATAAGGACAATGGAATTTCAATACCACTAGCGGCCTATGCAGTCGCTTGAGAGAAACATAAAAAACAGACAAAATTTCGGAAATATCGTACCTACTATACACAAAACCTCAACGCGGGAGATGCCAAAGGCTGCATCACACAAAAAATTACTGCTGTTACCGGCATTACCTGTAAAATGTGCAGGCTCCATCTCTGAAAGGATTGTCACTTCCCGCGAAACGCGAAAGCAAGGTACTCCGTATGTAGAGGTGATGACTCGTGGTATGGCTTCAAGAAACTACAATGTGGCCAGATCAACTACCTAAACATACAGCGACGCTGGCGTCTACCAAGGACAGGAGAGAAACCATCGTCAAAGTAACACGAAAGTTGCAAACGCCAGGAGACACATCGAAACGCCTGTATAAACTGAACACACTTATGGACACAAGCACACACACCAGGCTAGGAACAACCATTAAATGCTGACGAAAACAAACAAGTTGAAGATGCAATTAACCAAAACCAAGCATTTCTGGAATAGCTTTAAAGAGACGAACTTTTTAATCCATATTGTGGAAATCACGAGAAAAATCAGAGAAGCCCCGAACAAGATAACTGAATGTGTGGTCTTGACCCAAGGAGCGACCCTTCTAGACAAACGAAAGCATACTACGGCAAATAGCAGGAAACATCTACAGAGAGCTACACACGGAGTCGACAAAAGTCAAGGAACGCCTCCTAATATTGTGTCGACGTCTTTTTTCCCTCGTGGTGCAGCAACTCGACATGACATGGACTCAGCCAGTCGGTGGAAGTCCTCTGCGTAAATATTGAGCTGTCTCTATGGCCGTCCATAATATCGAAAGTGTTGGTGATGCTGTATTTCGTGCACGAACTGACCTCTCGATTATATCCCTTAAATAGTCGATTGGAGTCATGTCGGGCGATCTTGGTGGACGTACAATACGCTCGAATTCTACAGAATGTTCTTCAAATCACTCGCGAGCAATTGTGGCCCGGTCACGTGTTTGGGAATACGAAGGCCGTGAATGGCTGCAAATGGTCTTCAAGTAGCCATACACAACGATTTACAGTCAATGATCGGTTCAGTTGGACCAGAGGACCCAGTCCATTCCATATAAACATAGCCTATACCATTATGGAGTCACCACTAGCTTGCACAGTGTCTTGTTGGCAACCTGGGTTCACAGATTCGTGAGGTCTGCGCCACTCATCCCCCCATAAGCTCTTAGCAACCTGAGTACAAATGACAGCTCCGCCAATGTGCTGCCGTTTTATACCTCGTGTACGCGATACGACCACCATCTGTATATGTGCGTATTGCTACCCCAGCGCCTCATTGTGTAAAGTGCTAATGGAATTAGCAACTTGAAACTAACAACAAGTAATACACTACTGGCCATTAAAATTGCTACACCAAGAAGAAACGCAGATGATAAACGGGTATTCATTGGACAAATATATTATACTAGAATTGACATGTGATTACATTTTCACGCACTTTGGATGCATAGATCCTAAGAAATCAGTACCCAGAACCACCACCTCTGGCCGTAATAACGGCCCTGATACGCCTGGGCATTCAGTCAAAGAGAGCTTGGATTGCGTGTACAGGTACAGCTGCCCATGCAGCTTCAACACGAAACCACAGTTCATCAAGAGTAGTGACTGGCGTATTGTGACGAGCCAGATGCTCGGCCACCATTGACCAGACGTTTTCAGTTGGTGAGAGATCTGGAGAATGTGCTGGCCAAAGCAGCAGTCGAACATTTTCTGTATCCAGAAAGGCCCGTACAGGACCTGCAACATACGGTCGTGCATTATATTGCTGAAATGTAGGGTTTCGCAGGGATAGAATGAAGGGTAGAGCCATGGGTCGTAACACATCTGAAATGTAGCGTCCTCTGTTCAAAGTGCCGCCAATGCGAACAAGAGGTGACCGAGACGTGTAACCAATGGCACCCCATACAATCACGCAGGGTGATACGAATACACGCTTCCAATGTGCGTTCACCGCGATGTCGCCAAACACGGATGCGACCATCATGATGCTGAAAACAGAACCTGGATTCGTCCGAAAAAATGACGTTTTGCCATTTGTTCACCCAGGTTCGTCGTTGAGTACACCATCGCAGGCGCTCCTGTCTGTGATGCAGCGTCAAAGGTAACGGCAGCTATTGTCTCCGAACTGATAGTCCATGCTGCTGCAAACGTCGTCGAACTGTTCCAGCAGATGGTTGTTGTCTTGCAAACGTCCCCATCCGTTACAGCCATGCGGATAAGATGCCTGTCATCTCGACTGCTAGTGATACGAGGCCGGTGGGAACCAGCACGGCTTTCCTTATTACCCTCCTGAACCCACCGATTCCATATTCTGCTAACAGTCATTGGATCTCCACCAACGCGAGCAGCAATGTCGCGATACGATAAACCGCAATCGCGATAGGCTACAATCCGACCTTTATCAAAGTCGGAAATGTGATGGTACGCATTTCTCCTCCTTACGCGAGGCATCACAACAACATTTCACCAGGCAACGCCGGTCAACTGCTGTTTGTGTATGAGAAATCGGTTGGAAACTTTCCTCATGTCAGCACGTTGTAGGTGTCACCACCGGCGCCAACCTTGTGTGAATGTTCTTAAAAGCTAATCATTTGCATATTACAGCATCTTCTTCCTGCCGGTTAAATTTCGCGTCTGTAGCACGTCATCTTCGTGGTGTAGCAATTTTAATGGCCAGTAGTGTATTTTTGTTTCTCAGTACAACTTCGACATTTTGCTCACACCAGAAACACGGGTAAAGCCTCAGATCGCATTCAAACTTTTCAACAGGGATAGCAATCTTTTTTAGGAAACGTGTCCATCAAAAAGAAGAAGAGCTGCCTCGCTTAAGAACCTTCAAAGTACTGGCAGTGCAATACCAAATAAGTTTATCAGACCCAAAGCGCAACTGGCGAAGGGCGATTTCGAGGCGATGTTTCAAGGTGGTAGCAAAATATTCGTGGGAGGTGATCTAACCGCAAGGCACCTTGCAAGGTGCTCACGAAAGGTAAACCCCAAAGAAATCAAACCATTCAATGTTAGCGGCGTATGTATTGCATTAAGAAATCGATAACATGTAGCGAGGTTCTCACGGATTCCGAATGGGAATTAATCTGCGTGAAGTATCAAAGGTGGGTCAAAAATGGTAATCGGACGCTTTTAAAGACCACCTTCGTTAGGAGCTGTAGTGGTAGATCGCTTCGGAGAGAACTTGCAGAAAACATGAATAAGCTTCCTGATCAAGCTGTTGTAATAGATGGTGACTTCAAGTTGAGAGGTACAGATTGCGAGAGCCATGCTATCAAAACTGGTGCCAGAGACAGGGATTCGTTTGAAATTATTCTGAATGTTTTGTCCGAAAATCACTTCGAGCAAGTAGTTAGACAACCAACTCGTGAAACTAACATCTTAGACCTCCTAGCAACGAACAGACCTGAACTTATCGAATCAGTTAACGTAGAAGAAGGAAATAGTGATCTTAACAGTGATAGCAACTACGACAACGGGTATTACAAGGAATGTTAAGAAAGGCAGGAAAATATTGATGCCTCGCAAGAGTGACAGGATAAAAACTGCACAGTATCTGAGTAGTCAGCATCAACTTTGGTCCACAGGGCTCATGTAGTGTCTGATGTTGACAGCCTGCAGGATGAGCTTGTGCACCTGGAGGCAGTTTTTAGGAGAAATGGCTATTCGCAACAGCAGATTAAGAAATCCCTGCAAATAAAAACTGCAAAAAAATCACAGGAAAAGGATGAGGAAGTGGAAAGGGAAGTGAAATCTACAGCCTTTCTCCCATACGTGGGTAATGTTTCTTCTAAAATCGCTAGAATCTTGAAGAAACATAAAGTGGATGTGATATTCCGCCCACCAGCTAAGACTGCAGCCTTGTTGGGATCCGTTAAGGATGATCTGCTCTTGCGAAAGGCGGGAGTTTATGAAATCCCTTGTGAGTGTGGCAAACGTTACATAGGGCAAACCACGCCCACTGTACAGGAACGATGCGTCGAACACCAGCGGTACACACGTCTTCTTCAGTCCAACAAATCAAAAGTTGCCGAACACTGCATTTCTACTGGCCATGTCATGCCGGCGCCTCGTGCTGCGGTTAAGTCCCGTTCAAGGTCATCCGCCTTGTATAAGCTGTAGCAGTGCTGCCAACACAGCCATGCATGAATACCCACCCACCTCCCCAGGAGTCGGAACTCCCGCACCCTTCAGTACATGATGATAAATAAACAATTAATAAATAAAAATGATAAGAGTTTCAAATGTTAGTACTTATTAATTTTTAAAAAATCTCACGAGATAGATAAGGATGATTAGTTTAATAAGTGAATAAATTAAAAAATAAACAATAAAATAAAATATAATCACAAAATAAGTGAGAAAGCTTCCCTGAGTAACCCAGAGAGCATCCCAGAGTCCCCAGTTAGCATCCCAGGGACCCCAGAGTGCCACAGGGACCTACAACACTAAGAAGAATCGCTTCTCGGCTTTTGGCAAGATCAATGTGTAGTTGTAAAATAAGATTTTAACTACTGCTTCATCTTTTTGGGACTCAGTTGTTAAGGAAGCTGTAGAAATACAACTAGCCGACAACCTGCTAAACTGTGACGAAGGATTTCATCTTGACAATGCTTGGAAACCACTTATTTCACACCTTCGTTCGGAAAGAATTTCTGCATCTTCACTTCCGACAGATGTTACCACTTTTAAAGATTAATTATTTATTTACAAGCACGGTGGATTCGCAGCAGCACTATTTTGTTTGCACTCTGCGCTTATATGTTTATCTTTGCTATATACATCTTATCTATGACTAGCGCAGTGGTGTCGACTTTGATATCTTTGACGCATGCGCTTTCAATCCTCAGCAGCTTTGTATCACGTGACTCTCCGTATAAATAGGCACGCGCAAACGCTATGAACTCATTCTCTGACTCGCCTTGAAGATGGCTGGGAGGTTTCTAGCCGAAATATCGCAAGAAGAATTGTCACTGTCCCGAGTGCACGCCCGAAAGATGATGGAACAGTTGTTGTTGTGTTCTTCAGTCCTGAGACTGGTTTGATGCAGCTCTCCATGCTACTCTGTCCTGTGCAAGCTGCTTCATCTCCCAGTACCTACTGCAGCCTACATCCTTCTGAGTCTGTTTAGTGTATTCATCTCTTGGTCTCCCTCTATTGCTTTTACCCTCCACGCTGCCCTCCGATACTAAACTGGTGATCCCTTGATGCCTCAGAATATGACCTACCAAGCGATCCCATCTTCTAGTCAAGTTGTGCCACAAACTACTCTTCTCCCCAATTCTATTCAGTACCTCCTCATTAGTTATGTGATCTACCCATCTAACCTTCAGCATTCTTCTGTAGCACCACATTTCGAAAGCTTCTATTATCTTCTTGTCTAAACTATTTATCGTCCACGTTTCACTTCCATACATGGCTACACTACATACAAATACTTTCAGAAACGACATCCTGACACTTAAATCAATACTCGATGTTTTAACAAATTCCTCTTCTTCAGAAACGCTTTCCTTGCCATTGCCAGTCTACATTTTATATCCTCTCTACTTCGACCATCATCAGTTATTTTGCTCCCCAAATAGCAAAACTCATTTACTACTTTAAGCGTCTCATTTCCTAATCTAATTCCCGCAGCATCACCCGATTTAATTCGACTACATTCCATTATCTTCGTTTTGCTTTTGTTGGTGTTCATCTTATATCCTCCTTTCAAGACACTGTCTATTGCGTTCAGCTGCTCTTCCAGGTCCTTTACTGTCTCTGACAGAATTAAAATGTCATCGGTGAACCTCAAAGTTTTTATTTCTGCTCCATGGATTTTAATTCCTACTCCGAATTTTTCTTTTTTTTCCTTTACTGCTTGCTCAACATACAGGTTGGAAACAGTATTTACTGTAAAATATCTATCAGCTCCTACCCAAAGCGACCTGAAGTGGAATGACCGCACAAAACAAAGACGAGGAAATGAGATGGCAAACTGAGAGTCATAGGAAGAATCTTAAGGAATTGTAACGCATCCACGAAAGAAGTGGCTTACGAGGCGCATGTTTGACCGTTTCTTGAATATTGTTCTTCAATCTGGGACACTTATCAGGTATGACTGATAGAAGAGATAGATTAGATTCAGCGAAGAGGGGCGCGTTTCGTCAAAGGATCGTTTAGTCGGCGCGAGAGCGTTACAGAGATGCCCAACAAAACTCAGTGACAGACGCTACAAGGGAGGAGTTGTGCATCACATAGATGTATACTATTGATATTTCGAGAGAGTACTTTCTGTGAAAAAAAACAGACAATATATTACTTCCTCCCACATACATCTCGCGAAAATTCGAGAAATTGAGCAAAAACAGACGCTTACAATCATTCTTTCCACGTGGCATTCTCGAATGGAACACGGAAGAGGGGAGGGAGCGGTCAGTTAATGGTTCTAGATGTACCGTTCGCTAGACACCGTCAGGTGGGTTGCGGAGTAAAGATGTAGATGTAGATGATAACCTGGAGAAGATCTGAAGATGACTGTAAGGGGTCCCAACGAGCCAACTCACATCTCACCGCCTGAAACCAACAGTCGCATTTACCTTGACCACCCCAAATACGAAGGCGTGCTGAAAAGTAACGTCGAATTTTTTATGTGAAAATTCTTAAAGCTTTTTAAATAAAACAAATGTTATTTACATTCTACATTTTTATTCTTCATGTCTACATATCTGCAGCCCTCTGCCTCTAGAGGGCTTCGAACTGTAGCCTTGGGTTTGCAGTCATCGATCGTTCTCCATACAGGCCCGACTTGGCCCCAGCCGATTTTCACCTGTTTCGAGAACTTAATAAACACCTTCGAGGACTTCACTTTGATAGTGATGAAGCGGTGCAAGCAGAGGTGAGGTTGTGGCTCCGCCAGCAAAGTCAAACATTCTACAGTATCAACAAACTGCTCTGTCGTTGGGAGAAATGTGTTTGTCGCTATGTTGAAAAATAAATATGTAGACATGAAGGATAAAGGTGTTGAATGTTAACAATTTTTGTTTTATTTTAGAAGTATTAAGAGTTTTCACATAAAAAATTAGGATGTGTTACTTTTCAGCACGGCATCATAAGTAGCATTTCTGCTGTCTCTTCGTTAATGCACATTGTACTCACACTGATCTTCAGCTGTAAACTATTGACTGCATGACTGGTCTATATTTACCGTCTGTTCCCATTCATTTATTGTCAACTCTTGTATGCAGACAAGTTACGTCACCCGGAGTACCTGCACTGGTGCTAGAACGAGAAAGCCAAAGTCGATTATGTGTTAACATTTTCAGTAATGTCATGGTTACATGTGAGTTTCTAATCAGGTATTGAGGAGAGGAAGTGGGTTAACAAATAAAAAATTTAGGGCCCTATTTAAAAAAGATGTATAGCTGTTCATATCTTAGTAACGAAAAAAGTTACAAGAAAGGCAATCATGCTGGTTAAGGTTCCCCTTGCAGCTAAACAACAATTGCTTGGTTCATTTTCTATTTTACTCCTGGACAAAAAGTTATTTGGGGAGGTCAAGATAAATGGAAATCCTGTATAGAGGGTGATTCAGCCTGCCCCAGCGTCTCGGTTTTATGCAGCCCGCAATGCCTTAAAATACCGCGTGCAAGTTTCGTACTCTCTCGCTAGCTACACGCAAACTACTAGTCCTACAGAAAAAAGGAACATGCCCTTTTTTTGTAGGAAATTTAATGCAGCTAAATTTTGTGCTGGAATGCGTTTTCGATGGGGACCACTGTTTTCAGATTAAACAAGAAAAACGCGTTTGTACTTTTTTCTTGGATCGTTCGAAAATTATGCCATCTGAGAAAAAGTACCCCAGTACATAATTTAGCTGCGTTAAATTTCCAACTAAAAGGCCCTGTTTTTTTTCTCTACAGCTAATAGTATGCATGTAATGAGCGAGAGATTGCAAAAATCTTACACGCATTTCAAGGCATTGTGGGTTGCATACAAGCAGCAGGGGAAGCTGAATCACCTTGCAATCCAGGGTGAATTAGGTAAGCTGTTGACATACAATATTTCACGAACCATTCAAGTTATCGTAATTCCTTTTTCACCAAATGATTTTTGAGAAAGTCCCCACCAAACGGCGTCCAGCCACTTTTCGGAGCTCTATCAATTATGTATAGTATCACTCATCTTCTTCTTCCTCTTCTTCTTTGACTCTACAGCCCTTGATAACTCTTGGCCTCCTCAAGAATCTGCCTCCAAACATCTCCATTCTCTGCTTTTCTCTTCCATCCACGGTCCTCCATCTTGGTAAGGTCAGCCAACACATTGTCCAGTTGTATCACAGATCATAGTTTTAAAAGAGAAAAGTTCAACAGGTTTTAACTCTTTAAAATCCGATCAGTAGATTCAGAGAAAGTACACTACTGGCCATTAAAATTGCTACATCACGAAGATGACGTGCTACAGACGTGAAATTTAACCGACAGGAAAAAGCTGCTGTGATATGTAAATGATTAGCTTTTCAGAGCATTCACACACGGTTGGTGCCGGTGGCGACACCTACAACCTCCTGACATGAGGAAAGTTTCAAACGATTTCTCATACACAAACAGCAGTTGACCGGCGTTGCCTGGTGAAACTTTGTTGTGATGCCTCGTGTAAGGAGGAGAAATGCGTACCATCACGTTTCCGACTTTGATAAAGGTCGGATTGTAGCCTATCGCAACTGAGGTTTATCGTATCGCGACACTGATACTCGCGTTGGTCGAGATCCAATGACTGTTAGCAGAATATGGAATCGGTGGGTTTAGGAGGGTAATACGGAACGCCGTGCTGGATCCCAATGGCCTCGTATCACTAGCAGTCGAAATGACAGGCATCTTATCCGCATGGCTGTAACGGATCGTGCAGCCACGTCTCGATACCTGAGTCAACAGATGGGGACGTCCGCAAGACAACAACCATCTGCACGAACAGTTCGACGACGTTTGCAGCAGCATGGACTATCAGCTCGGAGACCATGGTTGCGGTTACCCTTGACGCTGCATCACAGACAGGAGGGCCTGCGATGGTGTACTCAACGACGAACCTAGGTGCACGAATGGCAAAACGTCATTTTTTCGGATGAATCCAGGTTCTGTTTACAGCATCATGATGGTCGCATCCGTGTTTGGAGTCATCGCGGTGAACGCACATTTTAAGCGTGTATTCGTCATCGCCGTACTGGCGTCTCACCCGGTGTGATGGTATGGGGTGACATTGGTTACAGGTCTCGGTCACCTCTTGTTCGCATTGACGGCACTTTGAACAGTGGACGTTACATTTGAGATGTGTTACGACCCGTGGCTCTACCCTTCATTCGATCCCTGCGAAACCCTAAATTTCAGCAGGGTAATGCACGACCGCATGTTGCAGGTCCTGTACGGGCCTTTCTGGATACAGAAACTGTTCGACTGTTGTCCTGGCCAACACATTCTCCAAATCACTCACCAATTGAAAACGTCTGGTCAATGGTGGCCGAGCAACTGGGTCGTTAGAATACGCCAATCACTACTCTTGGTGAACTGTGGTATCGTGTTGAAGCTGCGTGGGCAGCTGTACCTGTACACACCATCCAAGCTCTGTTTGACTCAATGCCCAGGCGTATCAAAGCCGTTATTACGGCCAGAGGTGGTTGTTCTGGGTTCTCATTTCTCAGGATCTATGCACTCAAATTGCGTGAAAATGTAATCACATGTCAGTTCTAGTATAATATATTTGTCCAATGAATACCCGTTTATCATCTGCATTTGTTCCTGGTGTAGCAATTTTAATGGCCAGTAGTGTATAATATTTAGAACATGGCATTTACTAGAGCTGTTTAATAAGTAACGCAAAACACTTTGTTTTCTGAAAGCAGGTTTGTTTTATTCAGGATTCCAATACATCATATTATTTCCCACTCTTTTGGCAACAAAACCCTATTTTTCAACATAATCTCCGTTGAATATGATAGCCTTACGCCACTGTACTAGGAGGGCCTGCATGACCGCATGGTATCCCTCTACTTGTCGACGTCGGATCATCAGTAACCCCCTCCCCCCCCCACATGATCTACGTACTGCTTCCTACGGAGGGCATCCTTTATTGGGCCAAACAGATGGAAGCCGGAAGGCGAGGAGCCCTGTGACCACACACCTTTAAGTACTCAAACTGGTAGACGGGTGTGTCAGCAGTACCAACAAAGACGTCCATTTGGACAGCGAAGGGTGTGATTGTGATCCGTCTGTCACCTCGAAAGAGAGTGTTCGCAAGTTCCAACACTGCAGGAGCCACAGCTTTGCGCCTCAGGCCAGCACGCAGGAGATCGGTCAGGTTTGCGCTACCTTTTTGCGATGATGACAGATGCCTCGCCCTACGACTCACCGTGCTTTTGTTCACTGACAGCTCTCCGAAGACATTATGCAAGTACATATGAATATCTACGCTGCTATGGTTATCCGCCAAATGAAACTCAATAACAACTCTTTGGCTGGAACGCACTTCTGTTACAGACGCATTTTGAAGCTACGTATAACAACCGAGAGCAGCAGCGTTTGTATAAAGTTGTCGGTGCTAACGGACAAGCAACAGTGCGTCGTATAACCGCAGAAATCAACGTTCGACTGTGCAGCGAAATTTCGCGTTAATGGGTCGTGGCACCAGACGACAGACGCCAGGACGACTTCGCCTGTAGCGCCGCTCACGGGCTCGTGACCATATCGGTTGGACCCTAGACGACTGGAAAACCATGGACTCGTCAAGTGAGATCCGATTTCCGTTGGTAAGAGCTGATGGAAGGTTTCGAGTGTTGCGCGTACCCCACGAAGCCATGCACCAATAAGGCTCTATGCAAACTGCTGGCGGCTCCATAACGATGTGGGCTGTGTTTTTATGGAATGGTTGGGTCCTCTGGTCCAACTGAACCGATCATTGACTGAAAATGGTTATGTTCCGCTACGTGGAGACCATTTGCAGCCAAAAAACGATGAAACTTTTATGGATGACATCGAGCCATGTCACCAGGCCCCAACTGTTCGTGATTGGTTTGAAGAACATTCTAGACAATTCAACTGAATAGTTTGGCCATCCTGAATACTCTGGCCATCCAGATCATGAGAATAATCGAGAGGCCAGTTCATCCACAACATCCTGCACCGGCAGCACTTTCGCAGTCATGGCCGGCTACAAAGGCACCGTGGCTCCATATTTCTGCTGGGGACTTCCAAGGACTTGTTGAGTCCACGCCATGTCGAGTTGCTGCAATACGCCGGGCCGAAGGAGGTCCGACACGATATTAGGAGGTATCCCATGACTTTTGTCCCCTCAGTGTAGTGCGACGTTAGGAACAATAAGCGCTTTCTTCACAGAATTCTCTTTACAGATGAAGCTACCTTTACCAATAGTGGAAAGCTGAATGTAAGATCTGTGCTTTATTGCGCCACACAGAATTCGCATTGCCTGAGGCAAGCTGAACGTCAGAGGCAGTGGAGTGTGGACGTTTGCTGCTTGACTATTGGAGCCCACGTGGTCGGTCTTTCATTGCAAAAACTTCAACAAGTAAAAGAACGCCGACGGTACGTTAAACACTAACCTCCTCCTACTTCACTCTAATTTACTGTTTTACAAATGCACTCAATTTTTGAAAGGGACATTTGTCTCAAAGCTCTGACAGAAACAAGAGCGTAGTTAACTGGTGAATCATCCTTAGATGTCACGTTTTTGCCTTCCAACCAAGTGATTAGTATTAGTTATAAATTTAACTTTTTTCCACTATTCCGTTTTTGTAAGTACACTCTCATAGCTGCGTCAATCTGGAACGCACCATTATAAGACGTCAGCTCGGGATAACAACACAGATTTCTGCATAGATTCCAGTCTGTTTCAGGCACGGACAAATCCTAAGTTCTAAATATTGCATTTTCTCTGAAACTAATAAGTGGATTTTGAAAACACCTTTAAATTCGTCTCTTTTAGAAAAATGATACCGGCAGAAGATACTACAGTTCCGTTTGAAAAATCTAAGGAGATACCGATACCATGCAGTTAACATAACTGTGGAATGAAATCACACGCCATTTAGTGAGGGCATTTTACAGTTCATTTGAGTCAAGACCGAACTACGATACCCCAAACGGTTCAGGAAGTGTCTGAGGTGAACAGCATAGCTGAATAGGAATTGCTCTAGTCCGTGGGAATGCACAATGGACATGAATGGATGCATATATACTTATATGGATATGGTGTCTGTTCTTTCGGACATGTCTGAAAGAACAGACACCATATCCATATAAGTATATGCTTCTGGCAATACCGGCCATGACCTTCTTCTTCTGTGCGGATGCACACATATTACACAAACTCTTACGGGACTTGGTAAGAATGTCCTCCACGAGTAATGAGTGTGTTGGCCAGGGACACTACGAATGTAGTGTGTGGACACACAAGGTGAGAATGTGGGTCTCGCGGGAGGCGTGCGCGAGACAGTCCCTGCAGTCGCACTATCCTCTGTGCCCTCGGTGGCTCAGATGGATAGAGCGTCTGCCATGTAAGCAGGAGATCCCAGGTTTGAGCCCGGTTGGGGCACACATTTTCACCTGTCTCCGTTGATATATATCAACGCCCATCAGTAGCTGAATGGATGCAGGTGATCGGACAGGATGCTTATGTACGTGTCACCTGTCAGAGTCGTATCTAGACGCATAAGGGGTCCCATATCACTCAAACTGCACACGTCCCACACCATTATAGAGCCTCCACCAGTTTGAACAGTCCCCTGCTGACATGCAGGGTCCATGGAATCATGAGGTTGTCTTCATAACCGTACATGTCCATCCGCTCGATTCAATTTGAAACGAGACTCGTTCGACCAGGCAACATGTTTCCAGTCATCAGAAGTCCAATACTGGTGTGTCGTGCAGTCATCAAGGAAACACGAGTGGGCATTTGGCTCCGAAAGCCCATATCGATGAAGCTTCGTTGAAAGGTTCGCACGCTGGCCCAGCATTGAAATCTGTAGCAATTTGCGCAATGGTTGCATTTCTGTCACGTTGAACGACTTTCTTCAGTCGTCGTTGGTCACGCTCTTGCAGGATATTTCTCCGGCCGCAGCGATGTCGGAGATTTGATGTTTTCCCGCATTCCTGATATTCACGGTACAGACGTAAAATGGTCGTATGGGAAGATCCCCATTTCATCACTAGCTAAGGGATGCTGCGGCCCATCGCTGGTGCGCCGGCTATAACACCACGTTCAAACTCACTTCAGTCTTGATAACCTGCCATTGTAGCAGCAGTAACCGATCTAACAAATGCGCCAGACACTTGCTGTCTTACTACGCTGTTGCCGGCCACAGCGCCATATTCTGCCTGTTTACGTATCTCTATATTTGGTTACGCATGCCTATACCAGTTTCTTTGGCGCTTCAGTTTATATATATATTGCTTAACTTATAAGTTACGCAACCAGAAGGGGACAAGGATTGCAAAATCGAGTTACATTTACAAATAACTTGGCACACTTATCAGTATGTTGCATCCCCTGTAGATTGGATGCATGCATCGATTCGGTTGGGAAAGGTGTCATAAAAGCTAATGGATGCTACCCTGAGGCAGCCAGCTCCACAAGTGCTGTAACTGGTCCTTGACATCCTACATACTGGCACTGCAATCGAGTTTATGTCCGAGCTGGTTCCACACGTATTCTGTTAGGGACCGATCTGGAGATCGGAATACATCAGCACCATGCAGACAGTTTCTAGAAATACGTGCATATGTGGACGAGTATTGTCCTATTGAAAAATAGCAAGACAATACTGTCGTATGAGAGGTATCCGTGACGTTTAGTTGAGCTAAGAGTTCACTCAATCGCTAAAGTTATGATCTGAAGCCATACTCGCCCATACCATGACGCCAGAAATAACACTGCTGAAAGAATGGGACCTCTCCCTTGGTTGCCACCACACTCGCCAACGATGGTCCAAGATAGCGCAGGACCGCGATTCATCATTGAACACAATCAACGTCAGAATATGGTTCAAAAATGGTTCAAATGGCTCTGAGCACTATGCGACTTAACTTCTCGGGTCATCAGTCGCCTAGAACTTAGAACTACTTAAACCTAACTAACCTAAGGACATCACACACATCCATGCCCGAGGCAGGATTCGAACCTGCGACCGTAGCGGTAGCCCGGCTCTAGACTGCAGCGCCTAGAGCCGCTCGTCCACTCCGGCCGGCATTGGAATATGCTTCGCGGTCACGGCACCACTCCAAACGCAGCCGTTTGTATTGTGGTGTTAACGGCAGCCTGCACATTGGTCAGTAATTCCCTAGTCCGGCTGCTGCTACTCGCTGACTAATGGTGTGTGTGGTCCCACAGAATATTGGAGGGAGTCCACTACTTGGTCTCGAAACTCCAGTGCTTATGTGGAGGGGTTGCAACGTGCTTGCTACACAGTACGGCGACCCTTCCCTGTGGTCGACCCTTCCCTGTGGTCGACCGGAACCTTGACGACGTGTACGCTGCTCTCACGTTCCCATGCAGTTCAAAATCGGGCCATTGCCACATCTGAATGCACCACAAATCTGGATATTGCACGATTCGACCAACCAGACAGATGAAGAACCAAAACAATGCCACTTTCAAACTCTGTCATGTGCTGATAATGTTGTCTTTCATGAGTTCACGGCATCTCAGTGTTCTTCAAAGGGGTCAGTCAACAACACCCTACCAGGCATTGTAATAACACTAAATATAAACGACACTAACGCATACTCTTGGCCGTTCTACATGAAGCTGAGAGTTGCAGCTCTGATCATTTTCACATCCTCCGTTGGTGTGTATAAATTTTCATTGAGATCCTACCATGTCTTCTGGGCATTTCACTTTTTTATTACATATATATATATATATATTGATCGTAACCGGGCCAAATATCTCACGAAATAAGCGTCAAACGAAAAAACTACAAATAACGAAACTTGTCTAGCTTGAAGGGGGAAACCAGATGGGGCTATGGTTGGCTCGCTAGCTGGCGCTGCCATAGGTCAAATGGATATCAACTGCGTTTTTTTTTTTTAAATAGGAACCCCCATTTTTTATTACACACTCGTGTAGTACGTAAAGAAATATGAATGTTTTAGTTGGACCACTTTTTTCGCTTTGTGATAGATGGCGCTGTAATAGTCACAAACATATGGCTCACAATTTTAGACGAACAGTTGGTAACAGGTAGGATTTTTAAATTAAAATACAGAACGTAGGTACGTTTGAACATTTTATTTCGGTTTTTCCAATGTGATACGTGTACCTTCGTGAACTTATCATTTCTGAGAACGCATGCCGTTACAGCGTGATTACCTGTAAATACCACGTTAATGCAAATGCTCAAAATGATGTCCATCAACCTCAATGCATTTGGCAATACTTGTGACGACATTCCTCTCAACAGCGAGTAGTTCGCCTTCCGTAATGTTCGCTCATGCATTGACAATGCGCTGACGCATATTATCAGGCGTTGTCGGTGGATCACGATTGCAAATATCCTTCAACTTTCCCAACAGAAAGAAATCCGGGGACGCCATATCCAGTGAACGTGCGGGCCATAGTATGGTGCTTCGACGACCAATCCACCTGTCATGAAATATGATATTCAATACCGCTTCAACCGCACGCGAGCTAGGTGCCGGACATCCGTGTTGGAAGTACATTGCCATTCTGTCATGCAGTGAAACATCTTGTAGTAACATCGGTAGAACATTAAATAGGAAATCAGCATACATTACACCATTTAGATGGCCATCGATAAAATGGGGGCCAATTATCGTTCCTCCCATAATGCCGCACCATACATTAACCCGCCAAGGTAGCTGATGTTCCACTTGTCGCAGCCATCGTGGATTTTCCGTTGCCCAATAGTGCATATCATGCCGGTTTACGTTACCGTTGTTGGTGAATGACGCTTCGTCGCTAAATAGAACGCGTGCAAAAATTCTGTCATAATCCTGTAATTTCTCTTGTGCCCAGTGACAGAACTGTACACGACGTTCAAAGTCGTCGCCGTGCAATTCCTGGTGCATAGAAATATGGTACGGGTGCAATTGATGTTAATGTAGCATTCTCAACACCGACGTTTTTGAGATTCCCGATTCTCGCGCAATTTGTCTGCTACTGATGTGCGGATTAGCCGCGACAGCAGCTAAAACACCTACTTGGTCATCATCATTTGTTGCAGGTCTTGATTGGCGTTTCACATGTGGCTGAACACTTCCTATTTCCTTAAATAACGTAACTATCCGGCGAATGGTCCGGACACTTGGATAATGTCGTCCAGGATACCGAGCAGCATACATAGCACAAGCCGTTGGGCATTTTTATCACAATAGCCATCCATCAACACGATATCGACCTTTTCCGCAACTGGTAAACGGTCCATTTTAACACGGGTAATGTATCACGAAGCAAATACCGTCCGCACTGGAGGAATGTTACGTAATACCACATACTTATACGTTTGTGACTATTACAGCCCCATCTATCACAAAGCGAAAAAGTGGTCCAACTAAAACATTCATATTTCTTTACGTACTACACGAATATGTAATAAAAAATGGGGGTTCCTATTTAAAAAACGCAGTTGATATCCGTTTGACCTATGATAGCACCACCTAGCGGGCAGACCATAGTTCCATCTGGTTTCCCCCTTCAAGCTAGACGAGTTTCGTTCTTTGTAGTTTTTTCGTTTGACGCTTATTTCGCGAGATATTTTGCCCGGTCACTATCAAAGGACCACCCTGTATATACCGTATTTTATGTGAAAAGTAATAATTTGTCGTAATTTACAAGATAAAATGTAACGGTATGCAGAAATATCTACTTCTAACTTTGTGTCGGTCCGAGGTATGGATCTAAACGTAGGATCGGAAATATGTACGTCACTTCGTAGCGTCTATTCTTGTGTTCAGCGTCCGTTCGCTGATACGTTATTTCCGTGTACAGCGGAGCTCGCTCAAGCAGACGTTTCCGTACCACGTCAGGCTACACATGCAGCTGTCGGCGGCACTGAAACGTTGAAAAGTGGCCTCACGTGTGGTAGATAATACGAACAGCAGCGCCCAAAGTGCGCTTCCTGGAAAATTGGAAATTTGTGGTAAGGTGTTATGGGACAAACTGCTGAGGTCATAGGTCTCTAAGCTCACACATTACTTAATCTAATTTAAACTAACTTACTCTAAGGACGACATACACACCCATGCCCGAGGGAGGTTTCGAATCTCCGACGGGGGAAGCCGCGCGGACCGCGCTTCCTGGGGCACATGTGAATTTGCCTCTGTGTCCGTGGAAAACTGTTCCTCTATAATGAAGTGCTGAATTTTGCCCGTCTGTATGTGTTTGCCGACAAGCGCGGAGCCAAGTTCAGTCCTTTGCCGGTGAGGGAGTCACAGTTCCTTCGTGATTTAGGGCGATTTCAAAGTAAGTTCCATCTACGAAATCTCTGTTGGGAGAAAGGGGAATTGAGACTGACGCATACGCCCCACTACCATCAGATTTTGTTGTTCAGTGTGTAGGCTACTTTCTCTTCAGATGACCCACATAGACGGTTACTCTCTTGCCGCCATCCTCTCGCTATAATAAAACTCGCTGTTACCCCCCCCCCCCCCCCCCTCCTTTCAGTTTTCATATCTCACAGATGCGTAGGACTGATAACAGTATAACAATATTTAAATTGTTTTATTATAATAATGTTAATTTGCTTCAACCAGTGCACAATACACTGCTTTGCAAAACTTAAGGACGGAAGTAACTTTCGGATGATGTGTCACTGGCAAGTAACATATCTCGATGAAACATGGCCTGTACATACAAATAGCTGCTTCATTATAGCACAGAAGGTCACTGGAAGAAATATGCGGCAAGACGAATCGAAATGACACTTTTATCCAAAGACAATAATCACAGTGAAGCCACTGCAGTTCATGACGATCCCCTGGACATTGCAAAATGCGGGACATAGTCCTTAACAGGACGTGTAGTCACCAAGAGCGGCAATGCAGATAGGGCGTTCCATTCGTCCACTAGCGCGGTTGACATCCGCTGGATTGTCGCTGGTGCATGTGGAGGTGCTGCAATAGGTCTCCAACGTATCCCACATGTCCTCGATGGGATTTAAGCCAGGGGAACGGGCAGGCTAGTCCATTCGCCAGATATCCTC
Organism: Schistocerca cancellata; assembly: GCF_023864275.1. NCBI lineage: Eukaryota > Metazoa > Arthropoda > Insecta > Orthoptera > Acrididae > Schistocerca > Schistocerca cancellata. The sequence continues at coordinate 533,146,090 of NC_064630.1, read as the reverse complement.
TCGTTCGAAAAGCTCCTTCAGATGTGGTGGTAGATGCGGTCGCGCATTGTCATCCCTAAAAATCAAGTCGGGGCCAAATTCACCTCTGAAAAGACAGACATTGGGAAGCAGTACGGTGTCACAGGAACGTTGACCTGTGAGTGTTCCATGTTCAAAGATTTGAGGTCAGTACGGCCACGCCATATTATGCCTTCCCATAACAACACCTAGATCATTAAATGATCATGTTCGACAATGCTGGATGTACCGTCATGTGGCGAGAGGTCGGAACACACAATGCACCCAGGAACGTTGTCGGACACAATCGTTTTGGTGGTTTGGCTGTTATGGTGTGGAGAGGATCATGCTTGCAAGGACATAGACCTCCAAATTTGGTTCAAATGGCTCTGAGCACTATGGGACTTAACATCTGTGGTCATCAGTCCCCTAGAACTTAGAACTACTTAAACCTAGCTAACCTAAGGACATCACACACACCCATGCCCGAGGCAGGATTCGAACCTGCGACCGTAGCGGTCACGCGGTTCCAAACTGAATCGCTTAGAACCGCACGGCCACACCGGCCGGCCTCCAAATTTCTGAACACAGTATAGTCACCGGTAACAATTATTGAGAGCTGTACTCCTTCCGCAAGTGCGACTTTTCAGGTGTGCATTCGGCAATGACATCATTTTTACGGACAACAGCATACTACCGCACCGAACACGCAGTTGGAGGAGCTCTTGGAACGTCAGCGACCCTCGACTTTAATCCCATTCAGCACGTGCGGATGCTTTGGGGGGAAGTATTGCAGCACGCCTATATGTAGCAAGGAGCATCCGGCAGCTGTAAACCACGCTGGTGAAGGAATTGAACGCCCTTTTACCAGAACTCTTTACCAACCTTGAGGCCAGCATCGAAGCCTGTTGCGGAGCATGCACTGGCGTCTGTAGTGACCACACACCCTATTAAGAAAGCATCTCCCGCTTTATGTAATGTCCAGGAGACCATTATAAATAGCGGTGACGTCAATGTAATTAGTGTCCTTGAATAATAGTGTCATTCCTGTTCGTCTCATTGCGTATTTCTTTCAGTTACCTTTTGTACTATATTGTATCAGTTCTTTCTATGTGTGGTCCAGATTTCATCGACCTGAGTTACTTGGCAAAACCTCATCACATGAAAGCTATTTCTGTCCTTAGGTTTTGCACACCAGTGTACATCGCTATGGCATAACATCAAAGTAACTGCATTTCACAGAAATACACAAACTGAAAAGTATCCATCTTATACTTTGGGAAACACATATGGCATGCAGTTGATGTAAGAACTATTATACACACGCCAAAAAAAGTTTTGCATCACCTCAGTACCGAGAGTTCCTGAATCCGTACAAAAATTGAAATAGAGGTCAACATAAACATCATTTTCGCCCTTTTTATCGCTCATGAAAACCATACATTGTATGTTCTACCACCATGCAGCGAGACCTTCAGAGGTGGTGGTCCAGATTTCTGTACACACTGCTACCTCTAATACCCAGTAGCACGTCCTCTTCCATTGATGCATGCCTGTATTCGCCGTTGCATGCTATCCACAAGTTCATAAAGGCACTGTTGGTCCAGATAGTCCCACTCCTCAACGGCGATTCGGCGTAGATCCCTCAGAGTGGTTGGTGGGTCACATCGTCCGTAAACAACCCTTTTCAATATATACCAAGCATGTTCGATAGTGTTCATGTCTGGAGAACATGCTGGCCACTCTAGTTGAGTGATGTCGTTATCCTGCAGGAAGCCATTCACAAGATGTTCACGATGGGGGCGCAAATTGTCGTCCATGAAGACGAATGCCTCGCCAATATGCTGCCGATATGGTTGCACTATCGGTCGGAGGATGGCATTCACGTATCGTACAGCCATTAAGGCTCCTTCCATGACCACCAGCGGCGTACGTCGGCTCCACATAATGACACCCCAAAACAGCAGGGGACCTCCACCTTGCTGCACTCGATGGACAGTGTGTCTAAGGCGTTCAGGCTGACCGGGTTGCCTCCAAACACGTCTCCGACGATTGTCTGATTGAAGGCATATGCGACACTCATCGCTAAAACGAACGTAAAGCCAATCCTGAACGGTCCTTTAGGCATGTTGTTGGGTCCATCTGTGCCGCGCTGCATGGTGTCGTGGTTGCGAAGATGGACCTCGCCATGGATGTCGGATGTGAAGCTGCGCATCATGCAGCTTATTGCGCACAGTTTGAGTCATAATACACGACGTCCTGTGGCTGCAAGTAAAGCATTAAACAACATTGTGGCGTTGTTCTCAGAGTTCCTCCGAGCCATAATCCTTAGGTAGCAGTCATCCACTGCAGTAGTAGCACTTGGGCGACCTGAGCGAGGCATGTCATCGACAGTTCCTGTCTCTCTGTATCTCCTCCATGTCCGAACAACATCGCTTTGGTTGACTCCGAGACGCCTGGACACTTCCCTTGTTGAGAGCCTTCCTGGCACAAAGTAACAATGCGGACGGGATCAAACCGCGGTATTGACCATCTAGGCATGGTTGAATTACAGACAAAACGAGCCGTGGGGAAGTATTGAATAGGATTGGGGAGAAGAGAAGTTTGTGGCACAACTTGACCAGAAGAAGGGATTGGTTGGTAGGACATGTTCTGAGGCATCAAGGGATCACCAATTTAGTATTGGAGGGCAGCGTGGAGGGTAAAAATCGTAGGGGGAGACCAAGAGATGAATACACTAAGCAGATTCAGAAGGATGTAGGTTGCAGTAGGTACTGGGAGATGAAGAAGCTTGCACAGGATAGAGTAGCATGGAGAGCTGCATCAAACCAGTCTCAGGACTGAAGACCACAACAACAACAACATCTCCTTCCTGGTGGAATGACGGGAACTGATCGGCTGTCGGACCCCCTCCGGCTAATAGACGCTGCTCATGCATGATTGTTGACATCTTTGGGTGTGTTTAGTGATTTCTCTGAACAGTCAAAGGGACTGTGTCTGTGATACAATATCCACAGTCAACGTCTATCTTCAGGAGTTCTGGGAACCGAGGTGGTACAAAGCTTTTTTGATGTGTGTAGCAACAAACTTTCGCAGCTTTGACGGCTTCATAATTTACACAGTATGAAATCCATGAGCACGCTTACCAATATCCGTATTTCACTTTCGATTCTGATTGTGACAAAAAGTCTGGAGACTATAGCTATGCAAGGTGTAAATGGAGGGAAATGTTGTTCGTTCAGATCGTTCCCATCTACGTTTGGCAAAGGACACTGGTTTTTTTCCGTTTTCTGTCTTTCCTTACTCAACTTCCCTGTGCTCATGAACAAGGCGGATTTGTGGTTGACAGGAAGCACGGTCAACAATTTAGTGGACACCTTTAGCTGGCTATAATGTTTTCTACAGCTCGTCGGTCCGACAGACCAGCTCGTCGGTCCGACAGACCATCTCTCAAGCAAGCAACTTGCCATTTTCGCGACCCTTAGGTTTCGTGCTATGTTATTCATCATAAGTTTGCTACAAAGTTTGGAAATAGATTGTAAAAATAGTTGATTCTGTGGGACAATTCGAGGATGGTTTTCAGCATTCATCTAGTCGTACATTGGTCGTGCGCTACACTTTCCCAGACAGCCAATAAAAAAACGTAGCTTTCAAAACACATTTTGTTCTCCTTGTTACGACAGTCGACAGTAAAACGACAAAAATCATGAAAGGAATACAACAAACAAATCCATTAACGGGAAAGGACTTTAAGTTTTACATGTAAACGAAGTGTTGTAGAAGGCATCAAAGTTGAGTAAGCCATTTTAAATTTTTTTCTCAGTTTCTACACTTCGAGGTGTATCAGTGTGGCATTTGTGTTGATGTCAAGAAGGATTTTCTCAATCGTTATCACTTCTTGTCTCTTAGCTCTAATTTTTCATTTTCAGTTTCAACCTAACATTGTAAGCGACTGAAAAAATTACTTTTTTGAATTCTTTCTAATTTTATTTCATAACACTTTGGATATCCTGGATTTAATAACATGAGGCTGTAATTTCATATCGTTGAATCAGAAAGGCCACGTCCATATTCATATTAACAACATAACAGACATACTTCGTATATATTATTGAAATGTACTTACTGTTCAGGTACAAACGTAATCTTCTTTAAAAATTCTAGTAGATAACCATCAACCTTTTCGGATACAGTTAAGTACTGCGTACTTCTTGTCAAATTTAATTCTTGGAACACGACAGCTTTTTCAGACCACGGAAGAACTCATATCAAAACTGATTAGTATTGAATCTTGCTTCTTGTTCGAAAAATTATTGCAGACGCCCAAGACTGTAGCCATAGGATGTGGTACTATTCCTTTTTCATTATGTGAAGTGCACGATTTTACATTTTTTAATATTTAAAGCAAGCCACATCACTTTGACAAATTACCGAGATCTAACCGAATATTTGTGAAGCTTTTTTCAGACAGTATTTCGTAATACATAACTGTAATATTCGCGAAAAGTCTTAAAATTGTCTGTAAGGTCTTTAATAAACAACATAAACAGCAGTGGTCCCAATACACATCCCTGGGACACACCCAAAATAACGTCTACATCTGTCGACGACTCTTCATCTACGATAACGAGCTGCGACCTCCCATAGTTAGTCTGACGAGAGGGGCCACTTGCCTTACCCTCTCCCCCCACCCTGGAAACTGGAGTACAGAGTTTTTATTTATTACAAAATTCTCATACACATCTAGAAGTGATTTTCGTGATTTCACAAAACCTCTCATTTAGCCAACTGTAGCTTTATGTGGCTGATGGCAGATAGATAATACTATGGCCGTTATCATCATCTTTAGATAATGAATACCAGACATTCGATTATGCAGAGCGGGTTTCATTCGTTTGTTAGGTCGCACTGCCCTCCTCAGCAATGAGCACACTGCTGTATCGTCGATCAAAAGAAGGCGGAAAAAAGCCACTCTTGTGTGTCATGCCGATTTCCTTTGTTGCCTTCTTCGAAGTATTGTTGTCAAGTTGGCTACGAGGCGCTTCCCAATTGAAAATATATTTTCTGGATATTTTACTGCTTCATTTCCTAACTTATTGATCATTTTGTTGGTCTCATGTCAAATTAATTGTGAAAGGATATAGTTATAAGTCGTCAGCTTCAAAGATGTGTCATGTCCATAATCAATATAATAACATAAAAAAAGGTTTAATATAAACGTTTTACATATTGACAATGTGGTCACAAACCCAGAAAAATGTCATTGGCTAAAAATGTTTACTTTGAATTTAATCATGAATCATGCTTACCTTTCAAATATCAAACCAGTCTACCTACAATAATAAGTAGCTTAGCGGCCACTACTACGCTCGCGTAGACTGTATGGTCTGCACAATTTTGTTTGTATTTTTTTAATCGAATTTGTATGTTGTTCACAAATTGCAACACCTGCTAAACTTCTCACGCTAATTATAGGGTTAGAAGCATGGTCTTTTGCGAATGTACTTCTGGTCAAAAAGCGACTTTGTTAGCTGCAGTCCAAAGTTTTTTTTTATTCATGCCTTTTGTGCTCTTGTGATAATATTTCCATAGAAACTTTCACCCCAACACGTATTTCGTTATATCTAACCGAGAAGTGAAATATCAGTTTTCATAGATTTGGCTTTAAGATTTTTTTAATATGAAGAAAAATTTTCTTAAAAAAAATTTCATCCCCTGTTTTACCCCTTACGAGTTGAATTCCCAAAAACAGTGATATACTTTTTTTTTATTTGTAACAGAGAGCCAAATCGAAATTTTCACAGATATAGCTCTGAAAATGCTTTCATAATGAAATAAGTACGTAAAACGTTTCGTCCCCAACTTCACTCTCTTATGGGGTTGAATTTCCAGACACGGTGAAACACGCATTTTTAAAAATTTGGAACCGAGAAGTAAAATACCAACTTCCATGGACGTAGCTTTAAAAATGCTTTAGCAGTTCTTTAATAACGATTTATTTTAAAAAATACTTTCACCTACTATTTGACCCCCTTAGTGATTAAATATCCAAAAGTGCTGAAACACGTATTTCTTTATTTCCGACTAGGAAACCAAATACCACTTTTTGCAAGTCTAGTTTCAAAACTGCCTTAATGGCGGCATATTTAAAAAAAATTCTTCCGGTATTTCACCTCCTTAGGGGAGGAACTTCCAACAAAAAATAAATAAATAAACCTTCTCAAACGATGCCTACAGTATAAGATCATCAACACCGTCACCAAATTTCAAGTTTCCCTCCTTCGCGGTTTTGTCTGAGCGATGATGAGTCAGTCAGTCAGGACATTGCCTTTTACGTACAGAGTGAAATATTAATCAAACCGACAAACTGCAGAGACTGATTCCTAACTGGAAACAGAGGAAAAAATGTCGTATGACCATGTGTCCAGAAACGGATGGTGTGCGTGCAAAGGCAACAAATCGTCCCGGAACACAGTACAGAATTGCATTGCATCCACGTCACAACAGATGTTCAAAGTGGCCTCGATTGGATTGTAGGTGATAGGGAGAGTAGCAGTTGTTATGCAGGATACATATAATCGTACTTTCGGTTACACGATATTGCCAGACCAATTGCTTGGAGCTCGTACTAAGGTTCGTGTCAATATCCTGTAGAACCCGGTCCTCCAAATCTGATGTACGCACAATCTGCTGCCTCCCTGCACATTCATGTTATCTGCAAGGACCCATGATCACACAAACGCGCAAAGAGGGCTTGAAATGTTGTGTGATGTGGCTGGTGTATGTAAAGGTACTTGTTTTGGTATAGCCGTGCTGCCACTCGACCGTTTTCCATGTGCTTGGCCGAACACAAACACCATCTCGGCTTTTTCCCGACACGAATACCAGACCATTTGGCTGCTTACATTATTCTGCGTCAATCACGAAGACTGCAACACACAAGGAACTCAAGGCACGAGGTCCGAGGAACTGTCATCCGCCACTGCCATCTGTTGTGGCAACGATGCATCTCCAGAAACATGTTCGTAGGACCTTATCTCCTCCATTTTCAGTCCAGATTCCATCCCTGCAGTTTATCGGTTTTATTAATGTTCACACTATATAGATTTATATAAAAAATGGAAGTGTTTTAAGTCTTGGCACCTTCACCCCCCCCCCGCCCCCCCCCCCCCCCACCCGCTGGTAAAATTTCTGCGGACTCTCGGTGGTCCTCCCTACCAAAAAATCGTAAATCGATGGTACGTTTGATAACGAGCGTAAGTGACGGTAGCTCCGAATATGTGCATGTTTGTGATGTAGAGGCCAAGCAAGTCCAATTACAGGCAACACAGGGACCGGCCGTTGGCTGTGCACCCCCTCCCCCCCCCCGGGCCATACGCAAGTTGTCGGCGCGCACGGCCGGCTGGCTGCGCGGTGCGGCGCGGCGCGGCGTTGCCAGCTGTGGAGCCCGGGAGCCGTGCCCTGCCGTCCCGGCGGCGCCAGTACCTTGTTATTGATTCCGACGGCCGGCCTTCCTTCCTTCAGCAACACCGCGCCGCGCCGAGCCGCCAGGCCTCGTGCCAGCGCCGCACCCACCCTCCCCGTTCTCCGCCATTCCTTCCCTTCCCTTCCCCTGCCTTTCCTTTCCCATTTCCTTCATTCGGTTCTGATCCACAGTGCTAGACAAGCTCCGCCAATCGCGAGCGACGGCCTGTATTGTCACATTTGGTACAGGACCTCCAGACGAACACAACAGATCGGAACACCTGTCGAGTGGGGATAAATGATACTGCGAGCAAAACGAAATCGGAATCGCCAGTAACATGCCTGAAATTAATCTTGAATGCAATATACTTCTGGCATCCCCACCTTTAAGACCCGCTTCCCCCCCCCCCCTCCCCCCTCACCCGTCAACCCGGACCCCCCTCCTCCCCCTCCCAACCCCGTGCCACATATGGAAAAAAAGGTTCAGATTAGATATACTGTAGTTTGTACCACAGACACATAGTCAGGAAAAATCGCATGAAATCAGCAGAAAGAATAACCCAAGGGTTCCAAAGTGCTTCCAGCAGTCCAGCTAGCTCAATGACTGTGTGTAGGCAATTAAAAAGGGAGTGATGTAAAGAGTGATGCAACTGGACAGTGGACGATTGGAAATCATTGATTTGCTGTGAGGAATCATGCTATGCCATGTGGCAATCCAAGGTTACGGTTTCGTGAATTCCCATAGAATGTTGCCAAATGTCCCTCATATTCTACCAACAAACTATAGTCTGCTACCTGATTTACCTAGAACAGAGCTTATGGAAGGTCCCATTTCATATTCTATCTGTTACCCAGATGAAACTTTCTGGCAGATTAAAACTGAGTGCCGGTCCGAGACTCGAACTCAGGATGTTTGCCTTTCGCGGGTAAGTGCTCTACCGACACTCCGCTGCAGAGTGAAAATCTCATTCTGGAAACATCCCCCAGGCTGTGGCTGAGCCATGTCTTTGCCATATCCTTTCTTTCAGGAGTGCTAGTTCTGCAGGGTTCACAGGAGAGCTTCTGTAAAGTTTGGAAGGTAGGAGACGAGATACTGGCAGAAGTAAAGCTGTGAGGACGGGGCGTGAGTCGTGCTTGGGTACCTCAGTTGGTAGAGCACTTGCCCGTGAAAGGCAAAGATCCCGAGTTCGAGTCTCGGTCCGGCACACAGTTTTAATCTGCCAGCAAGTTTCATATCAGCGCACACTCCGCTGCAGAGTGAAAATCTGTTACCCAGATATTTCTATGAGTTTAGTGATTCCAATTGTTACTCAATGATGCTGTAGCAATAGACTGCCATGTTTTCTCATTTTGTGAAGTGCACTATTTTATATTTCTGAATATGTAAAGCAAGTTGCCAATCTTTGCATCAATTTGAAAACTTATCAAGGTGTGACTGAATATTCGTGCATCATTTTTCAAACAGTACTTCATTCTGAATAATTTCCCCATCAGCCAAAAGTCTGAAGTTACTATTAACATTGTCTGCAAGGTCTTGAATATACAAAATGAACAGCGAAGGTCCCAACACACTTCTCCGGGGCATGACTGAAGCTACTTCTACTTCTGGAGATCCAAGATAAGATGCTGCATCCTCCCTACCAATAAATCCCCAATCCAGTCACAAATATCACTTCATTCCCCATGCAGTCATACTTTTGATCATGTACAAAAAAGAAAAAAAATGTAAATTGATTTTGTGTTTGACAATGTGTGGTTATTGTAGCCTAAGAATTATCATATCCACCTCAGTGCATTACACAGTTTCATTTTCTGTAACATATTTGTTACTGCCTCTTTTATGAAATTATGTTTAAGATTTTTTTGAAATATTGCACAGTCATGAGGTTCATTTCACTTAGGATTTGTGGAAGGAAAATTAGCATATCTCTCTTTTATTTTGTAAATATATACAGTATCTGGGCACTTATTGGTGGACTTTAATATGGGGTGTGTGCCTTTACTGGAGACACATTCGGTGAGGTGTCAACTTGTGTGTGGAGTAATGGCAGCTCATTCTTTCTCAAGAGCCAAAACTAGAGAAGGCAGGGTGTTGGATGCTGGGATCTGGAGCAAAGTCAACTTTCTATCTCATTGAAAAGGGTTCAATTGTGTTCAGTTCAGAGCTCTGGCGCAGGCCAGTCCATTTTGGGAATGTTTTTTTCCTCAAACCATTGACATACAGATGCTGCTTTATGACAGGGTGTGTTGTCAAACTGATGCTGATATAAACAGTGATCATCTCTGAACTGTTCCTCTACTGTATGAAGTACACAGTGCTGTAAAATGTGTTGACATTCTTCTGTATTTAGCACTTTCTTAGGTGCAATACGGGGACCATACCCTAACCCTGAAATACAGCACCACACTGTAACATCACCTCCTATGTACTTCACTGTCTCAAACAATTAAGTTCAGCTTCTTTTGCTCTTCGTGTAATTGCTAGTCTTGGTAATAAACAGATCAGCCTCCTAATGTACTTTGCATATTTCCACTCAGTAATGTCTTATGAAATAGTTTTCTGGGGTAACTCACCACTTAGCCATGAATTGATTGTACAAAAGAGAGCAGTGAGAATAATTAGTGGTGTTCACCCGAGGACATCATGTAGGCACCTATCAAGGAGTTAGGTATTTTAACTGCACCATCAGAGTACATATATTCGCTAATGAAATTTGTTATAAATAATCCACCTCAATTTGCAAAGAACAGTGATGTTCATACATATAACACTAGAGGGAACAATGACCTTCACTGTCCGTTATTGAAGCTGTCAGTTGCTCAAAAAGGAGTACAATATTCAGCAACAAAAATCTTTGATCATTTGCCCAAGTGTCTGGCATGTAGCAGATCAAGTTTTAAATCTAGCTTAAAATCATTTCTTTTGGACAACATCTTCTATTCCATGGACGAGTTTCTGTTTCAAAACTGGTAAAAAAAAAAAAAAAAAGACAGAGAGAGGGAGAGGGACAGAGACACACACACACACACACACACACACACACACACAGAGAGAGAGAGAGAGAGAGAGAGAGAGAGAGAGAGAGTACCTCTAAATGTAGTTGCATGTGTACAACTAAAAATTTCAGTAATATTAATATTAGCACTATTCATATGTGTATGTATATCTTGTAATCTGACTTGTTCCACATCATATCGATAAAATAATCATGAAAATGATCTACGAAACATGACATTACTAAACTAAACTAAACTAAACCTTCTATATACAAAAATGATCCGGCAGACAGGGCGAGCAGCAATCTGTAGTTGTTTGCTGATAACCATGTGGTGTATGGGAAGGGGTGAAAATTGAATGACTGTAGGAGGGTACATAATGACACAGACAAAATTTCTAGTTGTTATGATGAATGGCAGCTAAGCTCTAAATGTAGGAAAATGTAATTTATGTGAATGGGTGGGAAAAACAAATCCATAATGTTCAGATACAGCATTAGTGGTGTTCTGCTTGACACACTCACATTGTTTAAATATCAGTGTGTAACACAGCAAAGTGAGATGAAATGAAATGAGCACATGAGGATTGTTATAGGGAAGGCAAATGGCTGACTTTGGTTCATTGCGAGAATTTTGGAAAAGTGTGGTTCATTTGTAAAGGAGACTGCATATAGGACACTAGTCTGAAATACTCTTGAGTACTGCTCAAGTGATTGGGATCCACACAAGGTTGGACTAAAGAAAAACATTTAAGCAGTTTGGAGGCAGGACGCTAGATTTGTTAGCAGTAGGTTCAAACGTCGTGTAAGTATTAAAGAGATGGTTTGGGAACTCAAATTGGAATACCTGGATGGAAGGCGATGTTCTTTGTGAGGAAGCACACGAAGACTGATGTGGCTGCTTGCAGCACTGATAAAATTTGACACAAGAAGCAATGGCATAGGTGCAGCGGCAATGATAAGAAGACAACAGACTATACATTTCATCAAAAGGGAGTGAGACTAGTTGCTGCAAAGGGCTAACAGACACAACAACTGGTACATGTGAGGAAGTATTCACGATTTAAAAAAAAAAAAAGCCTTGAAACTTTCTTTGTCCAATGTCCTAAATGTAGTGAAGTGCTGGGGGACACATTTTTCACAAGCAGAGTGATCATAAGGCAGAAATGATGATAGGTGCACCTGAGATGGTGTAGCCTGAACAGGCCATGTACCCGTGAGTTTTTCCAAGGTGGCCATAGTAAGATGCTGCTGCCAGAATAGAGACTGAAGTACTGCAACCATGGATAAGTTATGCAAAAGCAATCACTGAAGTTGAATACTTCCAATAGTGTTCTAGCTCTGAACACCATAAAAACCATGGTTATAAGAAACTAGCCGTTTATTAAGTCATGGCATGACAGCATAAGTACAATACAGTTTAGGAAACATACACAAGACTGCCAGCTGGAGCTGTTACATGGCTTTTGTAGGAAGGATTTGTCCACCAGGGGCCATTTAATCTGGCTGCATATGATAGAAGCATCAGATCAAAGTCAGCGGCTTTTGATGGGGGACCAGAGAAGCCAAATGGCACACTGCTCCAATGAGCATGGGTATCTATCAGCGCCATGGTAGTGGTGGTGGAGGCGCAGTAATGTGTGCATGAAGTTTCAAAACACAACCTCTAAAGAGATTATAAAGCACTTTATATTACTAAAAAGTGGTAAACTTCATACTGTGATGATTTTTTTTAACAAATTACTAAAAATCTTGTGCTGACTCAGTTGAAACACTGAGCTTTCTTTACATCCAATGACTTATGTTGTACAGAGTATCCGTAAATTAACTTTAAACTTAAGCCTTTAAGAACTTTAAAACTATACAATATATTAACAAATGGTTTTCAACATGTGACACGATAACACAAAGTTTTTTATCTTACATGTGACACAATTTAGACACAAAATTGAATTTGAAAACCTGATAAAAATTGGATCCCACAGGAGAAAGCTCAGTGTGTGGCCTTGTTCATGCAGATTATGTCTGATACCCAAGTCCAATGAAATTATGAACATGGTATGGAAGGCAATCACCATCCCAACCAACTATTTGAGCTTGGATCATTTATGGAAACAGGTAGTATTCCCCCATGAAAAGAGGGCTAGCCACCCATGTACTTCAGACACCAACATGGACAATGCATGGCAGTTATCTGCAAGGACACAGACAAAATCTGTGCTTACAACAGCTAGAGGGGTGGAAATGAGGCAATCGACTGTGCACAGTGTCTTGCATAAGAGATTATGGCTATATCCCCACAATGTGCAGCTGCTTCAGGCAGTAAAGCCTACAGACACCCCCAGCATGAACAGTTTGCAGTGGATATACTAGACAAGACTGATGCAAACAAGACTAGCACCTCAGTGGAGAAGTGTTGTATTTTTTCTTTGTGAAGAATCCTTTATGAAAGCCAAACAGAAAGGCACGTAACCAAGTTCTGCTCAGTTAAATGGGTCAGTATCTTATCACACACCACTTTCTCAAACACTTTAAAAATGACTGAAATGAAGGATATGGGTCTGTAATTATATATGATTTGCTTATCTCCAGTTCCTTAGATGGGTGTTAGAATAACAAATTTAAGTGTGTAGGAAAAGACACCTCAAGTTGTTGATTGATTATAAAGCTAGCTTATAGGTAATCCCATTGAGGCAGCACAAGTTTTTAATATTCTGCTAGAACATTGTTTTCCCACCTTTCCAAGACTTTTTCCCCTATGTGCTATCAGGTATTAGTTAGTAACCTCTTCTCCTTCCCTCCTCCCACCATCAACATAAGCACCTAACTAAACTTTAGAATGAAAAAGAATGTTCTCCAAATACTTATTTTTAAAATTACAAAAAAAAAAAAAAATAAATAATAATAATACATAGTTTTTGTAGATGTTTTATAAAACCATAAACTAATGAGTCAGACAGATATCCTTACAGAAATCATGTGGTGGTTGCAATGATGGCTTGATGCACTCTGTACGTAAAAGAGACATGAAAAAAACTGTTGAAATCGTCGTGCACAAAAATTGTTGGACAGCCATGCTTGAGGGACTTTGTAGCTTTGATGTCAAAGTCTCTATAACTTGTGAAGGAACTCCAGTTGGTTGTCCATTTCTGACAGTAGACTGGCATCAACTATCTCCCCTGGCAGGTGCAGAATCTCACCATAAACCAATTTTGCTGCCGAGGACTCTATGTCTGATTTATATGTGGCTCATTGGCCCAGCAGGACTGTGGACAGTGCAGATGTCCATGGCATCTCATCGCATATTAGCGCAGCCTCCAGCGTCCGATGCCAATGTTTCACCAGGCCATTGCTGACTGGATGATAACTGGTCTTCTTGTGATGGATGTAGCCACAGAACTTTGTAAACTGCATGAACAAATCTGACTCAAACTGTCAGTAGTGCTAAGAAGTGGAAAACTGAACCTTGCCAGAAAGGTTGATGTGAAAGTGGTGGCTAGCATTTCTGCAGAGATGATGTATGTAGGTACTGCCTCAGGCCATCACGTATATCTACCAATCATTGTGAATATATAATGTTGGTGTCTGATGGAGGAAGTAGTCCCACCATGTCAAGATGAATGTGGACGAAGTGCGAAGAACTCTCTGATTGGGGAATGAATGTAATGAGTGATTTTGCAAAGCTGCAAGTTCTCATCCACTCGTGGCTGTTTGTACCTATCCTGGGCCACACAAACAGCTGAGATATTGCCTTGACTGTCAACTGGACTCTAGGGTGACAAAGATTATGTAAGGCATTGTACACCGGCCTACAAAATGCAACAGGGACGAAAGGGTGTGATCTACCATGTGACACGTCACAATGCAATTTCATTTTCTCACTGAGCATGTTGACTAGCTGTAACTTAAGTGCTGCAGTATAATCAGCAATATGGTGCGCAGCTCAGGATCTTCTTATTGCACCTTGGCAAGCGCCATCATGTTCACAAGCCATGAGACACTAGCCACTCCAGAGAGACAGTCCACATCCACATTAGTGATGCCCGATATGTGGCGAATGTCTGCACTGAACTGGCTAATAAATTCCAATTTGCCATACTGCTACAGGGAGCAAGTGTTGCATGTTTGTTGAAAGCATATGTTAAGGGCATGTGGTTGATGTATATCATGAACTCTCCCTCCTCAACCTGTAGTTGGAAGAACTTGATTGCCTGATATACAAAAAGTTTCCCATTGTATGTGCTCCATCTCTGCTGAGAAGGTGATAGCTCATGCAAAAAATAAGCCAGCAGCTGCCATGTATTGTCCACCCACTGTTGGAAGGCTGCACCAATGGCATTTAATTGACTAATGCTAGTGGAGATTCGAGCCTGGGGTGCACCAGCAGTGCTGCTTGTGCTAGGCTCTCATCTCCTTGGTCCACTGCACACGAGAATGCTCTTGAGCTTGGGACCAGCCAGTGTTGTGTTCAATGGTGCCTGTTGTTCTGCAGCATGTGGTAAATTCTGGCAGTAAAAACAGAGAATTCCTAAGCATCTACCAAGCACTTTTATTGCAGACAGCTTAATTAGCTGCAATATGGCTTCAACCTTCTCAGTGAGTGGTAACAAGCCAGCTGAAAATATTTCACAACCTAGGGATTCAACTTCAGGTTGCCTAAACACACATTTTTCCATGTTCAAAACCAGGCCACACTTTTTGAAATGCTCAAAAACTTCTCTCAGGTGCAGGCAATGTTAATCCTTAGATGATGAATACATTAACAGGTCTCCCAAATAGGCAAAACAGAAGTTCAATCCACACAAGACAGAGTTGAGGAAACAGCTACCATGTCGTAAACCTGCTCTCATGCAATTCAAACAGCATAATAATTGCAGTCTTCAGAATGTCCTCTGTTGCCATAGGAATCTTAGTATACGTTTCTGTGCAGTTTACAACACTGAATATAGTGGCTCCATGCAGCAAGTGGTCATAATCCCGTAACAGCAGCACTGTGTAGCAATAAGGCACGTTTCACAAGTTGGGCGTTTTGTAATAGTCGCAATGGATACCAGGCTCCTTCCTTTTTGGATACTACTCACTGTGCAGGCACCCACAGGCTGCTGGAAGGTTGGATGGTGCCTTCTTGCAACATTGTGTCAAATTCCACTTTTTCAATGGAGGCACCTGGAGCCAATCTTTTTGGCCAGGAAGACACAAGTGGTCCATCTGCGGTTTTTGTGGGATGAACTGTAACAGGCAAAATTTGCTGTGGCATGCCTGGAGGTCTCGTTAAGGTTGGGAACTCGTGCAGCAGTGCACGGTACTCCTCGTCCACAACCTGTATGATTTTGATGACGTATGTTCTAGTGTCATGATGATACCCAGTGGTCGTAAGTCTGGTAATATTGTCCACTTAGAGGACATTTGCCACATCCACCAGGAGCTAGTAGTGAGCTAGGAAATAATTGCTTTGGCCACATCTACTACAGTAAAATCCCATGTGAATTGATGGCAGAGTCCCAAATTCAACTCTTCACACCATGTGCTGTACACCACAATTCCTAAATTATTTGCAGTGGCCAAGCTAAATTTAGTGAGCGGTCTGCAACAGTGCAGTGATACTCTGGACAGGATACTAAGGTCAGATCCTGTGCATATAAAAGACTTCTGGGATAATACTCTGCTGGTGTCAGGACATAGCCAGGCAGCCGGTGGCACAGACGACTGATTGCTGTTTGCATTTTGGTAGCTGCAGGAGCTAGTGTACTTAATAGTCTGCTCTCCGAATTTTCTGTGGTACCATCAAGTTGGTGAACCAGCATCTGATACAGACTGAGTCAGGGAACGGCTCCTAGATCACTTGCACCTACAGCGACTAGGACCTACTTGCGACATCAAGGTGCCAATCTATGTGCTTAGAGCATTAAATTCAGTGGACAGATCACCGTAATCTGCACTGAGACGGGAAGGGTCATGGACATACCACTACCAGACATTGGCACGGCACTAAGCTATGGCTTCTTGTATGCAGTCAGCCAGTTATTGCAACAGTGTCTAGACACACTTCTGTCTGTGATGCGACAATTGCCTTTACCTGTGGCAGCAGATGGCTGCTCCATAATGTGGACAGGAGATCGTCCGGCACAGCTCTGATGTCCACCTTGCTGTGGAAATGACGCAAGTGCTGGGATGGTTTTCTATCACCTATGTGAAGGGAAAGCAGAAAGGTGGAAGGAGTATATAGAGGGTCTATACAAGGGCGATGTACTTGAGGACAATATTATGGAAATGGAAGAGGATGTAGATGAAGATGAAATGGGAAATACGATACTGTGTGAAAAGTTTGACAGAGCACTGAAAGACCCGAGTCAAAACAAGGCCCCGGGAGTAGACAACATTCCATTAGAACTACTGACGGCCTTGGGAGAGCCAGTCCTGACAAAACTCTACCATCTGGTGAGCAAGATGTACGAGACAGGCAAAATACCCTCAGACTTCAAGAAGAATATAATAATTCCAATCCCAATGAAAGCAGGTGTTGACAGATGTGAAAATTACCGAACTATCAGTTTAATAAGTCACGGCTGCAAAATACTAACACAAATTCTTTACAGACGAATGGAAAAACTGGTAGAACCGACCTCGGGGAAGATCAGTTTGGATTCCGTAGAAATGTTGGAACACGTGAGGCAATACTGACCTTACGCCTTATCTTAGAAGAAAGATTAAGGAAAGGCAAACGTACGTTTGTAGCATTTGTGGACTTAGAGAAAGCTTTTGACAATGTTGACTGGAATACTCTCTTTCAAATTCTAAAGGTGGCAGGGGTAAAATACAGGGAAAGAAAGGCTATTTACAATTTGTACAGAAACCAGCTGGCAGTTATAAGAGTCGAGGGGCATGAGAGGGAAGCAGTGGTTGGGAAGGGAGTGAGACAGGGTTGTAGCCTCACCCTGATGTTATTCAATCTGTATATTGAGCAAGCAGTAAAGGAAACAAAAGAAAAATTCGGAGTAGGAATTAAAATCCATGGAGAAGAAATAAAAACTTTGAGGTTCGCCGATGACACTGTAATTCTGTCAGAGACAGCAGAGGACTTGGAAAAGCAGTTGAATGGAATGGACAGTGTCTTCAAAGGAGGATATAAGATGAACATCAACAAAAGCAAAACGAGGATAATGGAATGTAGTCGAATTAAGTCGGGTGATGCTGAGGGAATTAGATTAGGAAATGAGACACTTAAAGTAGTAAAGGAGTTTTGCTATTTGGGACTGATGATGGTCGAAGTAGAGAGGATATAAAATGTAGACTGGCAATGGCAAGGAAAGTGTTTCTGAAGAAGAGGAATTTGTTAACATCGAGTATAGTTTTAAGTGTCAGGTAGTCTTTTCTGAAAGTATTTGTATGGAGTGTAGCCATGTATGGAAGTGAAACAAGGACAATAACTAGTTTGGACAAGAAGAGAATAGAAGCTTTCGAAATGTGGTGCTACAGAAAGGAGGTATTGAATAGGATTGGGGAGAAGAGAAGTTTGTGGCACAACTTGACTAGAAGAAGGGATCAGTGGGTAGGACATGGTCTGAGGCATCAACGGATCACAAACTTAGCATTGGAGGGCAGCGTGGAGGGTAAAAATCGTAGAGGGGGACCAAGAGATGAATAGACTAATCAGATTCAGAAGGATGTAGGTTGCAGTAAGTACTGGGAGATGAAGAAGCTTGCACAGGATAGAGTAGCATGGAGAGCTGCATCAAACCAGTCTCAGGACTGAAGACCACAACAACATGTCTTCCTGAGTCAGCACTTGTCTGATAAGTCTTCCTGCATGCTGTGACTACAAACAAGCTCAGACTTTAATATTTTTGTAAGTGTTTTCAGCCGGTCAAGCTGTGATTATATTCTGAACTTTGGAAGCATAACACTGATTGAGCTGACTCACTATCAATGCAAATTTAGTCATATCCACTGTAATCCCAGCATAGCAAAAGCTGGTCTTGACCTGGGCAAATCAGATAACTGGATTATGTGGCCAAAACAGTGGGAGGCAAATAGTCAGTCAGAGTACTGCAGGCATTTCCATCCTGCAATCAACATTATTGCAGACTAGTACTCTCTACACCGATCACACAGGGCTCACGACTGATGGGAATATTAGATCATGTATTCCTACCTGTTCTTAATAAGTGCTCAATCACAAGCTGAGAATATGCCTAAACAGTTTTATTAACAAAAAATAACAAAAGGGAAAGAATCAGTTGGTATAGGTGAATTGTCAATACATAGCAAGCAGAGAACAGAATAAACATAAAGTAAATGAGGTACAACTCCAAGGAGTAACTAACTTACATTAACACAGTGCTCCATGGAGCAGACACGAACTTGGCAGTTGACTCTATTAATTTGTCATGACAGAGTCACTCAACTTGTACCTCAACTGCATTTCTGGATGGTGTGAATGGAGCTAACACTTCGATCACAGCATTCGACATGTGTAGCCACTGCTACAAGACATTTGGTGCTACTTACTTCTAGCAACAGTATTTTTTTTTTTTTTTATAGAATGATGAAGCAACTCTCAGTGTATCATGAGAGCTACTACTTAAAATTACATCTCACAAAAGAAAGCTAGCTATCCACATGGAGGGTAGACACTTGTTACAAAACATGCTTCCTCTGCACCACTCCTCTCCCTAGTGACACTTGCTTCATCCACACCCTGCACCCCCATTTACAATCAGTCAAATACTGTGTAGGCACTACAGCAGTGTAGGAGACATTACATAGATACCGTTGTGTTGTGCTGTCAATTAGTTCATTTATTGTTGCAAAGTGAATAATGCAGCAATTTCTGATCCACTGCAGGAATTACCAACAACTTTGAGAAGAAGTTTTTATCAGATACTTAAACATGTGTGATGTATGTGTCTCAATTTTACTGTTATAGATACAAAGTATGTGTGTAGTGAACTGACTATGTGAGTGAGATGTTCATACATTCATTTCACAAGCTGTAGCTGCCACCATGTTTGTAATGCGTCAGAGCTAATATTTCAAGAAAAATGTAATTGTTCATAAATTATGCAATAAATATTACAATCTTATGAAATAGTGATAATAGTAATGATCTTTTAAAAACAATATAGTTTCATGATCACCACCAGAACACAATCAAACCCTTTTGTTTTTGCCCTTCATAAAATTTCCTTTTACCCTTTCTGGGGTAATTATCGCCAGGTTGGGAACAATAGTGCTAGAAACATCATCATAGCAGCAGAATTGCTACTTTTTAGTGGCATGCTGAATTCTGTAACTCCTTAGGACTGTATTTTTGAAACTGATGTCTGTTGTTGGTGTATGCAGTGTCTGCTTAAGTAAATCTAATTCATCAATACTTGGTTGATTATTACTGGGTGCAGTGTTTGTGGCCACTATGGGGAAATTGTCATTGTATTTGGTGGCTAATGACCAAAAGTGTCACGAGTTTTGCCAGATCTAATTTGTGGGGGCTCATCTCATTTCGATGTTTAGTTTTGCTTGTTTCTTGTTTGATAATGTCCCAAATAGTTTTTGCCTTACTTATAGTGTGTTTTATTTCTTGTGCGTAGCACATGAGATTTTCTTTATTAACAGTTGAGTGGAGGATATGACAATATTGGTGCTAAAGGAGTTTCACATCTTTACTATTGCTTTGTTTCGTAATTATGAAGAACTGTCTTTTCCTAGCACAAACAGCTTCAATCCCAAGAGTGATCTGTCCCATATCATTGCTTCTGTTCAATTTTGCCCTATTTGTTTTACAGAAAACAAGACCGACAGAGCAGTAGGAATAAGTTTAAGAAAGAGTTACAATTTTCCATCAACACTGCCAGCTTCACAAGTTTAAATCCAGCATATTTTTCTCTCTCTAAATACTGTCGTAGTCATTTTTTATGATTCTGTGAAACAACATTTTTCTTCTGATTTGTATCTACATGGTGTCAAGCAAAGGGGTCTCTGATTTAAAAATTAAATATCTCAAAAACTGAAATCAACAGATAAGTGCGGCAACCAGTATATTTATGGTGGAAGCTCTAACGATTTTATTTCGAAATATTTTGAAAAGCCCGTAACAGATGACACTGTAGGCACAATATACAGTGCCTAGAAGTAGTGTGCTGTAGATCAGAGTGAACAGTTCCACAACTGAAACGTGAAAGAAGGTTAACACACAGAAAGAAATGGTTTACATCGTGTATTTCATTGAACAACATATTTTTCTGGTACTGGAATAACACAACTTAAAACACAGCCCTGTGGCAAAAGGTGCAGGTTTAAAACATGATCTAATGTTCCACATGGACCATTAACAAACTCTTTACCAAATTCCAACACACAGGCAACATGACTGATGATCTAGTAGGGAATGATGGCCCAGGGCAAACTGTAGTTACTCCTGAAACTGTCACACCAGTTTCTGGAATTATTCAGCAAGACATAAGGAAATCTGATGAAGGAATTGCAGCAGAGACTGGTTTTAAGTATTCCACCAAGCAGAAAATACTGAGATAGAACATACACATGTTTCCATCCAAAATCCAAGGCCACCAGGTCATACCAGTCCAAGCTGTGTGAGAGAGGGCTGACTGCAAACCACATTCTCACAGTAATTGATAATGAAGGATCTGATGTTTGGTACATATGGGTTCACAGATGAAGCACACCTCCACCTGAATCAAGTTGTGAGTAAACAAAATTGGTGATTCTATGGTTCCAGATATCTCCATTTGTGTGAAGTGAAACCCTTGTATTCTCCCCATTTTGCTGTCTGGACTGCGGTATGCTGCTGAGGCCTTTTTGGCTCTTTTTTCATGTGAGCAACAACTACCCGTGAACATTAACAATGAAATTTTGGAACAATTTCTCACCTCACAGCTATTATTGGAGCACTGAGGAGGAACCAAGTGGTTCATGCAAGATGGGGCCAGACCACATAGTACTAACTGCCACACCACATCACATCAAACATGTGGTTCAGTTTCTTGATGAATACTTTGAGAATAGAGCTGGATTATTGCAAATTTATTGGAGCAGGGATGGCTTGGCCTCCGTATTCGCCCAACCTGCCTCCTTATGACTACTTTATGAGGGCACATTGAAATACACCTTCTATCAGAACCACCCCGCCATACTGGAAGAGACTGAATCAGCGATCTGTGTGGCACTGGAATCCATTTTCATTGACACACAACAGGATTCACATTTCATTGTTTGTTTGCATCACCTCTGTACTGTGAGTGGTGGACATTTCACAAAGATTGTGAAGTGAATGCAAAGACTGGTTGCAGAGCACATGTTTAATTATACACACTAATACTGTATGAGCTGCACAGCATACAGCACCATGTGTTAGCAGCCTTTCAAACAATTTCGAAACCTCTTTATGACCTCTGTGTAAAATAGTTACAGCTTTCACAATAAACATACCTTCTTTTGTGCACTCATCTATAGATCTTAGTTTTCAAGATATTTAATTCTGAAATCAAAGAATCCTTTGCTGGACACCCTGTGACTGGTCACTAAATTTTACTGTTAACATCTGACCATCATAGTCAGAGAAACCGATGACTAATCGTTTTATAGTTAAATCATGGCAGGTTGTTGGGTCCAAAAATAAACTACCAATAGCTGTAGTCCTGTATGTTTCAATCCTCGTGGGGAAATTCACAGCGAAAAATTATCCAAAGTTGAACATTAACATTACTAGGTGCATCAGTCAGTAATGCCTGACAGAAAATCAATGTTAAAGTTTCCACAAACACCGATTCTCTAGTCAAGTCTGCATAACCTTATTAAAACTGAGTCTACTTGCTTTAGGATGCTTAAGACAGTTCCTGCTGGTGGTCTGGAAACTGTCAGTATTATAAGCTTGTGTGTTACCTGGTCTATTATTGTTGCATAGCATTCAGAGAGCTGTTCAACGGAATATTTATTGACCTGAAGGCCTTGCAACTTAATTTTATTCTTTGAATACATATAGCCTGTCCCCCTTTTCCTGTTATTGGTTCTCAAGTAACACAATCAAGAACAACCTATTCAATTTCAGTGATTTTTATGTGACCCATAGCAAGTCTGTCAAAATTCCACCTACCTTTTCATTTTTCTGAATGGAAATGAGAAGTTCACCTTTTTGATTTAAAATGCTTCTTATATCTTGATGGAAGAAAATAAATGCATTTTCTTTAACCTCCTAACGTACCTATTCCTGTCACAAAACTTTCGAAAACTTACCTTTTTTTCTATGTAATTTTACACTTTTTTAAAAAATATATTGCTTTGGCAACTCAGTCCTACATTTACCTTGAAATTCTAAGGAGATATTGTAGGGGGAAATGGATAAAAGGTATTATCCAGAGATATCTTGGACTCATCACAAATCTCTGCAAATAATCTTTACAACACAGAGTTTATTACAAAGATGAAAATTTTTTATTTAGAGATACAAATCAGAATGCAGATAATGTATAAGTATGAGAACCACACCAGAATGGTATTAGGAATCTGTTTTTGTATGGTGTAATGCACAAGGGGACCTGGCACTGGGGACAGTAATATCATGTTTCTCTCTGGAAGTGTTTCCCACATGCATCCTGCTTCTTGGAGCAAACACTCATATCAGATCGCTGTTCTTCTCTGTTGGCTCGATGACTCCTGGGAAATGTCTTCCTGTCAACTGAAGAGGGTGGGGTGTTTGGTTTGGTCAGGCTGGCTTAGGAGAAATGACACCCTCTTTGCATTTTCCAGTTATTTTTCCTGAGGGGGGGGGGGGGGTCAACCTAAACTCCAGGGGGTCCTTTTCCCTCAATATTTTCCATACAAAATAAAAGAATTCCATAAAGAAATTTAAAACAAATGGAAGAAAGATTTTCTTTTAGGATTTCTTGCCTTGCTTTCTGGGTGTTGGAAATGATGCCATTCTCTGATCAGCTCGATCCACTCTTCCCAGCTGATCCACTCTTCCCATTGTGCTGTCGTAGTCACGCAAAAGCTTTGGATTCATTATTTTATTTGACTTTCCCTCAGTCTCCACCATATCCACAGTGTGGATAGTTGAAAGAAGTACCATGTCTCTCTTACCTTTCCAACATAATGCTAGGACTTTTTTCCTCTCTTTTCACCTGCAATTTCCCCCTATTGTAATTTTTTATTTTGGAGCACTTGTGGCACCTCTTTCCGGGTCATTTTTACTGTTCCGTAACTATCAGTGGACTTCAAAATTAGGAAATCTGCTACTATGGGCATGTGCAGTTAGACGGTAACCTTGCTTCAGGAGTGGTTTTACGAGTATCAAAACAACTTGTGACGACACTGGAAAATCTATAAAGTTTGCACCCAGTTTTGTCCCGTTTCCCACGTAAATAATCAGGGATCACATATCTGCTAGATGATTCACACGCCATGTAGAATTTTATTCCAAATTTTGCTATTTTCATCGGGATATGACGTGCCCTTGTACTAAAGCAGACTTTCATCCACTGTAATGTCCAGTTCAGAAAAATAAGAAGTTTTTAATTTATTTTCATGGTGCTGGTAAACTGGACAAGTTTTGTTCAGCTTAGGATTTGTGTGATTTGCAGAATCATTCACTTCGTTATCAGAAAAATGAAGATACTTTTTGATTTCGCAGAACCTCCTGACATTATGTCATTGAAAAATGGAGTTGATATGCTGGCTCGCCCTGTGCGGTACCTCTGCAATTCAGGTTTCTGAACAACACTTTGCAAAATGGTTTGAGAAAGGAAAATTCGAAGTTCTTCACATGGTGGCAAAACATTACATTCGGTCGTCGAAACACCATTGGCTCTTCCCACATGTATCACATGTATCATTTCCATTAAATCCCTATCAAAAAAGTGTTCAAATATTTCAAGTTCATCACTGGCAAAAGGAACTGTGCAGCTGGGACTAGTAGTAAACGGAAACCTTGATGGAGCACAATCAGTATTTTGATCAAAAACATGCCAGATACTCACTTGAGACCAATGTATGTCAGTGTCTTCCTAACCTTCTTCCTCACTTGAAGAAAGTTCAAAGAAGTGATAACCAGATTCACAAACAAGGAGGTCTTCCCACTGCTCTTCATCACTGGAATAATCACTATTCATTTTAGAAGACTGCAAGTACAGGAATAATGCAACAATTGCACCAAAATGCGATGAAACAACATGGTAATGTTGCAACAACTTCACGAGCAAAAGCCAACAGCAATACACTGTAACAAAACGCGAAACTGCAAAAATCACTAACTAGTACAGCACAAGTAACAACAATGATTATAATCTGGATACTGGTGCTAACTAGCAGCAGTGAAAGAAACTAAAACATTCGTAATTGTGATACTTGTGCAGAGATGCGTAAAATTTGAGGCCTCAGTTATCTTGGGATAATATTTCTCAGCAAAACAGTTTAATCTGGGTTACCCTGGGATAATCAGTTCAGAGGTTAATATCCTTGGTTTTATTGAAATTGCCGTATTTTGTAGTAATAATAGCAGTTTCAAGTGCAGCTATATTTATTCTGTGGCCCTGTCTTTCAGATGAGTTTATCCTAAAGAAGAATTACTGAATTAGTGAAAAATCACTGGGATACAGTGATACTGGTTTGCCCAGATGGGCAAATGGCTGACATGCAGCTGGTTTTGCAGCAGTGCTGTCGCATACCTGATCAAATTCCAAAGCTTCCTCACTTCGGGAAGGAGTGGCTCAGCAACTTACACACGTGCAGAGCATATGCAGTAAGGATATCTGTCAGATAGCCTACATTACCTGTGCTTGCCTGCAAGCATGATGAGGGCTGGGCACAGGTGCCTTTGCCCGGTGGGGTAGTGTTGGAACAGCTCGTCTAAGCAGATTGCACACAGACAACTCTGCATACAACCATACAGCCCAAATTTGTCGTCATGTGACATCTCTCTCTCTCTCTCTCTCTCTCTCTCTCTCTCTCAAACGCACCAAGCAGTCTTAAGTGAGCAATATTTTTAGTACTCAAGGCAGCTGGTATGCCTACAATGCCGTACTACAAAGCTGTTTGAAGGAGACATACTATAGTGTTTTGAAGACATAGTTGATTCATAGTTTATACAGCTTTCTTGGGACACTTTCTGTAGCCACTAATAACAAATGTAACGTCAATAAATGTTGCATTGGGTTTCTATCGATATAAAAATAAAGGAAGGTTAAGGTTTAATGTGCAACTGCTGATGAGGTCATTTGTGACAGAGGGCAACATTGGATTGAAGAAAGAGGGGAAGGAAATGCACTTCATAGAAATGTTGTTCTTATTTGCCTTAATGATGTAAGGGAACTTTGGAAAACTTACTCAGGAAGGAGAGGTATGGGTTTGAATCATCCTTTTCCCAAATGTGGGTCTAGTGTGCTAACCACTGCCCCAGCTGCTTCTAACAGTTGAAAAAATACAATCTACAAACCAGAATACCTCCACTCTCCAACCAGATAGATGCTGAAGGAAATGTGAGATTTAAAAAAAAAAAAAAGCACAATGGTAATTATCTGTAAAATCTTTTATTTTCTCATTCATTGAATGAAATTTTGTGTTTGTTGAAAAGCAACAAACTAAATTGAAATTGTCATTGTGTTAATTGTATATAATCCAAAAACAAATCAAATATTTAAAAAAGTTTATCATATACATTTAAGTCAAAATAATGATGGGATTGCTCAATTTAAAGACAGATCATTGTATGTCATTAACATTTTCCATTATCAAATAAAATCTGCCATTTAAGTCTAAATATAAAAACCGAACAAAATATTAAATTTACTGTACATGACTGTGGAGAAAAGACAAGCCAACAGGAAGACAGATAAAAAAATATTCTTCAGTTTCCAGATATATATATATTTAATTGCACTTGTATAATGGATAATTGGAGAAGTGAGGCGACAATTTTTTTGTAAAACAGGATACTATATATGGCGTAACCCACTCCACGGGAGGTAGTTCTGATCATTACCAGCAGTACCTATGCCACATCATATGAAAACTGAAAACATTATAAATAAAAGGGAGAACATGGACAGAGACTCCAGAGAACACTATCAATCATAACAAGATATGAGAGTGTAGGAGAGCAAGATAATGATGAACAGAGAAGAAACCTGTTTAAGAAACTACATAATTGTATAGAATTAGGCAACAAAGAAGGAAAAAACAGATCTTAAGATGTCATCCATAACATATGTTACTGATGTAACGTAGTTACCTATCACTGATTTCTATATATATCATGCAATGGTAATTCTTTACTTCTGCATTATGACAGAATTTTTTTTTTTTCTTTTTGCATCTGACTTTTAATATTCTTTGCTCTGCATTCGATAACCCTCCCACTTTTTGCTAGGTTTGGGTTACCACAACTATCTCTAAGCATTTTTATACTACAAATACTTGTTCTTTGACAAAACATAACCAGTCAGTTTTTAATATTATTATCAACATCTCACAGTCTTGTCACAAATAGCTGACAAAGTTCTGCTCTGAATTATTTGTTATGTTGCCAATAAATAACTTTGTTCTGATCTCTTTCAATTGTGTGCTGAAAAAAATTTATTTCCACAGGCTAGAGGTGTGTTTTCCTGTTAGCTTAGTTCATTCCATTTCTCAGCCAGCACAGCCTCCTGGTCTAATCACTTTTGTCAGTTACAGAAAAGAGAATATTTCTGCTGTAAAGTCACTAAATTTTTTTACACAAAATCACCCAGCTCCAGGAAACATTACTTTCGCTCTTACAAAAGCTAAAATATATAATAAAATGCAAATCACAACATGTCTCCCATAATATTTTCAGCAAATAAGTCACAGTCTCTTCAAATATATTTGCATGTATTTCACACATGTTAATTTTCGTATCAACAAAATATACAAAAATATGTTCTTGTCACTGTACACTTCTAAAATATTCACATAGAAGTCATTCCTGGTTACAGATATAAGCTAGCAGCAAATACTATATCTCTTTTCATTAACTTGATACCCTCACTAAACTTGTTTTCTAAATCAGTATTACCGATATTCTTTGCCGCTTGACACAGCTGCCGAAGAATTTCCTCAAGGCGCCTCATGCATCTGATTATACTTCCTGTAGACATTATAAACATATCACTATTATAGCTGTAAGCAATCACACTATCATACTAAAATCTAATTTCAGTCTCAATAATGATGCCAATTCATAAAATCTGTTGAATATATGATACAATTTCAAAGAGATGTAGGGATTTCTAACTTGCTTTAAATGTTCATAAATGTAAAACTGTGCGCTTCACAAAAAAAGATTGGTACCGTGGGACTACAGTATCAAAGAGTCACAGCTGGAATCGGTAAACTTATACTAATACACGGGTGTAACAGTTTGTAGGGGGCATGAAATGGAGTGATCACAAAGGCACAGTCGTGGGTAAAGCAGGTCATATAGGTCGTGCAGGATACAGTGGCCAATCCACAGTGACCAGTTTTCATCCGAACCTCGGGCCGAGCTCATTCTTCTGTTCGTAAGAGGAGGCTGACAAGTGTTTTCCATCTTTTGGCTGGATGGCAATAAGAGAATCAACGTGCTTGCCCTGCAATCTTTCACAAATGATTTTACAGAAACTACTCGGTAAAAAAAAAATTTCATTTTTGTTTCACTTGTAGCTTGAATGTCAGGTTTACAATGATGTGCCCATCATTCTATTAATGGTCATAGTTATTGTGATACTTATATGGCAGTAAGAAACTATGCAAAATTCGAAAAAGTTTGCAGTGAAAAATAGTGGTCACTATGATTCTCTGCATTTGGGGCATTTCACATAATATGTTGGTGTGTATGAAACTGAGTTAACATACTGAATTTTTCTTTAGATTTGGGTGAAGGTTTCACCGCTCTCGAGAAAATTTATCTATGTAGTGCACTCATTTGTGATTGCTCCGTTCCAGCAATAAAGCCAGAGTGAAATAACCATACCATTCCTCATATTACATGAACAGTTTGAGGTACTGAAATGAGATTTTGGCAAATAATCGCACACAAAGAGGAGAGCATTTTGCTGTATGATTATTATGCAAAACTGCATTATCTACCTCATTATTCCACTAACTTCAGATTTCTCCGATGAAAGAATTAATTTTTAAGGCCTGAAAATAGCTGGTGAAACAAGAAATGCTATGGGTCTTGGAGCAACATAAGTGATGTCATTAAATGCTTATTTTGTACCGAGGATGTGCTTTTTCATAAGATGCTGACCTTACTTTTCCTTATTTCCTCACTTAATAAACCATTTTTTCAGAATTCTCTCACAATTGCGTCTCCACAAAATGATAGTAAGGTGAGACCGTGTAAACTCTGCAGCATTTTGGCAAAAGAAGCAAATTTTAACATGGCAACAAGAGGAATGTGTAGGTTCTACTCAAAATTCCCCACTTGTGACACTTCTCTGAAAGTTAAAAATGATAAACAAACCAGGCAAAAATAAAGTGCTGTATTTTCAGTGGTATTCTTTTTCGATACTAACTGAAGAGGAGGTAACAGATCTTTCTGAATGGTCACCATGCAAGTGTGGGTGTGAAGTGGCCCCACTCAATATTTACAAAAAATGTAATTGTAGGCTTTGGTTTAGAATGGCACTGCCCAAGAGCACCACTGCATTATGGGGCACTATTAAAACAGCTTTGATTATGTAATTGTACAACCGAGACTTCAAACCCAGATTTTAAACTGTATATTACTAGGGGCAGATAGGAACAGCAGATTAAAAGTGAAGAAACTGTAGAAAGGTGGGGAAATTAAGGGGGTGGGGCCTGGATAAATTGGAAAAAACCAGTGGTGGTTGTGAGTTTCAAAGGGAGCATTAGGCAACGACCTACCGGAAAAGGAAATGGAATACAACAGAAGACAAAAGGAAATTTTAGAGAGATGAAACAATGAAGCCAGCAGACGATCAAATAGGAAAAGGAAGAAGGCCCAGTAAAAATCATTGAGTGCACACAAAATTTTGAATTTAATGATGAAAGAAGAAAATATAAAACTGCAGCGAATCATGTAAGCAAAAGGACATACATTCATCTAAAAATGAGAGTGGCAGGAAGAGAAAAATGAGAAATCAGGAATGGTTGTAAGAGAAATGCAAAGCTGTAGAAGCATGTATAACTAGGTGTTGCCTATATCAAGATTAAAGAAACCTTCGGAGACAGAAAAAGCAGCAGTATGAATATCAAGAGCTTACTTGGTAAACCAAGGCTATGCAAATAAAGGAAGCCTGAAGATGGAACAGATATATAGAAGAGCTGTACAGAGGAGAGAAACTTTAAACAATTTTATGGAAAGAGAACGAGAAGTAAATGAAAATGAGATAGGAGATGTGATACAGGAAGAAGAATTTGACACAACACTGTATGTTGCCAGGGGCAGATGTAGACTGTCCATTATTTACAAGGTGTACAACTTTAATTCCGCCATTTTTTCCCCAACATTTGAGGCCTTAATGAAACAAATTGGTTACATATGCATCATTCAAAGTATTTTACATCGCTGGCCACTACTATCTCCCATCTTTTGGGCATTGTATGAATCCCACGTCGAAAAAATCATCTTTTGAAGCGATCCACGAATTGAACCAAACTGTGACTTCTTCATGAGAGCGGAAGTGTTGGTCAGCCAGGCCATGCACCATTGATCTAAAGAGGTGATACTCAGAGGGAGCAATGTCTGGAGAATATGGCGGATGGTGTAGGACTTCCCATTTTAACGTTTTGACCTCTTTTGCAATGTGGGGTCAAGTGTCGTCGTGCACCAAAATCACTTTATCGTGCCTCTTGCTGCATTGCGGCCGTTTGTCTTTTAATGCTCGGCTCAAATGCATTAATTGTGTTTGATAATGAGCACCTTTGATTGTTTCACTTGGTTTTAACACCTCATAGCACACGATGCCGAGCTGGTCCCACCAAATGCAGAGCATGATCTTGGAGCCGTGAATATTCAGTTTGGCCGTTGACGTGGAAGCGTGGCCAGGATATGATTTTTTGCATTTAGGGTTATCATAATGAACCCATTTTTCGTCCCCTGTCACAATGCAACATAGAAATCCCTTCCGTTTTTGCCTCTGAAGCAACTGTTGACAAACACAGAAATGCCTTTCAACATCTCTTGGTTTCAGTTCACGCGGGACCCAAGTTCCTTCTTTCTGAATAATGCCCATAGCCTTGAGACATTCTGAAATGGCTTGCTGTGTCACTCCCACTAATTGTGCCAATTCTTCTTGAGTTTGATGCGAGTCTTTATTCAGCAATGTGTCAATCTTCCACCACTATGCCAGTGTGCAATGTTAAAATCACCATTCTTCAAGTGTTGAAACCACTCATGACACGTTCTTTCACTACCATATGTACTTGAGAGCATTCGATGAGACTCAGCCACTGTTTTCTTCATATTGAAACAAAACAGTAACACCTCCCACAAATGACAAGAATTAGGCTCATAAACTGACATTTTCTATCAAGAACAACTTTATGATGCAGACACAAATCAACTAATGTTTGAATGAGGTTATGTTGACAGAGGTCCAAGCTAACTGCCTGATGTCTATATGATCCGTTTTTTTTACCGTTGTCGCCATCTATTGGCAAACGGTGGAAGCAAAGTTGTACACCTGTTATTGGATATGAACTGCAGAGTAAAAGTGAAGAAACTGCAGAAACCTGGGAAATTAAATAAAGCTCCTGGAGTAGATGACATTCCCCCATAATTCTTGGGATCCTTGGGAGAACCACATAAAAGACAACTATTTTAGCTAGTATTCAAAATTTATGAGGCAGGTGAAATGCCCTCAGACCTCACCAAGAATATAACAATCCCAGTTCTTAACCAAAAGTCATGGCTGCAAAGTACTGACACAAAGAATGGAAAGACCAACAGAAGCCAACCTAGTGGAATATCCGTTTGGGTTTCAGAGAACTGTAGGAACATGTAATACAATATGTCCCTACAACTCATCTTAAAAGATAGACTGAAGGAAGGTAAACCGAAGCATTCGTAAATTTCGAGAAAGCCAAAACACACTCCTCGAAATTCTAAAGATAGGTACTTTTATTAGTTGGGTCTAACATTCCTTCCTGCTGCCACTAGCAGTAATTAATCACATTGAGTTTAATTCTCATATGAAGTTAATAGTAAACTTTAAGTTGTCCCAAAATGTCAGGCTTGGTTTTAAAGCTGAGACCCATGGACACCAGTGAAGTAGCACAGCATGCACTGAATTTTGCTAATCTATTGTAACGCAACAGAAGTGACACATCTTTGAATATATTGTTTATGTTAGATTCAAAGGTACGTTACCTGACCTTCCAATGTACAACTACAATTAAGTTTTTCAACTTACCTTCAAATATGTCTGTCATTTTACAGAGCTGCAAAAATGTAGCTCCCTTGCACCATGCATACAGAACATCCATAAGGAACGGTTTAAATTGATCTACATAATTATCTTCATTTACATCTAATTTTGCTTCTGCGCTGACTCTTGCTATCCTCCGTGCCAGATCCTATGGGGAAAAAAAAGAAAGGAGAGAGAAAGAAGCCGGTTGCACAAAACATTAGTTTTGTAAACAGATACTAATGGCAACATTAAACCACTTTACAGAAATTAAAAAGGCCATTTCACAAAGCACATGCATTTCCTCATATCACGTCTTGCATGTGTTGGAGCTATGTATGTCCTAAGGTAGGTATTACAACAAAGTTACTTACATGGATAAAGGAATGTGGCCAGATGACATCAGAAGTGGTTTCATGGGCCTCAACAAACACTTTACAGAAGTTCAAACAATGGAAAACACAGGATGGAGTAAGGACATATTTGCCATTTATTGGAGTCCAGACTGGCATAACAAAGAGACTGCTAAACAAATAAGCTTCCGGCCAAAAGGTATTCTTCTGGGTTAGACAAACAACATACACACACATTCAATGCAAAAACAAATCATGCATGCTCATACCCACACCCATGCGCGCGCGCGCGCACACACACACACACACACACACACACACACACACACTACCAAAGTCTCTGGCTGCCTATGCCAGGCTGCAAGCAACAGTGTACGATGGGAGAAGCAATCTGGTTGGTGGGGGTAAGGGGGGGGGGGGGGGGGGCTGGGGCATACCATGCAATTTGAAAGCCTTGCCTCTCCTTAAAACTCTCTGTGATAGATGTGCTCAAATCTTGGATTGGGAAAGACAACTGATTTCAAAGCTCAGTCATTACTAAAGTGACAGTTCCCATACATCCAATGCTTCTGACTCTAAAAAAGAGCTGGATAGACTAACATGGAGACATTTTAATGCCTATTACCGTCAGTCAAACCGAGCAAGGCGGCACAGTGTTTAGCACACTGGACTCACATTCAGGATGACGATGGTTCAAATACCCGTCCAAGACCTTAAGATTTAGGCTTTCCATAATTTCCTTAAGGGCACTTTCACTTGACAACACACATCTCTCGCATGCCTTTGGTAGTAGGAACTGATGAATTCCCAAGGTATCAGTGCCATCCTTTACAGCAGATACTGCTACGCCAGTGACTGCCATGTCACATTTGCTTTCAAGACCTGATCCACATCTCATCTAAGTTATTCCTGAATAGAGCAGGAGGCCCTCACTATCATTTGTGCAGTTCAGAAATTTAAGTTATTGTTTTATGGACACAAGTGTAATGTTTTTGCTGCTCATCATCCATTGCCCACTACCTTTGGCCCTATGCATCACTTTCCACATTTGACTACCCAATTACTTCCAGGGCTGGGCACTGTACTTGTACAACTTCCATTATTCTATCCACTATCGAGCAGCAAGATTACACACAAATTTGTTTGTGCCCCGATTCCCTATGGGAACTGACCCAGACTTAAGCCATAATGTACTGGTGTGTTTCCAGCTTGATTCAGATCTGAATTCAACCAATTCAACCTTTCCTTGGTCACCACAGACAACAACCCGACATTAAGCCACCTCGCTCACTTTGTACAACAAAAGTTGTTGCACATACCTCCTGGATCCAAATTTCATCCCTAGTAGCCATGATGGCATCAATAACACTTAAACCAAGGGGTTCTGTTGGGGGTCTCAGATGAAGACCACTGCTGCATCCTGATTCCTCCCTTCCTTCAGCCACAAGTGCTTTGCTTCCTACACAACATCCACTGAGGCATGTCCCTAATGAAAACTGTGACCCAACAAAACATATTTTGGACAAATTTTGACTCAGAGATTGCCGACCTGGTTCATGAATGTTCCACTTCTCAGGCTCAAAATGCTGCATCTTCCCAATGATGCTCTCCCTTCCCAGACACTACGAACCTGTGGGAGCATCTTCACTTAAATTTTGCCATTTTTGGGCTCCATGTGACTTATTGTGATCAATAGCATATCTCACTTCCCTTTAGTGTTTCACATGTCTCAGGTCACTACTGCTGCAATTATTGCAGCATTGGAAAAATCTTTGCTCTTGAAAGCACACAACCCACCTTGGTTTCTAATTAAGGGACAGCATTTACCTCCCATGACCAAGAATTGTTTTAGCATCCATAATGAGATTCAACCTTAGCACTGTGCCTTTTTGCTATGTCTCACACAGCCATATGGACACTTTATCACACCTTCCAAAACCCAGCTCTGCGAGGTAATGTCTAACACTGCTGCTAATGCCGTCTGTAGTTTTCTAACACTTAGAGGACCATTTTGATCAAGAGACACAGCTCGGTGGAGTGGCTCCACGACAGACCTTGTCACACCCTCTTGGATATATTGCGCCTACTGTCAGCAAATGTCATTGCCAAGGCCTCTCCCTTATGTGTGGACCCATTTCTCCAGGCTTCACTCACCAGAACACACAGCACTATCTCTGTCTGCCACAGGTCTAAGAAGTATACTTGATTGTCACTGCTTGGCAGATACAGTGACACCACCAATTGCCGCTATGCAAACTGAACTAGTCACTCAACGTTATTACAGGCCAATAGTGACATTACCCTCCTCTGTCACTTTTATTTCGAGTTTCCAATACAACATACTCCAATCCCATATCTATATCCAACACAAGATACTCCAATCCCATATCTATATCCAACACTAGATACTCTAATCCCATATCTATCACCACAGTGTAGGTTTTTATGTCATTATTTTATGTCCTTTCTAATCACTTTACTGAAAAAGGTGTTTTCCAACAACAACACAAACCAACCATAGACATGTGAAATTTTACATTCAAGTTCCATTCACTACAAATTTAATCTACTCCACTTGTTATAAATTAGTTATCGCAGTCGATTGCTACAGCAGTATCTCAATATTGTACCACCAGATGTTTATAGCAACTAGCTATGCAGGAATCGATTCATTTGAAGTATAAATTATTTTGCTTGTTTTGAGATTTGTCTCCAAAGAAATTATCGATCGGATCTTATCAGAACCATCCACACTCACTGGAAAATTAATTACTGAAATAAAAGTGTATGATAGAATGTATTCCTAGAGCATTTTTCCTCTCACAAGCCTTCAGAAAATTTACAATGAAATAATTAGAAATCATTAACAGCTGCTTTCTGCCTAACAGCTTGCGTAGCAAAGAATCGTGGTGTCTAACAAACTGCTCAAAAGTTTCATAGTGGGGATCTGTACATATTGAAAATTAAAATTTACTTATTATGAATCTCTCTCTCTCTCTCTCTCTCTCTCTCTCTCTCTCTCTCTCTCTCTCTCTCTCTCTCGCCCCTTTCTCCCCCCCCCCCCCCCCCCCCTCCATTTGTAGCACTGCAATATTTGAAACCAATCAGTGGTGCCACATTTCACTACTGAAACACACTTTTCTGTATCACAATTCGTGGGTTTTCTACTGGAGGTTTATTTAGCACATCAACTCACTGGGTGCAAATGAAACAGTTATCACGGAGAGGTTCATCTGGACAGCATAGTAGTTTATCCAACTCTGATACAGAGGAGTTGGTATGCACTTATCTTTCTCTGGCCCAAGAACTGACTCACTCGGCTTAATACAGAATCCAAAGCCTACAAAAGCTTGAGATTTTTCACAAAGACACAGTATTTACAAAGGTGAAAAGGCAATCATTACAACACAACAACAAGGAGTAAATCTTTAAGTCATCTAACCACATAATTTACTGAGAAGTATACAGCAAAATGTTATAGGAATTATATTGATACCTGCATTTGTCTCAAGGGACCAGCTAACTCTTCTGACCTCTTTGGCATTTCCGAACTCTTCTCATCACACACAAAACAACTCAAAAGTGCAACAGACTGCGGTACTGAAAGGTCATTGAACATGCCATTGAATATCATTTCTGTCATAAGCAGTTCATCCCCACTGAAAATGTAAAATAGATGGTTTAGAATGCCAATGAAGTAGCAAGAACCAAATGATATCATGTAAAGACTGAATTTCTAACTAAATAAAAAGAGTTAACAGCAAAAGATGAAAATGTAACTGTCTTATCATAAGTTTTGACAAAGGATGTATTGACTCTCACTGCAAATAGTAAATTCCAGAGAAGATTTCTTAGCCACTGCTAGACATGTTTCAGTTGTTCATTACAACTTTTTCGAAAATCCTATAATAGTGATACTACGAGGGGTATTCAATAAGTAATGCAAGGCTTTTTTACTCAGCAAATTTTCACTCAGCAAATTTTCACTGAAAAATGCAGAATTTGTTGTGGGACATAGTGAAGTTCCGATAGATGGTGGTGCTATATGTTCCCTTAAAATGGCATCTGTAATGGAGGTGCATTCCAAGCAGAGGGCTGTAATTGAGTTTCTTTAGGCAGAAAACCAGAGCATCACAGATATTCATAGGCACTTGCAGAATATCTATGGAGACCTGCCAGTGAACAAAAGCATGGAAAGTCTTTGGGGACGAGGTGTCTGTTTTCAACGCAACATCGCACAAACCTGTCCAATCTCCTGCCTGCAGGCCGGCCACATACAGTTGTAACTCCTGCAATGCTGGAATATGTGGCCACACTCATTCAAAGTGATAGACAGATCGCAATCAAACACCTCAGTGCACAGCTGGGCGTTCCTGTTAGCACTGCAGACACACTCGTCCACCAGTTGGAGTACTCAAAGTGTGTGCCCAATGAGTTCCTCGTCGCCTAACAGAAGACCATAATGAACAACAGAGGACCATCTATGCGGAATTGCTTGCACATTACAGGGCTGATCATGATAATCTTTTGACAAACATCATCACAGGTGATGAAACATGTGTTCATCACTTTGAACTGGTAACAAAACGGCAATCCATGGAGTGCCACCACAGAACATTTCCTACAAAGAAAAAGTTCAAGTCTGCACCCTCAGCCAGTAAAGTCATGCCAATGGTCTTCTGGGACTCTTAAAGAGTTTGATGTCCTCCATCTTGGTTTAACAAATATCTCTGAAGTGTACTGTGATATCCTCAGGAAATTGAAGAAATGACTTCACACCTTAGAGCAGCTCACAAAACGTCACTGGACTGCTCTTCTTTATCCTCCCCACAGCCCAATCTTGTGCCTTCTGACTTAAGTCTGTTTGGCCCAATGAAGGATGCACTCCACTGGAAGCAGAACATGGATGACAGTGAGGTTATTGATGCAGCAAAACACTGGCTGCGACCAGGGAGTGGTACTATGTAAGGCAGCACAAGCCCATCACACTGAAGGGAGACCGTGTTGAGAAACAGGGCTGTGTAGCCAAAAAAGTGGGGAATAATATGGTGCATTGAAATCCATAATAAAACCAACAGCCTTTCAGAAAAAAAGTGTTGCATTACTTACTGAAAACCCCTTTTACAACACTAGTCAAGGAAGTCCATAGCCAAGAGCTCAAAAATGCTTTAGAAGCTCAAAATTTCCAAAAGCTTCATTACTGCATTATCCTGTGATCCATAAGACTGAAATTGTTGAGGATCCCTACAGGAAGAGAGTTAAGGATTAAAGTCACACTGATAAAAAGGACGTAAGTTTGAATAGGAGATATTTAATGTGTTTTCAAAGGAGCCGGTCCAGCATTTGCTTTAAATCATTTATGGAGACCACAGAAAAGCTAAACCTGAATAACCAGATGGGGATTTAAATCCTCCAGTTTCAAAATTTGAATTCTGTGTCTCACCACTGTGTCACATGGCTCAGTAGAGGAATACCGCAGACTAGGTTCATCGAGAGCAATACATACTTCACAAGTCATTAAAATCAAGGCTGCTGACCTACATATAAATGTGGTAAGGCGATGATCAGTGATATCCCATGCACCGAAAGTATCTCTATGTAGCCCATGTTAATGGGTAATGTGAGACTGTTGTCATAAGTGAACTGAAGTGCCACAGTTTATAAACTTAGTGATAAAATGGGTACGGGTGAATCGTTTTCAGCAATGAAAGGCTCTGTAGTCCCAGATAACTTTTAACCTCATAATGACATGTCATATATTTCAAGTTTGAGACAGTATGTCCATACAGGTTTTAAGCTAATCATGATTTGGTAAGATTACTGGAAGGACTGGACAAAAATGTTGACAGCATTTCATTCTGTAGTAACAGCTTTAGCATGAAGTTCATCTACTCTACATTAAACGTTCAACAAATGTATTGAACAGCATATTCACTAGCAATTGTCCTTCTGGTGCATTTGGATTTAAACTGACTTTACAAAAAATAGTGGTCTATGCTTTAAGAAATTATTTGCAAGATGAGGTATTGTCTGTCTTACACACAATCTTTTGAAGAGAGAACTGGAACTCCCTACTTCACTCTTAAATGATCCAAATAATAAGTTATTAAAAAGACTTGACTAGGTGTGCAAATGATAGTGATTTGCATCAAAAGAAAATTAATTTCAGAAAACTGTAAAATTACAAAGACACAATGGTTGAGCAATACTTGCCTTCAATAGGCGATATTCCAAGTATTGTTGACAGATACATTTACAAGTAGGAAAAAAGGTAAAAAATAGGTTTATTTTATCTTTATCTTTCCCTCTCTCTTTTTGGTTTCTGCATTTTCCACTTTCCTCCTAGTTCTTTACTGCACCTTCATTCCATCTCTTCTTTCTCCTTATTTTAATCAATCCTTACTTCTCTCACCCCATCTTCTCTCACCCCCATCTCACACCATCACCTCTGGACTAATGCTGGAAAAATGCTTACATATGTACTATGTCTGACCTATTTTCTCCAACACCTCCCTCTTCAGCTTCATCTTCCCTTGCCCTCACAGCATATGGGGTCTCTCTCAAACCTGTGGCTGGACTAAATTGCTCCTCCTTTTCAACTTTCCTCAACTTATCAGTCTTCTTTCTCCTAAGTTTTATCTGCAGTACATGGAATTTCGTTTAATAATGGAATGTACTAATTAATCATTTTGTCTCCTAGTAATAGGCAGTAATTTCAAAGAGAGATGCAGAATTTTAGTGTATCACACATCCACGTAAATGCCATTACTAGAATGTTACAATACATATCAAAATACTCCCTTTATCAGAAAAGTTCCAGGACAGTTTTCTTATTTCTGGGTAAGCCATACTAAATAAGAAAAAAAGTTCTTTTATGTTACCTGGTATGTGTGCATCCTTGAAATGCCGTTGGCCATGTTTTTGCGCAAACTCACTTGGTGGGATAGCAGTGCTTAAAAACACACTGTTTGGGTTCTTGCCGCATTAGTTATGGTGACACAACGGATGCTGACTGCAAGCAAAGAGCAAATATTAACTTCTGTGTAAAGCTCGGGAAAACCCCTAGTGAAACATGGATAATGGTTAAGCAAGTATCTGGAGGTGAAGCGCTTTCAGGAAGTCGTGATTTCGAGTGGCACAAAAGTTTTCCTGAAGGCAGAGATTCAGTGTAAGACAATCCCAGACCTGGTCGCCCATCTACAGCACATACCGGTGCAAATTTAGAGCTTATAAGGCAGTTACTGCGAGAAGACAGTCATGTAACTGTATGTGAACTATCAGAAGAACTAAATTTTAATCGAGATGTGTCTAATAAGATTTTACGCGAAGATTTAGAGAAATGGAAACTTAACGGAAAACTTGTCCCTCACATACTAACAGATGAACAGAACGAGGAAAGACAAAGAATTTCTGCTGAGCTACTGGATAGAGCCAGACTGATCTGGCATTTCTGTCAAAGGTTATAGCTGGTGTGAAAGTTTGTGCTACCAGTATGACCCTCACACAAAGTGTCAAAATGGTGAATGGTGGAGTCCTGGATCACCAGTCTCAAGAAGGGTCAAATGACACCTTTCGAGACCAAGCTCATTTTGATTGGCTCACCATGAGTATGTTCCTCCAAGTCAAACAGTGAACCAAACTACTTACATCTAAGTCTTGAAATGTTTGCAATACACTATTTGACATCGCCACTCTGATTTGTGGCGCTCTCACGGCTAGTTCTTACTGCATGGCAATGCTAGACTCCATACTGCTTTAACTGTTACTGAGTATCTGGTCAGATATTCTGTCTGTTATTACCATCCTACATCCGCCATATTCGCCCGACCTCTCACCCTGTGATTTTTTCTTGTTTCCGTGAGTGAAAAGGCGACAGAGAGAAAAGCTTTAAATATTTAGCAGACATCCAACGGGCATGATAAATGAGCTTCCCTGCATCACAGTTGAAAATTTCCCTGTTTGCTTCCAAGACCTCCAGAAATACTGGCAACTGTGTGTAGATAGCCAAGAGGATTACTTTGATAGGAACTAGGATTATTACATGTTAAATGCAATCTTCTATTTTTTTTTTTAATCCTTTCCTGGAACTTTTCTGACAAAAGGAATAGTCTGCCATCATGTCATCTGACTGAGAACTTCATGTGGCTCTGTATGGAGAGACTGCATATCAAACAAAATTGCCAACACCACTCCCAATCTATTGTCCTGGTATTCACTTCTTAGGAATTCTTACCTGCTCAGTTCACATGCAACTCTTCCCTTCATTTCAATTACATCAGCAGCTGTACAATAGCCTAACCTTCTTAAAACTCTTTTCCTACACTTAAGTTCATCCATCTGTAGTAATGATTTTGCTTGCTTCAATTCTTGTTTAACAGCCTTCAGCTCCTCAGCGACCTGGGAATACAAATTACTTTTACATACAAAGCAATTTCAATTGGTGCAAGACACAATACTAGCTTTCTCTTTTAAGACAGTTAATTATTTTCCTGATTTCATCATTGCATATACTGCACTGCTTTTTCTTTAGAACTGACTGTATTGAATCTCTCAGTCATATTTAGAAAATGATTATTAAAGGGGTTTGCCATATGCTTGGTGTTGTGGACAATTTGGTCATTATCTTTAATCCCCGATATGCTTTTCCCCTCTAATTATTCTCCCCTCTGATAAGATTTTATTTTTAGAATTACAAATATTTTTCATGACTTGAAAGCTTTTAGATTTTTTTATTCCTCTTCTCACTCAAACAATACCTATAAAATGAAAGAAGTTGTACATCTGTGTTTATCCTTATCTTTTTATAATATTATTAAATAAACAATACCACATGAATGACTTATGAGATTCTGCAGACTTGCATATCTCACTCAGCGCACTTGTTGATACCGCACATGCATAAAATTTTCAATTCTTTATAGTGAAAATTAAGCTGAAATACTAATTACCATAAGAGGACCAAATTTGGTAGCACTAATATAAAGGACATGGGAAGAGAAATAATGCAGAATCAATTCAATTGAAACAATTTTAATGTGCTGCTATGGTACATCATAAAATTACATGCCTGTACCATTATTGCTACAAAATGGGCTGAATATGGTGCTCATCAGTGTCCAGAAGAGCCCAAAAGTGCAGGATTGCATTCTGCACAGCAGAACAAAGCATCTCAGTAGGTATGCTGGCTACCTCTCTCGATAAGCTACGCTTCAGATCAGCACATGTGAATGTTCCCCTTGCAAACTCTGTCCTTCAGGTAGCCCCACAAGCAGAAATCACAGGGCGTGTGACTTAGGTGATCATCCGGCCAAGCATTTGGAAACGGCTGATTGATAATTTGATTGTTGCCAAATGTGTTTTGGAGAAGCAGGTGCACTTCACAAGTGATGTGCGGTTGAGTTCAAAGCGTCTCTCTCCTGTAGGGCAGGTATGACATGCTGGTGAAGCATACCGCAGTAAGGCAGGCTAGTCACACTGCAAGTCTTTGGTCCTTAAGTGCCAACCTGTTCAAAAAAAGAATGGGCCAATGATGGACATAGCCATCAAGCCACACCATACAGTGACACATTCACCATACAGAGAAACTTTATGCATCGTGACTGGAGGTGGAGATCCCCACACTCGGCAATTCTGTGTGGTCACCTCACCCGTCAGAGAAAAATGAGCTTCATCTGTCCATAGGATGGTCCCCTCATCAACTTCAATCCTTGCTAAAAAGTGGAGAGGGAAGTCAACATGTCGTAGTGCATCCTGTGGTGCAAGCTGCTGTACAATATGGATCTTGTACGGATACCATTTGAGAATGGTTCGAAGCACCTTCCGTACAGTGGACCACAGGATGTTCAACTGTTACGACACAGCACACGCACTGCCTGATGATCAGGAATTTCACACAGCATTGTCTGCTATAGCAACAGGGATTTCATCAACAATGTGCGGTGCAACCAGTCATCGGCCTCTTCCCTGAGCGACGCCCAGTTCTCCAGTTGATTCAAAATTCTTCATCATGCTTCGCACAGCAGGTGGAGAAAGAGGATCCTCCTGTAATCCTTTCAGCCAGTGATATTCTCAAAGTACACCTGCAGCATTACTGTTGTGATAACAGAGCTTCACCAATAATGCCCTGCTCCTTTTGTCCAAGCTCATGTTGACATGTCAACAAGTGCACTGAACTGGTCAGGTGTGTGAGACTATGAATCACAATGACCGATCACGGCACCCGGTGGCCACGGTTGGAACTTTTCAGTGGCACTGTGTTGCATAGAAATTATGCATCCCATACTCTGGACATTAATGTTACCAACTTTGGTACTAGTACGGTAATTAGTTTCTATGTTATAATGTGTTAGACAAGGAAAGTTTAATTATAACCACCCAGTAATGTGTGAAAGGAGAGTGCAGAATAGTGAATGAACTTCATTATGCTAAACTTCCTTAAAATGTTAGAAATAAAAATTATGACATTGAAAACCAGATCATATTTAGCTGCATACAAATCTAAAATTAACAAAATGTCAACAAGTAGTAAGTTACAACCAAGAAAAGATTATTGCAGTAAAATGAAATACATACACTGTGAGATAATTTAAATAATAAGTAACAAAATAAGACCAGAGGGATTCCTTTTTTAATTTTATAAAGAGGGGGGGGGGTGGAGAGAGTTGGGATTAGGGGGGTGCGGGGGAGAAAAGAAAATGTATACATTAGGGAAAAAAAAAGAAAAAAAAGAAAAAAACAATGTATCTGAGAAACTGTGAGCATCAAAACTTCAAGAAGTACACTAACATCAGAACAGAGAAGAAACAGAGTACTACCAGCATTAACAGATGAAGATAATGACATATCCAACAACCATATGGAAGATCAAGCCACTTCCGCAACATTAATGAAATTGGGGCTCTAAAACCATCATCAAAATTTCTATTTTTTTAATTGCACTCGTTTATTCAAAATGGATCTATCTTTGTGAGAAAAATGTTAAAAATTTCTCTTTCTTATAACAGGTGAAGCCTTATGGGGGTGAAATTTTACCAATGCCTTTCGACTATATTTTAACATACCTCTGCTACAACATGTAACCTACTAAGTTCGAATAATTTTTGTATTTGTAATGAATTATTACAACAAGTTTAGGTTGTGACTACTTTCCACCTGAAAAGCAGCTTTTATAAACATTGAAACTATGGTCAAGAGGTTTAAATAAACTTTCCACTTTGCAGTTGATTGGCTGCTTATTATTATTATTATTCACAGAGATTTCATCCTACAGGTGCTGCTCCAGGCATGTACAATATTTTAAAATCTTAATTTTTTAATAGGTGATAGTTGAAATTTTCTGACTATCCACTGTAAAGCATTTTAACTACCCCATTTTATACAATCAAGCCAAGACATATACAAAATGTAAATAAGCACAATAGATAGAGACTACTTGTGCTTGTCAGGGTATAGTACCACATACTAGTGTGTGTTTCTTCCTACATCTGTTTCAATGATATCCTGATAGATATTATAGTCTAATGACAAGAACTCAACATAAAATAATCAAATGGATGACATATATTAGGCATACTTGATGGTATCAATAAGAAGTATGTACACAGACCTTCCATATAACAAAACTAGCAAAACTACTTCTGACTCGGGTTCTTCGGCCGACGTTCATCTAATGATTTTTCTGACGTTTCGCCAGCACGAGTGGCTGGCATTGTCAAAGCTTCACCCTCCATTGCCGGTGGTGAACTGGAGGCGAGCTCGCGGCCGCAGACTATATGTACCTGGCGCGCCAACGTCCGAGGGCTTCTCCGCGGTCATTTCCGGTGCGGTTCTCCTCTTGCTACCTGCGACGGTCGTTCGCTGCAGTACGGGAAGCCAGGATCCGTTTACCTTAAGGCTTTCCTCTTTCTTGTTGAAACTGTTCGCGTGTTTTTGGATTTCTACAGCTTCTCTGAACAAGCGCGTGTGATAGTGCTTCTCTACAGCCAGAACTTCCGTGTCGGCGAATTTTATTACGTGGTCGGTCTCATTCAGTGCGTGCTCTGCCACGGCCGATTTCTCCACCTGCCCCAACCTGCAATGTCGCTTATGCTCTTTGATCCTGGTGTTAATGGATCGTCCAGTCATTCCGACATAAACTTTTCCGCATGTGCAAGGTATACGGTATATTCCCGACATTGCAAGTGGGTCTCTTTTCTCCTTCGCCGATCTAAGACACTCTTTGATCTTCCTTGTCGGTTTGAAAATCGTCTTTACGCCGTGTTTGCGCAATATACGGCCGATTCTGTCCGTCACTCTGGGAATGTATGGCAGAAAGGCCGTACCCGACATTTCTTTTTCTGGTTCCTTACTTCGCCGAGTGTTTGGCTCTGTTACACTTCTAATGTAATTTGTGGAGTACCCATTGCTCCTCAGAACAGTTTCCAGGTGTTGCATTTCTCGTTTGAGGTGTTGAGGCTCACATATTCGTCCTGCTCTCGTTACGAGCGTACTAATCATGCCTCTTTTCTGGCTCGGGTGGTGGTTTGACAGTTTGTGCAGGTATCGGTCCGTGTGTGTCGATTTTCGATACACGCTGTGTCCCA
Source organism: Schistocerca cancellata (assembly GCF_023864275.1). Lineage (NCBI taxonomy): Eukaryota > Metazoa > Arthropoda > Insecta > Orthoptera > Acrididae > Schistocerca > Schistocerca cancellata. Next base: position 533,101,316 of record NC_064630.1, on the reverse strand, counting down.
GGTTTCCGCCGTCCCTTGTGACCAGCACATCTAGAAATGGAAGTGTCTTGTCCTTTTCCACTTCCATGGTAAATGTTATGTTGGCATGGAGGCTGTTCAAGTGTCTCAGGAATTCACCGAGCTGTTCTTCACCATGGCTCCACACCACGAAAGTATCATCGACGTACCTGTACCACACCTTAGGTTTGCAAGTCGCCGAGTCCAGTGTCTGTGCTTCGAATTGTTCCATGAAGAAGTTGGCCACCACTGGACTGAGAGGACTACCCATGGCAACGCCTTCCAGCTGTTCGTAGAAGTCGCCATTCCACGTGAAATAGCTCGTGGTGAGACATGCATGGAAGAGCTTTTTGATGTCTTGCGGGAACATGGAACCGATGTGCTCCAGAGCGTCGCTGAGTGGCACTTTCGTAAATAACGAAACAACATCAAAACTGACCAGGATGTCGTTTGGCGCAAGTTTCAGTTTCTTCAGCTTCTCAATGAAATGTCCTGAGTCCTTAATGTATGTGTCGGTCTTTCCCACGTGTGGCTGGAGCAAAGAGGCCAAGTGTTTCGCCAGTTTATACGTTGGTGAGCCAGGAGCGCTAACGATCGGTCTCAGTGGAACGTTGTTCTTATGGATCTTGGGTAATCCATACAGCCGAGGTGGTAGGGTTTCAGTGTTGCGCAGGTTTCTCTGTATGTCCGCTGGCAGAGAAGATGCCTTGATTAATCGATTCGTATTCCGAGTGATACGCTGCGTCGGATCTGCGCTTAGTTTTCGGTACGTCGTCGGATCTAATAGGTCTCGGATCTTTTGCTCATAATCTTCGGTCTTCATTAGTACGGTCACATTCCCCTTATCGGCAGGCAGTACTAATATACTCTTGTCAGCGTTGAGATTCTTAATGGCTTGTACCTCTTCTTTCTTCAGGTTGCAAGCTGGTGGTTTCGCTCGGCGCAGTATCCTGGCTGTTTCAGTGCGTATTTCCTCTGCCCTTTCACAAGGAAGGGTCCGAATGGCTGCTTCGGTGTTCGCAATGATGTCCTCCATAGGTATAGTTCTCGGAATGATAGCGAAATTCCCTCCTTTTTGAAGAACAGACACTTCCTCTTCGGTCAAATGTCGTTCAGTGAGGTTGACCACTGTGTGTGACATGTCGGAAATCGCCTTGTCGGTCTGCTTCTGGCATCTTTCAAACTTTTTCTTTTGCCGCTCGGTGCAGCGCTCGAGTTCGTTCTGCATCCTCCTGTGAGTGATGCTGTCGATCTTGTCCCAGTCGTCTCGATGCATTCTGCTACTTAGTTGATAGAAAATGTCCAGAAGTTCCTGATCCGTTCTTGCCAAGTCTCTCCGTGTTGTATGTATTCGCTCACGAAGAAAAGCTCGTTCCATTCTGTCGTAGATACGATGTGCTTGGGCGGTGGTGAATAGGCGCTTGCATCTCAAGAACTTCGGTGTAGCACATTCATCTCGGCACCGAGACAGAAAGGCGAGAGAGGACATCAGTCGCGCTTTCTTCTTCCGTCGTTGGTCAAGGCGTCGGTACAATCTGCAAATCTCCTCCCCGTAGAGGCGTAATACAAAATTGTTAAGGCTTTCGTGGCCACTTGTTGACAAACTGCCTATTGGCTTCTGTCTCGGGTTCTTCGGCCGACGTTCATCTAATGATTTTTCTGACGTTTCGCCAGCACGAGTGGCTGGCATTGTCAAAGCTTCACCCTCCATTGCCGGTGGTGAACTGGAGGCGAGCTCGCGGCCGCAGACTATATGTACCTGGAGGGTGAAGCTTTGACAATGCCAGCCACTCGTGCTGGCGAAACGTCAGAAAAATCATTAGATGAACATCGGCCGAAGAACCCGAGACAGAAGCCAATAGGCAGTTTGTCAACAAGTGGCCACGAAAGCCTTAACAATTTTGTAAAACTACTTCTAATGCACCAACCCTCATGATTTATATTGTTCACAGTACAGAGTGTCTGAAAATAACCTGGTGGGCTGTACTATTACTAAATGCACTGTGAATTTTCAATTGTCGAAACAGCTACACAGACATTAGGCCTAAAACCAAGAAATAATATTTGGTGCAAAAAAATAACACAGAGAGAGAGAGAGAGAGAGAGAGAGAGAGAGAGAGTGTGTGTGTGTGTGTGTGTGTGTGTGTGTGTGTGTGTGTGTGTGTGTGTGCACGCGCGCTCTGGGGGGGGGGGGGGGGGGGTTAGAATAAGAAGTAAGATAAGCAGCAGAAGCAAATTTCATCTGGATACCACTCTTTTCAGAGTAATCAACAGTCAATTGAATTGCCTACAACAGGGAATGCTTTGACAAGACAACAATTCTGAATTATACGTATCTCATAAATATTATTACCTGGTACTTCTTCTCATACATAGCATACAGTTCATCTAAATCTGGATCTTCATGCAATGGGTGAGCATACAGCCTTTCCTCAAACGCTGTAATCTTTTTAACAACATCTTCAAAAATGTTATCCTTTATGTGCATGTCTGTAATTGGATTCAAAAGTGGTATGCCTTTTGGAAACCGTCTCTTCACTTCCTATGAGGAAAATTAAACAAGATAAATTAGTCATTGTGAAAGATGAGAATGAAAAAAATAAACAATTTAAAATAAAAACTTGCTCTTCATCACTTGTAATTCTTTGATTGGAACTATATTCCTTATATTGAACTGTAATTTATCATAAAATGGATGCTTTACATAAAAAACCTTTCAAGTGGAATTAAAACACTGACATAAAACATGTACCTGGATTGTTTTCAGAACAGATTTCCTATTATCTGGGGGTCGTAAATCTTTTGGATAATACAAACGGAGAGAACTAATTTTTGATATCAATGTGTGCAGAACTGGAACAACTTCAACCTCTCCAGCCTCTCCTTCTGGGCACGGCTTGGGCTGGCCTGAGGCTGCTCCACCAGTCCCTTCAGCTACATGAAGCAAAACATCCACAACTATGGTGGGCGCATTCATAGGATTGCCCTTCTTCTTTCCTGGAGTTGCCTCACCTTCCTTCTTGAAATTAATAATAATACCCCATTCAAATTCCTCATCTTCGTTTTTTACCTAAAATTAAAATACTGTGTTCAGATGACATTTTATTTTGTAAGAGTATGTAGTATTTGTATCCATTCTCAGGAACATCAATAGTTTACTACTACAAAATGTAAGTTCATTTGATTTACCAACAAAATTTGCAAAATATGATAAAAATCCTGAAGTCAAAGAGAAAACGAAAAACATAATAATCTTGAGATGATTTTTGTTTATGAAGGCTCATATTTTATCCAGAGCTCACCATTTGAAGCATCGTCGACAGTACCGACTGCGCCCCTTTGGTACAGAGCCGAGTGGAGGGTCTGAATCAGAGGCTCAGACATTTCTATGACTGTGTAGGCTGCAGATTCCTCGACTTGCGCCATAGGGTGGTGGGGTTTCGGGATCCGCTAAATAGGTTAGGTGTCCACTACACACAGGAGGTGGCTACACTGGCAGCTGGGGCCGTGTGGCGTGGAGTGGACAGTTTTTAGGTAAGACAGTCTTGGGAAAGATCAAAAAGGGCTCTAGTCTCAAAGGGTACAGGGAAAATAACTGACGAGAATCGACCGAGCAATAGTCTTTATTCTAGTTGTAAATTATCATAACTGTGTTGGAAAAGTACCAGAGCTTCAAGTGCTGATAGAAAGCACTGAAGCTGAAATTGTTATAGGAACAGAAAGCTGGCTGAATCCGGAAATAAATTCTGCCAAAATTTTTAGAGGCGCAAACCATGTTCAGAAAGGATAGATTAAATAAAGTAGGTGGTGGTATGTGTGTCTGTTGGTAGTAGTTTATCTTGTAGTGAAGTTAAAATAGATAGTTCCTGCGAATTACTATGGGTAGAGGTTATACTCAACAGCCGTACCAAAATAATAATTAGCTCCTTCTACGGACCCCCCAACTCAGATGATATAATAGCTGAATGCATCAAAGAAAACTTGAATCTCATTACAAATAAGTACCCCACTCATACAGTTATAATTGGTAGAGACTTCAATCTACCCTCGATTTGTTGGCAAAAATACACATTCAAAGCCAGTGGTAGACCGAAAACATCTTCCGAAATTGTACTAAATGCTTTCTCTGAGAATTTCTTTGAACAATTATTTCATGAGCCACATGAACTGAAAAAAAAAAAAAAACCTATTTAAAACAGAAGATAAAAATTCGCTTGATGCCTTCCCAAGAGAGAGTCTCCATTCCTTCCAAGCTAATTATGTAAGTGTAGACCAGATGCGGCTCAAATTCAAAGATATAGTATTGACAGCAATAGATACATTCATACCGTATAAGTTAATAAGAGATGGGATTGATCCACCAAGGTCCACAAAATACGTCAGAACATTGTTACAGGAGCAACGAAAAAAGCATGCCAAATTTAGAAGAACGCAAAATCCCCACGACTGGCTAAGTTTCACAGAAGCTCGAAATTTAGTGCGGATGTCAATGCGAGATGCTTTTAATAGTTTCCACAATAAAACATTGTCTCAAAATATGGTAGAAACCCCAAAGAGATTCTAGTCGTATGTAACGTACACCAGTGACAAAAAACAGTCAATACCGTCACTGCAGGATAGCGATGGCAATGTTATCGATGATGGTGCCACTAAAGCGGAGTTAATAAATACAGTTTTCCGTAATTCCTTCACGAAAGAAGACGAAGTAAATATCCCAGAATTCAAAACCAGAACAGCTGTTAGCGTGAGTGACATAAAAGTAGATATCTTAGATGTTGCGAAACAACTCAAATCGCTTAAGAAAGGCAAGTCTTCCAGTCCAGATGGTATACCAATCAGGTTCCTTTTAGAGTATGCAGACAATAGCGCCTTTCTTAGCAATCCTATACAACCGCTCACTTGACAAAAGGTCTATTCCTAAGGACTGGAAAGTAGCACAGGTCACACCAATATTCAAGAAAGGAAATAAGAGTAACCCATTGAATTACAGACCCATATCACTGACCTCAATTTGCAGTAGGATTTTGGAGCATATACTGTACTCGAACATTATGAATCACCCTGAAGAAAATGACTTATTGATACATAACAAACACGGATTCAGAAAATATCGTTCTTGTGCAACACAGCTAGCTCTTTATTCCCATGAAGTAATGAGTGCTGTCGACAAGGGATCTCAGATCGATTCCATATTCCTAGATTTCCAGAAGGCTTTTCATACAGTTCCTCACAAGTGACTATTAATCAAATTGTATGCATATGGAGTATCGTCTCAGTTGTGTGTCTAGATTCGTGATTTCCACTAAGAGAGGTCACAGTTCGTAGTGACAGACGGTAAATCATCAAGTGGAACAGAAGTGATATCTGGCGTTCCACAAGATAGTGTCATAGGCCCTCTGCTGTTCTTGATTTATATAAATGATCTAGGTGCTAATCTGAGCAGCCCCCTCAGATTGGTTGCAGATGATGCTGTAATTTACCATCTACTAAAATCATCAGATGATCATTTCCAATTACAAAATGATCTAGAGAGAATTTCTGTATCGTGTGAAAAGTGGCAAGTAACACTGAACAAAGAAAAGTACAAGGTCATCCACATGGGTACTAAAAGAAATCTGATAAATTTTGGGTATCGTACAAATCTAAGGGCTGTCAATTCGACTAATTACCTATGAATTACAATTATGAGAAACTTAAATTGGAAAGACCACATAGATAATATTGTGGCGAAGGCAAAACAAAAACTGCACTTTGTTGGCAGATCACTTAGAAGATGCAACAAACCTACTAAAGAGGCAGCGTACATTACACTTGTCCGTCCCCTGCTGGAATATTGCTCGTGCAGTATGGTATCCTTACCAGGTAGAATTGATGAAGGACATCGAAAAAGTGCATAGAAGGGCAGCCCGTTTCGTGTTATCACGCAATAGGGGTGAGAGTGTCACTGATATGATACGCGAGTTGGGGTGGCAGTCACTGAAACAAAGGCGGTTTTCTTTGCGGTGAGATCTATTTACGAAATTTCAATCACCAACTTTCTCTTTCGAATGTGTAAATATTTTGTTGACGCCCACCTATGTACGGAGAAATGATCCTCATAATAAAATAAGAGAAATCAGAGCTCAAACGGAAGATTTAGGTGTTCCTTTTTCCCACACGCCATTCGAGAGTGGAATGGTAGAGAAGTAGTGTGAAAATGGTTCAATGAACCCTCTGCCAGGCACTTAAGTGAGAATTGCAGAGTAACCATGTAGAAGCAGATGTCACTTTCTACCTTTTACAGAACAGCTAATAATGTTTCAATGTAGTTTGTCATCTGCAATTCTTTTGTTCGTGATTACAGACCCCACGTCACAAAAACTCTAGGAACTGTACTTGAAACTTACAGGGTACCTTGTTGTTGTTGTTGTTGTTGTTGTTGTGGCCTTCAGACCAGAGACTGATTTGATGCAGGTCTCCATGCTACTCTATCCTGTGCAAACTTCTTCATCTCTCAGTACCTACTGCAACCTACATCCCCCTATGATTTTTACCCTCCACGCTGCCCTCCAATACTAAATTGGTGATCCCTCGATGCCTCAGAAAATTGTCCTACCAACCGATCCCTTCTTCTAGTCAAGGTGGGTCACAAATTTCTCTTCTCCCTGATTCTACTCAATACCTCCTCATTACTTATGTGATCTACCCATCTAATTTTCAGCATTCTTCAGTAGCACCACATTTTGAAAGCTTCTATTCTCTTCTTGTCCTAACTATTTATCATCCACGTTTCACTTCCATACATGGTCACACTCCATAAATATACTTTCAGAAATGACTTCCTGACACTTAAATCTATACTCGATGTTAACAAATTTCTCTTCTTCAGTAACGCTTTCCTTGCCATTGCCAGTTTACATTTTATATCCTCTCTACTTTGACCATCATCAGTTATTTTGCTCCCCAAATAGCAAAACTCATTTACTACTTTAAGTGACTCATTTCCTAATCTAATACTCTCAGCATCACCTGATTTAATTCGACTGCATTCCATTATCCTCGTTTCGCTTTTGATGATGTTCATCTTATATCCTCCTTTGAAGACACTGTCTACTCCGTTCAGCTGCTCTTCCAGGTCCTTTGTTGTCTCTGACAGAATTACAATGTTTTTATTTCTTCTCTGTGGATTTTAATTCCTACTCTGAATTTTTCTTTTGTTTCCTTCACTGCTTGCTCAATATACAGACTGAATAACATCGGGGATAGGCTACAACCCTGTCTCACTCCCTTCCCAACCACTGCTTCCCTTTCATGCCCCTCGACTCTTATAGCTGCCATCTGGTTTCTGTACAAATTGTAAATAGCCTTTCACTCGCTGTATTTTACCCCTGCCACCTTCAGAATTTGAAAGAGAGTATTCCAGTCAATGTTGTCAAAAGATTTCTCTAAGTCTACAAATGCTAGATCATCATTTCACGATGTTGCCAACAAAATCCTTCTCCTTGTTTGAATCTCATAACTTAAAAATACCTGCTGCAATTACAATACAAAATACTGCAGCACATACTAGCATAGATGAACATGGCTTAGCCAAAAAAAAGGTTATCTGAAATGGCTTCCCTCCTTAGTTTGGTTAACTGGGGTTGTGCCATATTTATTACTCTTTTCTGCACAGCTCTCTGCTGCTCAATGCCTCTTCCATTCAGTGAATAGTTATCTATTCTCATAAATCAATTAGAAGTAAAGGAGACCACACACTGAATAGTGATCAATAGGAACACACACACACACACACACACACACACACACACACACACACACCGTCCCTCTTCTTCGCTTGCACATGCACACACACATGCGTGCACACGCGCAGGCAGGTGGACTGTGGTGAGGGATGTGTCAGGACGGATTTGGGGGGGGGGGGGGGGGGGAGAAAGAACTGGGAAGCAGCAGGAGAGAGGTTGGGGGAAGCTGGCAGCTTGGAGGGAGGCAGGATAAGAATGCGGATGGGAGAGACAGCAGATGTACGGGACAGGGATTTGACACACAGGCACCTTCCAGTTCCAACTCCACTACACCATTCCTCACTAAGAACTACTAATCCTTGGAGGGAAAGACATTCCAAGAAACCAGTGTCACAACCATGGGCACCAGAATGGAACACACTTATGCTAGTCTGTTTACAAGCCATCTAGAGGAGATGACAAGAGGGGAGACTGCTGGGGAGATGTGGCTGGGAGGATTACGGGAGCTAAAGATGTATTGCAACGATAACTACTGTCAGCATAGTTCAGAGAAGCTGGTGTTAAAAATCTAGATGGCACAGCTTGCAAAGCTGCCATTGAACTCGATGATGATGATGGTGACTCGTTTGTGGGGCACTCACCTGCCCGGTCATCAGTGCCCGTACATAGTCCCAATTTTTACACTGTCCAATTGAGCCACTATCACGAATGATGATGATCATGATGATGAAATGATGAGGACAACCCAAACACCCAGTCCCCAGAGAGAGAAAATCCCCAACCCTGCCAGGAATTGACCCCAGGACCCTGTGATCCAGAGGCAGCAATGCTAACCATTAGACCACGAGCTGTGGACACTGAACTCAAGCATATTGTGCTCAGCCATGTGTTCTGCTACTGGGTAGGCAACTCTGTTCGCAGCCTCAGTTTAGTGGTGTCCATTTATTCTAGTGGACAGCTTTTTGGTGCTCATGCCCACACAAAATGCTGTGCAGAAATTGCCGCAGAGCTGGTATGTGACATGGCTGTTTTCAGAAGTGGCCCTGCCGCTGTTTGGATAGGATAAGACTGCGAGAGGTCTGGAGGAAGGTGTACCGAGTGGGTGAGTTGGCCACATCTTGCATCTGGGTGTTCGATAGGGATACATCTCCTATGTCAAAGAGTTGGGAGAGGAAGTGGAACAGGGCTGGATTGGAATGCTGTGTATGTTACTGGGTGCAGAATATCACTTTAGAAGGAGTGAGAAGGATTGTGGATGGTACATCCCTCATATCCGGGCATTATGATAGGTCATCAAGCCTTGGTGAAGGACATGATTCAGCTGCCCAGTTGTGCCAGGCTGGAGTGATTTGGGTGATGAAGTAGGGGTTCGTTTACAATTGGTTCTTGGGGGGGGGGGGGGGGTTTGAATAATCTATTTTTTTTGGTGAGTAGGTTTTGGGCAGGAGGGGTAGTGCCTATATGTAAAGGCCTTTGTGGTTTTTTCAGCATACCGGGCAAGGGCTTTTCATAACTGCAGATTGCTGTCCC